>NC_141933.1:12217500-12842500 GCF_057802395.1 Ceratotherium simum simum
GCCACTTCCCAGGAAGATCCGGCCTCAGTTCTCTGCCCTCTCTAGATGTTTGTAATTCTCCTGATTGTTCTTCCTATGGGATCCTGGAGGTGTGATCTTGGCCCTGTTCCCTCGCATACCAATCACGTAGAATAAAAGCACAACCTTCTGCAAAATTGTTTGTGGAGTTGCTTCTCTTTGTCCATATTTCTCCTTCACATCAGCAGGGTCAAAACCACCAGGGCCAGGGTGGGGGCAGAAATGACCACTTGGACAGCACCAGACACAGGGACAGTGGCAGCACTCACTTCCTAATAGAGCCGGGAAGAAAAATGGGCCTCAGCAGGTCTGGCTGGGAGCATCATATGAAGACATGGGGACCACAAATGCCTGGCCCATTGCCTCCTCATAGAATCAGGCCCCTAAGTTCTTGGTTGAGGGAGGCAACTTCTCATTTCTCCCAAAGCCAATAAGAGATCAGGATAGAAGGAAAGAGATTAGGGGAGGGGACCACTGATGGTGACATTCCTAAGTAGGCCTGGCAAATGGTAATGTCTGTAAGACACGGGCCAGAGAGATGACAGAAGCTGACACCCCAAAATCTCCCCGGCTGTTCCTGTGATTAGCTGATTGACCCAGACTAACTCCTGAGACCCCCTGAACACTCTAGTGCAAGACACTGAACTGACCTGTTTCCCCATCAGTAATAAAGAGGATGGTTCTCCAGTTCCCTGAGCATTGTGAAGTGGGAGAGAAGGAGCTAAGCATGCCCAGTCGCAAACAGGAACTATTTAGAGCAGCATGTCTCAGAGTGAGGTTGGTAGCAAAATGTTTAACGGAAAATAGAGTTTCAAAATAAGCATGAAACATGCTGCATTCTAGGCCCTTCTTTAAGATTCACAAGGCACCTTTCCCAATCAAAGGCTCTGAGAAGTCCTGCTGCAGTGTTCTCGTGCACTTTAACTCAGCTTAGCTGAATCCCAGTTCCTCGTGTGCTAGTAAACTTATTACAGTTCTGTGCTCCTGGGCATCCACAGTGGGAAAATTCCCATAGCTCCTGCCTCTGCCTACAGCTAGATTAGAGTGTGCCCTCTAGAGACACTGGCCTGAGGGCTGCAGCTGGGCCACCCTGCTGAGATGGAGTGACTTTGGGTTGCCCAGAACAAGATGGCTTTGGAAAGTCTTGTGACATCATCCCCCAATTTGTCATTTATCACTCTCAAATATTAGATGTCAGGCTCTAGAGAGGAGTGTGGTGAGCTCCACCAGCCCGTGACCCAGGTCTGTCAGTGTCATTCATGTCCCCTCTAGCCCATTTCCCCAGCTGAATAATCTTTTTGAAACATAAATTTGATCACACCTCCCCCCCGCCGTGCTTAAAACCTTTCATTAATGCCTTCCAATTGCACTTTGGAATAAGACAACAAATCTTTGGTGTGGCTGCCCAGCCCTGTGTGCTCTGGTCCCTACCTACCTTCCCTGCCTCACCTTGATCCCTCTTAGCCTGAGCTCACACCACACTGCCCTTCCTCCACCTCCTCAAATACACAGACCTCCTCTCTACCTCCAGACCTTTGCACACACTGTTCTCTTTGGGTTGCTGTTCCCTTTTTCTTGACCCACTAGGGCCTAGCATCCTGCAGATCTCTGCTTAAAAGTCTCCTCCCTGTCAAGCCTTCCCTGACCACCCTCTCACAGAGCCCTCCCTCCTTTCCTTTATGGCACTTGGCACAGCGGTAATCATGCATTCACGGGAACGATTGTTTCAGATCCACCAGGGCAGAGACTGTGATGATTTAACTGTTGAAGTCCCGGCAGCAAGAGCAGAGCCTGGCACAGAGCAGACATACAATAAATATTTGATGACTCAGTGATGAGTTCGAGATGATTTATTTAAAGGAAACAACTAGGATAAGATGAAAGAGTGGATCTGATTTGATGGAGATCTTGCTTGAGACAACAGATGGGTCCCTCCCATGCCCACCAACATTCTGTCCCAGTCGTATTTGGTCCTGGGACAAACAGGTGGACTTCTCAGGTTTCTGGGGAGGATTTTCATGGTGTCCTGGCTCCTTTGCTGGGTTTGTGTTTCTGACATTTCCCTAGCTCCTCCCATGACTCAGGCCATGTGCAAGGCCCCGGGGATGCAGACAGGTCTTCCTGGACCCTCCCTGTCCTCCTGGTCCTGGCCGCACCCTTCCTCCTTCCCTCTTCTCAGCTGCTGCAGCTGCAGCTCAGCCTCTCCCTCCAGCCCCTCTTCTGCTCCCTCACCCTGGGTTCCTGGATCCAGACAGAATCTAAAACAGCTCCCCACTCAACAGATCCGTTGGACTGGAAAACCCTGTGCTGACATATCCGATCTGACACTTCCCACTTTGCTCCACAAGGTAAGATGGATTCATGTTCCTCCTATATGGTCTCAGACCTCCTCTCCATTCATGTTTCCCCATTTCCTCAGGGCTTCAGGGGTCTAAGCTCAACTGATCCATCCATTCCATTCACACTTGTCCGGGAGTGTTGTTTTCATCTCACAGTTCTCTGCTCCTCTCATCTATGGAACCCAGACCCCAACGAATGTGGATTCTCACACATTGCTGGTGGGAACATAAACCAGTACAACCCCTAAGGAGCACCATTTGCCAACATCCATCAAAATTAGAAATGCGTACACTTTTTCCCCTATAAATTCACCTCCGGGAATTTCTGTTAAAAATACACTTGCACACATGCAAAATGATGTAAATACAGGGTTATTCTTTGTGGCATCTTTTATAACAGTAAGATTTGAAATGACTCAAATTTCCGCCCACAGGGAGTAGTTAAACAGCTTATGGCATGTGCATGCGAGGAGCCACTATGCAGCTGTAAAAGAGAAAAATGAGTATGCGTGCCAGGTGCTTTGGATGGAAAGATCTTGAGAAGAGATTGTTAGGTGAAAAAGAATAAAACAAAAACAGGTGAGAACAGGTCCAATATTATGCTATCTTTGGATTATAAAGAAAGAAGATAAGATGTGCTTGCATATACATAAAGGAGCTGAGGAAGGATGCCCAAAACCCAGCGATTGTAGAAAAGAGAAGCGGCACTGGATAGGTGTGGGGTGCGGGAGATGTCTCACTGAATACAATTTTACATATGTTTAACTCTAATTATGTGGATGGACCTACTACACATTCAAAATAAATTAATGAAAGGTACTTTAAACCACCGAAAGTTTATCCTAATTAGAAATCTACTGTACTTTGTGTTCAGGCCCCTTCATCTAACAACCTCCAAAAGTCTCGAACCGGGTCTCATGGTTTTGCCCTGGGGGAACTTCCCAGGTAGAGCGAAATTGACATGGTGCAACAGGCTTCTGCACACTCTCCCCAACCTCCACTGCTTCTCAGAACCCCAAATGTGCAATCCTAGGTGAGCGAAAATGTAGGGTGTATTCACTCAAGAAGAAACACCCCTCTGCGTCTAGAGCCCAGGATGCTAAGAATTGGAAAATCTCCTCTCATTGGTTTAAGTGCTACATGCCCATCTGGGGTCTGGAAGGTGGTCCTCCAGCCTCTAGGAGCCAGCCAGCCCTGGGCAGGGTCTGTGCACACTCGGGCTTATTGTGGGCAGAATGTGTTCTTACTAAGTTAGATCCCACAGGGGTGTCGCATCATGTCACAATGAGACAGCCTGCCCATGTGGTGAAAAAGGATGCCTCCGAGACCCCCAGGGGTCCTGAGAAGGGGCTGTGTGGACCACAGTGTGAGGCAGGTAGACCTCTGGTCTAGTTAAGAGGTCCTCTATAGACAGCACCCACACCTCTTACCCTGGGCCTTCTTGTACCAGGGAGAGAGCAGACAGGACCCAGGCTTGAACCTTGGGTTAGGGCCAGCTGGATGCGCTGGAGAGGCAACAGCTCAGGAACAAGAGAGGAACAATGGTGGCATCCTCAGGCCCTTGGCAGGGGCAATTCTGAGACGTGTGCAACACAGTCAGCCAGAGGGTCCACGGAAGGACTGGGTGCCAATTGCTTGTAGAAGACTGAATCTGATTGGGTTTCTTTTCTTCTCTGTCTCACTTCCTTCTCCCTCACTGTGCTCCCTGGGACCACCTCCCAGGTCAGCGCCTCTCACCCAGATATTGATCTCTGGGTCTTCTCCTGGGAAAGCTCAAACTAAGATGAGGTGGTCATAGCGCCCCACCATAAACTGTGGCTGTCAACTGTCTCTGGGGAACTCCAACAAGAAGAACCCAACCAGGTGGGAAGTGAAGGAAAAAAGTCCAGGTTGGGAGTCAGAAGAATTGGGATCACCTCCCTGTTGGCTCACATAATCTGTGCAAACTTAGGACACTCTCCTAACCTCTCTGGGTCTCTGTGGTCTCAGCAACTGGGGGTGGGTCCTGGATAAGTCTGTTTTTGTACTTGGACCAACTTGGAGAAATTGTTTACAGCTGTCCTTCCCTCCTCCCATCCCTGGCATTTTTTTCACGTTCATAATGCACGCCACTTACTTGAGTTCTGTGGAGAGGGGGGACTAGTATTAAAACTTGGGTCACGTCCCTTACTGCACAGAGGGATAGTGATGAGAAAAACTGGCACTGACTTTTAGCCACTGCTGTTTTGACAGCTGGCTAGTTGAGAAGTTGCAACGTGGAGGCAGCCAGTGTTCCACATGTTCATCCTGAAATTAGGTCCCAGGTGGCATCATGAGGCTGGGCAGGCTGCACAGGGTCACAGGCACAAACCACTGAGACTGATGGAGGCATTACCAAAAGCCATCATCACAACTCCAGGAGATGGGACCATTATGATCCCATTATACAGATGAGGGAGTGGAGACTGAAGGTCCCACAGCTCGTCACAGCTGAGTAGGGCTCAAATCTGGGTTCATGACATCCCAGACCAAACACTTGATCACCACCCTTTGTGTCTTACTGGACAAGATGGTCTCTAACTCCTTTGCCTCTCTAAAGTCTTTCGTTTGTATGCTCCTCACTCCAAATTCATTCTTCCTGCCACCACACTTGGATTAGGACTGGTGGGGTCTGCCAGGGCTGCAGAGATTCTGGAGGTGGTGGGAGAGAGTCTGTGAGGCCTGACTAGGGTAACAGGAGTCTCTGAGGGTCTGGGGCCCATCCTGGAAAGGGCTGAAGCTTCAGTCAGGTCAGCAGAATGCATAGAAGGCCATCTGGAGGCTGTGTGGGCCCCTGAAGCTGAGGACAAGGGCTCTGGAGTAATAGGAGTTGGCCCTGAGTCCCGGGAGAGGCTGGAGGTAGAGTGGGGGCTCCTGGAGGGATCAAAAGGCCTTGGGGAGGGCTGAGGGGCCTGTGCAGCCCCAGACTCCCCTGGGAACATGTCCCCGGGCTCCAAAGGGAGTGAAGGTGATGCTTGGGCTCCTTCGGGGCTCACGGGCAAAGTCTCTGTAGTAGACACGTTTTGTCTTAAGAGGAGCTGGAGGAGATGGAGTGCTGTCCTCTGAGGCAATGCTGCTAGGGGCCTGAGCAAGAGCTACAGTTGACGAGGACCCCAGTGTCTCCATGGGGGCTCTGAGCCACTTTGCTGGATTCCACGTCTCCACGAGGGGAGATCCCCCACCTTTCTTCCAGGGAATCTGGAGAGAGGTAGGGAAACAAGATGCACAGTGGTTCTCCCTGATGGCTGAGGCAGCTCTGGGATGAGTTGCACTGGGGATGCATGCCCTAGCTCATCCTCTGAGTGGACTCACACCCCTGGTGAGGACCAGTCATGTCCTGGCCCCAAAAGGAAACCCGAGCAGAGGGAGTCAGTTCACCCAAGTGGATCTGCTAGGCACTGGCTCTGTAACCCTGTTTGAGGCACATAACCCCTCTGGGCCTCCACTTCCTCATCTGTAAAATGGACATCTTAATATTGACCACACAGGGCGACTCTGAGGATTGAAGGACATGATGCCTGGGAAGTCTCAGCCTAACCCTGAATGTCAACTGTGGACTTTGGGTGATAATTATGTGTAAGTGTAGGTTCATTGATTGCAACAAATGTTCTCTCCAGTGCGGGTCATTGATCATGGAAGAGGCTGTGTGTATGTGGGAGTTGGAGCTGTTTGGGAGCTCTCTGTACTTTCTACTCAATTTCCCTGTAAACCCAAAACTGCTCTAAAAAAATAAAGTCTACTGAAAAAAGATTTTTTAAAAGTCTCAGCCTGAAGCCCAGCACATCCTAAGGCCTTATTACATGGAGGAGAACAAGGTAAGGCAGGCAGAAGTTAGCAAAGAGAACAGGTGTGATCGGGGGAGGTGGATGATGTCAACACACGAAAACACTGGAATGATTAGAGTGGGATGTCAGCATCATGGCAGAGTGAGCTGTTCCCTTAGTCTCTCCTCCCTAAGTTACAACCAAACAGATGTTCATAAACCAACAGAGGATTCCCTACACAGCACATAGGACATCTGAGAGATCCACGTAGCCATACTTTTGAAGGTGGGGGTACTGGATCCCTGGGAAGCAGCAGAAGGAGGTGAGCTGATCCCCTCCTCCTCCTGAGTGGCAGTGATCTAGGTCACAAGTTCTCATGCAGCAGCCGGTTCCCGACTGTAAGAGGAGGCAGGAGAGCAGGCAGGCCTGCACATGGATGCTTTCACTTTTTGACTTGCAGTCTGGCCCACAGGAACGCTCCACCCTGAGTGGGGCAGGTCAGCCACTATGCAGTGCTCCCCACCCAGTACACCAGCTCAGCCTTCCCTGGCCGAGCCTGCAGACAGACACGAGAGCACCTGTGCATGCATGTGTGACCAGCCAAGTGGCTGCGGCCAGTGGGCAAATGCAAATGAGCCCTATTGGCACAACTTCCAGCAGACATGTGTGTTCAGAAAACAGAGCTCCTGCCGCCCCCCGGTGGTGGCAGGTGCAATCTGTGACCAGATACTACCACTACGCAATGGCAAAGGATAACTTCATCAAACACCAGGAAGTACTACATTAATACCCCAGAGCAGAAGGAAAATAGCAAGTCTCCAGAAACCAACCCTGAAGGCACAGAAATCTACAATCTGAATGACAGAGAATTCAAAATGGTTGTCATAAAGAAACTCAATGAGTTACAAGAAAGCTCAGAAACACAGTTCAATGAACTCAGGAATAAAATTAATGAGCAGATAGAATTCTTCACCAAAGAGATTGAAACTCTAAAAAAAAAAAAAAAACAGAAATTCTGGAGATGAAGAACATAATTAATCACATAAAAAAAACAGTCTAGAAACATTAAAAAAACAGAGCTGATGTTAGGGAGGACAAAATTAGTAATTTAGAGTACAGAAATACAGAAATGCTTAAGGTGGGGGAGGAGAGAATACCAAGACTTAAAATAATGAAGAAATTCTTTGAGAAATATCCCACTCAGTTAGGAAATGCAACATAAAGATTATGGGTATTCCGGGGGAGAAGAGAAGGAGAAATGAGCAGAGAGCTTGTTTAAAGAAATAGTAGCTGAGAACTTCCCAAACCTGGAGATATAACTGGACTTACAAGTACATGAAGTCAATAGAACTCCTAATTACATCAATGCAAAGAGAACTTTTTGAAGGCATATAAGAGTAAAACTGCAAAAGTCAATGACAAAGAAAAAATATTAAGGGCAGCAATGCAGAAGAAATAATCTACAAAGGAACCTCTATCAGGCTTTCAGTGGATTTTTCCACAGAAATGTTACAGGCTAGGAGAGAGTATAATGATATATTCAAAATTTTGAAAGACAAAGACTTACAGCCAAGAACACTCTACCCAGTGAAAATATCCTTCAGATATGATGGAGAAATAAAATCTTTCCCAGATAAACAAAAGCTGAGGCAGTTCATCGCCACAAGACCCCCCTACAAGAAATGATCAAGAAGGTCTTCATACCTGAAAAAAAAATAAGTTTACAACACCTTGAGCAAGGAGATATATGGGCAGCCCAAATCAGAAAACTGCAGTTCTCTCTCAGAACAGGTTAGCAAACACCTAATTATAACACTAAAGGCAAAGGGAAAGAGAACATCAAAAATAACTATAATCACTTCATTTTAACCAGAAACTCACAACAAAAAACAGAATAATTTGTGGCAACAATAACTTAGTTGGGGACGAGGAAAGGGATGGAACATGCTTAGAATAAGGAAATAAGAGGCTATCATAAAATGGACAATCTCATCTATGAGATATTTTATGCAAACCTCACAGTAACTACTAAATAAAAAGTCAGAACAGAGACACTAATGATAAATAAAGAGAAACCTAAGAAAACCATCATAGAGAACCACCAAACTGAATTGGCAGTCTGAAAAACATGGGATGAACAACAAGGGAAATACAGAAAACCCGGAAAACAAGTGATAAAACAGCAGCATTAAGCTCTCATATATCAATAATCACTCTAAATATAAAGGGATTGAATTCTCCAATCAAAAGACACAGAGTAGGGCCGGCCCCGTGGCTTAGCGGTTAAGTGCACACTCTCCGCTACTGGCGGCCCGGGTTCGGATCCCGGGTGCGCACCGACGCACAGCTTCTCCGGCCATGCTGAGGCCGCGTCCCACATACAGCAACTAGAAGGATGTGCAACTATGACATACAACTATCTACTGGGGCTTTGGGGGGAAAAAAAGGAGGAAGATTGGCAATAGATGTTAGCTCAGAGCAGGTCTTCCTCAGCAAAAAGAGGAGGATTAGCATGGATGTTAGCTCAGGGCTGATCCTCCTCACAAAAAAAAAAAAAAAAAAAAAAAAAAAAAAAAGACACAGAGTAGCTGGATGGATTAAAAACAAGATCCAATAATATGCTGCCTCCAGGAAACACATCTCAGCTCTAAAGACAAACACAGGCTCAGAGTGAAGGGATGGAAGAAGATACTCCAGGGTAATGGCAAACAAAAGAAAGTAGGTGTTGCCATACTTATATCAGACGAAGTAGACTTCAAGATAAAAAAGGCAATGAGTGACAAAGAGGGGCAGTATATAATGATAAAAGTGACACTCCACCAAAAGGACATAACACTTATAAATATATATGCACCTATCACAGGAGCACCAAAGTACATCAAGCAACTATTAACAGACCAAAAGGGAGAAATTAACAGCAACACAATAATAGTAGGAGAACTCAACACCCCACTTACATCAATGGCTTAGATCATCCAGACAGAAAGTCAACAAGGAAATAGTGGGATTAAATGAAAAACTAGACCAGATGGACTTAATAGATGTATATAGAACACATCCAAAATGAGCAGATTACACATTCTTCTCAAGTGCACATGAAACATTCTCAAAGATAGACCATATGTTGGGATACAAGGCAAGCATCAATAAATTTAAGAACATTGAAGTCATATCAAACATCTTTTCTGACCATAATGCTACAAAACTAGAAATCAACTACAAGAACAAAGCTGGGAAAGTGACAAACGTGTGGAGACTAAACAACATGCTACTGAACAAACAATAGACCAATAAAGAAATTAAAGGAGAAATCCAGAAATATCTAGAGATAAAAGAAAATGAAAATACACCATACTAACTCACATGGGATGAAGCAAGTTGTCCTAAGAGGGAAATTCATAGCAATACAGGCCCACCTTAACAAACAAGAAAAATATCAAAGAAGTCATCTTAAACTACACCTAACAGAACTAGAAAAAGAAGAATAAACAAAGCCCAAAGTCAGCAGAAGGATGGAAATAATAAAAATTAGAGCAGAATTAAGTGAAATAGAAACCAAAAAAACAATATAAAGGATCAATGGAACCAAGAGCTGGTTCTTTGAGAAGATAAACAAAATTGATAACTCCCTAGCCAGACTCACTAAGAAAAAAAGAGAGAAGGCTCAAATAAATAAAATTAGAAATGAAAGAGGATAAATTACAATGGACGCCACAGAAACACAAAGGATGATAAGAGAGTACTATGAAAAACTATATACCAATAAATTAGACAATCTAGAAGAAATGGATAAATTCTTAGACTCATACAATCTCCCAAAACTGAACCAAGAAGAAATAGAGAATCTGAATAGACCAATCACAAGTAAAGTGATTGAAACTATAATCGAAAACCTCCCCCAAAATAGAAGTCCAGAACCATACTGCTTCTCTGGAGAATTCTACCAAACATTCAAATAAGACTTAATACCTATCCTTCTATACTGTTCCAAAAATTGAGGAAGATGAAAAACTTCCTAACTCATTTGACATGACCCACATCACCCTTATCCTAAAGCCAGACAAGGACAACACAAAGATGAAAATTAGAGGCCAACATCACTGATGAACATAGATGCAAAAATCCTCAACAAAATTTTGGCAAACTGAATACAGCAATACATTAGAAAGATCATACACCATGATCAAGTGGGATTTATACCTGGGATGCAGGGATGGTTCAAAATCTGCAAATCAATCAATGTAATACACCACATTAACAAAATGAGCAATAAAAACCACATGATCATCTCAACAGATGCAGAGAATGCATTTGACATGATCCACATTCCTTTTATTATAAAAACTCTCAAGAAAATTGGTATAGAAGGAAAGTACCTCAACATAATAAGGCCATATATGACAAACCCACAGCCAACATCATACTCAACAGGGAAAAGCTGAGAAGCCATCTCTCTGAGAACACGAACAAGACAAGGGTGCCCACTCCCTCCACTCTTATTCAACATAGTGCTGGAGGTTTTCGCCAGAGCAATTAGGAAAGAAAAAGAAATAAAATGTATCCAAACTAGAAAGGAAGAAGTGAAACTCTCGCTGTTTGCAGATGACCTCATTTTATATATAGAAAACCCTAAAGAATCCGTTGGAAAACTATGAGAAATAAATAACTGCAGCAAAGCTTCAAAATGAACTTACAAAAATCAGTTGCATTTCTCTACTCTAATAGCGAAATAACAGAAAGAGAACTCAAGAATACAATCCTGCTTACAATTGCAGCAAAAAGAATAAAATATCTAGGAATACATTTAACCAAGGAGGTGAAAGACCTATACAGTGAAAACTATAAGACATTATTGAAAGAAATCGATAGTGATATAAAGAAATGGAATGATATTCCATGCATATGGATGGGAAGAATAAACATAGTCAAAATTTGCATAGGACCTAAAGGAATCTACATATTCAATGCAATCCCAACGAGAAAACCCAAAATAAAATTTTGTATGGTGTAAGATATTGGTCTACTTTCATTCTTTTGCATGTGGCTGTCCAGTTTTCCCAACACCATTTATTGAAGAGACTTTCCTTTCTCCATTGTATGTTCTTGGCTCCTTTGTCGAAGATTAGCTGTCCATAGACGTGTGGTTTTATTTCTGGGCTCTCAATTCTGTTCCATTGATCCGTGTGTCTGTTCTTGTGCCAGTACCAGGCTGTTTTGATTACTATAGCTTTGCAGTATATTTTGAAGTCAGGGATTGTGATGCCTCCAGCTTTGTTCTTTTTTCTCAGGATTGCTTTGGCTATTCCGGTTTGTTGCCCCATATGAATTTTAGGATTCTTTGTTCTATTTCCGTGAAGAATGTCATTGGGAGTCTGATTGGGATAGCATTGAACCTGTAGATTGCTTTAGGTAGTATGGACATTTTAACTACATCTATTCCTCTAATCCGTGTGCATGGAACATCTTTCCATTTCTTTACATCATCATCGATATCTTTCAATAATGTCTTATAGTTTTCATTGTAGAAGTCTTTCACCTCCTTGGTTAAATGTATTCCTAGATATTTTATTCTTTCTGCTGAGATTGTAAATTGGACTGTACTCTTGAGTTCTCTTTCTGTTAATTCATTATTAGAGAAATGCAACTGATTTTTGTAAGTTGATTTTGTACCCTGCAACTTTGCTGTAGTTGTTGATTATTTCTAATAGTTTTCCAATAGATTCTGTAGGGTTTTCTATATATAAAATCATGTCGTTTGCAAAGAGTGAAAGTTTCACTTCTTCATTGCCTATCTTGACTCCGTTTATTTCTTTTTCTTGTGTAATTGATCTGACCAAAACCTTCAGTACTATGGTGAATAAGACTGGTGAGTGTGGGCACACTTGTCTTGTCCCTGTTCTCAGAGGGTTGGCTTTCAGTTTTTCCCTGTTGAATATGATTTTGGTTGGGAGTTTGCTGTATATGGCCTTTATTATGCTGAGGTAGTTTCTTTCTATATCCATTTTATTGAGAGTTTTTATCATAAATGGATGTTAGATCTTGCCAAATACTTTCTCTGCATCTATTGAGATGATCATGTGATATTTAATCCTCATTTTGTTAATGTGGTGTAACACATTGATTGATTTGTGGATGTTGAGCCATCCCTGCATCCCTGGTATAAATCCCACTTGATCATGATATATGATACTTTTAATATATTGCTGTATTTGCCCTGCCTATATTTTGTTGAGGATTTTTGTATCTATGTTCATCACCGATATTGGCCTGTAATTTTCCTTCTTTCTGTTGTCCTTGTCTGGTTTTGGGATCAGGGTGATTTGGGCCTCACAGAAGGAGTTGGTAGGCATTCCATCTTCCTCAATTTTTTGGAATAGTCTGAGAAGGATAGGTATTAAGTCCTTTTTGAATATTTGGTAAAATTCTTCAGACAAGCCACCTGCTCCTAGACTTTTGTTTTTTGGGAGTTTTTTGATTACTGGTTCAATTTCTTTACTTATGATTGGTCTACTCAGATTCTCTATTTCTTTTTGATTCAGTTTTGGGAGGTTGTATGAGTCTAAGAATTTATCCATTTCTTCTAGGTTATCCTACTTGTTGGCATATATCTTTTCATAGGACTCTCTTATCATCCTTTGTATTTCTGTGGTGTCCATTGTAATTTCTCCTCTTTCTTTCCAATTTTATTTATTTGAGCCTTCTTTCTTTTTTCTTAGTGAGTCTGACTAAGGGTTTGCCAATTTTGTTTATCTTCTCAAAGAACCATCTCTTGGTTCCATTCTACTTTTTTGTTTGTTCGTTTCTATTTCATTTATTTATGCTCTAATTTTTATTAGTTCCCTCCTTCTGCTGACTTTGGATTTTGTTTTTTCTTCTTTTTCTAGTTCTGTTAGTTGTAGTTTAAGATGAATTATTTGAGGTTTTTCTTGTTTGTTAAGGTGGGGCTGTATTGCCATGAATTAACCTCTTAGACTGCTTTTGCTGCATCCCCTAGGAGTTGGTATGATGTAGTTTCATTTTCATTTCTCTCCAGATATTTTTTGATTTCTCCTTTGATTTCTTCATTGATCCAATGGTTGTTCAGTAGCATGTTGTTTAGTCTCCATATATTTGTGACTTTCCCAGATTTTTTCTTGCAGTTGATTTCTAGTTTCAAACCACTATGGTCTGAAAAGATGCTTGATATGATTTCAGTCTTCTTACATTTATTGAGGCTTGCCTTGTTTCCCAACATATGGTCTATCTTTGAGAATGTGCCATGTGTACCTGAGAAGAATGTGTACACTGCTGTTTTTGGATGAAGTGTTCTATATATACCTATTAAGTCCATCTAGTCTAGATAATATCTTATTATGATTTTGATTTGCATTTCCTTGATGGTTAATGATGTTGAGTAACTTTTCATGTACCTATTGGCCATCTGTATATCTTTATAGGTCTTACATCATTCCCTTCTTACAGCAACTCTTTGAGATAGGTACTATTATCACCCCCATTTTCCATATGAGGAAACTGAAGCACAGAGAGGCAAAGAGATGTGCTCAGGGTCACACAGCTGATTGGCAGTAGAGCCAGGATTTGAGCTCAGAGTCCATGCTTTTAGCTTTTATGCTACATTGATTCCTGAAAAGTAGTCTCATCTGTTTGTCTTTCTGTGTCATGTTTATCCATATGGACCTCTTTGCAGAGGTATAAACAGGACACAGACAACTTACTGTAACACCTGGTTTCAGAATGTTGAAGTGGCCCACTGCTAGCCACTTAAAAAAGTTCCTAAATATTCTGGTTTTCTTATCCCCTGTCTTTTGGGTGATATTTAAGAGGTTTCCTTCTTTATTTTTATTCTATCCAGAATGGACCTACTGTGAAAAATCTTTGGTAAGACAATTTTTTTTTCAAATTTTGTGCCTTGTGATTGGACCCTGTGGTCAGTAGGTGGGGTAACTGGGTGATTTGGTACATTCTACAACATGACAGCACATTGCCAGACAGGGCTCCAGAGAAAGATGAAACTAGAGTCATGCAGATGGTTCCTCATATTCCCACCAACTCGACACTATATGTTTTGAGTTTAATTTTTCTAATCTAACTATGTGCATAAAGTACCTTAAGTGTGGCTATTTTACCTTTTTTAAACTTCCAGAAAAACGGTGAACTTTTCCACTGACTTGTGGCCTGGATTTCCTCTTGTGTACAATATCCCTTAACTCCTTTGACCTTTTGAAGATGATGTTGTATATTTAGGGCAGCTCCTCAGATCTGTGGATGAATCACTGCTGTCAGGACTGGTGGGGCTGGAAACATCCCAAGCCCTCGTGGACACTGTGTTGGGAGCTGTTGAGAGCTTTACAGATCTACTCCACTTTAACTGCCACAAACTCCTGTGCAAGCTGAGAGATATTATTCCCTCTGCTGTCTAGAGACTTATCATCAGCTAAGGTACCAGGCAGCAAATGGAGCATTTTACCTGTATTACTGCATTTGAATGCTCCCTGGAATGTTCAAGTGTGGTTGCTATTAGCAGCTCCACTTTGCAGGTGGGGAAACAGAGGCTCAGAGAAGTTAAATCTCTGTCTTGAGGCTGTTCTCCACTTGTGGTGGTGGACTCAAGCCCAGGTATCTCTGGTTTCTTACCTCATGCTCTTTCCCACTCTGCTCTCCTGCCTCCCGATGGGGAAACTGAGGCTCAAAGAGGTGAAGTACAGAGCTCAGCTCCTTCTGGAACACACTGCCTCAGCTATGTTCACCGTGTGCCTCTTCCTAAGGAGAGCTCCTTTTAAGGTGAAACCATGTTTTATTAAATAGAATATGAACTGTTTTCTTTGGAAAATTTAAAAAAACATAACAGCTTTCCTGAGATATAAAATTCACATACCATATGATTCACACACTCCAAGTGTACAATTCAGTGGTTTTAGTATATTCACAGAGTTGTGTGACTTTTCTTTTGATGAGTTTTAAAATGTAATCATTCCAGTTTCTTTGTGTGTTGACGACATCTGTCTCCCCTTGATCACACTTGTTCTCTTTGCTGCCTTCTGCCTGCCTTTCCTTGTTTTCCTCCATGTATTAAGGCCTTAGGATATCCCAGGATTCAGGCTGAAACTGTTTAAAAAAATCTTTTTTCAGCAGACTTTATTTTTTTAGAGCAGTTTTGGGTTCACAGCGAAATTGAGTGGAAGTTACAGAGATTTCCCATACACCTCTTGCCCCGCCCCCCCACAGTATCCCTCACTATGAACGTCCCACACTGGAGGGAACATTTGTTACAATCAGTGAGCCTGCACTGACACATGATTATCACCCAAAGTCCACAATTTACATTTGGGTTTAGGCTGAGACTTCCCATGCATGGTCTCATTCAGTCCTCAGAGTAGCCCTGTGCGATCATTACCAATATGCCCATTTTACAGGTGAGCAAGTGGAGGACCAGGGGAGTTATGTGCCTCACACAAGGTCACACAGCCAATGCCTAGCAGATCGACTTGGGCGAACTGCCTCCCTCTGCTCATGGTTCCTTTTGGGTCTTCTCTCACTGGAGGCAAGAAACCGGCTGGTCCTCACCAGGTGTGTGAGGCCCCTCAGAGGACGAGCTTGGGCATGTGTCCCTAGTGCAGCTCATCCCAGAGCTGCCTCAGCCATAGGGAGAACCACTGTGCATCTTGTTTCCCCACCTGTCTCTAGATTCCCTGGAAGAAAGGCGGCTGATCTCCCCTCATGGAGATGTAGAATTCAGCAAAGTGGCTCAGAGGCCCCGTGGAGACACTGAGGCCCCCGTCAGCTGTAGCTCCTGCCCGGGGCCTCCAGCAGTGTTGTTTTGGGGGATAGCACTCCATCTCATCCAGCTCCTCTTAGGAACAAACCTGTCTACCACACAGACTTTACCCATGAGCCCGTTGGGAGCCCAGGCCTCATCCTCACTCCCTTTGAGGCCAGGGGGCATGTTTCCAGGGGACCCAGGGGCCTCCCAGCCCCCTCAGCCCTCCCCAGGACCTCCAATCCCCCCAGCAGCCTCCACTCTACCTCCAGCCTCTCCCGGGTCTCCTAGGCCACCTCCTGTCACTCCAGAGCGCTCGTCCACAGCCTCTGGGGCCCCCACACCTGCCTGAAGCCTGCCTGTCTCTTCCTTCTGTCGTCCTGACTGAAGCTTCAGCCCTTTCCATGACAGGGCCCAGCCCCTCAGAGACCCCTGTCACCCTCCTCAGGCCTCATAGACACTCTCCCATTACCTCTAGACTCTCTGCAGCCCTGGTGGACACCACCAGCCCCTAATCCGAGTAGGTGAAAGGAATAATGAATTTGGAGCGAGGAGCATGAAAGCCAAAGACTGTAGAGATGCAAAGGACTTGGAGACCATTTTGCCCAGTAAGACACAAAGGGTGGTGGTGAAGTGTGAGGTCTGGGGTGCCCGTGAACCCAGGTTTGAGCCCTACTCAGCTGTGACAAGCTGTGAGACCTTCGGTCTCCACTCCCTCGTCTGTATAATGGGATCGTGACGGTCCTAGCTCATGGAGTTGTGATGATGGCATGCAGGAATGTCTCCGTCAATCTTGGTGGTTTGGGCCTTTGACCCCTTGCAGCCCACCCAGCCTCATGATGCCACCTGGGATCTAACTTCAGGATGAAAGTGTGGAACACTGGCGGCCTCCACGTTGCAACTTCTCAACCAGCCAGCTGTCAACACGGTAGTGGCTACAAGTCAGTGCCAATTTTCTCATCGCCATCCCTCTGTGCAGTAAAAGAGGCAAACACGTTTTAATACTGGTCCCCGCTCTCCATATAACTCAAGTAAATGGCGTTCATTTTGAATGTTAAAAAACAGCCAGGGAGGGGAGGATGGGAGGGCAGCTGTGAACATTTTCCCCAAGTTGGTCCAAGAATAAACACAAGCTTATCCGGGATCCACTCCCCCTCCCCCTTTTATAGCTGAGACCACAGATGCCCAGAGAGGTTAGGAGAGTGTCCTAAGTTTGCACAGATTATGAGGGCTGAGCTAGGAGGTAAGCCCCATTCTTCTGACTCCCAGTCTGAACTTTTCTCCTTCACATCCCACCTGGTTGGGTTCTTCTGTTGCAGTTTCAGAGAGACAGTTGAGGGCCACAGTTTACGGTGGGACACTATGACCATTCTATCTTAGTTTGAGCTCCCCCAGAAGAAGACTCAGAGATCAATATCTGGGGGAGAGGCACTGACCTGGGAAGTGGTCCCAGGGAGCATGTGAGAGAGGGGTAGGTGAGACAGAGAAGGAAGAAAACCAATCAGGTGCATTGAAGAGCAGGTCACTGTTACAGACAATTGGCAACCAGTCCTTCTGTGGAGCCTCTGGGAGACCGTGTACCACACACCTCAGAATTGTCCCCCTGAGGCCCTGAGGATGCCACCCTTGTCCCTTTCCTGCTCCTGGGCTGTTGGGTCTCCAGCGCCTCCAGCTGGCTGTAACCCAAAGTTCAAGCCTGGGTCATGTCTGCTCGCTCCCAGGCACAGGAAGGCCCAGGGGAGGAGGTGTGGATGCTGTCTACAGAGGACCTCCTGGCTGGACCAGGGCTCTCGCTGCCTCACACTGTGGTCAACACAGCCCCTTCTCAGGACGCCTGGGGGGCTTGGCGGCATCCTCCTTCCCCCCGTGGGCAGACAGTGTCCCCGTGACATGTTGGGAGGCCCCCGTGGGATCCGACTTGGAAAGAACATGTTCTGCCCACAATAAGCCTCAGTGTGCACGGCCCCTGCCCAGGGCTGGCTGGCTTGTGGAGGCTGGAGGACCACCTTCAAGACCCATGATTGGTGCGTAGCACTTTTCATGAATGGGGTGAGCTGGTCTGATTCTCAGGAGACTGAGGTCCAACAGGCAGGGGGTGGGTTTCTTTCCTTGAGTGAATTCACCCCACATTTTCGTTCACCTAGGGTTCCACATTTAGGATTTGAGAAGCAGTGGAGGATGGGGAGAGTATGTAGAAGACTGTTCTACCATGTCTGTTTTACTGGACCTGGGAAGTTCCCCCAGGGCCAAACCAGCAGACCCAGTTCAAGAGGCCTGGTTTTGGAGGTTATTAGATGAATGGGTCTGAAGACAAACCACAGTAGATTTCTAATTAGGATAAACTTTCAGTGGTTTAAAGTTCCTTTCATTAACTTATTTTGAATGTGCAGTCGATCCATCCACATCATTAGAATTAAACATATGTAAAATTGTATTCAGTGAGACACCTCCTCCACCCCACACCTATCCTGTGCCCCTTATCTTTTCTATGATCTCTGGTTTTGGGGGCATCCTTCCTCAGCTCCTCTATGTATATGTAAGCACCTTTTATTTTCTTTCTTTATAATCCGAAGATAGCAAAATATAGGCCCTATTGTCACCTGTTTTTGTTTTCCTCCCCAAAGCCCCAGTACATAGTTATATATCCTGGTTGTTATTCATTCTAGTTCTTCTGTGTGAGCCACCACCACAGCATGGCAACTGACAGACAAGTCTTGCGGTTCGGCGACTGGGAAGCAAACCTGGCCACCAAAGTGGTGACAGCACAAAATTTTAACCACTAGGCCATCAGGGCTGACTCTTGTCACCTGTTTTTGTTTTTTTATTTTCAACTAACAATCTCTTCTCAAGATCTTTCCATCCCAAGCAGCTGGCAAGCATACTCATTTTTTCTCTTTTAGAGCTGCATAGCGGCTCCTCGCATGCACACGCCAGAAGCTGTTTAAATATCTCCTGTGGGTGGACATTTGGGTCATTTCAAATATTGTTCTTTTAAAAGATGTTACAAAGAATAACTTCTTACTTACATCATTCTGGAAGTGTGCAAGTGTATCTTTAACAGAAATTCCCAGAAGTTAAGTTATTGGGCAAAAAAGTGTATGTATTTCTAATTTTGATGGATATTGACAAATGGTGCTCCTTAAGGGTTCTACCAATTTACGTTCCCACCAGCAATGTTTGAGAATCCACATTTTGGGAGGGTCTGGTTTCCATAGATGAGAGGATCAGAGAACTGTGAGATGAAAATAACACTCCCAGACAAGTGTTAATGGACAGGATGGATCAGCTGAGCTTAGACCCCTGAGGCCCCAAGGAAATGGAGAAAGATGAACAGAGGAGGAATGTGAATCCATCTTGTCTTGTGGAGCAAAGCAAGAAGAGTCAGATCAGATATGTCAGCACAGGCTTTTCCAGTCCAAATGATCTGTTGAGTGGGGAGCTGTTTTAGATTCTGTCTGGATCCAGGAACCCAGGGTGAGGGAGCAGAAGAGGGGCTGGGAGGGAGAGGCTGAGCTGCAGCTGCGGGGGCTGAGAAGAGGGAGGGAGGAAGGGTGTGGCCAGGACCAGGAGGACAGGGAGGGTCCAGGAAGACCTGTCTGCATCCCCAGGACCTCCCACGTGGCCTGGGTCACTGGAGGCGCTCGGGAAATGTCAGAAACACAAACCCAGCAAAGGAGCCAGGACGCCATCAAATTCCTCCCCAGAAACCTGAGAAGTCCACTTCTTTGTCCCAGGACCAAATACGACTGGGACAGAATGTCAGTGGGGGCGGGAGGGACCCATCTGTTGTCTTAAGCAAGACCTCCATCAAATAAGATCCACTCTCTCATCTTATCCTAGTTGTTTCCTTTTAATAAGTCATCTCAAATTCATCACTCAGTCAACAAGTATTTATTGTGCGTCTGCTATGTGCCAGGCTCTCCTCTTGCTGCTGGGGTTTCAACAGTTAAATGATCCCAGTCCCTCTCCTGGTGGATCTGAAACAAGCGCTCCCGTGAATGCATGATTACTGATGTGCCAAGTGCCATAAAGGAAAGGAGGGCTGTGCTCTGTGAGAGGGTGGTCAGGGAAAGATTCACAGGGAGGAGACATTTAAGCTGAGACCTGCAGGATGCTAGGCCCTAGTGGGTCAAGAAAAAGGGAACAGCAACCCAAAGGGAACAATGTGGCAAAGGTCTGGGGGTGGAGAGGAGGTTTGTGTATTTGAGGAGGTGGAAGAAGGCCAGTGTGGTGGGAGCTCAGGCTAAGAGGGATCAAGGTGAGGCAGGGAAGGTAGGTAGGCACCAGAGCACACAGGGCTGGGAAGCCACACCAAAGGTTTGTTGTCTTATGCCAAGTGCAACTGGAAGGCATTAATGAAAGGTTTTAAGCACAGGAGGGATGTGATAAATTTATCTTTCAAAAAGATTGTTCAGCTGGGGAACATGGGCTAGAGGGGACACGAGTGACATTGGGAGACTCAGGGCGGGGGCCTGGTGGAGCTCACCACACCCATCTCTAGAGCCCAGCATCTTAAATATGTCTGAGTGATAAATGACAAATTGGGGAGTGATGTCATAAGACTTTCCAAAGCCGTCTTCTTCTGAGCTCCCCAAAGTCACTCCCTCTCAGCAGGGGGCCAGCTGCAGCCCTGAGGCCAGTGTCTCCAGAGGGCTGTCTGGAATCCAGCTGTGGGCAGAGGCAGGAGCTATGGGAATTTTCCCACTGTGGCTGCCAAGGAGCACAGGACTGTAACAGGTTTACTAGCAAGTGAGAAACTGGGATTCAGCTAAGCTGACGTAAAGTGAAACATATCCGTTTGTGGCAGGACTTGTCAGAGCCTTTGATTGGGAAAGGTGCCTTGTGAATCCTGAAAAAGGGACTAGAATGCAGCATGTTTCATGCTTATTTTGAAACTCCATCTTTCCTTGAACATTTTGCTGCCAACCTCACTCTGAGAAATGCTGCTGTAAATAATTCCTGTTTGCTACTGGGCATGCTCAGCTCCACTTCTCCTAACCACAATGCTTAGGGAACTGTAGAACCATCCTCTTTAATTACTGATGGGGAAATAGGTCAGTTCAGTGTCTTGCGCCAGAGTGTTGAGGGGGGTCTCAGGTGTTAGTCTGGGTCAATCAGCTAATCACAGAGAACACCTGGGGATATTTTGGGGCGTGAGCTTCTGACACCTCTCTGGCCTGTGTCTTATAGACATTACCATCTGCCAGGCCTACTTAGGAATGTCACCATCAGTCCTCACCTCCCCTGATCTCTTACCTGTTCTCCTGATCTCTTATTGGCTTTGGGAGAAATGAGAAGTTGCCTCCCTCAACCAAGAACTTAAGGCCTGATTCTATGAGCAGGCAATGGGCCAGGCATTTATGGTCCCCACGTCTTCATATGATGCTCCCAGCCAGACCTGCTGAGGCCTATTTTTCTCCCTGGCTCTTTTAGGAAGTGAGTGCTGCCACTGTCTCTGTGTTTGGTGCTGTCCAAGTGGTCATTTATGACCCCACCCTGGCCCTGGTGTTCTGACCCCTGTGAAGTGAAGGAGAAATATGGACAAAGAGAAGCAACTCCACAAAACATTTTGCAGAAGGTTGTGCTTTTAGTCTACGTGATTGGTATGAGAGGGAACAGGGCCAAGATCCCACCTCCAGGATCCCAGAGGAAAAGCAATCAGGAGAATTACAAACATCTAGAGAGGGCACACGACTGAGACCAGATCTTCCTGGGAAGTGGCCGGAAAGACTCAGGCTTAGGCCACAGAAGCCAGGCCAACCTGGTTGTTGGCTCTGTCGAAGACGGTGTAGTACTGGCGGATGAAGACGTCACCCAGGATCCAGAGTTCTCCAGAGCTGGTGTCGACGTCCATACCCTCCAAGCCACTGATGCACGTCTCGTCCTCCTGGAGAAAAGGAGGATAAAACCGGAGATGGGACACAGACTCAGTGGTGACAGGCACTGGGGGATCAGCATCAAGGACTACAGTCCACTGTGAGGGACATGAGGAGGCTCTTCCTGGCTGGAGCCCGGGGACTCGGCTCTTCCTAGCCTGTGGTCTGCCTGTGTCAGCTGTTCACTGCACTCTGGGTTTCCAGGGATCACTAGACATTCTCCAGTGCTTCTCACAGACGCACAACCCCTGACGTCAGCAATGGAGCTAAGGGGTTTAGGGGAACTCAGCTGCCCAGAGGATTCTGGAAGCCCCGGTAACACAGGCTTTTCTGATCCTGATCCTGATTCTGATCCCTTCCAGTGGCAAGCTGTCAGTTCTTTTCATTTTCTGGGTCACTGGCCCACAACCTTGGGTGCATGTTTGAATGACTTGGGGAGCTTTTCCCCTGCACACATAATTCAGGCCTGATCCGGTACTAATTAATGAGCATCGCTGGCGGAGGGGCCTGGGCATCAGAATAACATCGACCCACTGGGCAAAATGAGTTTTCCACCTGTCATTGTAAGAGAAGGCAAGGAGTTTGCCTGTATCTCATTTGACTAAAGATGTGTTCCTTTGTAGAAAAAGTGGGAGCATCACAAGCCCAAACCCTGTGGAAGTTAGGATCGCCATTTGCCCAGCTCTTGTAGCTTTGATGTGGTCAATATCACGTGCCTACCCTCACCACACTCTGAGCCTGGGGACAGCTGTAGCTCTCAGATGAGGAAACTGAGGCTGAGAGAGGCTGCAGCTGGCTCAGAATCAATGGGCTAGTAATTGAGACCCAGGGCTTGGGCTAAGGGGTCCAACTAGAAATCCTCTTTTCACGCCATCAGTGTGCCTCTCTTTTCCCCTTTGGTGTGCTGCATCTAAACTGTCTTTCATGCATTTACTGTGAATGGATTCTTTTTCTCTGGTGGCTGTCCAGAGCAGATGGCAGCTTCAGCTTGTGGAAGTGCACTTTCCCTTGTGCAAAGGGGGAGTATGTGGCCACATTCTATGGAGGCACATCTAGGTGGGAGGCCCAGAGCCCCATTACCTCTAGGATGTAGGCACTGGCAGGCAGAGGGAACTCAACGCCATTGAGGGTGAAGACGATGTCGGGCAGGCTGTAGATGGCTGAGCAGCTGATCACCTCCTGAGAAGAGCGAGGGTTAGGAGGGCTTGCATTCCTTCTGCATGGCAGACCCACCACCTGGGTCTAGAATGGGGCAGTCAAGGCTGGACTTACCTCGCCAGAGGAGTCCTCGCTGGCTCCAATGTAGCTCTGGATATTGTCAATGGCAGAGGGTGGGCCGGTCAGCAGAGAGGTGCCAGTGTCAATAATGGCCTGGCAGCCCCCACTGCAAGCGACGGACTCTCCGTTGATGGTGATGCTGAGGGCGAGATGCAAGGAAGGATCCCCTGAGCCCCAAGAGGGTACATCTCCCCGGGGGGAAGCCAAGTGACTTCAGAGTGTCCCTCCTTCCTGTCCATTGGCCAATATGTAAAATTTCAGCCTCTCTCCTTCACACACTCGTTCATTCATCCATTCATTTACTCAACAAGTCTTTACTGAGTGACTGTTTTGTGCTAGGCATGGGAGAGGAACTACAGAATGAGGCAACCACACAGTTTCTGGCTGCAGGGAGCTCACAGTCTAGCTGGAAAAATAAGTTATGATCAAGGATGAGCTGCATGAACCGGGCACAGGACAGGGGAACAGAAACATAATCCAGGGTGAGGCTGGTGGTGCTGGGGAGCAACCAAGGAAGGCTTCACAGGGAAGCAGAGAGCCAGGGGTTGCCAAGGAGGTGAAGAGCTGGAGGAGGACATCCCAGGCAGAGGAGAAGTCGTGCAAGGCGGGATGGAGACAAGAGGTGCAGAGGTGGGCGTGGGAGGAACTGATGAAGTTTTAGCATGGCTGAGGCAGACATGAGGGGACCTAGCGTCCCGGGTTGCCCAAGACTGTCCTAGTTTTAGTACTGAAAGTCTTGAGTCCCAGGAAAGTGCTCACTCCTGGGCCAACCTGGAGTTACCCTAGCAGCCAGGTAGGGGAGAAATAGCTGGGGAATGAGGCCGCATGGGGAAGGGCAGGCCCAGAAGTGGAAGGTGGGAAGGAATGGGCTGAAACAACTTCTCAGCCCTTTTGCCTTGTCACTAGGCTGAAAGTGACCTGTTTCCTAGAGTGGGAGGAGCGTGTGACAGTTCACAGGTCCTCTAAATGTCAAGACGACTGGACAGGTGGATCATCCCCATTTCCCCGGGGATGCTGGTGTCTTGTCTCCTGGACTGGAAGGAAAGTGGCTGTCTCATCCTTGCAGAGCATCTGGGGTCCAAGATAGCTCTCCTCCTCCAGGGAGGTGGCTTTCTCTGGGTCTCTCTGGCTTGGCCAACTCCTACCTTCCCCTCCTGGGGTCCGTTTCCCTGTGCTGGCTATTCCAGGGAGATTCTGGAAAGCTTAGTTAACTCAGAGTCTAGAAAGAAATGCAATCTGGGGGCCATGCCAGGGCAGTGCCCATCCAGGGCAATCTCACCTGTCCACGGTGATCTGCCAGTAACCCTCTACAGAAACAGGCACCCAGTACAGGCTTCCAGTGTAGTAAGAAGAATCGATGCCACCAAATATCACCACGCTGCCACTCTCGTCATCACTAAGGAAAGTGGGGGGAAAAGACAGGAATTCACTCATTCAACTGAAGACCTACTGTGTGCAACCTAGAGCTGCCCTTGATTGGGCTGTGTGCCAGACATAGCTTCTTTTAATCCTCACACCAAGGCCCACACGGTGGTCACTATGATTATTATTTCCACTTTCCAGTGAGGAAACTCAGGCCCAGAAAAGTGAGGTGACTTGCCCCAGGTCACACAGCCAGAGAGTGCCAGAACCAGGATTAGAACCCAGGTCTTTCTGGTTCCAGAGTGTGTGGTTACCACCACCTCTTCACTCTCGTTGCCATAGGGACCTCAAGAGAAGCGAATGTGTGACAGTGTTTGCTCTTAAGGACTTGAAGATATAGTTCCCTGGTTCAGCCAGGGGCAGGTTTGCCCCCAGGGGACATTTGCCAATGTCCGGGGACACTTTTGATTGTCATGATTGAGTGGTAGGGAATGCCATTGGTGTGTAGTATGTAGAGGCCAAAGAGGTTGCTAAACATCCTACAATGTACAGGACAGCCCCCAACAGCAAGGAATTATCTGTTCAAAATGTCCCTCTTCCTGAGATCGAGAAACCCTGAGCTATTGGAAAGATGAGACCGCCCCCATGGAATATCTAAATACCCATAAAGGCAGATGATGTTTAGGAGCTGACTTGAATATTAAGTGACCAAGAGGATAAAAGGGTCCTCCTGTGGCAAATTACACCTGTTGTAAATTTCCTCCTTGTTACCGGAATATTCATTTTCTGAATTTCTGCAGTTTGGAGTTAGATAGGGAAGCAAATGTGGTTGATGATAAGAAATTAATCACTAAACAACTGGCTGCAATTAAAATAGTCCCCACATAACCTTTCCTGTAAACTTCTGCCAGTACAAGGCAACATACTGAGATGATAGCAGCACAGTGAACAGACGAAGAAAAATATCAACAATGACAAATGGCTTCAAAAGAGAGGATGAGAGCGTCAGAGGAAAGTTGAGTGTCTCGGGAAAACTGATGACACCCTCCGATATTCCTACATAATCCTCGACTCATCCAAAACCAACACTTGGTTTATTCTTTATTCCTTCTTAGAATTAACTCATAGTCACAACTGGAACCTAGATTTTGTTAATGAAAGACAGAAAGCTGTGTTTATCTTTTCAAAGTTTCATTGTTTAAGATATAAGTCCCAGTCAAATCTTTTCATTGCTATGGAATTTTGACCCCAGTTTTAAGAGGATTCATTCTAAATGGTGGTTTTCTGGTGCCAACAATGAGGGGATGGTGCTGGAGAGCAAATGGCTCATGACATTTGAGTTGTGTAAATCAAGGACAAAGACTCATGCTGGTAAAATAACATGAATGAACACGGCTCATCAGAGAGACTTGGCACCGTTCTCTCCAAAGCTATACCTCTCAAGCCTTAGACATTGACCTTTCAAATCCCTTGCTGACCAAGACCCTCTCTACCCCACCCAGCCCCAGCAAACCCTCTGCTGGGCCATGTAACCGTGACCTCTCCGGCCGACTTACGAGCTCAGGTAGACGGAGAAGAGGTCTTGGGAAACCAGCCCCTGGTCCCATATGTTGTCAAAGACAGGTGTGGCGTCGGAGGAGGAGATGCTGGGGTAGCCCAGACCCAGGATGCCGTCGAAGGGAGCGTAGTAAAATGTGGAACCCGGCTCTGTCTCGCTCAGGCCAAAGATCTGGTTGGTGTCGTCGATGCCTCCAACCTGAGTTGGGGAACCGAGATGTTCATCCTTAGCTTGTGTTGACTGAGCCCTGGTGGGCACCAGCCCTGGGCCCAGAGCGTCCCTAGTTTATTTCCTCTATGACTCGGCTTCCAGGGTGCCAGGTTGGAAGGAGGGGAGATGGATCATCTGTGGGAATGTTTGTTATTCTGCTGGAAGCAACCATTGTGGCTGATCACCAGATGGCCGCAGTCTGCGACTTGGTGTGAGAATTGGCTGCAGAACAGATGGGCACAGTGTGTTCATGTTTCTGATGATCAGATGCAAAGCAGACCCCAGACAAATCGGATCCCTTGACCCCTGCCCAGCCCGGGAAGTGTGGGGGTGCTGTGGGGCTTTTATGACTGGGGGAGCCTGCAGGTGGAGGGAGAAGACAGGGGAGGAGCTGCTAAAAGAGAACTGAGCCTTTTCCTACCTTCTCCCTGACTCCACAGCATTCAGCTCGGGTGGGGCTGAGGTTGGCTGTTGGCCTCAGGACTCCCACCCCCTCACCCACTATTGCCCCACCTAGAAATGTCTGTGACATCTCGGCCACTTCCGCATCCCCCTCCCCCAATCAGGTTACTTTGATGATCACTGAGCCCCATATTGCTTGAATGAGCTGATTCTGGGGGGTGCACTGTGGCCCCCACAGTCCTCAGAGGCTGGCCCTAGGGCTGGGCAGGATGAGGTGGTGAGCCAGCAGGTGCTCACCTTGACAGTGTCGTATCCAAGGATGCCTGTCATGCTGCCGGTGCCATATTCGATGGAGAGAGACTCGCTGGTGGCCTCGTAGGTGGAGGAGTCATCAGGGTTGAAACGGTTGTGGTTGGCTGTGAGGACAAGAAGTGACATTGTCAACCTCCAAAGGCTGAGGGAGAATCATGGGTGGGGATGTCTTTCTGGGGTGGGCTGCCTTGGTTCTGGGTGGGGCTTTGGAGGAGAAAGGTGACCTTTGCCCCACACTTTGGAGCCCAAGCATTTCCAGGTTCCATTTCTGTCTGGTTGGACCAGTTGGGACCATCTTCCTGATGGAAGGTCTCCAGCTAACCCCACAGTCGTCCCAAGGCCCCCCAGGCAAACAGTGAGCAGAACAGGCCCAGGGCTGCCCATGGAGATGAGCACCTTCACAGCGCCCTGTGTACAGCCCATCTTAGAGCTATAATGTCACAGTCGCAGCTTTACAATGTTACAGCTCAAGTGATGAAGGGGAGGATTCCATGGGCGGCTCCTCTGAATTAAAAGTCAGGTTAAAAAGCTGGAAGAGGAAGGAACTTGAATACCCTCCAGAACTCCCAATGACAAAGTCTCTGTCAGTAGCAAACCAATTGATGTTTTTAAAGTGAGATCATTGCTCATCTCAGTCATGATTTTGAGCCACTTTCTCGTGTGAGGCTCATGTCCCAGCTGGCTCTCCTGTAGCCCTTTAGCCCTGGCTCACTTTGGGCCCCCCTTCCTCCCCTGGGCCTGGTTATTCAGCAGAGCTGCTTGCTGCCATTGGACTGAACTCGTGCGCAGGGCCCTGTGTGATTCCCCCTGGATCCCCAGGACACCTAAGCCCAGTGCTGGGCACATAGTGGGTACTCAAGAAGGGCCTGTTGAGAGAATCCCTGAGGGACTCCAGCAGCTTGAAATCAGACCTATTTGAAGCCCCTGAGCCTTCAGGGCTCCCAGGTCAGTGGGTGCTGGGGGCCCCGGGCAGCGTCAGGCACTCACTGCAGGCGAGACTGGAGCAGTAGGTGGAGGGCACCCATAGGTTGGAGGAGCCGGTGTCAAAGATGACGGTGAACTCCTGAGCGGGGGTTCCGATGCTGATGGTGCCAAAGTACTCCTCCTGCGGGGCGGGGACAGCACAGGTCACTCCCCATCCTGGGGCTCCCCAGGCAGGAGGGCCTCCCCTGGGGCTTCTCCTCAGCTCACTTCCCCTCACTGCTCTCCTTGCCTTTGTCTCCCTGTCCAACGCATCCTTCCTTCAAGGCCCAGCCTGGCCTCCCCTCTGCCTTGAAGGCTTCCCTGATTGCATCCCTGTTAGCCTCTGACTGTTCTCTTCTAAGCACCATTAACACCTAATCACAATCTGCTGTCCCCTCTTCAGCTCTCGTCTTGAATGTCTTAGTCTTGCCATCCTAGAGAACACACCATCTCAGAGGATAGGGTGGAAACTTATAGCACCCAGCAGAGTAAATGCTTAAATGCTTGTTTAGGAAATTATTGAATGGGCGATAAAAAGTCACTTAAAGATGGAAACCTCTGGAGATATCTTGTTCCTAAACTGAGGTGTGTACAGCAGGTTTTGAGAATGGGCGTTGTCAGGATTTTTATTTTTAGTGGCAGCCCTGTCTCCCTTGCCATCTGTTCAAGCCACCCTGGTCTGGCTATTCTGTGATGATGAAAAGCTCATTCCCATCCCAGGACCTTGGCACTTACTATTCTTTGTGCTAGAAAAATGTTAATTCTGGATCTTTCCTTGGCTGGCACCTTCTCCTCAATCATTCCAAGCTCTAGTCAAACATCATCTCCACCAAGAGGTCCTCCGTTGACCACTTCATCTAAATTTTCCCTTCCCTCATTCCTCCTCTTCCCGTTACTCTAATTAATCAATTTTTCTTTGGGTCACTAGTCGTTACGTGACATTATCTTGAGTAGTTGTTTAGTTGTCTCTTATTTGCCTTTTCCTCTAGAATAAAAGCTCCAGGAAGTTTGCCTATTCATCACTGTTTCTTCAACTCCTTGCACAGAGCCTCGGGCACATAATAGATGCTTTATAAATATTTAAGTGAATAAATGGGCTAACTTTACCAAGCTTTTACCAAGACCAGGCCCTGTGCTAAGCCCTCCAGAAAAAATTATTGCAGTACTTACTTGCAACAACCCTCTGATGCTAGATATTTGTGGTTCTGTTTGAAAGACGAGGAAACTAAGGCTCACTCAGCGAGTTTAAATGACTTGCCCAAGGTCACACGGCTTGGAAGGATTAGAGCCCAGAGTTGCACTGGGTCTGGCAGATTTCATAGGCTAAGCTCTTAACCACAGTCAACATGCTTCCTTCCGTTGGCCCTGTGCCATTCACACAGGGAACCACAATATCTAACGAAGGGACAGGGTATTGCCACTGGGTCCCAAATAGAACAGTGAGAGATCTTCCTGAGACTCCATGCTGATCATGTCAACCCCCCTGGTTAAGATGACTCAGTGGCAATGAGGATGCAGACCCTCCTCAGAGACTCTGGTCTGGCTCCAACCATCCTCGCCTTGGGCCTCCCTCTGCTCCTCCCTTCCTCCCTCTCTGCTCCCCCTGAATAGTGGCCTCCTTTCCTCAAATGCGCTGCTTCTCCTTCATTGCCCCGGGGAGGAGTCCCTGCCCACCACCTGCCACCCTCTGACGATGTCACCTTCACTGCGTACCCCTCAGCCTGGTTGTACTTTTCACAGATGGTGAGGCTCAATGATGATTGTCTGTCTCTCCCTACTAGACAGTGAGACCCATGAGGGCAGAGGCTGTGCATGGTTTTTTCCCTGCTGCCTCCCCGTGGCCCTGGATAGTGCCTGTCACATAAGGAGCTGCTCTGCATACGTAAACACTGAATAAATGAATGAACAAATGAATGAAAGCAACATGTCTGAATGTGAGTTTTCCTGCCTTCCCTGTGCCTGTGAGATCCAAGGAACAGACCTCTGGGTTACTGCCTGGGGGCTCAGAGCCCTGATCCATCCTGCAAGAAACCTGGACCCACTCTTTTCTAGGCCAAGTCCTTGGTGCCACCCCTGCCCTCCTGCCCCTGCCACCCCTTCCTGCCCATGCACTCACATCATAGTAGTTCTCCATTGACTCGACATGTGCCAAGGTGGCGGCCTCCTTGGGGAAGTACTTCCTTGCTAGGTTGCGGGGATGCGTCTTCTCCAGCAGGCCATGCTCGATCAGGTTCTTCCTCCAGGACTTCTTTCTGACAAGCGGAACCCTGTGGCAGAGCATTTGCAAACAAGATAGTTTGGAGGAGGAACTGTAATTAGGGAAGGAGTCTGCTCATGGGGTGCCATGGAAGACCCTGAGGCAAAGGAAGCTTCTCCAAGAGAGGAAGAAAGAAGGAAGGCAAGAGGGGAGATCCTCCCATTTTTCTACACTACCACAAAGAGGTTCATAGGTTGCCCAAAGTCGCCCAGCTAATGACGATGCTGACACCCAAACCCAGGCTGGACTTGAGGTTCTGAGCTGTTAACTACGTCTGCAGTAATGCCTCCCCAGAAGGACAGAGAGAGAAGAAAGGAGACTCAAGATGGTGGAAGAGAGCAAGAAGTTGCATGAAGGCAGAAGAGAAGAAGAAAAACAAGGGTGGAAAGAAAGACAGTGTGACAGTGTGACAGTGAAGGGACGCAGCCCCTCGGAAGCTGTTCTCCGTGCCCCGTGTCCCCCAGACTCACTTGTAGATAAGGCACTCAGAGAGCGCCACCAAGCTGAGCAGCAGCAGCCACTTCATGGTTCTTCCTGGGTCCCAAGTCTCCAGAGAGGGGAAGATGGGTGGAAGGCGAACAGCAGCAGGCAGGAGCTGCTCCTTATATACAACACAAGTCCTCGGGAACCGGCCTTATCAGCCTCCAAACGTCACCTGTTATCCTAACCCCAAACAGAAGGGTTCCCGATAAGATTGTCCCCGCCCCTGCGCCACGTTCTGAGAAGTTTCCAGTTGAGCAGCTTCCATTGCAACCACATCCCATGGTTAGGATGGACCTGCAGAGAGTGAGCCATGGAGTGGTGGCTTCTTTCTCAAAGAATGAAAAGGGGCCTGCATGAGAACTTGACAAGATGAGTATTTTGACAAAATTGAACTTAACATTGAACAGGTGTCAAAGGAGCTCAGTGTACCCCGACTTGTCCCTGTAGGACAGATGGCTGGGGTCTTGGAAAGCCGCTCCCCACTTAGCGATGGGCCATGTTCCTGTAGTGGCTAACCCAAAGCACACTCGTAGGTCAGTGGTTTGGGACTCAGGACACATTTTCCCACAGAAATGTCATTATGTGAGATTGTTGGGTGTCTAACTAGCATCAGGACTACTTATGCTCTTGCATAATATTGTGCTCATGGCAGTTGGGCCGTGTCTTGGGACAGTGGTACACATAGCATAGAGGAAGAGGAGGGAGCGAAGCAAGTGGAAGAATGATGCCTTCCTTTCCTGGAGGAAGCCAACCTGAAAGAGGCTGGGTTTATATATGGAATCTGTTCCCCTCGCTTTCTCCACCCCTTCTCTTCCTACTGCTCCTCTCCCACGCTCTCACGTTGGTAGAAGCCTCCACCTTTCAGATCCCACTTGGGTCTGACTTTCCCAGGTGCTCCATGCTTAAGACATGGCTGACGCAGCTACAATGGAGCAAAACAATCTGGGCAAATTCATACTAGTGGGTAAATGACTTAGAAAGGTTGTCTCTTAAAAGAAGATGCTTACCAACCCATTGGATGTTCTACTTTATGGGGTTTATTTAGTGGACAAAGTGGAGTGAAAACTGATTCAGGAATTGTGGAGGAGGGACATATGTGGGAGATTGGTCACCAGTAGGTAGCCAGCCCTACCTGTGGGTCTTGTTCTGAAATCAGATTCCCTGGGTCACCCCTCATTTTTCCCACATCAGGCTGTATAACAGATCTACATTTCCCCCAGTGCTCTGGGTGAGCATGGAGGGGTGGGCAGAGCGGATCAAGTTCAGCACCAGTGGTGGTTAGTGCAAAGCACATTGGTATTTCAAACTCACCCGTTAAGACACCTTTGCGCCCTAAATGTGGATCCTTGACTCATATTTTCCACATTCACATCTTTTGGTGCCTGCGTCCTCTCCTCTCTCTTTTCCTCCCTCTTGAGCCTTTCTCCTTGATCTACACTCTCACCTTTGGGGTGATCTCAACTCTTCCATGGAGGAGCTGACAGTCCTGAAAATGCCTACTTAAGTCCTGGAAGCAACAGATGGAGACCCCTGTCTCAGACCACTGGGTGGGAGGGAAGCAGAGGCATATGCGGGGGGTCATCAGGGTCTTCAAAGGTCATTAGTGTCTTATGTTGGGTGTGGGTACATGGGGGCTCATCATTATTCTGTATATTGTATGTGTATGTTCTGCATATCTGAAACCATTCATAATAAGTTTTCATAGAAAGAAAGAAGGACCCAGTCTTTTGTGCCTAGTTTTCAACTTGAAAATGAAGTGAAGCGTGGTTGGGGGTACAGGGTGAGCCAGGGAACCCTCAGGATTGAGATGTGGGGAAGGAACCGAGAAGAACATGACACGTGTTTTATTCAACTTTCACCTTCCTCAATGAATTATATGGTGCGTGGAAGTGTTCAAGACTGTGTTTTAATTAATCCCATGTAAGCCTGGCTTAGTTAGGAGCAGCTTGGGAATGTGGCTCGGAGTAGGGTCACAATTCCATAATCAGCTGTTTTTGCCATTTGCCAACCATTCTGGTAACTGACACAGGGTAACATCGTTTGTGTGTTTCTCTTCCTTGGCAGTTGCGGGAGACCGCTTAGATTTAATGACCTCTGACTCTTAGCTCATTATGGTAAGTGATGTTATTATCCCCATTTTATGCATGAGGAAACTGAGTCACAAGGACATTGTGCCACTTGCCTGAGGTGACTCAGGTAATGAGTGGCTGAGCAAAGTCTTCAATGCAGGTCTCTGTTACTCCCCATTCCTTCTCCCCTACTCACAGGTTTACAGGGGCTGTGGAAGAAGCTTATGAAGAGCCCTGGCTCCAAGGTCTGGGTTTGAATCCCAGCCCTGCCTCTGAATGGCTGTAAGACCCAGGGCTGGTGATCTAGCCTCTCTAAGACTCAGTTTCTTTATCTGTGAAATGGGGATAAGAGCACCACCAATTTCATAGGATTGTATGAGGATTAAATATAGCGTGTTAACCAGCCACACGCTCAGAGTGGCTAAAATGAAAACAGCTGTCAACATCAAGTGCTGATGAGGATGCTGAGCACGTGGAACTTTCCTACATTGCAGGTGGGAATGCGAGATGGCACAGCCACTTTGGAAAACAGTTTGGCAGTTTTTACAAAGTAAACATGCACTTACCGTGTGACTCAGCCATCCCCCTCCTGGGAGTTTACTGAAAAGAAATGAAATCATGTGTCCCCACAATGACCTGTGCACAAATGGTTATAAGAGCTTTTTTCATAATTTTCCCAAAACTTGAAACAACTCGAATGTCCTTCAGCTTGTCCAGGATAAACAACTGGTGGTACAGCCACAGGGTGGATGAACACTGAGTAGTGGACACACATGAGCTGTGGACGAATCTCACAGGTTATGCTGAGTGAAGGAGGCCAGACTCAAAAGGCGACAGCTGAAAAATTATATTTGTATGGCATTCTGGAGAAGGCAAAATAATGAGAACAGGAACAGGTCAGAGGCCGGGGAAGAGACTGACTACAAAGGGGTTCAGGGGACCTTTTTGGGGTGATGGCCATATTCTATCTCTAGATTGTCCACTTGAGAAGGAAAATTTCACTCTATGACCAGAGACCTGATGCCCCTGACTGTACAGCAGGTGACGGGCTCGGCCAGTGATGGCCACATGGGGGCGGTGAAGGGAAATTAGATACTAGGCTCTGCCTGTGGAGGCACCTTGGAGGAGGGACATTTCATTTCACATGAAATGTTCTGATACTATTAAAGGAAATGAAAAAGAAAAGAACAACCCACTCATCGCCCTGCTTCTATTTACGTCCTCGGGAACCAGGAGAAAAATCTGTCCTTGGTCTCCTTTTCTCCTCCACGTTGAGTGGTGGGAGTCTTGAAGTTTGCTGGTTGAAGTGAAGCTCCGAAGAGCTGAGTGAGGACTGTGAACAGTTCTCAGACACCCTGGGTGCTGGACCCTCCAGAGAAGCTCTTTGATGTCATCCTGGGGGTGAGGGTGGGGTGACGACAGTCCATCTAGGAGGGGTAGATAGAGTCCAGGCTCCCCAGTGCATCCTAGAGCTGGCTTGCAGGGCTTGGAGCCCAAGGATGGACATCGATTTGGGGGGCACAGCTTGTCTGTGGGACCCATGTAGAAATTTTGAACAGAGGGGAAATGTGTTTGGGAGGCTGAAGGGAGACCCTGTGGGTAGTAATCTGCAGCACCCATGTGCACATTCATTCAACACGTTTTCTTCATGCCCTTGCTACCTGCTGGGTAGTAGGCGTGTTCTAGTTGTGGGAATACATCCATGAACAAGACGGAAACAGACCATGTCTTCAAGGAGTTTGTGGTCAGCTCAAGAGATGGCAGAAAGGGGTGGTCTCTTTCCTTGCCTCTCGGATGTTTTTTCAGATCACACTAATGGGAAGCTCTTGGATTGGGTAAGGTAATCATCTTACCACATGAGAGATTTTAACACACTGGGGGAGGCTGACATGCTTGGTGGAACCCATTTCAGGCTTATGGGAGACACTACGATGGCCCTCAATTATCCTTTTCTGCTCATATCCATGCCCCTTGTAATCTCCTTCCCTTGCACGTGCAGGGCTTGTGACTTGCTTCTAACCAAGAGGACATGGCAAAGCAGATGGGATGTCATTTTGGTTATTTACATTATGTGAGATTGTCACTTCTGTGTTGCCAGCAGACTCTTTGTATAGACTTTCTCTCTGGCTGGCTCTGATGAAGCAAGCCACCCCACGGAGAGGCCCACATGGCAAGGAAAGAGGGTGGCCTCCAGCCAATAGCCAGTGAGGAACTGAGGCCCCCAGTCTGACAATCTGCAAGGAATTGAATCGTGCCAACAACCATGTGAGCTTGGAAGTAGATCCTTCTCCAATCAAGCCTCAGATGAGACCACATCCCTGCCTGACACCTTGACTGCAGCCTTGTGAGAGGTCCTGAAACAGAGGACCCAGCCAGACTGGACTCCTGACCCACAAATCTCTGAGATGACACACGTGAGTTAAGTTGTTAAATCGTGTTATTTTGTCACCAGCAGTAGGATATTAATACATGGCTAGGAACTTCAAGAAAACTCCACTAAGACCCACCTGGATACCTCCCACTCTTCTCCATTTGGGGGCCATCTCTATGCCCTGCAAGGTGGCTTTCTGCTCAGGCCATGTGTGTGATCTGAGAAGGAGGGAGTTGACATCATTGCTCTGTTTCTCTGCAAACTCCATCCACACGACAAGGCATTTCCATGACTCTTTGTGCTCTTCTGAGTGCTTTGAGATACACGATCTCTTAAAAAAGCATTATTTCTGCATTAGCCCCACTGACACAGTTCAGAAGAGTTAAGTGATCACCTCAGGTTCACATAACAACCTAGTGACATGGGAGGGACTAGAAGCTGGGTCACAGAAGGCTCTGGTCTTGGGAGGCTCTTGTCCTGGGCCAGTCTCTGTTCTCACGCACGTCCACCTGATTTCTGTCCATTGGTTAGACTGTGAGGTGGGCATTTCATGATGGCTGCAGTCTCCATCCCACGGGGACTCAGAGAAGCCATTCTACCCTGTCCCCACAGGACCTCTGGGGAGGGAAAGTGTCCTGATGCCAGGGACACATGTTCTCCATGAGGACTGATCGTTCGCCAGGGCCAACCTGTGGCTGCTAGTCGGGAAGCCACGTAATCTCATTGTGCTGGACGGGCCCGGCAAAAAGATTAGATAACATCGTTTACTTTGCCATTAGCCCTGCCTGGGACCAGGGATAGAGGGGCACTGGGAACTGCATCGCTGATGGAGAGCTGCCCCGGCCAAGAGCACAGGTGTTCAGAAATGTTCCATGAACATAACAAATCAAGCAATGGAATGAATTATAAAGAACCCGTTCATGGCAAGACCAAGATGGAACACTTAAGCGTGATAAGTGTTATCTTATAACTCTTGGGACAGCCGGTTCTCTAAGAGCATTCAATCAAGATCTCACCCCAGGCCAGTCTTCCAACAACACAGAGATCATGTTTCCACTCCTAGGTCCAGACCCGCAGAGTTTCTCCAGAGATGGACGCAGGTTTTAAAAATTAAATTTCTAGTAACATTTTTTGGCCCAATTATACAAATAATGCGTGTTCATTGTAGATTATTTATGGGTCAATAAAGATTTAAAAATATCTCAAACCTGCTACCCAGAATGATCTACCATTTATGTTGTGAATGAATGTATTTATTTACTTACAAAAATGGGGCCATACAGTACAGTACAAATTGTTTTGCAGCTCATTTTAAGAAGAAAAACTCAGTGTTCATGTATTTTCCAACGATTTCTTATAAGTCAACATCATCATTTTTTAATCTTTTCTTGAAATATAATTCGCACACAGAAAGGCACATGTCTTAGGGACTAGCCTGATGAATTTTTACAAACTGAACATATCCAGGTAACCACTACCCAGATCAAAAAGCAGAACATTACAAGTACCCCCCAAACTCCCTCCGGCTCCCTTCTAGTCATGAACCATCCCCCCAAAACAAAGCATAATCACTGCTCTAACTTCAAACAGCAAAGATTAGTTGGGCCTGTTTTTATGCTTTAGATAAACGGCACCATATAACAAGCGTGCTCCTACATCTAATGTCTTTGCTCAAAACTGTGTTTGTGGGATTCACCCTGGTGTTGGGTGGAGTTGCAAATGGGTTATTTTCATTGCTATATATTATTCCATTGTGTAAATATGCATTTTATGTATCTCTTCTCTGGTCGATGGACATTTGCAAAACTTCCAGTGTGGGGTTCAGAGGAACAGTGCTGCGATGAACATTCTAGTGCGTGCCTTTTGGTGAACACGTGTGTGCACTTCTGTTGGGTACAGACTCAGAGTGGAACCGCCGGGTCATAGGGTCGGCATATGTTCAGCTTTAGTAGAGACTGATAAACAGTTTTCCAAGACTGTTGTATCATTTTGTGCTCCCACTAGCAGTGTACGCAGTTCTGGTTTGCTCCAGGTCCTTATCAACACTTGGTACGTCAGTCGTTTTAATTTTGGTCATTCTAGGGGGTGGAAGGAGGCATCCTCTAGGAGTTTTCACTTGCATTTCCTGATGAATAATAACCTTGAGCAATTTTTCACGTGCTTATGGTCATTTGTGTGTCTTCTTTTAGGAAGTGCCCACTCAAGTCTTTGGCTCCTTAAAAATAACTATGTTCTCTTTTATTACAATTTGTGGGAGTTTTACCTCAGTAATTTAATTTTTTCAGGGGCAAAATATCTTTGCATAAAACTTTACTTGCATGTGAAGCCATTATAGAAAAGTGTGAACGGCTCAGGTGCTCAGGCGGCAGAGGGGATGAAGACCCACCAGCCCCACAAGTCATTTTATGGAACCCCTGGGAACTGAAGGTACACAGTTTGAAAAACCCCGGACAGATGCTTTCCAAACCCTGATGCCCTGTGTGTCCATCTCCTTTGCAGTTTTGGAGTTTTGAGGAGCAGAGATGAGAGACCTCCTAGAAATCTCCCCTAGAAAACAGTCTGTAGGGCCGGCTCCGTGGCTTAGCGGTTAAGTGCGCGCGCTCTGATGCTGACGGCCCGGGTTCGGATCCCGGGAGCGCCCCGAGGCACCACTTCTCCGTCCAACGCGAGGCCGAGTCCCACGTACAGCAACTAGAAGGATGTGAACCTATGACATACAACTATCTACTGGGGCTTTGGGGGGAAAAAACTGAATAAATAAAATCTTTAAAAAACAAAACAAAACAAAAAAACAGTCTGTAGCCGTCCCACCAAATTAATAATAGTAATTGCCTGCAGGTGTTGAGCACCTACGTGTGTCATCCCAGGTACCCACATGGTCTTTCTCCATGAGATAGATACTATATGGCACCATTTTACAGATTTATAGCTGGCAAACAGGCTCAGAGAGGTTTAGCAGCTTGCCTAGAGTGCAGAGCAGCGAGAGGCAAAGCGAGCGAGAGGCAGCGAGAGACTCCTCCTCCGCTCAGAGCGTCATGATGCTGACCGAGCCTGTCCTGCTGTGCCTGAGAGAGTCTTGGGAGAAAAGGGGCTGAAAGTTCTCTTGAAAGGAGACATGCGAGAGGCTTCTGGGGGCTAGCATCTTCTATTCCTTGGCCTTGCTGGGAATGCTTGCGTATTTTCTGATAATGTGTTAAATTGTATATTTATGCTTTAAGCATATTTTTATGTGTTTGTTATGTTTCGTAATCGAAAAAGTAAAAGGGTAGGTAGTCCCTTCATTCTGGCTCCGGCTCCTCCTTCTCCACTAAGGAAAGTGAATGTCTAATAGGGTCTGGCTTTCCAACCTCCGAGGGCTGGCACGTGGCATGTGCGAGAGAGACTGCTTGTCCTAGCATAGTCCTAACGAAGCTCCTTCCACACTGGCAGGTCACCAGAGTCAGCTGCCACCCAGGGCAGGAACCCCCTCCATGTCAGCCCTAGCACAAGGAGGCAGATGGGGGCCAATGTCGGGAAGGCGTTGATGGCCGTGAGCATGATAACGGCTAACGTGTACAAAGGCAAGTGTGCATGTGAGTTAATCTCATTTCCACAACCCTGTGGGGCAGATGCCTCTTGTTCATGATTCACTGATGGGCTGCAGAGAGGTTCAGTAGCTTCTTCAGGCTTATCAGCAGGCACGGGGCAGGGCTGGGGTTCAAACCCAGGCTGTCTGGATCCTGAGCCCACACTTGGATGCATTTATTCCCTCTTAAAATATGGTGACAGCTGAGGGCCTCCTTCTCAGGAAGACACACACACAGACACACATACAATTCCAGAGCTCCCAAAGCTCATCCCGGGGGCCCAGCCAAGCCAATAGAGCTGTGACCTACAGGTAGTGAGCTGTGCTCCATGGGAGGTATGTAAACAGAAGCTGGGATGCTATCTGGTAGCTGGTGCAGAATAGATATTCAACACAGGTTAATTAAGTGGATGAATGAATGAATGAATGAATGCATGAGTGAGGTGCCCTTGTGACAGCAGGAGCCCACTCACCTTCAGGGGCCAGGAGCATGAGGAGTAAGAACCATCCTGGACCCTGATAACCCCAACCCTGTGGGCCCTCTAGCAGAGAGGGAAGTGGGCTCTGTGGTCTAAGCTCTCGAGGACAGTCAGGAGGAAGAGGTTCCTGGGGCAGGAATGTGCTCGTGTGGATGCCCAGGAAGGGAGCCTCAACTCCTAACTCCCATGACCAGGCTGGTCAGCCTCAGCAAGGGCTCTGACACCTGCTTTGGGTAAAATGCAAGAGGAGGGCTTGGGGGAGGCAGCAATTCAGAACTGGGCAGAGCAGGAGTTAACTGGAAGCAGACAAGGATGTGTTTGAAACCTGGGAGAGGGCTGGCGGAGGACAGAGATGTTAACCAGGGTATGGAAAATTCCCGGGAACTGGGGTGTAACCAAGGAATTGGCCTGAAGCCCCACAGCAGGGACAAGGAGATTCTCAGAAGGCCCCCTCTGCCCCTCACAGCCCCCTTCTCCTCCTCACGGAGCCTCCCCTGAGCTGCACCCGCCTGGGGTTGCAGCACAAACCTACTGGAGCTGGTGGCCTGGGGTGAACCCATCTTGGGGACAGAGCTCAAGGTCCTGCTGCTAATGGGCCCAGTCCCACGGGCCCTTTGTCCTCCGTATCTCTAACACCACATTACTCCCTGCTGAACTCAACTCTGGACCCGATCCTCTAAGCTTTTTTCTGATGCAATCTGATTTGATCTAGTTCCTGTTTCTTCTGGCTGTGACCTAGGTCCTGGCTTCTGACTTGCGACTTTATCACGTTTGGTTACAGGGGAGAGAGATGGGGGTGTGGCCAGAGGGTACTTTAAACCCTGGTCCTGGAGCCCCTGCTCCAGGTGGACAAAGCCATTCTCGCAGCAGCTGGGGCACCCAGCCCTCCCTGCCCAGAGGACCCACAGCAGCAGCAGCTTCAGGGTCTCCAGGCCTGGGGTGGGGGCGAGGCCACAAATCCAAGCGGAAGCCTGTGCCATCTTCTCATGCCAAGTTATGCCCGACTTCCTGCCTTACATCACTTGCATTACAGATACCTCGGCTGGGTTCTTGACTGCCCAGACCCCTCACGAGGCCTTTGCCTCATTCATCTCCTCATTCATTCACTCATTCCACGTGCGAGGCAGTAGGCTCAATGCAGATGCATCAGCCATGAGTTTGGCCTCAGTGGCTCCACATCTGAGCTTGACGAATAAGACCCATAGTTAAATCATTATAATACAAGGCAGAAAATGATGGTAAATAGTTAACCAGAGCAGGACACTGAGAAGAGACAAAGTGTTATGGGTCATTTAGAAAAAGGAGCCTTTGAGCTGTTTTAATGGTATTTGGATTGGACGTTGAAATCAGCCCAGGACGGTGTTCCCGCTTCCTAGGGGGAATCACATTGTTACAGGGACCTGAACCTGGCACAGCGTGGGTGTTGAGCGAATGGTTGAACATTAAGCACCCCTTGCTGACCTTCTGGAATGAGCTTTTGGTCATTAGGGTAGGGGGTTCCGAGCCTGGCTCGAGGCTCTGAAATCACGCTGCTGGAGGAGGGGCCACACCAGAGGCAAGTTCTCTTCTCAGCAGGAGGTGTGCCTGTGTTATGGGGGATAGAGCCCCAGCCCACCCGTCTGCCCTAGTCTGTGCCCCGTGGCTGGCTCAGGTAAGGCTGCAGGCAGGCCTTTACCAGTGATGGTGGATGTAGGGAGAGAAGTGTCACGGTTCCCAATTTCAATGCTGAGAGCTGCCACTCAGGTTGAAGCAGCTTGCCTTCCTGTCCTCTGGCAACCCCGGGCCATTTGAATTCTCCCAGTGGGCTATGCCATCCCTTGCCTCTGGGCCTGGGCAGATGCCAGTCCCTTGGAATATGCTTCTCTCTCATCCCCTGGTATATTGGTCGGAGTTCTTGCAGGAAATAGGTGGCCCCCCAGAATTTTGACTGAAGAGACTTAATGGAGCACCTATGTACAGAGGGGTGGGCAGGGGAAAGGACCCCGGATGGGATGCTGAGGCACAGGAACCAGCAGCAGTGGGAAGTGGGAGGCTCAGGGGAGGGGGCAGCACTACCAGCACCTGGCAAGAGCCAAGGTTGAAAGCAGAGGGAGTCTGCAGCTGGGAACAGGCAGAGCAGGGAGTGAGTGCCCCATGGCCTCCTGCCTTCTGATCCTCCCCACCTTCTGATCCCTGCTTGGGCTTCATAGACCCACCCCAGCTTGCAGGCAGAGGCCTGTGGTCAGCCCCCTGGGCTCCAAGCAGGCACATCCCCAAGAAGGAATCTGGAGGGCCGAGGAAGAAGGGAACCTCCTGGTAGCTCTGGTCCTCCTTCAGGTCTCAGCACCAGCCTGCCTCTGCCATCTTGAGGCTGTCTCGTCCACCAGCACCAAGCAGATGGAGGCTGACCACATGTAGTGGACTGTGAGCCCAGGACAGGGACAGAGTCTTACTCATCCTTTCACTCCAGCACCTACCCCAGCCTGGCCCAGAGCACAAAGAACTCAGTAAGTACAAATGATGAGAAGAGCACATAGGTAGGAGTCAGGCCTGGGTTCAATCCCTGTATCTGTGACAGTGACCTTGAGTGACCTTTCTGTGAACCACAATATCTTCATTTCAAAAACCCGGCGATGATACCTAACCTGTTGGTGTTACCGGACACAGACACGGATTCTTTTCCTGCCCCACACAGGGGCCAAATAAAAACTAGAACGCGAGGCTTATGGCTAGGAAAGGGTTTTTACTTCAAGTGACATCAGCCAGGAGGTAAGAATGAGCCCTCAAATTGATCTCATCTCCCCCTCAGATGGGAGGCAAGTGGTTTTAAAGGTTGTGAGGAATGTGGCTGCTCGTAGGGATGGGGAGCCTGTGGCCTTGCTGCTCGGTGCTTTCCGGCCAGCCTGCGTTTGGCCTTGTGAAGCTGCTTGCAGGGAGGGGAATGGCGAGATAAGGGAATCTGCAGGTGGGTGTCCTTGGTTGCCTGCCTCCATGTCAGAGGGTGGATTCTAGTGCCAGGAAGCCAAGGAGTTGAGGTTTGGAAAGCTTCAGCTTCTTGATGTTCTCTGGATATCAGTTTCCCTGTAATAATATTTCAAAAGACCTATAACTAGCCAAAACTTCAGTGTAAGCCCAGTGTGAGGCCACTTGGGCTTTTAACAATTTGTAACTTCTATTTGCCTTGTGAAGTGCAGGGATACAAAGGTTTAAAAACCCAATATTTACATGCAAATTCAACTTAGAGAAGCAGGGAAAGGGGATGGGTGCTTTTGGTTTTAACCCCATATATGCTGGGTTTAATGTAGGGGAACTGTTATCAGGCCTGGCATCTATTCCCCTCTATTTTATGTTCATTCATCAATCTTGAGGGATTTGGGGTGATGACCAATCTAGCTACTTCCTGCTGAATTGGGGCATAGATCTGGGTTAGAGGAATGAAACTGTTTTGCACTTATTTAGAAATATTTTTTTCCCAGCTTCAGGTTGACACTTTGTATTACTAGAACTTTTGCACCTTATTCAACAGTTTTGGAACAATATCTAAAGGCACATTAAGTATCTGAATAGAAGGATAGGAGGTATAGACACCCCAAATTTTAACAGTCCCTGAAAAATAGATTTAATCCTTTGGGGAATCCAAGAAAACAGTCCTGAAAACCAGTCTGGGCCTGTAAACTCTGGGGAATACCTGCTGATAAGGGGTGTATGTGGTTCCATTTCATTGAACTAGTCTCTTAGCAAGGTGATGATGTAGGTGGGTTCCCAAAGTTAGGCCTATATTGTGTAAGCAAGTAACTAGGTATTTAATAAGAAGCATTTCTAGAGAAACAAAAAGAAAAAACAAGGTTAATGGTTGGAGCAAATTATAAACCGGTTTCTGGGCCCAGGGGGCAGCCAATCAAGAAGATTTTTAGAAGTCAGAATCAAGGCATCTTTTGCAGTTTGAAACATGTCTGATGGTGTCAACGGGTGTTCAGGTATCTTTCCTAATGGCTCACACAGCAACAAGCAGAAATCTTTTTTAAGTTTATATCAAGATTCCAGCTTCAGTTTGCAGGGATTCAGGAAAAAGTGTAGTCTCGGTTTTCAGTGATTCCAAATGAAAATGATGGGAAAAAGTGGAAAATCTTAGTTTGGAGATTTGTAGCCAGATATTTCAGGAGACTAGAAGAATTCAGGATCCAGATCAGTTTACAGATAGAAAACAAAAACCTTGAAGATAATTAACAGAATCAGAATCCAATATCCACAAATGTGTATTATAGTTTCTAGTGAAACATAGTTTTTCCTTCTAAAATCTCCCTCATTTTGACCAAAGACAGCCGTATTAAGACCCGTCAGTTTACAAAATAAGTCTAGTTTTAATAAACTTGGCCCAATTATTTACATAAGTACAGCAAAAATACCAACTGATCATATAGGCTCTTTTAAACCTGCTTTGCTGGAACTTTTTGTAAGGCATCTCAGATTGGACTTTAAAGGCCTCTCAAGGCCAGGAAAGCCAAGCCAAGGATTTTGTCATCAAACTTTGCCTGCAATACCTACTGATTTGGGTGAGTTCCTCTCTTCTTTTGAGGTTCCCCAAAATATTGAGGTTCCATGCACCTGCCAGATAAGTGACTTTCCTTACTTACTTATCCAGTAAGGTTGCTGTTTGGAATGCTATAAATAAGGTACAGGCTAATATTTCCAAGTGGCTTTATTCCATAGAGTCCAATCTTGTTTCTCAAAAGCTGTCTGGTCATATCTGACTCTATGTGTATTTTTCTCACATATGATATTCCAGTCAAAGCTTTGGTAATATAACCAATGTCTTCAATTGTGTCCTGCTATAAGGAGAACAGATTCTTATTGAGCTTATGCCAATAACTATATTGCCATGGAATAAGAGTATTTACTTACTAAGAGTTTCCAAATTCTGGAGGGATCAGGTAGAGAGAAAAAGATAACTGTTTCAATTCTGCTTACAAAGGTATAATTTACCAAATTGTTGTCAGTCATAGTTAGCTTGACAGAGAAGAGGAAAAGTTGTTCTTAAACATGGAAAAACAAAACATTAAAAAGTCAGCAACATTTCAAACAAAAATTCATATAAATTATAATTATCCTCATCAGTTCATTAAGTCCCACGCAATCAATTCTTGATCTTAATCCTCTGTTAGCAGTTTCACAAAGTCATCAGTTTCTCAGTTAGAATTCTGTAATTTTTTACCCAGTTCAGTTTTACAATCTGAAAGTTTATCAGAAAACTGTATTCTAGAGTGTCAGATTCCTTTCCATGAATTTCTCTGAAGATGAAACATATTTGCCAAAACATCAGAATAAAACAACTGTCTGCAAACAGTAAGAGACTGAAAAATGACAATTGACAAAGAAATTTGGTTATTTCTGTAACATACAACACTTTGAGATAATAACTAGAATTATGACTGATAACCAGGATAGATCAGAATTTTAGGAATGTTGTATAATTTTTAAAACAATTATATTAATAACATTTACTCACACAACATAACCTAGGAAGGCTTATTATCATTTATTTGACAATATTTCCCCTTTTGTTCCCAAAAGAACAAATTTTTTGAGAAGTCTCAGGGCTGATTGGACATTTTTAAAGTTCCTTTTTAAGTCAAAAGAAAGACTTTAATTTTGGCAGAAGTTCATTAAAAACATCAAAGGTTTTAAAATGCTTGGTCAAATAGAAAACAATGCCTAGTTATCCAGTTAATCAAAGTGACAATAGAAAGAGTCAAAGGCAAACAGAGAGTTAAAACAGTCAAAAAAAAAAAAAACCTTAATAGATAAACCTCAGTCTTTTAGAACATAGGAAATTACTTTAACATAACATAGATTTCCCCCTCTTTTAGGTAGACTTACTCAAAGGAACACTTTTTTAGCTTCTATATAAAGAGCAGACCAAAATTTTAAGAAAATTACCTTTATAAGAGACAAAGCCAAATTCTAATTCTCCACCAGCTCACTTTAGCCAACTTGACCACGTACAAAATTCCTCAGCGTTTTACTTCCACAAACCTTTTGTTACTTACTCTTTACACTTAGAATTTGTGCCATGTCTTATTTTTCCCTAATTCTTTAGGATAAATTTATCTTTCTTAACAAAACAAACAAAAATAATTCCATTCTTTATACCCTATTTACTGAAATCATACATTTGATTTTCCTTAATTTTTATTAAATTTAATCACATATTAGAATTTTTAACCCTTAGAAACCTTAATTTTTAAGTAAAAACGAAGTAAGCAATTATGAACTGTCTTTTACATTAGCATTTTGTGGCTTGAGAAATTTATAAACACTTTTTGTAATTTTAGAAACATGTTACTTTATAGTACAATCTTTTAACAGCACACACGACATGTTTACCAATAGACCTAAAACACCTTTTAGTTTTTTTGTACTAAGAAGCCAAAGGCAGACAAATCTGTGCTTAGTAATCAATTGTTAATATTTTATCTTGTGTGGAAATGACCCAGATACTCAATAAATTTTTATCATTTAACTTAATTTAGCAAAACTCTCAAGCTGTAAGTTACCAAAAAGATTTTGGAAGCTATTTTCTAAGTACATATACCATAATGCATAATTATTGCACTTAAAAACTCTTATCCATTTTTATTTATTGAAATTAGTTTTTTAAATAATTATGTTTAGATTACTCACAAAAACTTCATTTGCCATTAAAGCAGTTAGCCATCATCTTAAGTGGTTTTAAGTACATAGAACATAACACACAATTATTGTTAAAAAGTTCCCCCAAAAACTTTCATCCTTTTCACATCTATTTCGTTTATTTGTTCCCAATTCTTATATTTAGACTGTTTACAAAACCCTCATGAGACATCAGACAGAAACAGTTATTATTCTGTTATTACTTTTGCTGACAAATTTTGTAACAGAGATAACATGTCTGTATCAGATCCAACGTTGATAACTTTGAAAACATATTTATTTTAAATCAAACCAGCAAACTTAAACAGGCTTTTGTGTACCAAAAATCATTTTATATCATGTTAAATAACGTTGTATTTTAGAAGTTTCTGCATATCCATCAAAGACCACACTCCATTATGAGAGGTCTTGAGTCTTTTCTTTCCAGGGTGACCTCAACGTGGACTCATCTGAAACAGAAGTTTTCCAGAATGGCCATAGAAATTCCAAATTATCTTAAAAGTTGACTTATTTTCACTTGCTTAATTTTAGATCAGGAATTTCGGGGAGTTGAAGGGGGGAAGCTCAGCAGGAGAGGAGAGAGGAGCAGCAGATTTGTCCTCGGCTGCTGGCATGTTTAATTATTTAATTATTTTCTATTAAAGAGGCAGTAAAGTATTCCTGATTTCATTTAGAAGCCTCAAAAAATTAAAATAGGGTTCCCATTGGTTGTTTAACTTTGTAGCTGGCTTTTTCCAATTGCATATGTAAATACACCAGTTTGGGTAAACTGAAATTGCCCTATTTTGGCCATTTTAAAGTGAGATCTCCTTTAGTATGTTTAACATTGCCTGAAGGGCAGATTTATATGTTCTTACAATATGAAGCAGGGAAACATTCCCTTTCCCCAGTGAGAAACAGATGCTTATCCCCACAATACAATCTATAATACAATCAGGCAGAAGAGATGTAATGATTTTACATAAAGCCCATTTAAATATACCAATTTTTACAAAACTTTATCTTAATTTTATCAATTTTTATACTTCTCATTGCAAATGTTTTAGAATTCTATTAACAAGCTTCACTATTACAATACTGTGTAGGGGAAGCATTCCCAGCCAGAAATAACATCTATTTCCAAAAAAACATTCATGCAAAGTTGATGTAACCTCTTTATATAATATTAGCTTAAACACTTTAATCTTTATAGTCTTATCAACCTGAGCAGCCTAACTGTTGCCCCAAACACTTGTTGGTCAGGTTTCTTATTGTGATTTCTTCCTTTTAAAATTTTTCAAACTGGGGTGAATAGAACAGTCCTGCCTGAGGTCCTTTAAAGTGTGTGTGGGGGGGCCAGTAGGGGGTCCCTTTAGCCCACCCAACCTTAGGCAGTGTTTTATTAAAACCTTTGTTTTAACTTTATTCATGTCTGTTCCATTCATCTCATTTTTCTTTTTAATAACTAGTTAAAGATTTCCATCCTGCTGAGTTGAGTCTTGTGACTCCTCCATTTCTGATTTTTTTGTTTCCCCCCTTTAATATTTATCTGATTTAATCCACTGTCTTCTTTACCTTCTTATTATTTTTTAACTCCTCTAAAAATTTCCACCTTGTTGAGAGGAGTCCCTTTTTTCTCTCCCAGCTTCCCTTCACTCCTCTGTTAACTCAATGCCTTCATCATATCTGTAAGACCATGAAAAGAAGCTGAAACCCCAAGTTTAATTAAGTTTTCAAGACTAGTCATCGTATTTTCCTTTTAATTTGGTCTTTTCATAGGTACTGATAAAACAGCTGTTTATGATGAGAGCTCTCTAAAACTTTTCCAAATTAAGGATCCACTGTTTGCTCATTTTTTTTCCTCTGGAATTTGAAGACTCCGGAGTCTATTGTGGCCATGTGGTCTTACAAGAGAAAATCATCTTCTTCTTGGTCATGGGCTCATTGATGAATATAGCCCATCTAGCCAAGAGGTGGCCCAGAGGGCTTTTCCTGGGAACAGATGGAGTTCCCCCCCTTTCAGAATTACAAACATACAGAACAGACAGCCAGGCAGGATCTCAAACAGAACAGACAGGTGCACCCAACAGATTCTGGGTAAAAGTCCTACAACTATTACCACTCCGGTAGGACACCTTATTAGCAAGATGGCCCTGCCTCTGAAAGAGACAGGGGCTCAGAACGAGGGGAAGGTGTTACACCCGAGGCAACTTACCCTACTCCAGATTGAGTCCATCGACTCAACAGAAGCAAAAACAAACAAATAAACAATTCTAGAGCCTGTTTCCTTGCCATAAGAAAATGTGCCTAAGGTCAGCGGTGCCGCATCAGATGGAAAGTACCAGGGGCAGTCCCTAGGGCAAAGCACCCAGGCAGTTGCTGGACTGCTTCCCAGGAAATTTCAGTCAGCCCAGGGTCACAGAGCCACGGTCAAAGAGCCTCCCACCTGACTCTCCAAATTGTTACTGGCCACATACACAGGTTCTTTACCCACCACACAAGAGGGGCCAAATGAAAACTGGAACGCCAGGCTTATGGCAAGGAAAAAGTTTTTATTTCAGATGACATCAGCTGGGAGATAAGAATGAGCCCTCAAATTTGTCCCATCTCCCCAAAAGATGGGCCACAAGTGGTTTTAAGTATTCCGAGGAATGTGGCTGCTTGTAGGGATGGGAAGCCTGTGGCCTTGCTGGTTGGTGCTTTCCCACCAGCCTGCATTGGGCCTTATGAGACTGCTTGCGGGTAGGGGGATAGCAAGATAAGGGAATCTGCAGGTGGGTGTCCTTGGTTGTCTGCCTCTGTGGTGGATGGTGGATTCTGGCACCAGGAAGCCAAGGAGTTGAGGTTTGGGAAGCTTCAGCTTCTTGATATTCTCCTGATATCAGTTTCCCTGTAATAAAACTTGAAAAGACCCATTACTAGCCCAAACTTCAGTGTACACCCAGTGTGAGGCCACCTGGGCTTTTAACAATTTGTAGCTTCTATTTACCTTGTGAAGTTCATGGATACAAAGGTTTAAAAACCCAATATTTACATATGAATGCAACTTAGAGAAGCAGGGAAAGGGGATGGGTGCTTTTGGTTTTAACCCCATATATGCCGGGTTTAACTGAGAGGAACTGATATCAGGGCCGGCATCACTGGGTCATTGACAGAATAAAATAGGTCCATCATAAGCAACAGCAAAATGTAAGGCCCTTCTCTCCTCGCTTCTATTGTGGGGAGGAAAGAAATGGGATCTTGGTTATGGTCAGAGGCCTATGACAACATTACGAGAAACGAAATCACTCATAAATTCCCCTTCTTAATGTAAACATATTCTTTTTTGAATAATCTCTTTATTTTTTTTCTTGGCATGAAACCATTTAAAAAATGTTTAACTTTTTACTCTGAAAATATTTCAAATCTACAGAAAAATGGCAAGAACAGTGCAACAAGCTCCTATATACACTTCACTCGGATTCACTCATTATTGACATTTTACCATATTCACTCTCTCTCCACATACACACACACACACACACACACACACACAGTTATTATTTTGGTTGAATAATTTGAGTCAGTTGCAGACATCATGACCCTCTACTCCTAAATCTTTCATGTGTGTCGCCAAGAATGAAGACATTGACTTCTATGACCACAGTACACAGATCACATCCAGGAAATTTAACATTGGTACAATACTATTATCTAATACACGGCGTATACCCAAATTTCACCAGATGTCCTGAGATTGTCCATTTTAGTGATTTTTTTTTCTGGTCCAGGATTTGATCCAGGATCATGGATTAGTTTTGGCCACCTGGACTCTTCCCGCCCCTTCCGTCTGGAACAGCTGCCTTTGTTGCTCATGACGTTGACAGCTGTGAGGTGTGCAGGCCAGTTGTGCAGAATGTCCCTCGATTGGGGTTTGTTTGATGTTTTCTTATGGTTAGATTCAGGTTGTGTGTTTGTCAGCAGGAATATCACAGAAGTGATGCTGTGTCCTTCTTGGTGCATCATATCAGGAGGCACGTGATGTTGGTTTCTCCCGTTAGTGGTGATGTGGTCTTTGATTACTTGGTTAACATGGTGTCTGCTGCCAGATTCTCCATGGCAGTGACTGTGTTGTGATTGTTAAGATATGCTGCAGTGAGATATTTTGAGACTGTATAAATGACCTGTTCTCCATCAAATTTTCACCCGAAGTTTAAACATCCTTTGATGATTTGTGCCTGAATCAATTATTGAGGTGATGGCTTTAGAGTGCTAATTTTCTAACTCTATCATTTCTTCTACATTTTTAAATTATCAGTCTATGGTGAGGAAGAGCTTTCCTTTCTTCCTATGTATTTATTTATCTGTTTGCATTTATTGATCAGGAGGGACTCATAGATTTTTGTCCTAGTTGATGAGTTACAATCCATTATTATCATTATTTATTTTCATACTTAAATTGTCCTGGATTTGGCCCGTGGGAACCCCTTTAATGTGACTCCTGTATTCTTTTTTTTTTTTTTTTTTTTTTTTTTTTTATGTGAAAACTTTTTACTTAAAGCATATAAAATAAGAAGTCATATCATCAGATTCAATGGGTTTTCCTCTCTGTATGCCTTAACCGCCACCAACTGATAACCTCTTTTTTTTTTTTTTTTTTTAATTTTTTGTTTATTGCAGTAACATTGGTTTATAACATTGTAAAAATTTCAGGTGTACATCATTGTACTTCTATTTCTGCATGGACTACATCATGTTCACCACCAAAATACTAATTACAACCCATCACCACACACATGTACCGAATTATCCCTTTCACCCTCCTCCCTCCCCCCTTCCCCTCTGGTAACCACCAATCCAATCTCTGTCCCTATGTGTTTGTTTATTGTTGTTATTATCTACTACTTAATGAAGGAAATCATACGGTATTTGACCTTCTCCCTCTGACTTATTTCACTTTGCATTATACCCTCAATGTCCATCCATGTTGTCACAAATGGCTGGATTTCATCGTTTCTTATGGCTGAGTAGTATTCCATTGTGTATATATACCACAGCTTCTTTATCCATTCGTCCCTTGATGGGCACTTAGGTTGCTTCAAGTCTTGGCTATCGTGAATAAGGCTGCAATGAACACAGGGTGCATGTACCTTTGCAAATTGGTGTTTTCAAGTTCTTTGGATAAATACCCAACAGTGGAATAGCTGGATCATATGGTAGTTCTATCGTTGATTTTTGAGGACTCTCCATACTGTTTTCCATAGTGGCTGCACCAGTTTGCACTCCCACCAGCAGTGTATGAGAGTTCCCTTCTCTCCACAACCTCTCCAACACATGTTGTTTCCTGTCTTGTTAATTATAGCCATTCTGACAGGCGTGAGGTGATATCTCATTGTAGTTTTGATTTGCATTTCCTGATAGTTAGTGATTTTGAACATCTTTTCATGTGTCTGTTGGCCATCTGTATATCTTCTTTGGAGAAATGTCTGTTCAGGTCTTTTGCCCATTTTTAATTGGGTTGGTAGTTTTTGTTGTTGAGATGCATGAGTTCTTTATATATTTTGGAGATTAACCCCTTATCAGATGTATGGTTTGCAAATATCTTCTCCCAATTGTTAGGTTGTCTTTTCGTTTTGTTGATGGTTTCCTTTGCTGTGCAGAAGCTTTTGAGTTTGATGTAGTCCCATTTGTTTATTTTTTCTATTGTTTCTCTTGCCCGGTCAGATGTGGTGTTTGGAAAAGATGTTGCTAAGACTGATGTGGGAGAGCGTACTGCCTATGTTTTCTTCTAGAAGTTTCACAGTTTCAGGTCTTACATTCAAGTCTTTAATCCATTTGGAGGTAATTTTTGTGTATGGTGTAAGGTAAGGGTCTACTTTCATTTTTGCATGTGGCTATCCAGTTTTCCCAACACCATTTGTTGAAGAGACTTTCTTTTCCCCATTGTATGTTCTTGGCTCCTTTGTCGAAGATTAGCTGTCCATAGATGTGTGGGTTTATTTCTGGGCTTTCGATTCTATTCCATTGATCTGTGTGTCTGTTTTTGTGCCAGTACCATGCTGTTTTGGTTACTATAGCTTTGTAGTATATTTTGAAATCAGGGAGTGTGATACCTCCAGCTTTGTTCTTTTTCTCAGGATTCCTTTAGCTATTCGGGGTCTTTTGTTGTTCCATATAAATTTTAGGATTCTTTGTTCTATTTCTGTGAAAAATGTTGTTGGAACTTTGATAGGGATTGCATTGAATCTATAGATGGCTTTAGGAAGTATGGACATCTTAACTATGTTAATTCTTCCAATCCAAGAGCACGGAATATCTTTCCATTTCTTTGTGTCCTCTTCAATTTCTTTCAGCAATGTTTTATAGTTTTCGGTGTCCAGATCTTTCACCTCTTTGGTTAAGTTTATTCCTAGGTATTTTATTCTTTTTGTTGCAATTGTAAATGGGATGGTATTCTTAATTTCTCTTTCTGCTACTTCGTTGTTAGTGTACAGAAATGCAACTGATTTTTGTATGTTGATTTTGTATCCTGCAACTTTACCATAGTCGTTTATTACTTCTAAAAGTTTTCTGGTGGATTCTTTAGGGTTTTCTATATATAAAATCATGTCATCTGCAAATAGTGACAGTTTCACTTCTTCCTTTCCAATTTGGATCCCTTTTATTTCTTTCTCTTGCCTGATTGCTCTGGCTAGGACTTCCAATACTATGTTAAATAGGAGTGGTGACAGTGGGCATCCTTGTCTGGTTCCTGTTCTTAGAGGGATAGCTTTCAGTTTTTCACCATTGAGGATGATATTAGCTGTGGGTTTCTCATATATGGTCTTTATTATGTTGAGGTACTTTCCTTCTATACCCATTTTATTCAGAGTTTTTATCATAAATGGATGCTGTATCTTGTCAAATGCTTTCTCTGCATCTATGGAGATGATCATGTGATTTTTATTCTTCATTTTATTAATGTGGTGTATTACGTTGATTGATTTGCGAATGTTAAACCATCCCTGCATCCCTGGAATAAATCCCACTTGATCATGGTGTATAATCTTTTAACGTATTGTTGTATGCGATTTGCTAGTATTTTGTTGAGGATTTTCGCATCGATGTTCATCAGTGATATTGGCCTGTAATTTTCTTTTTTGTGTTGTCCTTGTCTGGTTTTGGTATCAGGGTAATGTCAGCTTCAGAGAATGAGTTAGGAGCTTCCCCCTCCTCAATTGTTTGGAAGAGTTTGAGAAGGATAGGTATTAACTCTTCTTTGAATGTTTGGTAGAATTCACCAGGAAGCCATCTGGTCCTGGACTTTTATTTTTGGGGAGGTTTTTGATTACTGTTTCGATCTCCTTACTGGTGATTGGTCTATTCAAATTCTCTACTTCTTCTTGATCCAGTTTTGGAAGGTTGTATGATTCTAAGAATTTATCCATTTCTTCCAGATTGTCGAATTGGTTGGCATATAGTTTTTCATAGTATTCTCTTATAATCTTTTGTATTTCTGAGGTGTCTGTTGTAACCTCTCCTCTTTCATTTCTGATTTTACTTATTTGTGCCTTCTCTCTTTTTTTCTTGGTGAGTCTAGCTAAAGGTTTGTCAATTTTGTTTATCTTTTCAAAGAACCAGCTCTTGGTTTTATTAATTTTTCTATTGTTTTTTTGGTCTCTATTTCATTTATTTCTGCTCTGATTTTTATTATTTCCTTCTTCTACTGATTTTGGGCTTTGTTTGTTCTTCTTTTTCCAGTTCCTTTAGGTGCATTGTTAGATTGTTTATTTGAGATTTTTCTTGTTTGTTGAGATAGGCCTGTATTGCTATAAACTTCCCTCTTAGAACCGCTTTTGCTGTATCCCATAAATTCTGGCATGTCGTATTTTCATTTTCATTTGTCTCCAGGTATTTTTGATTTCTTCTTTGATTTCTTGGTTAACCCAATCGTTGTTCAGTAGCATTTTGTTTAATCTCCATGTATTTGTGGCTTTTCTGATTTTCTTCCTATAGTTGATTTCTAGTTTCATACCGTTGTGGTCAGAAAAGATGGTTGGTATTATTTCAATCTTCTTAAATTTATGGAGACTTGTTTTGTGGCCTAATATGTGATCAATCCTGGAGAATGTTCCATGTGCATTTGAAAAGAACGTGTATTCTTCGGTTTTTGGATGGAATGCTCTGTATATATCTACTAGGTCCATCTGTTCTAGTGTGTCGTTTAAGGCCAATGTTTCCTTATTGATCTTCTGTTTGGATGATCTATCCGTTGGTGTAAGTGGAGTGTTAAAGTCCCCTACTATTATTGTGTTACTGTCTATTTCTGTTTTTATGTCTGTTAATAATTGCTTTATATATTTAGGTGCACCTACATTGGGTGCGTAGATATTTACAAGTGTTATATCCTCTTGTTGGATTGTTCCCTTGATCATTATGTAATGCCCTTCTTTGTCTCGTTTTACAGTTTTTGTTTTAAAGTCTATTTTGTCTGATATGAGTACTGCTACCCCTGCTTTCTTTTCATTGCCATTTGCGTGGAGTATCTTTTTCCATCCCTTCACTTTCAGTTTGTGAGTGTCTTTAGGTCTGAAGTGTGTCTCTTGTATGCAGCATATATATGGGTCTTGTTTTTTTATCCAGTCAGCCACCCTATGCCTTTTAATTGGAGCATTTAGTCCATTGACGTTTAAAGTAGCTATTGATAAGTATGTACTTACTGCCATTTTTTAACTTTTTTTTTTTTTTCCCTCAGTGTTTTAGTAGTCCTTCTCTGTTCCTTACTTCTTCTATACAGAATTGATGGTCACTTTAGTTTGACCTCTGTCTGAAAGCTGTACTCTTTAACTACCCTCCTCCCTCCTTTTGTTTTTGATATCATATCCAACTTCTTTTTTGTGCATTTGTATCCATTACGTTCTAATCGTGGAAATAGATAATTTTTCCTATTTGTGGTCTTCTCTTTTCCCCTTAAATCAGTCCCCTTAACATTTCTTGTAACACTGGTTTCTTGGTGACAAACTCCTTTAATTTTTGCTTGTCTGGGAAATTTTTGATCTCTCCTTCCATTTTGAACGATAACCTTGCTGGGTAGAGTATTCTTGGCTGTAAGTTTTTTCCTTTTAGCACTTTAAATATATCGTGCCATTCTCTTCTAGCCTGTAAGGTTTCTGCTGAGAAGTCAGCTGATAGCCTTATGGGGTTTCCTTTGTATGTAACTTGACATTCTCTTGCGGCTTTTAGGATTCTCTCTTTATCTTTAATTCTGGACATTTTGATTATGATGTGTCTTGGTGTGGGCCTCTTTGGGTTTATCTTGTTTGGGGCTCTCTGTGCCTCCTGTACCTGGATGTCTGTTTCCTTCCTTAGGTTAGGGAAGTTTTCATCTATTATTTCTTGAAATAGATTCTCTGCCCCTTGTCTCGCTCTTCTCCTTCCGGGACACCTATAACACGGATGTTAGTGCGCTTGATGTTGTCCCAGAGGTCCCTTAGACTGTCCTCACTCTTTTTAATTCTTTTCTCTTTTACCTGTTGACCTTGGGTAATTTCTTCTAGTCTTTCTTCCAGCTCACAGATCCGTTCTTCTGTATCCTCTACTCTGCTTTTTGAGTCCCTCTAATGAATTTTTCATTTCCAGTATTGTATTCTTCATTTCTGATTGGTTCTTTTTATATCTTCCATTTCTTTGTTGACATTCTCACTGAGTTCATCTATTCTTCTCCCCAGATCAGTTAGCATCCTTAACACTCTTAGTTTGAACTCTCTGTCGGGTAGGTTGCTCATTTCTGTTTCACTTAGTTCCTTTTCTGGGGTTTTGTCCTGTTCCCTTACTTGGATTGTATTTCTTTGCCTTCTCATTTTGCCTCTTTCCCTGTGCTTGTGTCTATGTATTAGGTAGGTCAGCTACGTCTCCTGCTCTTGGATAGGTGACCTTATGTAAGTGATGGCTTAGGAGGCTTCCAGTGTGCTTCCCTCAGTTCTCAATGTTCCAGGGGTGGCCCCTATGTGGGCTACGTGTGTGCTTCTATTGTGGCCTGTTAGCTCTCCCTATAGGCGCCCAGGAGGCTGAGTTATGCTCCTGGCCAGCTGTTGTAATGCTCAGCTGCTTGTAGTTGTTGTGGGCCCTTCAGTCTCTTTATCAGGTGTGAGGAGCCCCAGCACAGTTGGCTGCAAGTTCTAATACCACATCTGTGTTGCAGTATTTCTTTTAAGTGAGTAGGCCCCCAGCGTGGCAGGTTGTTAGGCTCAGGGCCTTAGAATTGCTGTAAACCTCTAGCCTATTAGGTCTCTTGTCAGCTCTCTGAGGATTGCAGCTGGGTGGGGCTGGCCTTAGGCACAGGAGCACCCAATTGTTTCAGGCTTTGGAAGGTGGGGCAAACCTCCTATGTGGGTCTTTGAGAAGCACAAGTCTTCTGCAGCTGACAAGCCCTGCCGCCCACAGGTCCACACACACAGTCAACACAGTCCTGCCCCGTGTGAGCGCCCGACCTCCCCAAGCGGACCCAGTCTCTCCACGGCGGGAGCCCCACACACTCCGCCACCACCCCACACTCTCCACCCGCTCCTTGTGCACACCCTGCCCCGCTCAAGTCAGCTCAGTTGCCAGGCTGCAGAAAATCCAGTCACCAATCTATGCAGGCCCACACGTTGCCTGAGGGTTTGTTGTTAGGTGGGGCCAGTCTCTAGGGTGGGCTGCCTGCCCTGGCTGAGCTGGATTAAATCGGTGCTCTAGCGGGTGGAGCAGACCCTGGGCTAGCAGGTCTCAGGGAAAACTCCAATGGCGTCTGTGTCAGCACGCTCACACCAGGCCACAACAATGGCTGCCGCCAATGTCCCAGTCCCTGGAGAGGTCTCACCCCTCACCGAGATGCACTCAGGGCCTATTAGGTGAGTCTCTTGTCACCAAAGCAGTGTGCACCTTTCTTTCTGGTGATTTTAGGATGCTTTCTGGAACGGGTGAGTTTGTGCACGGGCCCTTTAAGAGCCAGTTTTAGTTTCTTTGTGAGCCGGGTTTTCTGGGGATGCTACCCAATGCTTTAGTAGCAGCAAAGTCAGATATTATGCCGCTGGTCTCGATTGTGCTGGGTCCACACAATGCCCACAGCGGGGCGCTCGGCTCAGGGCCCCGCGCCTCCAGGAGGCTGCGTACCTGTGAGCTGCTCCCGGCGGCCGTGAAGCTGGCGGCTTGTGAAGGCGGCGTTTTTCCTCTCCGGAAGGGAGTCTCTGCCTCTTCCACCCCAGTTAGGATTGTCCGTTGTTGCAGGAGTTCCTCTTATCCAGTTTTCAGCTCTGTCTCAGGGGTAATTTTTCCACGAGTAGTTGTAAATTGGCTGTGTCCACGGGAGGAGGTGAGTTCAGAGTCTGCCTACGCCGCCATCTTGACTCCCTCCCTCCTGTATTCTTTTGACACATCCCAGCACTCTTTGTGTTTATTGGTATAATGGGCTGAATTGTGTTCCTTCCAAATTCGTATGTTGAAGTCCTAACCCCCAAGTACCTCTGAATATGACTGTATTTGGACATAGGGTCCTTAAAGTGGTGATTAAGATTAGATGAGCTCACCAGGGTGGGCCCTAATCCATTATGACTGGTGTTCTTATAAGAAGAGATTACGACACACCATGCACAGAGGAAAGACCACGTGAAGAAACAGGGAGAAGACGACCATCTGCACGCCAAGGAGAGAAGTCTCAGTAGAAGCAACCCTGTCGACATCTTTATCTCAGACTTCTAGCCTCTAGCACTGTGAAGAAATAAATTTCTGCTGTTGAAGCCACCCAGTCTGTGGTATGTGTTAGGGCAGCCTGAGCTGCCTAAGACGGTCGGCAATGTCCACACTTCTTGCTTTTGCAGAGCTGTACTCAGCATGGACTGATGACACAGTGTTTTCTTTACATTAATTTGACACAACATCCCCCAATTTTTTATTGAGCATCTATGATGTTCCAGGCCCTATTGTAGGACTGGGGATCCATCAAGGAACAAGAACAGACCCAAATCACTGCCCTCCAGAGTTTCCACCCCAGGGAAGGAGGCAGGTAATCACAGGATAAATAAATACATTATACAGTGTGTGAATGTGATGCTGGAGGGGAGTGAAAGGAAGGGGACAGGGAGTGTCGGCGAGGGTTGACATTTAGATAGAGGAGCCACAGAAGTCTCCACTGAGGAGGAGTTGTTTGAGTGTAGACCTGAGGGAGGAGACGGAGGGAGTGTGTGTGCTTGGGACCCACGACTTGGGCTTCATTTTTCTTAATACAGGCAGAGTCCACACTCGTCACTTAAAGAGCCAGGAGCAGACTCCTTCCTGGTGATAATTTCCTTGCTGTTAAAAACTAGAGTGGTTTCCAACTTTCACTAGTATGAATAGATTTCCCGGGAAAGTATTTATAGCTAACAAATAATTTATAGCGAAATATATATATATATGGAGTTTATTTGTCAAAGTGGGGTTAGCCAGTCTAAAGGCGGGAGAGTTGATGTGACAGTGGTTTCATGCCACTAAATAGCCATTTAAACAGGTGGAACCAATGAGGCAGTCCACCAGGAGTAAGACCTTGTAGTGCATTGTAATACTCTCTTTGGCCACTAGGTGGCAGCCCTTCTCCATCAGTCCAAGGGTGACCTATTCTCGGGGAGTCGATTTCCTCCATCAGGCAACCCCAGCAAAGATAAGGTCCTCTCTCTCCTGGAAGCCTCTGTCTTTATAGAACAATGCTTAGCTTTGCCCCCATCGTAAAAGCTACCACGGAAAAAACTAAGAAAAGCATAAGACGAGAGGAAAAATTGCCTATCGTGCTGCCTCCTGGATATAACCACTGTTAACACACTTTCGGTCTTTTTCTGTTGTATGTGAGAAATAGTGGTAGCACATTCTACTATGTGACAGGCACTGTCCCAAAGGTTTCCTGTAGATTAATTCACTTAATCCTCACTATAAACCTAGATGGTAGGGACTACTCTTTCCTGTTATTATTGTAGTTATTTGTTGTACAGCCTGATTGAGATATATTTCACGTATCACAAATTCTACAATTTAAGGTGTAGAATTTGGTATTCTTTCATATATTTATGGATTCATACATCCCTCATCATGATTTAATTTTAGAATATTTTCAATACCCCTCAAAGAAACCCCGTACACATTAGCAGTGAACCCCCATTCCCATTCTTGCCCTTCCCCCCAACTAGAAGGGATTTTTCTTTTTTTATATTATTAATTAATTAATTTTTTTTTGTAGTAAGAACATTTAACATGAGATCTACCCTCTTAACAAAGTTTTAAATGCGCAATACGGTATTGCTAATGATAGGCACTGTGCTGTACGTCAGATCTCTAGAATTTATTCATCTTTCGTAACTGAAATTTCATGCCTGTTAAGTAGCAACTCCCCGTTTCCCCTCCTCCCAACCCCAGCCACCACCATTCCACTCTCTGCTTGTATAAATCTGACAATTTAGATATCTTGTATAGGTGAAATCATACAGTATTCATTCATCTGTGACTGACAATTCACTTAATGTAATGTCCTTGGATTCATCCATGTTGTCACAAATGGCAGGATTTCCTTCTTTTTTAAGGCTGAATAACATTTCATTGTACGGATATGCCACATTTTCCTTATCCATTCATCCGCTGATGGACAAAATTTGCTTCTACCGTTTGGCTGTTGTGAGTAATGCTGTAATGAACATGACTGTACAGATGTCTCTTCGAACTCCTGATTTTAATACTTTTGGATAAATACCCAGAAGTGGGATTGCTGGATCCTATGGTAATTCTATTTTTAATTTTTATTTTATAATTTTTTTTTTGCTGAGGAAGATTCACCCTGCACTAACATCTGTTGCCAATCTTTCTCTTTTTTTGCATGAGATAGATTAGCCCTGAGCTAACATCCACGCCAGTCTTCCTCTATTTTGCATGTGGGACACCATCACAGAGTGGCTGGTGAGTGGTGTAGGTCTGAGACCGGGGTCCGAACCTGGGCCACTGAAGTAGAGGGTGCAGAACTTTAACCACTCAGCCACAGGGCCAGCCCTTCTATTTTTAATCTTTTCAGGAACAGCCACACTGTTTTCCACAGCGGCTGCACCAGTTTGCATTCCCACCAACGGTGTACAGGGCTCCACGTCCTCACCCACGCCTGTAATCTTTTGTGTTTTTGATAATGGCCATCCTAACAGGTGTGAGGTGATAGCTCATTGTGGTTTTGATGTGCATTTCCCTGATGCTTAGTGAGAGAGGAACTATTCTTATCCCAAATTACAGAAGAGGAAACTGACGTCCAGAGATGAACTTGCCTAAGGTCACATGACTGGTACGTGTCAGAGCTGGGATTTGAACCCAGCAGAGAAGCCCCAGGACGTGCACGCCTGGTCTGTGTGCTGCACTGTCTTCCGTGGGCTTAGCCACCCTGGGATCAAGCTATTTTGTGTTCTCTTCTTTTCTCTTAACATTACATTGGAATTATTTCTCATAACATTAAACATTCCTTTAAAACACAATTTTAAGGTGGCTGCATGATGGTCTATCTATGCTGTGGATGCTCTAATGCCCATCGGGATGTTCCAGACTTTCCCCTTTGTAAGAGCCACTGAGGATTACGTCCTTGCTCATTCACGTTTGTGGGCACTTCTGATCATCGCCTTAGCATAAATCTTAGAAACAAAATTGCTGAGAGAAAGGCCATACATATTTTAAGGACAAATCATCTCCAAAAAGATTGTACCCATCTACACTTTTACAAGAAGTGTTTGAGAGCTAGCTTTTTCCTCTTTTCCTTTTTCCTTTCCTTTTTCCTTTTCTGCTTTCACGTTCTCTCTCACCAAAGGCTATAAATCTGTTGGTCTGGATAAAAGCGGAGAAGAGTGGGAAATTTTTGCTTTGAAGATCAGAGTTTATTCTCATGTTGATGGCACAACCACCAATACAGAGCCTCAATAACGTTGGCTCATTGATGGCCACCAGCTCCATCCCTGGCCTTGGGCTCATTTAGGGCAGCAAAGCCTGACCTTTCACAGTTGATATAATGGTGGTGAGCCACGTGGACACCATGTGTGTCTCCCGCCATGGAAGCAGCAGTGTGCTGTAGTGGAAGCAGTGACTAATTCATCCATTCATTTATTCAACATGTGTTTATTGAAGGCCCACTATGTGCCTGGCACCGGGGGCTGGAGCCAGAAGATGGGAGGAGAGGTCCGTCATCTGTCAATGGGGACAACATTATCTGCCTTGAAAGGGGTCATGGGGAGACAGCGAGAGAGCATCTGTCATCCATTGGAGCTGTCATTCTTACTCTTATTGGTGGTTTCTGACCAAGAGAGAGAGACCTTGCTCATGGTTCCATGAAGACCTACTTTGAAAATGAGTTTTACAAACAGTTCACCTGAGTCTCCATTAAGCCCAGTTCATATTTACAGTTTAAAAACAACACCGATTCTGATTCTCGCTTTTCCCTGCCCTCTATCAACTCTGCATCTCTTTTGCTTCCCCTTATGCTGACCATAATCCTGTGTCATCCCAAAGGGACTGGGTAAATGTAACCGTGACCACACAGCAGATTTGCACACAGATGGTAACTGCAGGGTTTGGGGGTGTGTTTCAGGGTGGGGTGGCAGGATTGAAGTTGATGTCACCCCCCGGAAGCCTCTCTCTGCTCCCTGAAGAGAAAGCCCATCACTCCTCCGGCCTCCCACCAACACCTCCGCTGTTTTCTGCGTCGGGCACTCACCACTGGGGGCTATAGTTTGTCTCTTTTTATTTCTCCCTGACTCAGCCGTGGGTTCCTAATCCAACCCTCTATCCCACAGGTCCACCACAGTGCCTGGCACACAGGAGGTGGTCAGTAAATATGGACGGAACGAGAGGATGATGAAGGGAGGAAGACATCCCTGTGGCTACTATTTGTCTCACCTGAGTGAAGCACAGTACTATGCATTGAGATGAGCGCTGTTTCCCACCGTATTTACTCTTTCCTTCTCCTTCTTCCATCCGGGCCTTCTTCCCTCTGCCTTCTGACCCCTGCTGCCCCCATACTGGGCCTCTACCCAGGTCAGAAGACGTGATGTCCCCATCCCAAACTTGCCAAACCATGGCAGCTTGAACCAAAGGGTTTCACAGCTATACCCCTGGAGGAGGTGCAGGATGGCATGCTCTGGAAGGCTGAAGGCTTTGTGCACCCTGAGTCCCCCTTTATATGAGAGTTCACCTCCCCAAGACAGTCTTGGAGGCCAAGGGAAGGGCCATGCTGGGGGTCTGAGGGGTGGGGATGGCTCAGGCGTCCGCATGGACCTGTCACTTGGGAAGCAGGACTGGAAAGGACATTGCAGGTGTGGGTGGCTGAAAGCTGGTGACTGGGGTCTTTGCCGGCCTGTTTGGGGGCCAGAGTGGAACCATCCCAGTTTTGAGAGCCTCACTGAGAGACTCCCTGGAGCAGAAGGCCACTGCTGGGAAGAATAGAGTCTATTTTTATTATCCTTTACTATCCCTCTGAATGAGGAGGTTGCGGATATTAGTGGGGTAGTCACAAACTTTCCCATCTGTCTAGCACATCTTCTGCCATTCCTTTTGGGGACTGGTCCTCTCCAGCTCCAGCCACATGGTTCTGGAGAAAACTGTCAATCATGTCCACATCACAGGTGAGGCCACCTGACCAAGGAGAGCCAATCAGAGTACCCCATGCCAGAGACCCATGATGATTGGTCCAAGGCTGGACACATGACCTGAGGTGGACCAATCAGAGTCCTCCCTGGTACCCTGATATTTTCTGAGCCTCTTTCCTTTCCCATTAGATGCCTTAAAGATGTAAAGCCCTGGAGCAGGCAGCAGCAAAGTCCTTCACCATGTGCAGAAGGCTGAGAGAAGAAAGCTGTCAGGCAAAGAGAATCAAGATGAGAGATGGGAAAGAGGGAGGGAGAGAAAGAGTGAGCTGATAGCTTTGGATTTCTTGGGTCCAGTCACCGAGATCTTTGGACCTGCTCTGGTTCCTGTATCCTGGATCCTCAGCACCCTTCCAGTAAAGTCTCCCTTTGCGTTTAAGCCGGTTGGAGTTTGGCTCCTCTCACCTGTGGTCCAGACTTGATTCTAGAGTCCTGCCTGATTCTGATGCACCGACCCAACCCATAGAGAGGCATCCATTCGTATTAGCACCATTGGAAATAAGATCTTTATTCTCTACTGAGAATAGGGCTTTGCAGACCACCAAACACAGTTGGAGCCAGCGCCTCCAACTGGGAATGCCCCGAATGTGTGTGGGGGGGTGTGTTTGCGGTGGCCTGGATGCTTCCTGGAGCAGCATCAGCATTTACACTGCCTTAGCCAGTCCAATCCTGTTGTTTGCTCGATCGAAAATGGTGAAATACAGCCTCAGGAAGACGTCACCCAGGATCCAGATCTCCGAGGTGAACAAGTGGTCCATGCCCTTGTCAAAACTGCTGAAGCAGGTGCCCAAACGACCCTGGAGAAGACAGACACACACACAGTCAGCCTGAGCCCTCAGCCGCCAGCCCTTCCACATCCGGGGCTGGCAGCTTCTCAGTTTTATTTACCTTGATTTCATCCGAGCCAACTGGCTCTTTCAGCAGCTGCAGAAGTGGGGTGCCCGCCTAGGAACCAGAACCGCCTGTAGTTCTCCTCACACTGTGCTGTGTTTGGGCTGTTCCCTATGCAGAGAATGCCTTTCCTTCTCCCTCCCCCTCACTCTGTCTGAGTGGGCTCAGCCCCCTCTGGGCAGCGTCCGGGACCACCGCGCCCACCCTCCTCGGCCACTCCAGGCTAGGATGTGTGGTTTCCCTGATGCTCCCCGTGTCTGCAGCCCTCGTCATGCCAGATCAGCCCCAGGCGCCCCTTTGCACAGCTCCCTGGGGTTCCATGTGCCTGGACCCCGGTGTAGACCTGCCTCCACCCAAGCAGGCCTCCTCGTGCCTCCGTGAGGCTGAGGGCTTAGAATTATTTAAATTCCCTCTCTTCCTCAAAGCCTTCCTCGAACCCGTTCACACTCCTCTGAACTCCCACCGGGAGCTGACATTCATACCAGGTGCTGTGTGGCCCCTGAGGATCCCTTATTCATGTCAGCATCTAATAACCCCACTACGGGGGGTGGGGGGCTGGTACCCCATTTCACAGACAGGGAACTGGGGCTTAGCAAGGGCAAGTTGCAGCCCAGGATGAGGGTAACCATATTATTTATCATCCACACCAGGACACTTTTGAGACGGGAAGGGAGCACTGTTAATAACTATGATGGGACAGCACACTGGGACTGTCCCCAGCCAACCCACCTGTCACTATTCCTTTGCCTATTTCAGGGACTGCTGTAGCAGGCTTTCCATGTTCCTCCGAGCGCCCGGGTCTAACTGAAGCTTCTCGAGGGCAGAGGCCCGGGGTGTCCCCTCTCCTCATACCCAGCACCGGGCCGGCACCCGGTGGTTGCTCCATATTTATTTGAGGATGTTTCTCCCAGACTGCCCCTTGCTATCCAGAGGTTTGTTTTGTGGGCGGCACCAGCCCAGTGAGGGGGCTAGGCAGCGTCTGCAATGGCATGGCTTGGCCTCCAGGGGGCCTCTTCTTCCCAGCTGCAGCCCAGCAGTTCCCAAAAGGCCCAGACTTGAGGACCAGACCCCAGGGGTGGCCCCTCACCTTCTGGATGTAGGCACTGGCTGGCACTGGGTAGCCGACACCGTTGATGGTGAAGACGACGTCAGGCAGGGTGTTGACGGCGTCACAGTCGATGGTGTACTGTCAGAGAATGAGGCAGAGAGAAGGTTGGCCCAACTGACCCATCGGAGTGTAGAGAGCCCCATAGTGACCCCGTGGCATGACCCTTCACCTCGCCGGTGTTGGAGGGCCTGGCCTGGATGATCCTCTGGATGTTGAGGACGGCGTCATGTGGGCCAATCAGCAACGAGGTCCCAGTATCCATAATGGCCTGGCAGCCACCATGACAAGCAACAACCTTCCCATTCATGGAGATGCTGAGAGACAGGGAGACAAAGCAGGCACCAAAATCACTTCCCCACCACTGCCCCCTCCCTGGCTGTCTCCAGAACAGTCCCTGTCATTCCCTTTGCTCTGGTCACACTGACCTTCTCTGACTTCCTTCCTGCTCTTGAATGCACCAAGCCCCTTCGTGCCTCAGGGCCTTTGCACGTGCGGGGGGTGGGGGGGGAGTGGGGCCCTTCCTCGAACTGCCCGCACCCACTTTGTCTGGCTAATTTCTCCTCTTCCTCCAGGTTCCAGCTTCATTGTCACCTTTTCAGGGAAGTTTTCCCCCAGACTAGAGCCAGCTCCTGGCTTGGTCATTCTTGGCATATCCTTACTCATTTCTAGCATGTATCTAAGTGGTAATTGATCATTTGCATGACTTGTTGTTTCACGTATGTCTGCCCTATTAGATGGTGAGGTCTGTAAGAGCAACTTGTATCCTCAGTGCCTCCCTCAAGTGCCCAGCACACAGCCAATGCTCAACATATGTTTGTTGAATGAATGAATAAACGAGGGACAACTAGAGACATGTATCTGGTGTCTGAACAAGGATGGAGGCCATGCAATGAAGATGGAGGTTCTCCTGGGCAGCAGATGCTCAGAGTGGTGGGAAGGGACCTGCAGGCTGCTCCAGAAGAGGCTGTCTCCCCTGCAGCCTCCCGGCTCAGACACTGAGGCCCCTGGCCAGGCAATACCCGAGTTAGCCGAACAGGCAGGACGTGGGCCTCCAAAGGCCATTTTAAGCTTTTGTCTGATGGTATCACACAGAATCCCATCAATTATTGCCCCTTGTTCTCAGGCCACTCCGGGATTCGCAGCTTCCTGATTCTCTCTGTCACAGCCCCTGCCCCACTGTGTGCCCGGGATGGGGGTCAGGGGGGTGTCTCTTTATATGATTTGCTTCCGGGTCTCCAGAATGAAGCTGACCTCTCTCCACTGCTGGATGGCTTCTCCTTGGGGTGACCATCCCTCCTGGCTTGCCCAGGACATTGCCTGTTTTCAAATTGGTGATGCTGCTTGCTGCGAACCTCCGCTGTCCCGGGTGACCCGGGATGGTGGTCCCCTTATCATGACCCCCGTCAGATTGGTGGAATTCTCCCTGATCCCCTTCTCACTGCAGCCCTCCCCACGTGCACTAACCTCTTCCCAGAGAGAGCTCAGTTCCCCAGGCCCCCTTCTCCGGCCTAATCCACCTTCTCTGGTCTGGCCCCGGTCAGGAGGCCTGGGGCGATTATGAACCCGTAGGCGGTGTGTATGTCTGTGTGTGTGTTTCTGCCTGTCTGTGTGTGTTGCATGCATCTGTATGTGTCCACATGTGTCTGTGTGTCTGTGCATGCATGCATGTGTGTGCTTGGGGGTTTGCGGGGACGGCCCCCAGAGGGAGGGGCTTACCTGTCCATGGATATTTGCCAGTAGGTGCATTTGGACACGGGCACCCAGCGGAGCTCTCCGGTGTAGTAGGAAGGGTCCACCCCGCCAAACATCACCACGCTGCCCTTCTGGCCCTTGCTGAGGGGGAAGAAGAGGAACGCCTCATTGTGAGGGTAGAATAGTGGGGTCTTTTCTCAAGCTCATTGACACACCAGGCCCTGTCTTAGGGGCTGTGCATATCATCACTCACTTATCCACACATCACACAGCCCCATGGAGTAGACACTACTATCATCTCCACTTTACAGTCTGGGAAACTGAGGCACGGAGAGGTTGAGTACCTGCCCAGGGTCGGTCACATGGCTAATCAGTGCCAAAGCTGAGGTTCCAACTCGGACATTCTGGCTGGGCTACGACCACCCACCCCTCTGAAGAGGGCCAGGTCCTGCCAGCGATCAGAGCACTCGGAGATGCAGTTGGAGGATGCTGTGCTGGAGGGGGCTGGCCTCCACCTCCCCTAGCCTGTCATTTTTCAGAAAAGCTGAGGCCTAAGGGATGCTAAGGGCCGTGTGTTCAGGCTCACACAGGGCCCATCACAACCTGCACCTGTGGCGTCCACAGGGCCCCACACCTTTGCTGTTCCTGTCTTGAAATTCCTGATACTTTTTGAACACAGGGCCTCCCCTTTTCGTTTTGCACTGGCTCCTGCAAAGTGTGTGGCTGGCCCGGGGCTCATGGTGAAATCTCAGAGAGGGAGGAAACGTCCCCACGGATCCCTCCCCTTCCTGCCACATCGAATCTATCGGCAAATCCTGTTGCCTCTTCCTCCAACATGCACCTTGACTCCCTCCACTGCTCCCCCTCTTCCCTTCACCTCCCTGGACCAAGCTGCCACCCTCTCTCTCCTAAAGAGGCTGTGGCAGCCTCTTCCCTGGCCTCCCTGCCTCCACTCTGATCTGTCATTCTCCAGTGTGCACCCAGGGGGAGCTTTCAAAAGTGTAAGTCAGATCCTGTCTTGTCCCTGACACCCCCAGACTTCATCCCTCCCCCTCTCCCTCCCTCCCAGTGCTCCAGCCACCCTGGCCCTGTTGCTGGTCCTTGGATGCTCCTTGAGGCCTTTGCACTCACTACCCGCCCCCATCTCCTGGAACTTTGCCTCTCAGGCCTAGCTCCCTCTCTTCATGGACTCTCAGCTCAGAGAGGCCTCCCCACCACCTCCCTAAAACCACATTCCCATCGCCACCCATTGCTTTCACAGAACCAATTCTATCTGGAGTTATCTTTTTCCTTTATTTATTTACTTATTCCTTGTTTGCCTTCTCCCTCTCGTCCATCTCCTTCACATGCACAGAGCAGCATCCAGCACATAGTAGGTGCTGAATAAATATTTGTTGAATGAATCATCTCCTTGGGTTGGGTACAAGTATTATGGAAGCTTAGAGGGGTTAAACAGCTTGCTTCAGTTCATGCTACAGAGCTGGGATTTGAAGTCAGGTCCCCCCAGAGCCCACAGCCTCAACCACACTCCTTGCCTCCTCCGCGGATCTATGGGGTCAACCTCCACCTTTGGCGGGAAGACATAATCTGTCAACAGGTGTCCTCCTCTAGAGGATGTCCCCCTCCCCGTGTCCTCCACTAGACCCTCCACTGCTCAGGGGACTTCAGCTTTTCCTGCCAGCAACTCCAGTCATGGGAGACCTGCTGATGGCTTCACCACCCACCATGGGGGCAGCCCTTCGGGCTGAGTTCAAGTCTTGCCACTACGAGGTCCTGACTGGGCAGTCTTGTGCCATGCTCCTCTCTGAGCCTCAGTCCTCCCACCTGACACATGAGGGATTTGAACCACAGGGGCCAGCAAACTTTTCCTGTAAGAGCCAGATCACCTTATTTTAGGCTTTGCAGGCTGCGTGATCTCTAGTACAGCTGCTCGATACTGCCGTTGTAGAGGAAAAACAGCCACAGACAAGATGGACACGAATGAGCGTGGCTGTGTTTCAATAAAACTTTATTTACAAAAACAAGTGGCGGGCCAGAGTTTGCTGACCCCTGGACTAGACTCTCTCTCAGGAAACTTCTGGATCAGGCAGTCTATAATTTTTCCTGCCACTGGAAGCATCTTACAGATAATCTGGAGAAAGGGCTTGTCCAGCCCAGACTTACCTGCTCAAGTAGAAGGCGAAGAGATTCTCAGAAATGAGGCCTTGGTTCCACAGGTTGTCGAAGACAGGGATGGCCCCTTTGACGCTCAGGGTGGGGTAGCTGAGGCCTACGATGCCGTCAAAAGCTGTGTATTCCATAAACTTGCCGGGTTCCTTCAGGCTCAGGCCAAACGCCTGGTTTACGTCGACAAGGCTCCCAATCTGTGGGAGAGGAGGGTGTTCCCGCGTACAGGTGTGGGACGTGGGGCTGGGCTGGGCTGGGGTGGAGGTGGGCACCTCTGAGAAAACCTGAGGCCTGACTGGGCCCTGGGCTGATCTCAGATGCTTATAAGATGCTGGAGCAAGAATGTGGGTTCCACTTGTCTGGCACAGAAGCAACTCCTGCTATTATCGTCTGAAGTTAGTCAAATGGGCCTGATCCCTTGATTACAGGTGGGCAAACTGAGACTCAGAGAGGGACCAGGTGGTTCCCACTTGAGGACAAAATGAGTAAAGAGCAAAATCATCTTCTTTTTGGCATCACTAAGATCTGAGGGCAGAAATGGAGTGAATTCCTTGCAATTCATTGTGGATCCTGAATCCGCCCAGGGAGATGAAATCATTACACCACATAGCTGCCAGGCTTCTTATGAAAATTCTGCCTGGGAAACACATTTTTGGATGTGTGTGTGTGTGTGTGTGTGTGTGTGTGTGTGTATGTGTGGACTCACACACTTTGGGGGAGGCGGTCCATAGTTTTTATTAGAGTCTCAAAGGCCCCCCAGAGGTAGGAACCTCTTTATCAGGGCCCGCCACATCTATGGCTCCCTGCTTTCCCTGCCTAGGTGCCTGGAGCCCTCGGCTGCCCCTAGACCCCCAGGTTATTTCTGCCATCACGGGAAAAATACCCCACACCTGCTTGAGTCCTGACTCGCATCCCAGCTCTGCCGCTTACGAGGTGCGTGACCTTGGCAAGGCCCTCACTTGCTCTGTTCCTCAGTCCCCTCGTCTGTATCATGGAGATAATGATAGTGCCTGCGGCTGGGGTCGTGGCAGGATCGCACGTGTTATTACAGTGAAAGTCCCCGCAGGGTCCGAGAACACAAAAATGGGTGGTTTTCCCCACCTCTCCTTGCTCAAAGCAAAATCAGCCTTGAGCTAACATGGGGGAAGGAGCTTCAAATCCACGTCCCCAGGCCCCTCCACACGATGACCCACTCTCTGGGTGAGTCATTCCGGGAGTGTATGTGTCCACAGGGGCACTATCTCCCCAGGGACACAGCCCCACCGGGCGGACGGCCAGCGGCTGGAGGACTTCAGAAAGATGGGTGCTCCCAGCTGCCCCTGCATCGGGTCCTGTAAGCAGCGGTTGCTCTCAGGGCCAGCCCTGCCTCAGACTCTGGTTTCCACGTTACCTTAACAGTGTCATAGCCAAGAAATCCTGACATCTTCCCGGTGCCGTAGGCGAGGTTGATGGGCTGGCCTGAGGCCACGAAGGTGGAGGACCGCAGAGGGTTGAAGGTATTGTGCTTGGCTGCAGACACAGGGGGTGAGCATCTGTCAGTCTCCTAAGGACCAAGGAGGAGGTGATGGGGGCACGAGACGGGGGTGGGGTGCACTCACCACAGGCCTGGCTGGTGCAGTAGATGGAGGGCACCCACATGTCAGCCGAGCCGGTGTCAAAGATGACCTTGAATTCCTGAGGGGGTGTTCCAATGCTGATGATGCCGACGTAGGCTAGCTGCCGGGGCCAAGGAGGGGTGGTCAGGGCAGGCCTGGCTGCCCCAGCCGACCCCGATTCCCAGGGTGCCTGCCTCCATCGGGATGTCACATATCACCTAAAATCACTTTCCAGTGGCCCCAACTCACAGCCTCTGCTCAGGCTGGTGCCTTCATTTGGAAAGCTCTCCAGTCTCCCCCACAGCTCTTTAAATTCTTCCACCCTTCAAGGCCCACCTTGAGTGCTTCCTCCTCCAGGCGACCCTCCTAGGTCATCCCGGGTCACTTCCTCTAAACTCAAAACATGTAATATCCATGCTACACAGTTGGCCCTTTTATTTGACATTTATTTACTCTTTGCCCATCTCTCAGGCTGGGCTGCATTCTTGAAGAAGAACGAGGCCTTTTGTCGTCAATAACAATAACCATAGGGTTAATCTTTGAGTGTCGCACGCCATAAAGGCTCAACAACTTTCTACTGGTGTCGTTCTTGGGCCTGGGGAGGCTGAACTTCCTCTGCCTGGGACATCAAACTTGATCTGCAGTTGTCTTTGTGGTTTGATCGGACACGCTCATTCTTCAACTATAACTCAGGGATTCGCTTAGTTCAGGAAGGACAAACTCCCTCCAACCAGGTGTATGGTTCACAGGAGCCCAGTGACATATTGTTGGCACAGAAACAGATGTTTACCTGTCACCTGCTCATTGCTGGGCTGTCACCACAGACCAAGAGCCGAGGGTGGGTGTGCCCTCTCCTCTGGGGATGGGGTCCCTGTTCCCCAGAATTTCTGCCAGCCAGCAGCCCAGCCCCTACATCCCGGCTCGCACCTCCAGATGAGCCCCAGTGCTTGCCCGGAGCCCTAGGGGGCCCTGTGGTGTGCCAGCCTCCCCACACACTCACATCCAGGTAGTTCCTCATGGGTTCAAAAGTTACTCCAGAGTCCTGTTGTGTGTAAAGAAGCTCGTGGGTCAGACGGTAGGGGTACTTCTCCAGGTAGTCCTTCAGCATGTCTTTCTCCCTGAGGTTTTCTCGAATGGACTTGACCTTCATCAGAGGGATTCTTTCACCGTGCATCGGGAAAGGGAAGCAAATGAGTGACAGCTAGCAGCTGCCCCGCGTTACAGTATAACTGCCACACCTTGCATTGTAATTGCACTCTGTATGTTCCAGACATGTTTATGAGGGTCATCTTATTATCTGGACACAATGCAAAGACCATGACAATAGACCTAGGTTTGAGGACAGGTTCTGCTATGTCATCTTGAGTAAGCCGTATGGCCTTTCTGAGCTGCAGTTTCCCCATCTGTAAAAAATGGAATGATAATACCCCCCTCACATAGAATGTTCTGAGTATTAAGTGAGATGGTGGATATAATGTACCCGACATATAGGAGGTCTTGACAATGACAGCCATTACTACTGCTATTGTCATCTCATGGTATCTTTCTCAAAGAAGCCCTGGGAGGAGTATTAATTAATAATAAATTAATAAAGTAAGGGGATAGAGAAACAAGAAAGAATCAAGATAAGAAAAAACACAGAGAATTCATGCACAAGAACATCCAAAGAGATGGAGAGATAAAAGAGAGAGTTACAGAGAGGGAGAAACAGAAACACATGCACACAGACGTGGAGAGAGAGCAGGGAGAAGACCTAGAAGCAAATGCAGGAGAAATACTGTACCCAGATGGGAGCGTGTCTACAGCTGCACAGGTTGTGCACTGAACAATTCTGGGGAGTGCCATTCACATATCCCATGATGTGACTGGCACCCCTGGAGTTGTGCAACCCTGCAGGCCTGTCCCTAGACCCCTGAGCCCCACAGTGCACACGGCAAACTACTCATCAGTAAACTGAGACTTGAACTTTAAGACAGTTAAGGAATGATTACGTTCCCTTCTCTACCCCAGGATGGGTGGAACAACAAGAGGACGAAGAGAAAGAGCCCAGAGAGAGCTGATGCCACCTGCAGTCCCCCTACTTACATGACTAAACACTCTGAGAGGGCCACCAGCCCTAGGACCCCAAACCACTTCATGCTTCTTTTCTTCTCTCCATGCTTTGCTACTCACGAAAGAATGAGTTCTGAGCATGCAGTGGCCTGCAAGAGCTGCTCATTATATATGTTCTGACCTGCCTTAATCATCCATCCCCTTGAGGGCCACTAAGGGACCTGATAAGAAATACAAAGCTCCCTGATAAGATCTTTATCCCCATCAGCATTTGTGAGCAGGAGACTTAGAAATTCTCAGAATACAGAGATTTCTATTGTAATCTCTTCCTTGGGGCTTGGCTGAAAAAAAAAAAAAAAAAAAAAAAGCAACCAAAACCACACAGTCTAAGAAAGAGTGGGGCACTCTTGCTATCTTGGAGATAAAGCACTGCTAATAATGTGATAAAAATAAGTGCCATGTGCCACGCTTGACATTTGTGATCTCATGCAGCCTTCCTAGCGACCCCAGGAGGTGTGAATTCCTGTCTTCATTTGGAGAGGAGAGTGCCAGGAGTAAGAGAGAGCAAATGGCAAAGTGAAGACGTTGGGGGCAGCCCACTGACATACACGTGGCTTAAGGCAGTGGGACAGATGGCACAGATCACGGGCACTTATGGTGTCAATCTGCTTCAAAGATCTAGGCTAGAGCAGTATTACAATTGCACAATTTTAATATTGGAAGAAATGTGATGTAGGCATCCAAAACATATTTTATTCATCCAAGAAACATTTATTGAGGAGCCACTGTGCGCTGGGGTGTGGGCTAGATGCTGGAAAGTCAAAGTCAAATAAGACACAGGTGGTCCTTGTCTTCAGGGAGCTTGCAGTTTAGGGCAGGGCTCATGAACTCAAGGCCCAGGAGGCAAGGGGAATGAATGAAAGGGCTGGACATGAGGAACATCATGGGCAGGGGGCAGCATACATCCCACCACCAGGGGGCAGCCTTTTCTCAGCTCCAACCAGCGGTTGCCATGCTGGAAAGCCAGCTAGTGATGCCAGATTGGCCAACTTGTCAAGAGAAGTCAGAAGTCTAGATATTTATGTGAAATTCTCTGATTTTTAAGGTTAACAACATAGTATGAGCCAAACCTCACGCAATGATGGGCTGGATTCAGCCTGCAGGCTGTGCAGGATTTTATTTCTGGCCTAGAGGTAGGAGTAAAGAGAGGACTGAGGGGGCGGGGTTCAATGCATATTGGTTGAATGAATAAGAGACTGAATGTGTCTTAACCATGTTAATTTTCCTCCATTTGTAAGAAAGACCACCAGGGTCAGAGAAACCAATGGACTTAACAAGAAGTTTCACTTGCTGAGCACCTGATATAATTCCCCAGTAGGATCCATGCCTTGAAACATTTTGTCTGCCAAACCAAACATATAAAGGAATAATTACTTTTAAGTGTCTTATCAAGCAAAGAAGACAAAAAATCCCCCCATCAGAGCATCTGCTCAGCCTGAGATGAACAGGGCTGCCTCATTAAACTGGTATTATTCCAGCCAACGTAAAGAGAATGGAATTTTTTGGCTCCTTCCAAAACTTCCAGCGCCTTGGTGTTCCTGATTGAGATCTGTCCACGCCTGTCCCTTGGGTAGAACAACAGGAGGCTGGCCTGTCCCCAGGCGTGGGTGGTAGATGGAATGGGGGCTCTCCGTATTACTCCTCATTTTTGCACATTGTTAAAATTCAGTTTTGGTGGTTCAACCCCATGGAGGGGATTTGACAAAGCAAATCACACACACGTATGCCCTTTAACTCGGCAACTCTTCTTCTAGGAATCTATCCCAAAGAGGCACTGACAAAAATACAGAAAGACGTATGCATAAGCTACCCACTGCAACGTTACATTATTTGCAAAAGCAAAAGATTAGAAACCTACCTGAAGTGACCATCATCAAGGGAGAGTCGAATAAGCTGGGTGAATCCCCACAACTGCGTATAATGCAGATGCAAAGAAGAACGGAATGGGCAAGATCTCCAGGGTATATTGCTTAGTTTTAAAAAAAGAGGGAGCAGGTCCGGCCCCATGGCTTAGCGGTTGGGTGCACGCGCTCCGCTACTGGGGCCCGGGTTTGGATCCCGGGCGCGCACCGATGCACCACTTCTCCGGCCATGCTGAGGCTGCGTTCCACATACAGCAACTAGAAGGATGTGCAGCTATGACAGACAACTATCTACTGGGGCTTTGGGGGAAAAAAAGGAGGAGGATTGGCAATAGATGTTAGCTCAGAGCCGGTCTTCCTCAGCAAAAAGAGGAGGATTAGCACGGATGTTAGCTCAGGGCTGATCTTCCTCACAAAGAAAAAAAAAAAAAAAAAGAAGGAGCAGACAGTGTTGATAGTTTGCTGCTTTTCCATACACATATATGTATATTTTCAATAAGACAGAGTGGAAGAGTAAACCAAAAACTAATAAAAATAGTTATTTATGGGGGAGGGGCGAGGATGGAAGTGAGATTTTTCTGGCTTTATCACTTGACTTTGCAACCGGGTAAATGTTTTACAGAATCAAAAACAAAAATTAAAAAACACATCCTTCAAAATTGAGAACAAACTAAAACAAATGAGCCTAATTGTATCAAGTTGATGACATAGCCACATGGAAGAAAACATCCCTTCAAGTGACTGTAAAATGCAGAATTTTGACTCTACATCACAGTGGGATATTTTCTAAGGGAAAAAAAAAGAAAAAAACAAAGAAATTTGAAACTGCATCCAATAACTTTATTGTCGGTGATATTGTGACTGTTATTTTGAAACTACTATATGTATGTTATAGGTTAAAGCAAGTAAGTCATTATGCTGATGTTGTTATGAAGCAAGGCTTTCGGTGAAGGAGAAAAGAGATGTAAGTAAGTTAAGTTTAAGTAAGATAAAACAAAAAAGCTTGAGTAAAACCCTGCCATGTTTTTCCCCCAGTTTTATTGAGAAATAATTGACATACATCACTGTATATAAGTTTAAGGTGTACAGTATGATGGTTTGATTTACATACAATGTGAAATGATTGTCATAATACGTTCAGCTAACATCCGTCTTCTCATAAAGACACAATAAAAAAAAAAGAAAGACGAAAAAAGAAAAAAAATTTTCTCCTTGTGATAAGAACTCTTAAGATCTACTCCTTAGGGGCCGGCCCGGTGGCACAAGTGGTTAGGTGCACATGCTCTGCTTCAGCGGCCTGGGGTTCGCGGGTTCGGACCCTGGGTGCGCACTGCACCACTTGTCAAGCCACACTGTGGTGATGTCCCATATAAAGTAGAGGAAGATGAGCACGGATGTTAGCCCAGGGCCAATCTTCCTCAGCAAAAAGAGGAGGATTGGCATCGGATGTTAGCTCAGGGTTAATCTTTCTCACACACACACAAAAAAGATTTACTCCTTAACAACTCTCATATATATTGCAGAGCAGTGTTAACCACAGTCCTCATGTTCATTACATCCCTAGCACCTATTTATCTCATAACTGGAAGTTTGTATCTTTTGACCACCCTCCTCCAATTGCCCTGCCTCCTCCCATCCCCACCTCTGGTAACCACAAGTCTGATCTCTTTTTCTATGAGTTTAAACCCTGCAATCTTAAAACTGGAATAGGAAATAAAAGTTTGGACTAATTAATTAGTTTTCTTTTTCTGAGAAAATACATGTTTTCCAGCTCTGGCCACTGAAAAGCCTAAAAGCACTGATAACCCAATAACACTGAATACCCTGAGGTCCAGCTCGTGGCCTCTAAATACCATTTTCCACTAGAGAATCCAGAGATTCTCGAAGAGATAGCTCATTCCAGGGCTGGGCCAAGAAATGCACAAGATGAGCCTGGGGTATCTTGAAGGACTGGAAAGTTGAGGGTCTTCAAAGAGCACTGGGGGGCTGACAAAAGGAATCAGGAACCAGGAATCAATATGAAGAAGCTTCCACTGGCTAAAAGTGGAAGAGTTTGAGCATCACATCAGATCAATTGAAACAAATCAAATGTATAACAATCCATGAGTTCCATATGCTATTACCCAACATCTGATTTGTCACCATGGGAGATGGTTAGAGCACCAACTCATCATTCTCATCATTGAGAGAGAAAGGGAAATAATCATCAATCTTTATGCTATTTCTGTCTGTATGAAGTATATTTCAAGTAACTATGCATAGTTCATGAAGGAAAGTTCTTTTTGGAAGAATTCCAGCAATTAAATTCAGAAGGAATGTCAGAATTAGGAAATCACTGTTTTGCGACTCCTAAACAAACAGTGGATCTAGGCGAAGATCATGAATGGACGCTAAAACCATAAGGCGAAGGGTTGAAGGGGAAGTTCATAATGGATGGATGAGGCTGACAACCTCAGGACCCACTGATCAATCTTAGCACCCATAAAAGTGGGACGAGTGGAAATGATGTGCCTTTTGAAGTGATGTGATAAGAAATATGCGGAACTATCTAGAAAGTATTCCAATAAAAAATTGGAACTGAAGTTTAGATCTAACTACCAGTTTTCAGGAAATATGTAGATAAAGGAAGCAACCATCCAAAGCCAACACTTGGGACATTCTAGAGGACAAATGACCCCCTCCCACTTTTTAAACAAATAAATGGCACAAAAAGGAGGGAGGACTGTTAATAAAAGTCTTAAGAGACAATGACCAAATACAACATATGTGTACCTTCTCTAAATCATGATTCCTGATTCAAATAAACTGTTAAAATGGCATTTTTGAGAGAATTAGGGAAATTTGAACAGGGTCTGGATATTAGAAGATATTAACGTTATTGTTAATTTTGTTTGGAATAAAATAGCATTGTGGTTATATATATTTTAAAAATCCTTATCTCCTAGAGATGTACAATAAGTACTAAAGAGAAATGGTAATCTCCGCCTTAAAATACTCCAGCAAAAATGAATAAATAATAAAAATTTTAAAAATGAGGATCTAGATAAAACAAAGATTTGTGTAATTGCTATGGACTGAATTATGTCCCCCTCAAAATTCATATATTGAAGTCCTAATCCCCAATATGATGGTATTTGGAGATGGGGCCATTGGGAGGTAATTAGGTTTAGATAAGATCACGAGGATGGGGCTGACATGATGGATTAGTGCCTTTATAAGAAGACCCACCAGAGCTCTCTCTCTCTCTGTCTCTTTCTCTTTCCCTGCCATGGGAGGACACAGCGAGAAGACATCTGTCTGCAAACCAGAAACTGAATTTTGGTCGGCACCTTGATCTTGACTTCCAGCCTCCGGTCCATGGTGGCCTGGGCCGACTAAGACAGTAATGCTGTAAATCTGTGTGGAGAGCAGTAACAAAATGGAGTAACATATGTAGAGGCTTCCACAATGAAGATGGGAGGCCATTAAGGGAGTGGGGCTTCTGCAAGCATACCACGTCCACCACCAGATGTTATTTGAACTTTTGAATACTACCTGACACTAGAGGTGACATCTTGAAACACTTCCTCATTCCAAGGACAATCTACCTAGATACCACTCAAAGACCAACTGACAGCTCACCCGTCCAGAACCAATTATTATCTATTCAGTGTCAACCTTTGTGAGCCTGTATCTTTTGCCTTTATAAACCTCTGCCTCCTTTGTCTTCCTCAGAACACATTTTGGGTTTCAACCTGAATCTGTGTCTCCCGAATTACAATTCTAATTTCTCAAATAAATTTTTGCTGTTTGAATTGTAGTGGATTATTCCTCAGTTGACCTCTTGATGCTGAGTGATGGAAGACACGGTTGATGATACTATTCTTTTTTACTTTTGTCATGTTTGAAATTTTTTTGTAATAAGAAGTTTAAAAAACTTTCATTTTGAAGTTTCTGCCCTTAGTGATACCCCGAGGGTCCCAAGAAAAGCAGACCTGGGCAGGCCCCCACTGGCTGAGTCGCTGGAACCTCCCCTGCCCATTATTCCAGCTCTTCATTGGCGGACTGTCCCCATCACTCCCCGGAGCTGCTTGACCATCCAGCTTGAGACTTTGAAGAGCCATGTCAGGGCCTGGAGGTGGAAGGGATAAGGACATTTTTAGGAAAAACAAACTGGGCACCCCCTCCCTGCTTCCTTTTCTTTAGTGCCATCTGCAGAGCAAGGCGCAGGGCCTGGATAGGGAGGGACCAAGGAGTGAGGCCATGGGGATATTCTGAAGGGAAGGGAGGAGGAATTCACAACAGAGTCACAGAGAGGAGAGCAGCCTGTGTAGGATCCAGGAGGGACTGGGATGGGGAAGAAGCCCTGGGAAAGGAATGGTACCTACCAGAGGTCCAGTCCCATTTAGGTCTTCTGGTAAACTGCACTGGAGGTCCCATCCTTCCTGCTGGAATTTCTGCTCCAGACATGGAGGGGATACATGCTGCTAGTGAGACGGGAGAAAGAGGCACGGCCACACCAGTGGTCCTTCTGGCTGTTGACACGATCTCAAGTTGGACAGCAAAAGGCAGGTCTTCCGAAGCATTTAAAATATTGCCTCATTGATCTAACCTTCCTGGTACGTCTTGTACCCAGAGTCCTTACATTGGTAATCATTCCTTCAGGAGAGGCGATTCATCAGCCTAACGCAGGTTTCTATTGAAGAATACACAAGCTTCACAATGAGTAACTTCTGCCTTATAGTTACCTGATGTTGGCCCACTGAATCCACGTGGCAGAATGTTCCTCCGGGAAAGGCCCAAAGGTCTTCCAGCTCGTGGGTGGCAGTTACATGGCACCTGGTCTGCTGCTCCCCATCGTGAGTCCAGGGTGGACATCGCCAGGCAATCACAGCACCCTGACCACTGGACGTGGCCTCGCCATCCTGAGCGACACGCACCCCTCGGCTGCTTGTTCCGCTAATCAACGTCGGCTCTCAGTCTGCAATGAGTGCTCTTCTTGAAGAAGTCCAATCTCCTCATCCTAGAGATGAGGAAACGGAGGACTGCGGCGTGTAACTTACCAAAAGGCTGCAGGCTAAGTTACTGATGTGCTGGGAGCGCTCTGAAATGGGGAAGGTCAGGGAAGGCTCCATTGTGCCCACTACTGCCACCTCCCGTGGGTGACTCTCAGAGGCCGGCAGGTGCCAGAGCTGAAGTCCTTTCCCTTTCTTTCTCGGGTCTGGCCCGTGTCTCTAGCCAGACCCGCCGTCTTGTGGCAGCAGGAAAGCAATACTGGGGGCTGGCTCTCCCACGTGCCAGGCACAGCAGGGGCGGCCCCAGCCGGAGTGGCACCAGGAGGCAGGAGGCAGTCGTACAGATAGCGCCTGACTTGTGCCCAGCTTGGCAGCCCCACAGCACCCCCCGTCTCGTTCCCATGACACCGACCCTCACGGGATTGCATGGCACTGGCCTGCTTTAGAGCCATGAGCATCTCTGCTCAGCCTTTGGCCACTTAGATCCAATGTCTTATCTGTTCTTCAGGGAATACCTGGCTGAGAGGAAGGCTCAGACAAGCCTGGATTCAAGGGACTTGTTGCCTCTCTGATGCTCAAGAAAGACCATGGAGCTTGGAAGGCCCTGATGGGGGGTGAAACCACTCATGCTCTATGGGGACTTTGCTGTGTGGATCTGGGTGGAGAAAAAGGGCCTACTAAGGCAGACCCCTGGGGAAAGACTGGGCATTCCCTGGGTCCCAACTAATTGTGAGTTGAGTTCCAGTCATGAGGCCTCAGGGTCAGGTGCTAATGCTGATGCCCTGTGGTCACCTTTCGAGAAGGAATGGGGCAACCAGAATCTGCTGAGGGAGCAGCCACCTCCGGGGGCCCCATGATCCCACAGGGGAAGATTAGACAAGAGTGTTTACTTTCCTGTTGGCCCTATCGGTGCGCTGGAGGTTCCTCCCAGGAGGACAAGCAAACCATGAGGGTCAGAGACATTGGTGGTGGCAGTGACGTCCATGGTGCTCCCGGGACCTGGTGCTGCTGGCGATAACCAGCTTATTCACACAGCCTGGGGCCCAGAACAAACTCAGCTCTATTGACAGCCCTGTTCTTCCCGCCTCAGGTTGCACACAGCCCCAGGGTTGCCATTCTGGGAAGGGGGGTGATGGCTCCTTACTAGTAACTCACAAGCAAAGTGTGTGAGAGGTCATGGTGGGTGCCTTTTGGCCTAGATGTCCCCTGGTGGACGGTGGTGTGTCCAAGCATGAAGGAAGACTGGAGGTGGAAAAGTAACCATTTTTTGAGCTTGGTTACCTTGGGCCTTTGCAATTGCTATTCCCCTTGTCTAGAATGTTCTTCTCCCAGCTCTTTGCATGGCTGTCTCCTTCTCCACATTCAGCTGTCATCTTAAATGTCCCCTCCTCAGTGAGGCTTTCCCCGGCCACTCTGGTCTCCCAGGCACAGAGCCCAACTCATCATAGATATCAAATGCATTTTCCCACGTGCTTTTCGCGGGAGCCCTAGGAGGTTGAGAGTGTCTCCAATTTCCAGATGAGGAAACTGAGGCTTATAGGAGTTAAGCAACTCCCTTGAGGTTGTGTGGCTAGTGGGTGATGGAGCCAAGATTCGAACCCAGGTCTGGCTGACTGCAAATTCCATGCTCTTGACACTCTGCTGCTCATTAATGCTGGGCTTGTGGGACCAGGAAAGGATGCAGAGGAGAGGACAGGTTGGAGAGGATAACAGAGAAGGGAGTCTCATCTATTAGGAAATATTTATTCTTTCAGGGAACACTTCTTGAAGGTGCTCTGAGCCAAGTCTGCAAAATGCTTGCTGTGTAGAGGAGAGCCTGGGGGGCAGGGACAGCATGCAGACTGCGCCCAGAACACAGGTGCCAGGCCGGGGGGAAGGTGGCCTGAAGTCTAGTCCATGATCCAGTGCCAAGCCATGCCCCTGGGAGCTCATCCTCATGGATAAGGAGGGGCTAGCCTTGTCTGAATGGGCTAGCAGTGGCCTTGTACTCCAGGAAGCAAAAAGTCAGAAAACAAGTATGCCCAGGCTATAACGAAGGCACACTCCAGGCATCCTGGGAGGGGGATGCCTGATGCTGCCTTGGATGGAAAGTTAGGAAGGCTTCCTAGTAGAGGTGGCAGCCAGTCTCAGCGGATGAAAGGACCTTGCTGACTGGGCACGGGGAGGAGGGAATGTCAATCAGAGAGAGCAGCACTGGCATCTTAATGGACTCGAGGGATTGTGAGTCAGCTGGCAAGGTTGGATTGTGAGGGTCCTGGGCCTAAGTCACACATTGTATTAGTCAGAATGGGCAGTAACAAGCAACACTCAATTTAAACATAATAAACAAATCTCTTGCTTTCCCTGTCTGTCACTTGCAGGTCATCTGGGCTCTGATTGGGGACATCTTCACTCGGGGACGCAGACTGATGGAGATGTCACCATCTGCGATGTCATTGTTGTCATGGCAGGGGAAGGACACGTGCCAGCTCATGCACTGGCTATCGAAGTGTTTGCCAAGAGTGACACATGTCACTACTGCTCACACTTCATTGGTCCAAACAAGTGACATGGCCACATGAATTTCAAGTTGTACTCCAGCATGAGTTTAGGATGAAGACTAGAAAAATCGGGGGAACAGCATTAATGATACTCAGGATAATGTGGAAAAGGAGGGCAAAGGCCAGGTCACGGGTGGGCCTTGAATGCCATGGCCCAGAGCGTGGAATTGATCCTGTGGGCAATGGGGAGCTTCGAGTAGGTGAGTGAGATGTTAGACTGTGGAGAATGGAGGAGAAAAAAGGAAACTGAAGCTAAAACATGGGAAGGATGCAAGAGATGAAAGGAGTTAAGAGGAAGGAGGGGGCCGGCCCCATGGCTTAGCGGTTAAGTGAGCGTGCTCCGCTGCTGGCGGCCCGGGGTTCGGATCCCGGGCGCGCACTGACGTACCGCTTCTCTGGCCATGCTGAGGCTGCGTCCCACATACAGCAACTAGAAGGATGTACAACTATGACATACAACTATCTACTGGGGCTTTAGGGGAAAAATAAATAAATAAAATTATAAGAGGAAGGAGGGACATAAAACAGAGACAGGGAAGCTGCAGAAAGGGGGTGGGGGGGCATTTGGACACCGAGTGAAGGTCGGGGTCTTTGGCTTCCAATTTCCCATTTCACTGGACAGAGGGAGAGTTAGGAGGGAGTGATGGAGAAGAGAGAGAGTGGACAGACATTTTGGGGGGTTGTTTGCACGGGAGAATCAAGACTGCTGGGGCATAAGGACCACTCTAAAATCTCTAAAAGATTTTCACAATAACAAGGTACTAGATTTATTCTATGATGAGATTTCAGAGTGGAACAGGGACAAAGGTTAGGAATGGTAGAAGGCAGACTGAGCCTGAATTTGATAACAATTTCTGTTATCCACTTACTATCGTTATTCGAACTGTTTGCCAAGCATTTTGCACAGATAGCGCTACGTGTGTGTAATGTTTGGAAAGGTTCATTTCCTTCCTGTTCTCACAGCTGTAGGAGAGAAAGAATGAAAAGGTAATAGTCTAGGCTGGGATGAGAGGTGGTAGTTAACAGTTCTGTGGTGTTCTAGAACTACACTGAAGGAAACTCTCACCCCAGCCAGTGTTTGGAAGGTCAAGTTAAATGAGAGCATCCACAGGTGGGGAGGTGGGTAGACGAGTAAGTGCCAGGATTGAAAGAAAGAGGAAACCCCTCTGGAGGAAAGAGGGGTGGTGGCTTCCATGCATGGCTGAGGCTGGTTCTCCTCTCGTCAGGTCTTCGGGAAGGGGCAGAACTTCTGACTGTAGGTAGGTGGGTGCTGGGGCCTGACTCTGAGCATGTGGCCTTGAGAGGAGCTGGTGGGATCCCTGAGGACTGGCCCTGGCCCCTATCCAGGCCCTGAGAAGGCCACCACTCTCTGTGACCTGCCCAGACAGCGGGCACTGGCATGTCACCCTGTGGCTGAGGGAGCTCTGGCTACAAGGGTGACCACCGCAGCTGGACCCGCCCCCCCACTATTTTTTTTTCTGATACCACAATAGTCTGTAAATCTCACAAGATTCTATGGAGGGGGAGGAAGAGTGGGATATAAGTTCTCTCTGGCCTGGAGGGGAGAGATTAACCTTGAGTTAAAGAAATAAAGGTATTGTGACATTGTTTACAAAATAAGAGGGAGCACAGCATAGCACTTAAGAACACAGAGCTGGGTTCAAATCCCAGATTGGCCATTTACTAGCTGTGTGACCTTGGACAAGTTACTTACCCTCTCTGTGCCTCATGTTCCCCATCTTCAGATGGAGAATAATAACAGAACCTAATGAGCTGATGTGTGTAGGGTGCTTAGACTCGTGGTCAGTGCTATAAGCATTGTATAAAATCAATCGTGTATTATGGACTCAAATTCACAGCTGTTACACCTGCCGTATGTGGGGGCGTGTCCAGGATTTGGGGTCAAGAGGGAGCTGCCTGTCAGTGTAACGTAATGACGAGGGACCATCTGGTTCTGTCTCTGGCTTTACAGATGGGGAATCACGGCCCAGAGGGCAAAAGGGACCAAAAAGGTCGCCCTGGACCCAAGTAATTCAGTGACAAACAGGGGCTGGGACTCAGGAGGGGGAGCCCGAGCCCCGAATCCTCAGTCTGTCTCTCACCAGCTGTGTGACCTTGGCAGTGGGGGGCTGTCCAGCTCGGGGAGGAAGGGCTGCTCTGTGGGCCTCCAGGCCTGAGCAGGAGCAGCCAGAGGCCATCAGACCTCCAGCTGGCCCAGGGGTTGGGGAGGTTTGTCTGACCTCCTGGGGCCTTATTCACACAGACGCCAAGGCCACTGAGGATGAGAGTGTGGGAGCTGCCGTGTGACACCACAGGCTCAAAGTTGAAAAAACTTGCGTGTGTGTGTGTGTGTGTGCGCGCGCGCGCGCGCGCGCGCGTCAGGGCGGGGTTTAAATGCCATGGGGAAACGCACTCCTGCTCCAGCTGGCGGCTCCTCCCCGGTTCCTCACAAGTGGCTGACTTAGAGGCTAGAAGGGGCTCCTCCCCTTGGTGGGCTTCCTGAGACGATGCTGGAGAGAGCAGAAGGGGCGGAACACCTCGACACTATCTGGGGTTGCATTTTCCCGTCTTCGGTGTGCTTTTCCTTCCAGTGTCACCTGTGACTTGTCCTTGGAGGATCTAATACAACGGCCCATGGGCACAGGTAGCCCTTAGCAGAGGGCTGTGAAAGCCCCGCCCCCTTGTCTTGGGTTGGGGCACTTTTGAGGCATGATTTATATTCCCGAGTTCCCTGTGGGAGAGGCCAGGGCTTCCCTCTGGAGGACTTGCAGGAAGTCACACCCAAGCCTGGCTTCGTCCCCATTCTTTGTCCTTCCTCTGCTCTCTCACTGGTTTCTCTGGGAGCAACTTGGAAGTAAATCACTTGTACATGAAATCTCATCTCAGGGCTGCTTCTGACCTAAGATGGTCCCCTCTTCAGGCAACTGGTGGTTTAGGTTCCAAGACCCCAACTGGCTTAACTTCCCCTCCCAAGGTTTCCTGGAGCACCTTGAAGCTATCCCTGCCATGTGGCTTTAACCCTTGCTTGATTTTCAGAACCCCCTGCTGCATATGCTGAAGGGCAGGGGTCTTACCTGACTCATTCATAAGTCCCTGGAAGTAGATGCGCTATCTATCCACCATACTCCAATTGTCAAAACAAGGCTAACACACAGGAGAGCCCTCTGTATTAGGTTACAAGGTTTAACTGCGGTAACCGAAGCCCAAATGACAGGGGCTTAAATGAAATACAATTTCATTTCTCTCTCATGTAACAGTCCAGGTGGCTCCACGATGATGGGGACCCAAATTCTTTCTTGTTGCTTTGCCATCTTCAACATGTGGTCTTCATCTCCTAGTCAAATGTGCCTGCCCCAGCTCCTGTCATTATATCTGCATTCCAGCTAGCAGGAAATAGAGAGGGGGAAGCAGGGTGTGCCCCTTTCCTTAAAGGGCATAGTCAGAGATTATAAATATTTCTTCCACTCATATTTCATTGGCTATAATGAAGTCACAGGGGCATTTTCAGGTGGAAGAGAGGCTAGGAAATGTACTCTTTAGCTGGGTGGTCCTAGACTAGGGGTTTGATTACTAAAGGAAGAAGGAGACCGTTAGCTGTCCCTGTTACAACCTCCTGTTTCCATGAAGATAAGCTGTTACACTGTGAAGACACACAACCCCCAAATCTCAGTGGTCCCACACAACTAAGGTTTATTGCTCACTCGCATTCGACACGGGTGGGCAGGGGCAGCCCTGCCCATCACAGTCACTCGGGGGGAAAAGCTGGTGGATGCTCCCTCTTGATGCAGGGGAAGGGGATGTGTGGCAAGTTGGACTCCGGTTCTTAAAGGCTTCCACCTGGAAGCGACATCACTTCTGCTCACATTCCAGTGGCCGAGGTAAGTTCCAAGGTCATGGCAAACCTGGGGGGCAGGTGCATAGTGGGGGAGGGGATGTGTGATCCTGCTACAGGGTATTTATGCCACGCAACAATGGCCACCCCCCTTCATCCGCATGCCTACATTTTACTCTTCTCTGGTCCTCCCCACTCTGCCCCTCTTTTGGCCAGTAGATACAGATTTGGATGAGATTATATGAGAGGACATACACTAGCCTATTAATTAGTGGGGACACTAAGCAAAAATAATGAAAAGAAAAAAAACCCCAAAACTATACTTTAAGAAAGCATGTTTATAATCACAAATTTGCATTTATACAAGAGTATGTATATGTGTAGTTTATGCATAAATTTAATAAAATAATAAAGGAAAGAAATTTGTTACATATAAACTCATTGACCAAAATCACCAAAATAATAATAATAAAGCTGTACCATATTAACTACATAGTAGTTTCAAGTTCAAATTTGGGTGCACATGATAAAAAACCTAAAAGAACCATAACTTGAACAAGACAAAACTTGATTTTTTCTCCCACTTAAGACAATTCTGGAGGTAGGCCATCCAGAGTTTGAATAGTTTCCATTTGCAAGGTTACCTCATGGTCCAAAATGACTGCAGGAGTTCCAGCCATCACATGTGAAATCTAGACAGCAGTTAAGAAGAAGGTGGGGAAGGCAAAAAGACTCACCTTCCAGCTGAGTTAGCTCCTTTAAAGTAGCCTTCCAAGCTCTCTCAATACTTCTGCTTATATCACAAAGTCACCCAGTCATAACTAACAGCAAGGGAGGTTGGGAAATGCAGTCTTTTAGCTACTAGGCACATTGCTATATCATAAAATATACTCTGTTTTTAAGGAAAAGCAGAGAATGGATAATTTTGTAGGTAGTTACTAGTGCCTGCCTCAGAGGCACAATACCTTTCTGGATAGTGTGAGCTAAACTGTTGTGCGTGGTTTGGGAGCCAGGAGGAAGGAGCAGGAGTGAGAAACCAGCCAGACGGATCTGACTTCCAACTCCAGAGAAACAAAAAAGAAAGACAAAATCTTGACAGAAGATCTCTTGAAGACCAAATTGGCAATTATACAGACCACGTGGCAAAACTTCCTTTAAAAACGGCTTCTCCGACCCAGTTCCCAAATTTCTATCAATATCTCAGCTTCTCAAACATCTGTCTTTGTTACCTCAAACTCTGACCTCCCTGTCTGGCCTTCCTCACTTCTGTTTCCATCACTTCTCCATCCAGTCAACCATATAACAAGATCCAGTGTTGAGGAGCTAAACAAACAAACACACACTTTTTACAAGGCGGTAGAGAGGAAACACAATGAACATTTCTACTTTGGTATCTTTTGTTCCTGATCAAGTTCATCTGAAGGACTGAGAAGTCTTGGAATAGGAAGATCGCCTCTTTCCTCTCAAATCCCAACCAAGAATGGGACCTCCCTGAGGCTGGAATGGTGTCTGCTCATCTTTGCGTCCACAGGTCCCAGGAGAACAGGATTCAGCAAATGTGGGTGGAATGAGTGAACAAGAGAAGAGAGTCAGGAACTGCCGTCTCTTTCTCTCTCTCTCTCTTTGCACGTATCAGGTCCACTCTGAATATGAATGAAATTGGGTACAACTGATGCGTGGTACGTGGTGACATAATTGCAAATGACAGGACCAGGACCAAAGCAGGTGCGGCTAGAGTGGGTTGGAGGGACCGGGGGAGGCTGAAAAGAGCCAGAGGTGGAAAATAGAAACAAGGCAGGAAGAGTACCTTTTTCCAATGCCACCTGCCTCAGATGAGTCAAATTTCCTGCCACTTTCTCTCCTGCCCTCCTTTGCCCCAGTTCAGAAGGGCCAGCCTGCCTCACCCCGCAAGACAACTTGGCAATGACCCAGTTGGTGCGGAGTAGGCAGCAGTTTGTCATTTCCCCTCAACACCCCCAGTGGAATCATTGTGTCTGTCACATTCACGAGTTATTATTGTCATTGTTTTAGGAGTTTCTAGCATCTGCGTAAAATGATGTATAAAATAGTCTCTACCTGTCCTTACAGAAGTTATCATCTAGGGGAGTATATGGTCAATTACAGAAAAATGTAGCAAATGCTAAGAAAGGAAAAAGTGTGCAGTGTTTGCAGAACATACAAGGGAGACACTTACCCAGTCTTGGGGGTAGAAGAGGGGCTTTCTAGAAGTGGAGTCTGAGACTTAAATGGCGTGAATGACAGAGAACCTAAAAGAACAGGGACTTAACACAAGGTGGTTTATTTCCCTCTCCTGTGGAAGTCCAGAAGTGGGCACCCACAGTGTCTTGGTGCTCCATGGTGTCAGGGCTCAGGCTTCTTCTATTTTGTTGTGCCACCAGGTATGGCTCCATTCCCATGGTCACCTCCCAGTTCAAGATGCCTACTCTAGCTCCAGCCATTATGCCCACATTGCACGTTCCAACGTGGTACTAGTGAGTGAAAGAATTGGTAAACGTAAGCTCAAGCAAATCCATCAGTGGTGTTTTCTAATTTTTTTACCCCTGAAGTATAACACTGGATTAAAAATTATATAGCACAAAAGGACTTATGACAAAAGTCAGGTCATTTGCCCTGGCCTTCCCCACCCGTCAGAAACAATTTTAACCCAGCTTTCTGGAAGCTGCTGTTAATGGGAGCCATGCTGACATTATGTTCAAAGTGAAACGTTTGCAAAACCAACCATTGCATCCCTCAAATCAGTCACTGGTGTCTCAGAAAGGTCAATGGCTGAGACTCCTTCCTCACTGATCCCTCTGCGCTCTAAGGGTTGGTGCTGATTGGAGAAGGGTGATCACCTGACCCAAGGGTTGTTAATCCATAGGCTACCTGGCAGCCTATGAGGTGGCAGGAAAGAGTAAGCTCTGTCCAATAGGGGCAATGGTGATTATCTTAGCCAATCAGATCCATTCTCTCTAAAATTTGAAATAGAAAATTTGAGACTATCTACGGAAAGGAAAGAGTGTTAACACAAAAGTGAAAGGACAGAGTCAAATAAGGAGGATGAGGCCTTCAATACCGCTGTGCCTGGCGCTACCACCGCCTCTAGACTTTATGGTTAGGTGTCCCAATAAATCCCATTTTGCAGAAGCTGGTTTGATTGGGTTTCTGTCACTAGCAACAATGGTCTTAATTCAACATCTAATAAGGTTTTGCATTTTGGGCGGCACGGTTTCCTTGGTCTAAGACGCTCTCCTTTTGGGGTCCCACTTTTACAAAGCTACAATTACAGAGGCTGCTGAGAGGCAAAGGAGGGAACGGGATTCACCTCCAGGCCCGGTTGTCCACTAAAAGCTGCCCAGAGAAGAAAGTGCTAGAACTAGGGCCCTGCTTCACCTGTCAGCAGCCTCAGGATTCTGGGCGAGGATGCATAAGGCCGTCTGTAATTTACAAAGCACCACCCACACCGAATGAACCAAAAGTGTCATCTAGGGCCTTGGGAAACAGGGTACTTTCGGGGAAACTAGTTAGAGTGGTTTTGAGAGCCCGCCAGTCAGTTCTAGACTGACAGGCACTGCTGTTTGCCAGGGGACACTTAGGTCTGCGGTCACTCCAGTCCTGGGGCAAACGGAAGTGGGTGTTTGGCTGGCGTGGGGGTGCCGCAGTCTGAGCTCAAACCAGCTAGGGCGGCCCCTAGAAGCTGGGATTCCATTCGCGTCCTCTCGGGCCCTCTTGGGCAGCCTCCAAGGAAGTGGCGGGATGCCGCGCAGGCGCACTCGCCCGACCGCCTGGTCTCCGCCCAATGGGCGGTGTCCCTCCTGGGGGCGGGGCCAGAGGCCTAGGGGGCGGGGCCGGGCGTCCACCGCGCGGGCGGGGTCTCGTGGGTTCTCCTGCGAGTGTGGTGCCCGGTGGCCGCGAGTGTGTGTGCGGGGAGTGGGGAGACGGTGTCGTGGTGACTCAGGCCCGCGGGGCGCCAAGCTTGGTGCGGGCGTCGCTCCCCGCCCGGAGGTTGGAAGGGGGTCATATCCGGCGGGAGGGGGCGGGCCTCCGGACCCGGAAGTGTGGGCGCCGGCAGTGCTTGAACCCGCGGCGGCGGTGGCGGCGGTGGAGGTGGCCGGGGCAGGTGAGCAGGGCCCGGGGAGGGGCGAGACGGGCATGGGGGTGGCGCTGGCGCTGGCTCCCGGCGCGCCCCCGCCTGCCCGCCTCCCCCTGGCGGAGGCCGGTGATTGGGCGCGAGGGGCTCGTGACTCCCGCCGAGGGCCGGCGCCCCTGCCCCTGGCGGTGGGAGGGCGGGAGAGGAGGGCGAGAGGCGCTGCCGGGGCTTCCCAGCAGTCTCGCCTCCAGCCGCGCCTCACCCCACACCGCCACCCTCCATCCTCCACCCCCGATCTCGGTGTCCTGCTGGTCACAGTTCTAGTGATGTTGGAGCCCGTTTGCCCATTGTACAGATGGGGAAACAGGGCTAAGAGTGGGGGCTGACTTGCCAGAGGGCACAGGGGAGCCGGTGGCAGAGAAAGGTCTCAGGGACTCGGGTCTTTGACTCCCCGGCCTGTGCCCTTTCCCTAGAGCGGTGAGAAGACAGGGCTTTCAGCCTTGGCTCTGTTCTTATCCTTTTGTCTCAACCCAGACTTGGACCGCCCAGTATCACTGACCATTCCTTACCACTGGACCCAGTGGGTACAAAGGGCATTGGGGTGTGTGTGTGTGTGTATATATATATATATATATATATATATATACACACTGGATATATATATATATATATATATATATATGTCTCCAGTATGTGTCTGGTTCCTCCTTGTTTCCCCCCCACGGCTGGTGAGGTGCCTATTTTTCCACTTTATGGATGGGGAAGGAGTTACCTGGGGCTATGTTGTGAGTTACTGGCAGAGTTGACCCTATGCCTCAGTGCTTTTTCAGCTACGCAGTGCTAGGGCTCACTCACCCTAGAAACGTCCACCTTTAGCTCTGGAAACTTCACAGGCTCACTTCCTTTGGCTTCAGCAGTATCCCAGTACTGCTGTTGCTGACTCAGGCCTCTTCCACCCGCTTCATTACCTCCTTGCCTCTTAGCCAGGAGTTCCATTTCCTACTGCTGCACCCAAGATGCTGCCACCTGACTCTCAGGTCTGTGACCTTCGGCCCTAGAGCTGGAGGTGGTGGTGACAAAGGGGTTCAGGAAGGAAAGACTTTTCTCTGGCTGTTGTCCAAAGCTGAACGGGGCACAAGCCCGAACTTGTTGGTTCTGGGTGGGAGTGAGGACTTGGGGTGAACTACTGGATGCTGAAGTGAGAGTCTTTGTTCTTGGCAGTCATAGTGACCAGAAAAGCGTTTTTCTAGATTATCTCGGGAATCTGGCGTGATGCCTTTGTAATTTCCGTTAGGTAGAAAATTTTCATTGTAGACTTCTTCATCTGGGCAGCTCCTGGTGGCTGTTTTTAGGGAGCAATAGCTCTGACTTCTTGCTTGGCTGCTGTGTGCTCTTGGCACTGTTCTAGGGGCTTTGTGAACATACCGAATTCAGAGAACACTTAGGGTAAGTGGTGATCCCATTTCACAGGTGAAAAGTGAGTCGTAGAGATTTTAGATAATTTGGCTAGGGTCACGTAGCCAGTGAGTGGCCAAGTTGGGATTTTTAACCAGTAGTCTCATTTCGAAGCTCATGTACTTGCTGGACCTTCAGAATCATCTGTGATGCTTTTAAAAATACAGAGCCACACCTCTGGAGATTCTTGCTTAGACTGTCTGGAGGGGTCCCAGAAATCTGTATTTTTAACACAGGCACTGAGTGATTCTTATTGTAAGGCAGGTTTGGGAAGCGCTGCCTTAAGGAGTTTGGAGATTTACTGAGCTTGGAAGTGAGATTATTTCTAAGGATTCTTGTTTTCTTTTTGCTTATTGCTGTGAAATTTGCTAATCTGACATAAATCTGCCGTTAAAAGGGCATCAGAGTAGCTAGCCATGTGAATCATCTCTGGACACTGTTGGCCAGTACTAGTTGGGTTTTTCCAGACTGACATAATCAAGTTATTGGAGACCTTGTTTTAATCCAATTAGGTCTCTGTTGTTTGGAAACTTAGTTTCTGCTCAGGGTCTGGAGTTTTCAGAAGGTTCCAGTCTGTGCCTGGTTAGTTGCCCCATAACAGAGAGATCTCTGTAATGGCAACAATTTCTGAGGTTTTGGAAGCTTTAAAGGCATGTTTACGTAGCAGGTGCACCCTCCACTGCATTTCTCTCCCCTTCACTAGTTTGTGTGAAAGACTTGAGCAAATACCAAACAGGTTTGTCATGATTTAGCTGGGGCTGGTAAGTGGAGCCCCTGGGGCTTAGGATGGGCCAGAGAGGAGAGAGAAGGAGAGACTCAAGCATGAACATCAAACAGATAACCCACATCAGGTTATGCCTGGCACTGGAGACATATAAGTACTTTTAGTCCCACAGCTAATTTATCTGCTCCCTCCTCAGCAGGATTACAAGTTGTAAAAGAGGCAAAGTCAGCATTGTAGTATTACTTTATTCTCTTTTTGTCTAGTAAAGATTGATTTCTAATTTAATTTCTTTGTAAACAGAGGATGTCCTTTGTATGGTTTGAATTGTTTTAATTTACTGAGAATTGTTTTATGGCCCAGGATATGGTCTCCCTTGGTAAATGTTCTGTGAGCACTTGAGAAGAATGTTTTCTGCTGTTGTTGAGTGGAGTGTTCTATAAATGTCTGTCAAATCAAGTTGGTTGGTAGTGCTGTTCGAGTATTCTATGTTCTTACTGCTTTTCTATCTACTTGTTTTATCAGTTATTGAAAGAGGGGCATTGAAACTTCTGACTGTAATTGTGGTTTTGTCCATTTCTCCTTCTAGTTTTGTCAGTTTTTGCTTTATGTGTTTTGAAGCTCTGTTATTGAGTACATAAATATTTTGGAGTGTTATGTTCCTTTGATGAAGTGACCTCCTTTACCATGAAATAACCCTTTTAATCCTTGGTAATATTCTTTGCTCTGAAATCTGTTTCGTCTCATATTAATATAGCCAATCCAGGTTTTAAAAAATTAGTGTTAGTGGATTGATATCCAGAATATATAAAGAACTCCTACAACTCAATAACAAACGAACAGCCTGATTAAAATGGGCAAAGGACTTGAATAGACATTTCTCCAAAGAAGATATATAAATGACCAATAAGCACATGAAGATGTTCAATATCACTAGTCATTAGGGAAATGTGAATCAAAGTGACAAGGAGATACCACTTTACACCCATTAGGATGGCTATTATTGAAAAAACCAGAAGTGTTGGCAAGGATGTGGAGAAATTGGAACTCTTATTTTTTCCTGGTGGAAATGTAGAATGCATGGCTGCTGTGGAAAACAGTATGGCAGTTCCTCAAAAAATTAAACATAGAATCACCATATGATCCAGCAATTCCAATTCTGAGTATATGCTCTAAAGAAGTATAAGCAAAGTCTCAAACAGATCTTTGTACACCAATGTTCATGGCAGCGTTATTCACAATAGCCAAAAAGTGGAAGCAACCCAAGTGTCCATTGACAGATGAATGGATAAACAAATGTGGTACATACATACAATAGTATATTATTCAGCTTTAAAAGGAAGGAAATTTTGACACATGCTACAACATGGGGTGAACCTTGAAGAAATAACACTAAGTGAAACAAGCCAGCCACGAAAGGACAAATATTGCCTGATTCCTCTTATATAAGCTTACTAGAGTAGTTAAGTTCATAGAGACAGAAAGAAGAATAATGATTGCCAGGAGCTGGTGGGAGGGGGGAATGGGAAATTAATGTTTAAGGGGCACAGAGTTTTAGTTTGGGATGATGAGAAAGTTCTGAAGGTGGATGGTGGTGATGGTTGTACAACAATGTTGATATAATTAGTGTCACAAAACTTTACACTTAAAGTTGGTTAAAATGGTAAATTTTATGTATGTTTTACCACAATTAAAAAAAATGGATAGGGATTAAAAAAGTTCATGTTAGCATGGTGTGTCTTTTTACATCCTTTTAAACTATTTGTGTCTTTATATTTAAAGTGGGTTTCTTGTAGGTGGCATATAGATGGGTTTTGCATTTTGTAAAATCCAGTCTTACAATCTCTGCCTTTTAATTGGGATGTTTAGACCATTTACATGTAATATAATTGTTACTATACAGTTGTGCATCACTTAACAATGGGGATACATTCTGAAAAATGCATTGTTAGGTGATTTCGTTGTTGTGTGAACGTCATAGAGTGTACTTACACAAACCTGGGTGGTATAGCCTACTCCACACCTAGGCTATATGGTCCTAATTGCATGGGACCACTGCCATATATGAGGTTTGTTGACTGAAACAGCATTATGTGTTTGGTAGTTGGGTTTAACTCTATCATCTTGCTATTTGTTTTCAATATGTACCGTGTTCTTTCTTCCCATTTCACTTTTTTCCTAATCTCTTAGGAATTAAGTAATGTTTTCCCATTTTTTTTCCTTTGGTAATTTATTAGCTATAACTATTTTTTTTATTTTTGTGGGTGCTTTAAGATTCATAGTATGTATCTTTAGCTTGTCACAGTCTATCACCAAGTGATATTAAACCACTTTACATACGGTATAAGAATCTTATAATTGTATTCTTTCATTTCCTCCCTCCAGGCCTTTGTGTTATTGTTGTCACATGTTACGCTTCTACATATGTTATACATCCCACAATACGCTGTTATTATTTTTGCTTTAGTCAATTATTTTGTAAAGAGATTTAAAAAAAAAGAAAAAAGATCTTTTTTTTTTTTGTGAGGAAGATCAGCCCTGAGCCAACATCTGCCAATCCTCCTCTTTTTGCTGAGGAAGACCGGCCCTGGGCTGACATCCATGCCCATCTTCCTCCACTCTATATGGGACGCTGCCACAGCATGGCTTGACAATTGGTGCACTGGTGTGTGGCCCGGGATCCGAACCAGCGAACCCCAGGCTGCTGCAGTGGAGCGCGCACACTTAACCGCTTACGCCACTGGGCCGGCCCCGAAAAAAGATCTTTTATATTTACTTACATGTTTATCATTTTTGGTGTTCTTCATTCCTCCGTGTAGGTCCAGGTTTCCATTTTGTTTCATGCTCCTTCTGACTTGAGGACTTTTTTTTTTTTTTTTTTTTTTTAACATTTCTTGTAGTGCTGGTCTGTTGGTGATGAATTCTTTCAGCTTTTGGATGTCTCAGAAAGTCTTTATTTTGCCTTTGTTTTTGAAAGGTATTTTCCTTGGCTGTAGAATTCTAGGTTGACTGTTTTTCTTTCAATATTTTAAGATGTGGTTCCAGTGTCTTCTGGCTTGCATTGTTTCATGTGAGTAATCTGCTATAATTCTTATTTTTGTTCTTCTGTTTGTAATACGTCTTTTTTCCTTCTGGCTGCTTTTCTTTTATCACTGGTTTCAAACAATTTAGTTATGATGTGCTTTGATGTATTTTTATTTATATTTCTTGTGCTTGGGTTAATTGAGTTTTTTGGATCTCTGGGTTTATAGTTTTCATCAAATTTGGAAATTTTTCAGCCAGTAATCCTTCAGATATTTTCTCTATTTTCCTTTCTCTCTCTTCTTTGGGGACTCCAGTTACATGTATATTAGGATGCTTGAAGTTGTTTCACAGCTCTCTGATGCTTGATTTATTTTTTCCCCCAGTTTTTTTTCCTCTTGGGTTTGCTTTGGATAATTTCTTTTGCTATTTTTTCAAGTTCACTGATCTTTTCTTCTGCAGGCCTAATCTGCGGTTATTTCCATCCACTATCCTTTTTATCTCAGATATTGTAGTTTCCGTCTCTAGAAGTTTGATTTAGGTCTTTTTTATATTTTCCATGCCTCTACTTAACATGCTCAGTCTTTCCTTTAGCTTCTTGAATATATGAAATATGGTTGTAGTAACCATCTTAATGTCTTTGCCTGCTAATTCTGTTATTTATATTTCTGAGTCTGTTTTTATTGATTGATTTTTTTCCCCATTATGGTGCATATTTTCTTGCTTCTTTGCATGTCTGGTAATTTTTGGTTGGCTGTCAGATGTTGTGCGTTTTACCCTGTTGGGTGCTGGATATTTTTGTATTTCTATAAATATTCTTGACATTATTTTGGGACACTGTTAAGTTACTTGGAAACAGTTTGATCCCTTAAAGACTTGCCCTTAAGCTTTTTTAGCTGGGATCAGAACAGCCTTTAGAGCAGGGTTAATTTTCCCCACTACCAAGGCAATACCCTCTTCCATGTTCTACCGATGTCCTATGAATTATGAGGTTTTTCCACCCTGGCTGCTGGGGACACGAATTATTCTTGGCTCAATTTGAGGTCCAAGGATTGTTTCTCTACACCTGATCAGTACTGTCAGCATCAGCTGAAAACTGGAGGGGGCCCCTCTGCAGATTTCCAGAGTTCTCTCTTTGTGTAGCTCTCTCTTCTCTGGTATTTGGCCCTGTGAACTCTGGGTACCTTGGCCTCCCTGGACTCCCAACTCCCTCTCCTCAATGTGGGGAGACTGTTGGGCTCTGCCTGGGCCCCTCTCCCTGTGCCATGGCCTGGAAACTCTCTCTCGGCAGTACGTTGGGGCAATTGTAGGGCTCACCATGTTTGTTCCTCCTCTTGGGAATCACTCTCCTGCACTACCTGATGTCTCATGTCTGAAAACTGTTGTTTCGTTTATTTGGATTTTTGGTTGTTTGAGGCAGGAGAATAAACCTGGGCCCTGGTCCTCTATGTTGGCTGAGAGCGGAAGTCCCTGTCCGGTCAGCACTCACTGAGTGCCTTGTGCCTGCCAGGCATTGACCTAGGTGCTGGGAGGCCGACATGAGTGAGACGTGGGCTGTGCCCTTGGGGAGCTCACATCCTTGCCCAAGAAATATGCTGATTTCTACATAGTAAATGCTAGGTGGTGCTTACAGAGCACCAGGGGAGGGTAGGATGAATTCTTTGGGAGAAGGAGCAAGGAACGCTTCCCAGAGGAGCTGACATTTGAAGGACAGGCAGGCATTCTCAAGCTGGAGAAGGTGTTCCTACACCTTCCAGTATTCCAGGCAGAGGGAACAGCAGGAGCCAAGGCAGAGCAGCAGAGCTGAGGACTCCTTGAGGGCAGGATCCCTGTCGTGTTGATCTTTATATAGATGCAGAGTATTTGTCAAGTGATCAGAAGCATGTTTTCTGCTCTGGGAATAGAAGGTGTAATGGAAAGAATCGGGGTAAGGTGAGCAGCCCAAGGGGGAGCAGAGGGGGATCTAGCTGGAAGGGAGATTTGGGGTCCGCTGATACAGGGCCTTGAAAGCCAAGCCGAGGAGCGCAAGATTTTGAATGTAATACCAAAACACTAGGGAGCTGTGGAAAGTTTTAAGCACAGACGTGAGAACCTCTGAGTTCTGTGTTCTCTAGAGATACTGGAGTATGTGGGTTAGAATGAGGCGGGCAGCTGCTGGAGAGGCTGACTCAGAGTGGACATTCTGCACGAGCCTGAAAATGAGTCCTGAGCTCAGTGCAGCTGCTGATAACGGTGTTGCCACCTTTTACCTGATTGGTAATGGCCTTCGTGGATTCCTGCCTGAGTCAAGAGCAGACATGAGGAGGCTCTGGCCTGGTTTCTCTTTTTTTGTGGCTACACTGTTGCCCTCAACACACCTATTTTCCTCTGCTGGACCCAGAAGTTCATAGGGTCAGACATGACTGGTCAGGGTAGGGTCTACAGCTACCCCACTGTATACCAGCCTAGGATGGCCCAAAATCAGCGAGAACACTGAACCCCATCGTTTTGGACTTTGAATAAACACGCCTTGAGTGACCCCATACAGGCTCCTGGATATTTGTCCTGAGTGTGTCTTTGCCTTGACCTTAATCTTGATCCTTCCTAAAGGGATGGCTGAACCTGCTGGCTCAGCTTGCTCCGTGCAGATTAGAAAGTGTGGGGTGAGGGTGGGGGCTGTCTGCAGCAGATTCAAGATCTTTGCCATCATCTGAACAGTTGGGACAAAGGAGAAACAAATGGAAGTTTGGTGTGAAGTAACTTAGCATGGTTTTCTTTTCAAGGCAGAGCCATGGGCCAGAGAAGGACGAGGCTTTGCTAAGTGGCTGGGTTGTGTTTTATTGTCAGGAAGTTTCAAGAATGGGCTATGTATTAAATAACCTGTTTCTTGGCCGTCATATTGATTGAAGCTGAATGCTATTGATCTGAGTTACATCCAGCCATCAGAGTTATGTTACTCTGTTGACTGCTGTGGTCTCAGGAGGAATCTCCCTTCCCTCTCCTTGGTGTCCACGTGGGAAGTACTTGAGTCGCAGAGGTAGGAATGGGCTGAGTGTGTGATGAAAATCATGACCATTTATTGAGCCCGGCCTGAGAGCCGGGCATTAGACCTTCCAGGCACTAACTCATGTCATCCTTGTGAAAGCCCTGCTGTGTAGAAGAAACCGAGGTATGGAAAGATTAAGTAGCCTGCCCAAGAGTGACCGAGAGCTCAGGGCTATCTTCCAGACTCTGAGCCTGTTATCCTTGGGCTTCCCCTGCAGTGCCGAGGTCAGAAGGAGGCGCTGTTGCTGGTGCCGCTAGGATACCTGGGGCTCCAGGGCCCTGTGCGCACAGCCAAGGACTTTTTCTTTATCCTGAGGGCTGGTAAAGGAGAGTAGTTGCCAGACTAGTATTTGTTGAGGACAGTGTTATGCTGGGTTCTGAACATAAACAAGCCCTATTCTTTAGGTGTCTGGTTGAAAGATATCAGTAGTAATGTCCATTTATTAAGTTTGTACCCAGAGCTGGGCACTGTGTTTCACGGACATGGACTTGACTGAGAGATGGCATGGTGCCCTGCTGAAGAGCGCGACCCCGAAGCCAGACACCCCGGGTGAAATTCAGGCTCTACCATTTCCCGCAGTGAGACTGTGGGCAGGCACTAGACTTCTCTTCCACTCAGTTTTCTCGTCTGTAAAATGAGGAGAACCAAGGCTATATAGCGGTGAAGGCCTCTGTGGGCATCGTGTGAGTTACTGCAGACAGAGTGCCTAGAACAGTGCTCTGTACTTAGGAAGCGCTCTTCAAGTTAGCTGTAGTGACTGTCATCGTCCCTCCTTTACCAGTGGGACAGCGAGCCTTGGAGCGGGGAACTGGGCTGTAGGTGGTAAAGCCTGGTTCCACCCCTGCCCTCAAGGACTCCTTAGCTCTACCCGTGCTGCCTCTGCCTGGAATACTCTTTCCTGTACTGTCTCCATCCTTCAGATGTCAGCTCCTCTGTGACGCTTTCCTGGCTCCCTCTCCCGAAGACTTCATCCTGCCCTCCGTGTGCCCTGTGGGTACCACGTAGCATTTGCCCTGCAGAGCCCTCCCTCCCTCTGGGCCCTGCTGGTGAGGTGTCGCAGCTGAAAGAGGGTGGAGGAGGGGGCTGGGGCAGCGGAAGGGTTGGGATCAACGGAGGTGAGGGGTCAGGGCAATGGTGTCTGGGAAGGTGCCTCCCAGCCTGCTTGAGTTCTCGGGGGAGGGCAGAGCTGGGACAGCAGGTCTCTCTTCCTCTGCCCCTTCCCCCAGAGCATGGCCTCTGTGATCTATTCTGTGCACTGGGGGTTTGGGGCAGTTTCATTTGGAAAAAACCAAAAATGTTCTTTAAAAAAAAGCTGAAGAAGTTTAGGAAAACAACAAGAGTGGGCACCGCAGGCAAGTGGGAAGAGAGGGTGGAGGCTACATGTCCTGACAGCATGAAGTTGGCTGCGGGAGATAAGGGGACAGAGAGGGAGGGAGGAGTGGGGCTTCGAAGAGATGACTAGCTTTAGGGAAGGTGGAGGGAGCAGGGAAACAGTGTTTAAAAAAAAATTAATCCAGATGGTTGTAAGGAAGAGGCACTGGAGGTGGAAAGACCCATTTGGAGTTTGCATAAGGACAAGGATGGACGCACTGAAAAGATTTCGGGGTGACGGATGGAAACTAGACTTTTGGTGGTGAACACAACGTAGTCTGTACAGAAGTTGAAATATAATGGTGTACACCTGAAATTTACACAGTGTTATCAATGTGACCTCAATAAAATAATAAAAAACTATATTCTTACTGTAAACAAGTTTAAAAATATATGCAAAATATAGAAAATAAAAATACCATGTAAATGTGAAAAAAAAGACTTCAGAACAATGACTAGATAAAACCTGATGATTGGACTTCACAGGTGAGGGAGACCTATGCACCGAGATGGCCTGGAGGGAGGTGAGGGCGAGAAGCTGGGGTGCTGATAGAAATGGAGGTTGGGAGGGAAATCTAGTTTGGAAGGGAAAAAAGGGATGAGAGCCCCCCCCCGCCACATTTGGCAGAGTAAATGGGCCCATCATTCCTGAGTCTTCTTACTTGGGGGCCTGCTTTTGGGAAAAGAGGGGTCAGATGGAGTTATTCAGTGGAGGCGAGGAACATTTGGTTGTTATGTAGATATTTATGTAAAGATGACAGTTTCCTTCAGAAAGCCTGTCCTGAGAGGTTGGACATTCCCCTCATAGATATATGGGCATGCCTATATTTGAAGACCTTTGTTCACACTTGTTTGCAGCCTGTTCAGAAATCCAGACCCTTTGCTTCCCTCTGGGACCTGCTCTTTCAGAGCCCACCCACACGGTGCCTTGCTGGGGGCCTGGCCAAGTTATCAGGCAGCATTTTACTGCAATAAGGTGTGAATGTGTGTGGATGAACACTACCTAGCACCTGCTGGGTGTTTTTCTAGCACCTCCAGAGGTTATCTTGTTTAATTCTCATTAAATCCTTACAACAGCCCCATGATGTTGGTGGTATTAGCCCCATTTTACCAATGAGAAACAGAATCAGATAGGCTGAATAATTTACCCAAGGTCATATAGCTAGGAAAAGGTCAGACTGGAATTTAAATCCAGGAATATTTGGCTCTAAAGCCCTGAACTCTTTCCCCTGCCTTTGGGAGTGGAGAGGGATCTCCAACCCCAACTTCAACCCCAGAAATTCCTTGGAAAGAAGGAAAACTAAAAAAGTCTCCCTTCTGGGGCTTACACGCCAACTTGTCAAATGGTGGGGTAGGTCAGTATGTTGCTGTTTTGGGCCAGGTGAGAAGCACATGATGGTTTGATTTGTTTTTATTAACTCCTGTGGGAAGTTAGGTGACTGGAACTGTCTGATTACTTGCTTGCACGGCCGGAATCATTCTGGGAAAAGAAAATTAGATCAAGTCAACAAATACTTCCTCATTAAGCAGCAGGGTGAGGAAGGTTTCTAAGGCAACCGCAGATCTTTTTAACAGGAGGGGTGGGATGGGGCCAGTTCCACATAACACATAACACGCGCAGGTTGAACTGTGCTGGTTGCTATGGTAATGAGTTATGCTTTGGCAGGTGGATGTGGGAAACTCACAAGAAACTGAAGGCCTTTACGACTCCTTGCGGTGTGATTTCAGGCTCCAAGTAGCTGGCAAGGAAGTGTTGGCTGCTAATGGTAAGGAGGGGAGTGACTTGAGCAGGGAAGACAGAATCGCCCTGCCCAGTCACTCACAGTTCCCTGTTATGATTCAATAATAGCACCACTCATTTTGTTTAACTCAATATTGAGCCCCAGGAGTGTCAGGAGTCCCCCCTAATCATCAGATTACCGCCTAAGAGGCAGAATAATTATTTGCTCCATGCTCAAGAGCTTGCAAAGAAAGCCCTCTCAGGGCTGTTGGCTCTGCGAGGCACACAACCCCCAGGGTGGGGTTATCATCATGGTGCCCATTTTCCAGATAAGGAAACTGAGGTTAAGGGACTTGATCAAGCTCACAGGCTAAAGAGCTGTGGAGCCAAAGTGCAAACCCAGGGCATCTGTCCCCAGACTGTGCTTTTCTCCTCTGCACCCTCTGAGAGAGAGCTGGCATTAACTATTTAGACGGAAGCGAGGGCCGAGGGGCACTGCAGGCTGTCACTAAGAGTGGCACGCCTTACTCTGATCTGAGCCCCTTGCGCTGAGAAAATGCTGCATTTTGCTCTCTGTCTTTACTTTTTTTTTTTTTTTTTAAGTTTATCTTTGCAAAGGATCTGGTGTCAGTTGAAACTATTTGTTTTTGAGCTGAACCAGCCTGGCAAAGATTCTCATTGAACAAGAGCCATCAGTGTGTTGCTTTTTTTTCTTTTTTGAATTTTTTTTTTTTTGCTTATTAAGAACAGATCTGGAAGGCTGCTGTGAGTTGGAGCCCTTCCTGATATCCCCTCTCCCCGGTGACATTCTGCAGCCTCCCCCCTGGGGAGTGGCGGGAAAAGGCACTGCCTCTGACCTAAACCCACCGGGGTGTAGTGTGGTTGCCTTTCGGCCCTACTATCTTCCACCAGATCTTGTTCCCCATGTTTAAGGCATGTGAGATCGATTTCATCGAGATATAAAGTAGTGGAAACAAGTTGAGACCTAGAGATGCGAGCAGCAGGGACCAGTGGCTGGAGGCCTCCTTTTCCCGTCACCATAGTGTGTGGATTGCAAATGCCCAGGGGCGGCACCTGGAAACCTGCCTTCTTGGTTCTGGTTGATGCTGCTGCAGCTTTGGCAACCCCCACACTCAGTGCTCTGTGGCAGAGGTGGGCACCAGGACTCCTGTGAAATGTCTTTGTCACCTCACCCCTCTGCCCCCCAGCCTTTTCTGTGGAATCTGTTCTTCCCGCATGTGTCTTTCATGGAGGGTATGTTGTTGATTTCAGATTACAAACCACAGCCCACCCGGTGTCTTTTACAACTTTGAATTGGCTGCTGAAATTTAAAGATGGGGCGATGTCACATCAATCTGGATTTCTAGCCTCCCTTGGAGACCTGGCAGGCCTGGCCAAGCTGGGCTAGCCTTCCTACCTGCAGGAGATGCGGGAGCTGGGCTGGAGGACAAGCTCCCTTTGATGATCAGTGGCTCAGTCTCTGATGTGCCTGCCCGGACCCTTGAAGGCTTCCGGGTTTGTAACCTCTGGTGGAGGTGAAAGCTGCAGAGGAGACAAAACAAAAAAACAAAGAAAGAAAGAAAAGAAAAAAAGCTTCTTTCCCCTCTCAGGGATTGTTAGCGAGACAGTGATACATTTTCTCGTCTTGGCGGGGAGAACACACATTAGCGCATGTGCTGCCTTCCCACCTTGTCTGATCTGTGAGTTGATGATATCGACCCCCAAATGAGGTGTTGTCTCGCTGTACCTGTGAATGCTGTGTAGCTGCCTGCCTGCCTCGCCAGCCTTCCCCTCCCTGTGTCCCGCCACCCATACACAGTGGCTCCCGTGCGGGCCCTGCTGTCACCTGCCCCCCACCCTCCAACTCCTGTCCTAGCATGAGCAGGCCTCCCCCTCGGAACTGTCCACCTCCCCATCCTTACTCCCCTGGTCACCACCTCTGTTACGGCCCCGTCTTACCTGTATTCACCATGATTTGTGAAGTTTTTTGCTTTTTAAAACTGAGTTCCTGGAGACTTAGCATCCATTTTTATAAGTTGAGGCTGTGTCTGGCACACAGAACTCAGTAAATATTTGTTGACACCCTCTGCCCGCATTTATCCGCCCTACCTTTATTTGGGGCCGGGTACAGTTCTTGGCACATAGTTATCGTGCATTAAACATGCATTCAGTGAAGGCATGAAGAAGTGAATGGGGGTGTGGAAACATGGAAGAAGCCCTGTTATCACATCCCCGTGTATTCATGGCCCGTCCGCCAGCTCACTGACTGGTTCTCTGCCTCCCTCCCTCGTCCATTTTCCACCAGACATTCCTGTGAGCCATCCCTGTGCCAGAGTCTGTGTGGGTGAACAAGACATGCTCCTTGCCTTCAAGGGGCTTGCTGTTCTCACCTCAGCTCTTCTGTCCGCCCCCCCTAAACAGCAGACTCCAGACACCCCCAAGAAGTACCCAGCATCCTCCTGGGCACCTTGGTAAGTGGAAGGGGGTCCACATAACTTCTCAGGAACCCCCCAGTTGTCTGCATTGTGACAGCCTTGGTGATTGTGGCCAGTTTGAGAAGCACTGGTTTGGACTTTTCTGCCACACTGGGTGGCCCAGAGGCAGAACAGTGCTGGCGGCAGATGCCCAGACGTCAGGGGCACTTGCTTTGTGGGCCTTAGGCAAAATATTGTCCTGTTCTTCTCTCCTTTTCCAAATTACCGACCCAAAGAAGGGCTTGTTTTCAGCCTCACTGGGTGGCTCTGGATCAGGTGATGTGTCCGTGACTTCTGGAAGGAAGGCACCAGAACTGCCAGGGGTGGGTGATGCTGCGATAAATCTCACATGACGGCACTTGCCTGCCTGGCCTGAGATGTCCGAGGGCGAGGATGTGAGCGCCATCCATCTGGGAGCCAGGGACCAAGGAGGGGCTGGGATAATCCACGTGCTTGTGTGGGCGCGTAATCTCTGCATCTTGGACAACCTTGTGACTAAACTACCCTCATCTTTCCCCCAGTGATGGGCAGAGCAGTGGGGCAAAGGTGCTCGTGAAATTAAATCAGCAGAGATGGGAAGGGACTCAGGCCTCTGGGGTTTGACCCCAACAGCTTACAGGACCTTGGGCAATACCCTTACTCTTTCTTTCTGGACTTAATTTCATCTCAGAAATAGGGGTAATTAAGCCATGTGCTCGCTTTGCTTCCTAGGGTGATTATATAAATTAATGGGAGAATTTGCAAAGGGCTTTGATCTCAGAAGAAGGGAGCCATGTGACCGTCAGAGATTGTTTATCCGTTTTACAGGTTAGGAAAATTGAGTCTCTATAAAGAGAATGTTTGGCACGTTTGGGGGTGGATCCTGAGCACACGTCATTCCAGAAGAAATGGGACCATGCGGCCCTTACATGTGCTGGCAGCGCCTTGTGAGGCAATGGGAGAGGAGGTGGCCGAGGGGGTGGAGCCTGATGGAAGGAGCAGCAGGCCGGGACCAGGGCTCCTAGTTCTGGTGGCCCATCTTTTGTCACCACAGGCGAGTTGCATGTCACTCTGCTTTAACTTCACCGCCTGTGAAATAGGCATGGTAGAATTGAGGGGGATGTTGAATTAGAAACCAGAGAAGGTGCAATTAGAAGAAAAATGCTACAGCCCACAGCCCACTGTGGCCGATTACATTTCAACTGAAAACTTGCCGGATGAAAAGAGGTCCATTTCCAGTGTTATCGAGGGCATCAGCATACACAGACCGACCTGGGGAGTTCGCTCTGGTGGGGCTGACCTGTCTATGACATGGAAGTGTTTCATACTGGAAGTTCTCGAGGCACTTAAAATATGCGTGGCCTATTTTGAAGTCTGCAATGAAAGGGAATTGACACAAGAGAGGCATTTTACTACCATGGGGCTGAGATGTTTTCTGAATTTTAGAGTGGTCATCTTTCCCAATCGGAGTGGCAGAGATAGTCATTACAGACGGGAGCCAGAATGCCCTCTTCCTGTCCCTTTGATCTCCAGTGTTCCAGAAGGCTTTTGTGCGTACCAGGCCTCCGACGGAGGTTGGGGGGTGACCTCAGCACCTAAGGACATGCTACCGGAGGCTGGACTGCACATTCCCACGCAGAATAGAATCCTGTGCCCCAACTGGGGACCACGGCCGGGGGGCCTGAAGCCAGGGAGAGGGTGTTCTAATTAGGAGAGCTGTGTGTTTCGTTCATTGCCCACTTTGGGGAGAATTCTTGCTGTCTAGAAGACAATGTGATGATTTGGGTCACCGGGTAGGTGTTACAGGGATGTTTGCCACAGGGAGTTCGAGGCCATCAAACAGCCAGGTGTGGGGCTTTAGGTCCCAGAGGAAGATCACCGTTTGGGATGGTGGCTGGAGGGGAACGGATCTGAGGGGGCCTGTGTGACGGTACAATGGGCCACACACTTCACTGTACCCCAGAATTATCTGGAGACTTGCTTGCTTATTTATTTCTTGATTGGCCACCATTCTTTATTTAACACAGGAAAATCTCCTTTCTTGCTGAATATCTGCAGTCACTTAATTACCCAACTTTGATGACAAGTTCCCTCCTTGGTGCTGCTGCTGTCCCTGTCTCTGTCCCCTGTGAAAGCAACAGCAGCCTTCTGCAGGTTTTAGCAACATCAGGCCCCCTTTTGTGCGACCTGGGACTTTCAAGCCCACAGGGAGGGGCCTTGGTAACTTTGCTTTCACAGACTCATCCATCGAACACCCACGTTTACTACAAGTTCAAGAAGGATGGACACGCACACGAGATCCACAGAGGTATCAATAGCACCCTTTCGTCAGCCCCAGTGGGAAGAGAATTCAGAGTGTTGTAAAAGACTTGAATGTTTCACAAAGATTTTGTTTTGGTGACTTTCCTTTAATCGAAATGTTTCCCTTTTTAGGGGGAAAAAAGTAGCTGGCGAGGGCAGGCCCATCAGGGAGGCTAGTCCTCTCGGTTAGCTGTAGGGCGGGTCCTGCTCAGGTAAGCTCCCGGTGCCTCCTGGGCCGCAGGGCCCAGCGCAGACCCACCCTCGGCCTTCCCCGCCTCGGCCTCGTGGAGTGTGGGTCTCCTGGCCTGTTAGAAGCCTGAGATTGTAGCAGGCACGCTCTTCATGTGAATCTCCCTGTGGAGTTGGCCAGGGCTTGGGCTATCTTCTCGAGAGCTGTAGCCTCAATGTTCTGCTGGTTGGGCTTGACAACGTGGTAGCCACGTCTGTCGCCGTCCCGGTTGGTGATGCTTATTGTCATGGGGCTGCAAACCTGGAGCTTAAATCCTGGAGAGAAGGACCCCTGTCTTGTGGGCCTGGTCCCACCGTGCCTGCATGGGCCAAGCCATAGGCACTCAGAGGGAAGTGCATTCGGGGTCCTGGCAGAGACTCACTCAGTAGAGACCACACAGGGCATTGAGCCCCTGCATTCTCATCCTGCCTCTGCAGACACTGGTTGACAAATAAATCCCTTCCTCTCCCAGGGTCTTTGCTTTTCCTCCCTCAGATGAGCCTATGCCCACCTGAGTTCCCTCAGAGTGCTAGAGGAAGGGCAGAGCAAGAGAATAGATGCCAAGCTGGTGTGACACGGCTAGCTTAGTTAAAATGAAAACTTCATTAAAAGTTAAATTAAGAGCCCTGGAGATGCTGAAGTTCTGGGTCTAGAGGAGGCCTGGAACTCTGGCTTTAAACAAGGACCCCAGTGATTCTGATGTACATGGTGAGAAACACCCTGGATTGGTGAGGGCACTGCCATCTCCTAGCCTGGTGACCTTGGGTACCTCTGTCAGCCTCCTCTGTGAGGTGGGATAATAGCGGTACTCACTGCGTAAGGTGGTTATGAGGGTCTTCGTAATGGCATATACGTAGCGCTTACTGTGTTCCAGGCACTGCTCTATTTTACAGATGAAGAAACTGAGGCACAAAGAGATGAAATAAGACAGCTAGTAGGTGGCAGAGCCGGGATTCAAACCCAGGCAGTCTGGCCCCAGAGTCCATTCTCCTAACATCTAGGCCAGTGGTTCTCAAAGTGTGTTCCAGGGACCCCTGGGGGTCTCTGAGACCCTTTCAGGCCCTCCATGAGGTTGGAACGATTTTCATAATCTGAGACGTTATTTTCCTTTTTTACTCTCTTTCTCGAATGAGTGTACAGTGGAGTTTTCAGAGGGTACACGACATGACATCATTCTGGCAGCTAGTGTGTGTGCTTGTCTATTCTTGTGTTTTAAAAATTTCTCACTTTTAATTTCTAATACAGTAAATATCAGTAGCTAAAATCCACGTAAGTGAAATGTCTCTGGGGTCATCAGTAATGTCAGGAGCGAGAGGTGTCCTGAGACCAAAAAGTGTGCGATCTGTTCTCAAGGCTGTGCTGCCCGAAGTGTGGTACTTGTCGAGCATGGAGCACGACACGTCCCCTGGTGGGTGGTTGAAAGAAAAGTTGGTGCCCGTCCTGGGGAATTGTGGCTCTGCCCAGGGCTCACCCGGTGGGTGCGTGGAAACCTCGCTGAGTGTGAGAGTGTATCTGGATCCGCCGGGACCTTCGCAGATGGCACTGCTAACCGTGCTGATTGTGTGTGGTCGGCCAGCTGTCCCCACTGGAGCGTCCATCCTTGGCCCAGGGGTATCTCTATGCTCAGCCCTGACTCAGCGGGAGGGAGCAGACACCCTATTCTGTGGCAGGTCCCTCCCTGGGCGAGGCTGGGCTGGGTGCTGCTGCTGCTGCAGCCCAGCAGGTTCTCAGCTGGGCCGTGCTGGAGGCCTTAGTAACAAATAAATAATTTCTGTGATGTTGGAGTCTTTCGCCAGCGTTTGTTCCAGGCCAGGCCTCACGCTAAGCCACTGCTTTGCCTGCGTTATCTCATTGAACCTTGCACCAACCCATTTTACAGATGAAGAGCCTGAGGCCCAGGGAGGTTCCACTTGTGTGAGGTCCCACAGCTGGTAAGTGGCAGGGCCTGGGACTCAGACTAGGTCTGTCTGACCCAGCCCATGCCCCTAACATGTTTCAGATCTTCAGAATGTTGCTCAGTTCCTCCTGCTCGTGGCAGACTCACTCGGTTTGCAGTGTACCTTTGGGGTTCTGTTCCTTTCCAGGGCCTGTGCAGTCTGCTCTTCCCGTGCCCCAACTTTTAGACCAAGGGTTTTGGAGCAGCAGGGTAAGGTGTGGACAGAGTGCAGGTTTGAATTTGACTCTGCCGTTTGTAACCTTTCTGATCCCACCTGATTGCGCCCCCTCAACAGCGCATCTAAAACTCACACTGAGGTGCTCAGTAAGTGGGGGTCTCCACTGTCCCAGGACTAGCAAGGAGCTATGGTCTCTCTCAGAATCTTGCCCCAGATCAGCTGCATCAGCATCTCCAGGAGAAATCTCTGGATTTCTGGGCCACGCCCTGGCTCACTGCCGTGGAGCTCTGCGGGCAGGGCTGGGGCACCCGCGTTTTCAGCGAACAGCCCCCGGTGGACCCCAAAGCCAGGCGTTCCTTGCCTTAGAGGTTGGGGGCTACATTCACCCCTCAGGAGAGAACAGATAGTGGTGGTGACCCTGTTTGGATAGCTCTTTATCAGTAAGGTGACCGTATAATTTGTTGCCTAAACTGGAACACTTTTGAGCATGAAAAGGGACACCATTAATAGCCACACCAGGACCTGAGGAGTAAACCAGGACTTTCCTGGCAAACATGTCACTATTATCAGTTCTCTTGTCATCTTTCTGATGGCCCTGGAGACGCTATTCCCTTCCTATTAGAGATGGGGAAACTGAGACCCAGAGAAGATTGCTTCTGGCCACACAGTTTTAACCCTGGTCCTTGATTCCAGAATGCCTTCTTGGCCGAGTCGTTGGTGCTGGTCACTCAAGCAGAGCACTGGTGTGGGGGTGTGGGCGCCTCCAGATTCTGTAGTGTTGGAATCTTTTAAAAACTAGCATAACCTTGGTAATGAGAAAAACCTACATTAAAGCCGTAACACACACATCTAGAAGAGATAAAAACATTGGATCCTGCCAGCAGAAAGGAAGCGAGTCCTGCGTATGCTTGTGCTGCCTCTTCTCAGTCCCTGGGGCTCCCTCCTGGGGCCTGGCTGTGACCCCTCTGTCACACAGATGGTTGATCGATGTCCCTCTGGGCAGAGTGACAGGGAGAGGAATGCTGACCCCAGCTCTTGTGTCAGAGCAGACATTCTATTCGGGTCAGTCAATTTCTTCTTCTTCTGATTGCCTAGGGGTTTTTTTTTGTTCCCTGGCGAGGAGGCGTGCATGTGACAGCCCGTGTTTGTGGCCTGCGGAGAGGACCACAGTGCAGAGAATACTTGAGGGAAACCCGAGGTTGTCAGTGTACTAAATATAACAATCAGCGACACACTCGAGCCTGTGATGTTGGAGCCCACAGAGTCCCAAGTGTGAAGGTTGAGTGTATTTCTGGTTCAGACAGAAATAGACACCTACCAGAGGGTGTGCTGGCATCAGGGCTCGCAGGCGGCCCCGGGCCAGATTTAGTCTCTGTCCTGGGTTGCCTGGCTCTCTCCTCCTGCCCCTTCCTGTCTGCTCCTTGGGGAGCTTCATCTAACATCATGAGGAATCTTGGTTTTGCCTCTGGCTGCCGAGTGATTTCACGTATCCTGCTGTTCACAGTTTGGGTGGAAGGAGCCTCTCCTTGGTCTCCCTGGGGACAGGGGATGGCCAGGGTGGCCGGAATGTGCTCAGTGGGACTCTTGCCCCTCAAGCCTCCCTGTGGAGTGAAAGCATCCTTGGGAAACTCCAGTTTGTCTATGACAGATAATATATATGGGCTCGGGGGTCCTTCCCCCCGAGCTGCCCCTTCCTCACTTCAGTGTCGTTCTGTGTTCACAGGGAAAGATGGAGACGCTGAAAGACAAGACCCTGGAGGAGCTGGAGGCGATGCAGAATGACCCGGAGGCCATTGACCAGCTGGCCCAGGAGTCCCCTGAGGTAGAGGAAGGGTGTCATGGGGCCAAAGAAAGGCCAGCAGATGGGACTGACGCCCGCTTAAGGACGCTTGCTTTCTGGGAGTTTGGGCCAAGGTTGTCTCCCTTTTCTGTGGCCTTCACCCTGGATCTAGCCTGAGGAGCCTCTGAGGTCTCAGTGTCGTTCCTGGGCCCTCTGAGAGTTCTAGGGGCAGTGCTAGGGAGCCTGGGGCCCCCACGTGAACTCAGGCCTCTGGTGCCTCCCAGGGACCCACATACCCCAGGAGCTCCCACATACCGTCCTGGCCTGAATCTGGAGGCAGTTCCTGAATGTACTGTACTGTCTTGTAGCTGCCTTTCCCCAAGGGCCTCGCCTGGCCCTGCCTCTCCAGGAGGGGCCATTCTTGGGCTGGGATATAGGCTCATTTCCTGTTTGACCCCGTTTCCTACCATAACTGGCACCTAATCGTCTCAGCTCCTCATCACAGTCCTCCTGGGAATGAAATAACCCTCCTGAACGTATGGGGCTGTACACTTTATAAAGGGCTTTCCCTGTCTCCACGTCTCCTCGACCCTGCGACTCCCCTGCGAGGTAGGAGAGGTCAGGCGACTGGATGTGGCCACAGCGCTGGCTATACTCACAGTCACACCTTGAGTGGCTGCAGCCTGGCGACTGCTCTGGAAGCTACCGCCTGCTGCCCCTAAGCTAAGGAGAGACACAGCCACGTTTAATACCGAGCTCATTTGATTCGCATTTGGAATGTGTTTTTATTTCTGCTGATGAACAGCTGTGGTGTGTCTTGTCTGTGCATACACAATATGCTGCCAAAAAAAGGAGGCCACCCCACCCAGCTCCTCCTGCTTCCTCCTCCCCAGAGCACGTCCCTCGCTGTAAGGGGGACACACAGGGTGGATGTGCTCCCTTGCTCGTGTTCTCGCTGCCCCCCACCACCCCTCCACTCAGATGAGCCATCTGTGCTGGGGCTGCAGGGGCCGGAGTATGGGACAGGGTATGAGGAGAGGTCCGGGGATTCCCTGTGGCCCGTCCTGCCGCCCTGAGCTCGTTCAGTGAGGGCGTGATGCAAAGCTTGTCTTGGTTAAGCTCCAAGGCCGACTCAAACGGTTAATTAGGCCATGAGCCCTGCCAGGGCCGGGCTCTGAGCTGGCACGGCGCCGGGCTCAGCGCACGTCCTCACTCCTTGATCTTCCATTCTGCGTCTGTCACATAGGAAGCACCAAGTGTTTCTTGAACCTTCCGAGGCCTGCTCTAGAGTGCACGACACTTCACAGAAGCAAGCTTGACATAATGTAATTAGTTGGCCTCCAAGCTCAGGCGGCTGATAGGATCTGTGGCACAGCGCAGAATCTCGGAAAATGTGAACAGGAACGACCTCTTGGACAAAAGGCAACTTGAATTCTGTGGTGTGCAGCCATGCCTGACTGATTGATTCGAGTTCTCTGAGGGGAAAAACACTCATGGGATCAGAGGACGTGAAGTAGGGCGAGCTGCTTGACTTCAGAATGCCGTGGACGAGGTTCTCTCTCGTGGGCTGTGAAGCATAAGTGAGTCTCTGTGGGACTGTGAGGCGGGATGCGAGCTCATTAGTTTGGGATGTGGACGTTGCTTGGAGAAAAGAGTTAGTGGGAACATCTCTCCATGTAGAAGAGTGAATGGTGGCGTCGAGGCAGGCGGGCGCGGTGCTGGAACTGTCTTAGTGACCTCTCATAAATGACTGGTGGAGGGCTTCATAGTGAAGCCCTAATGGAGAAAGACTGGGGGAGGCTGTGGGCAGAGGGGGCAGAAATAGAGGGGACAAGGTTTAGGGGAAAGCGATACAGCGTAGATTTATTGGTTGAGACCCAGGGAAAAGACAGTGGATGTATGAAGAGGATACGTCTGTTACCACGTACATACCCAGGTTCTTTACCCGCCACACAAGAGGGGCCAAATAAAACTGGAACACCAGGCTTATTGCAAGGAAGGAGTTTTTATTTCAGGTGACGTCAGCTGGGAGACGAGAGCTCTCAAATTTGTCTTGTCTCCCCGAAAGACTGGAGGCAAGGGGTTTTAAAGGTTGTGAGGAATGTGGCTGCTGGTAGGGACCGGGAGCCTGTGGCCCTGCTGGTCAGCGCTTTCCCACCAGCCTGCGTTGGCCTTGTGAGGCTGCTGGCAGGGAGGGGGATGGCGAGATAAGGGAATCGCAAGTGGGTGTCCTTCAACCGTCTCTGTGGTGGAGGGTGGATTCTGGTGCCAGGGAGTCAAGCAGTTGAGGTCTGAGAAGCTTTAGCTTCTTGACATCAGTTTCCCTGTAACAAACCTCAAGAACTGGTAATTAGCCAAAACTTCGGTGTGAGCCCAGCTTGAGGCCACCTGGGCTTTTAACAATTTGTGTCTCTATCTGCCTTGTGAAGTTCAGGGATACAAACGTTTAAAAAAAAAACCCAATATTTACATATGAATGTAACTTAGAGAAACAGGGATAGAGGGTGAGTGTTTTTGGTTTTAACTCCATATATTCTGGGTTTAATATAGGGGAACTGATAGCAGGGCCGCTATCACGCCCACTGAGGATCCCTGGGGCCCCCAAGGGGCAGCTGAGGCCTTCAGCCCTCCCACTCTGTGTCAGCCACAGAAGTAAGGAAAAGCTTTGATGGCTAATAAAAATGAGATCGAAACTCCACGGTGTTGGCATCCCTGAGTCCCTGTGTTTGCCGAGTGGCTCAGGAGGGTGTCTGTGGCCAGCGGCCGTGTCTGTGGGGGGAGGTGGCTGTGGCATCCCTCTTCCCAGTCTGGAGCACGAAGCGCAGGCTCGAGGCCCTGTGGCTGGGGACCGCAGGAGGGCAGGCCTCCCTGAAGCCCTCTCATCCAGGATGCCTGGTCTGCATCTGGTGGGGGACAAGCCAGTTTGTCACAAGCTGACCCTGGCAGAGAAGCTGCACGGTGGCTCCCGTGTGGAAGCTGGTCTTGCTGGGCTGTGCCTGAGCCCTGGGTGCGTGCTGAGTCCTCTCTTCTGCCACATGGTGCTGTTGGTGTATTGTCCCTAGTGTCTCGGGGTGGCAGGTCTGACGCTCCGCCCTCCTCTCAGTAAAGAGGACGCCCTGGCACGTGGTTGGGGCTTCAGGTCAGAGCAGGTGGGGAAGGGTTCCCGTGGCTGCCGCCTCACTGGTGACGACAGCACAGGACCTGGCCAAGGGCAGAGTGCTCCTTGGCTTGGGAGAGTGCTTTCAGCAGGCACGTCCAGGTGCAAAGGTTGGCATCAGGGCTTCCGGTGGCCACAGGTGGCCTGTGTTGGTGGGAGTCCTCTGCTGACCATGGGGACTCCCCTCCAGTTCTTGGGGCCCATCCATTAGTTCATGTGCACAGCTTCTCTGCAGAACACACATGTGGCTTAGGAGGCAGGGACAAGTCTCTCCTGAATCAGCATCACGGTCTGGCCCTGGCTTTCTCCATCTTCAGAGTAACTTTATTTGGGGGCCTCATTGTGTGTCTGGCCTGTGGCCTGGCTGGGCCACCTTAGTCCACCTCATAGTAGGTCTCACGACTCTGAATCTTGGGGATAAGTGGTTGGGACTTGTGGTCCCTTCTCTCGTGGAAAGCCTCTGACTTCTGCACAGCCCCTGGTGGGCCTGGCCCCTGCTCCTCACGTGGCCTTGGGCAAGCTAAGAGCCTTCAGTTCCATTTCCCACATGTATCCACCACACAAGCTGTTGGATTAAGGATTCGGGGGGTGCCTACGTCGGAGGGCTTTGCTCAGAGTTTGAACCCAGGTTCCTCTGACTCTAGTTGAGGCTGGGTATTGCCCGGTCCCCCTGTGGTGAGTGATGAGTTCCAGAAGCCCAGGTGCAGTCTGCCATGAGGTGTTTCTTACGGTCAAGTGTCCTGCTCTTTCAGGTCCAGGACCTGCAGCTGGAACGGGAGATGGCACTGGCTACCAACCGGAGCCTGGCCGAGCGGAACCTGGAGTTCCAGGGTCCCCTGGAGATCAGCCGCTCAAACCTCTCGGACAAGTACCAGGAGCTCCGGAAGCTTGTGGAGCGGTGCCAGGAGCAGAAGGCAAAGCTGGGTAGGGATGGCTGGGAGTGTGCCGTGGGGGCGCTCCTCTGTTAACTCAGGGTCCGCATTCAAGGTTGGACTTGGGGGAGCTGCTGGAATGGCCTGGAAGGATAGATTCCCTCTCCCTTGCCCAGGACAGGACAGGGCCAGCAGTTCCTGAGGGTCTCCATGTCCCCAGCCCTGTGCTGAGTGCTCTACGTACACTTTTTCACAACAGACATATAAGGGTTGGCATTGTTGTTATTCTCATTTCATAGATGAGAGAAATGAGACTGAGAGAGATTCAAGAGTTGGCCAGGGTTACACAGCTAGATAGAGGTGGAGCTGGGATCTGAGTCCAGAGAGCCTGTGTCCTACACTGCTGCTGTTGACTCGGCCAGCTCAGCTTCTGCTCTTTACAGAGCTGGTCCGAGCTCTCTGTGTCCTGGGACACACCTGTGGAAGTGGGTGGGGCTGTCCTGGTCTTGATGGTGAAGGACTTGATGCTCAGACAGGTGAAGTAACCTTCCCCTGTGAGGTAGAACAGGGTCGGGGCGGGTCTGTGGGCTCCGAAGCCTGAGTCCTCTTGCTTCCCAGGCTGGCGTCGAGCAGACAGATCAGCCAAGGTCTGGGCTGGGCTCCTCTCTGCTCTGAAAGGTGACCTAAGGGAACTGGACCAAAAGGGGCTCTGCAGCAGACTCAGCACCTCAGTGCACACAGAGGACACTTGGAGAGCCTTGGCTGAGACCTTGGCCTCCAACCCTGCATCGAGAGGCACTTCTGAAATGGCTACCTTCCCTTCCAGAGAAATTTTCTTCAGCTCTGCAGCCAGCGACCTTGTTGGACCTTCTGCAGGTCGAAGGCATGAAGATTGAGGAAGAGTCGGAGGTGAGATGGCCCTTGACACCCCCTCTTCCTTGAGTAGAGTGTCAGCCCTGGAGCAGGAGCCCTCGTAGTGAGCACCGGCTGTCACAAAGTGTGGGACAGGGCACTTTAGTAGCCTTGAGTCCCAGTGGAGGGCCTTTTGGATGCAGATGACAGGAATGCAGTCTCACCAGCTGAAGCAGAAGTGGGCGACTCACGGCCAGGCCACCGGCAGCTGGCAGACCCGGATGGAAGGCAGTACAGCGGGAGCCCTTGAGGACTGAAGCCAGCCCCCAGCCCCCTCTTCTCCTGGGGCTGCCTGGTCTCTCTTTCCTGCTTCCCTCTGGGCATCTCTTCAGTCTCTGTGGGCAGACTGGCTCTCTCTACTTCTCCGTGCTCTGAGCGAAGGAAGCTTCCAGGTCCTCCCTGCCCTGGGCTAGCCTGCACTAGCAACCGAGTAGCTAGTGTTCCCCGGTCATTCAACATGTACATGCAGTAGCCACAGTGGGCCTGGCACGATGCCAGGGGCGGGGGACAGCAGTGACCATGACAGACTCTGCCCGCCCTCCAGGAGCTGACATTCTGGTGAGGGAGAGAGTAAATAAACGAGCATGTGTAATATGTCAACAGTAATAAGGGCCGGGAAGAGAAATTCCAAAATGGGGACCAGAGAAGGCAGGGAGCGCCTGAGGCGCATGGAGAGGGGAGGCCCGCAGCTGATCTTTGACCTGGGGAACATGGGTGGCCTTGATCCCAGCAGGCCCCTGTTGTCACCAGACCTTGTGTCTTCCAGGCCATGGCTGAGAAGTTCCTGGAAGGTGAGGTGCCCTTGGAAACGTTTCTGGAGAACTTTTCCTCCATGAGGACGCTGTCCCATCTGCGCCGGGTTCGCGTGGAGAAGCTCCAGGACGTGATAAGGAAGCCCAGAGCTTCCCAGGAGCTGGCTGGTGACGCCCCTCCTCCCCGCCCGCCACCCCCACCTCGCCCAGCCCCGCAGGCAACGCCCCCTCTGGCCGAAGAGCCACTGCAGTCATCAGCGGTGCCTCCCTTCCCTTTGCCCTACAGCCCGTCTCCCAGCATGCCCGTGGGCTCCACCGCCCAAGGCGTGCTCCCCCCGGCCCCCTTCCCGGTGGTGTCCCAGCCCTCCTTCTCCTACAGTGGGCCTTTGGGCCCCCCGTACTCATCAGCCCAGCCAGGACCCAGGGCTGCTGCTGCGGGCTACTCCTGGTCCCCACAGAGGAGCACCCCGCCCCGGCCGGGCTATCCCGTGGCCCCCTCTGGTGCCTCTGGCCCCGGCTACCCCATGGCAGGGAGCCGGGCCCCCAGTCCTGGTTATCCTCAGCAGACCCCCTACCTCTCACCAGGAGGAATACCTCCCTACCCAACACAGCCCCAGCTCCCCAGCTTGCCAGGCCAGCCCCAGCCCTCAGGCCCCTCTCAGCCGCCCTATCCCCCTGGGCCCGCCCCTCCCTATGGATTTCCACCACCTCAGGGTCCTGCCTGGCCTGGGTACTAGACACAGTCCTGGCCCTTGGCCCTTCCCTACTTCCGCCTCTACCGCAACTTTAGGCCCACCCTACGCGAGATTCGAGGTTAAATTGCAAGTGGAGTTGGCGCTCCTTGTGGACTTGTGTCGGCACACCAGCGCCTTGGGGGGACCTGGCTGGGAGCACGCGGGCCCAGAAAGGCAGTGTGACCGGCTTGGCCGCACCAGATGTCACTGCCCTTACTGGCCTCCCCGGGGAAGGGAAGGCATCCTTTCAGTGACTGGCTTTCGGCTTTCTGGTGCTGGCCAGGCGGGGCGTCCAGTCGCTCTCCGTGGATGTGAGCCAGCGGATACATGCGTTTGTGGACATCTTGTGCCTGCGCTCACAGGCACCTGAACCAAATCAGCGTTATCTTGGCGGCAAAGTGGCCAGGTCTTTGGCCGCTGCTCATTCCCTCCCTCTCCCTGGGATTTGGCATATTCCTCGTGGCACCCATGCTGAGGAGTGCAGCTGTTCGTGTCCATCTGGTCCATTCAAGGATGGCCTGCCCCACACACCATAACTAGGGTTGGATCAGAAGGAGAAAACAGTTAGGAAAAACGCGTCATAACTTTTAAGTCACATCAAGCCATAATTGAACTCTGCTAGGTGGATGTCAGAGAAGCTTGTCCTGTCTGCTGGTTTGAACCACAGCAGCAGAGCCAGCACAGTGAGAAGGCTGGGGACTGAAGGTGGACCCCAGACCTTGCTGCCGCCAGTTGGAAAATCTGGGGGACCACCGTAGACCCTCTGGCTGGAGAAGAGGGAGCAGCTCTGGCGCAGGAGATTGTCGTCACATCGGGGCTCATTTAGGAGCGGAGGGCTGGTCGCCTCCTTGCCACCGTCTCTTCTCTGGGCCCCTCCACTTCCGGTTGGCTTTTCTGAGGCCCTCCCCATCCATCCATCCACTCCTTTAGTGCCTTGAATCTCATTCACAGCAGTCTCCTCCCTTCATCCCCTTCCTCTGGCTCCCTTGATGTAGCTCTCCCCCCTCCCAGTATCCTTCCTAAGACAGACATCAAAAGATGCCCTAACAGTAACCTCCCAGTGGTGCTTTCTAAAACACCATCACGATTTCGGAGTCCGTTTCTTTGCATCTCTCTTGTCTTCAGAATGTAAAGGGCAAGGATTGTGACTCCGTGCCACATGCAGCCCCCAGCACGTTGGGGATTTTAAGCATGTTCAGTAATAAAAATGACAATACACCAAAGGGGGTGTGATGAGCGAAGCATTAACTTGGTTGTTCTAGATTTGAACCAGGTCTCGAGGGCAGACTCTGGAGCTGCTATTGATTAGAAGTCATATGTGCCTTGAAATGTCCACTACTCGAATACCCAGCATCTGGTGGGCATGGGGTGCTGGGGGCCAACGAGGAAACTCAACCTTCTGGTGCCTGCCCCCTCCCCGGCCCGCATGCCATCAGTGGGTATGTGTGCGCGCAATGAGATGCTCCATTAGTGCTGTCGGTTCCTTGCCAATTGTGCTTGCTTCTCGTAAGTTATTTATATAAAAAGAGAAATCACTAATGGACTCTACTGGTTTGAGTGCTTCTGAACTGGATGAAGGATCTCCCATATGTTTGTATAATTAATTGCCATAATAAACTTTGATGAGTTACAAGTAGTGTTGTGGCTCCGGAGGGTTTGAGATGTGAAGATGTGGCTGCTTGGCGGGTATTGATTTCCTGTGCAGCCTTCAGGATCCCGCTCTGCTGAAAGGCCTCTTTGATTCACATCCACAAAGCCTCGTCTATCTGGATGTCGTGTCTTGAGCTGCTGCCCTCCCCTGCTCCTTCACCCCCCGGGCCTGGCTCTTCCAGAATTTCCCCTTCCTCCACCACTCTGGTTTTCCATCTTGGGCGTTTTCACGCTGGAGCCTGCCTGTTCTCGTCCTAGCAGAGCTTGGGCTGTGTGAGGCCGCAGGGCCCCACTAGGGGGCGCTTAGGCCTCAGCCTAGCTTGGGAGGGGCTCTTTCCTGCCACCTGCTGGGCTGACGAGGACCCTCTGGTCTCAGCCTCTCCAGGATGCCCAGCTGGGGTCAGAGGCTTCCCATCCAGTTTCTAAACTGGGATAGAGGGGCAGCGGGCTACTAAACTGGCTGTGGAGCAGAGAGGTCTTCTGCCTTTGCCCAGCCTGCCTCCCCCCAGCTCTCCCTGAGCTCAGCTGGTTATCGGGAGGCCTGGGAGGGCATCTTCTGCTTTCAGCAGAACCTGGGGAGACCAGGTTTCTAATGGACCCTCAAGTCAGCCCTTCTGCTTTTCCTTTCCTGCAAGGTGACAAGGGCAGGCTGCCTGTGGTGATGCCCAGAGATGCAGAGAGTCGCCAATATTGGATACTCAACAGGGCTGCACGTTTTGTTAAGCTTTAGATGTACATTATCTTGTGGGGTCCTCTCAACAACTGTTTGACGTCCAAGCTTAATCAAGTGGAGGAGACTGCAGGGTGGGTGGTCCAGTGACCAGGTCACACAGCCCAGAGGGGCGGGGGCTTGCTCCTGGCTCTGTCAGACCTGGCTGCAGGGGTCCCATGGTGATGCCTTTGTGGCATCAGAAGTCCTCAGGCTTTGAGGGATCACAGTCCTGAGAAAAGCTTAGGGAATCTAAGCCCACGGCTGACAGTCCCCTGGGCTCTGGTCAAATGTTTACTGCCCTTTGCCCCCTCCTGCACTCTGGCTTTGCCTTGCAATTGTGGGGGGCTGAGGACACAGGACACCAGGGGGGAACTAGAAGACGACTTGGCTTTGTAGGAAGAAGCTGAAAGTCTCACTGGGGGGGCATGATCAAGTCACCTGCTTTGGGTTGGTCCCAGAGTGGTGGCAGGGTGCACCAAGGGGTGAGGAGAGGAGACACCACTTCACCACTTCCCAAGAAAGGGCTTGGAGAGCTGCTTCAGCTGGTCACCCAGTGTGTGGCACCCCTGCTGCTCCTCGCTCTCCCTTCTCCCCAGGCCCTCCACACCTTAGATCTAGCACATTCTGGCTCACAGGCACTCCCCACGCCCCCCTCCCCATCCTGCATCCGCCATATGAAATCATCGGTGCCCTTTGCCAGACCGCAGTGGGGCTCTAGCTGCACGGACGAGGACAGACCCTAAGTGTCACATGTAGAGCCTCAAAGAAATTCCTAGCAGGGTAAGGACAGGTGGCTGTGTTCGTGGGGCGAGGCCACTTGAAATGTCCTTTCAGCTGTTAGGTTAGTTCCACTCAGTACTCCCAGATCCTAGAAGCATGACAACTTCGAAGCTAGACTTGGTGCTCGGTAGTCTAAGTGAGCTTTCCTTTTGGGTCCTCCATTTTCTTGACTTGACGTGAGAAGAACGTGCTAGAATCAGGCTGCACACTCAAATGCCTCCGAGGGTCGGGGTGGGTAGGTAACATGATTTAGGGGAGTGGGCCGGAGTGTGGGGGATACACAAGTGAGTGCAGCCCTCGCTGGTTGAAGTGTGGCCCTGCTCTGCTCTCGCAGGAATGTGGACCTGGAGCCTGGTCACGGCAGGCATCCTCTACAGCTGAGGGGGTGGCTGTGGGAGTTGCTCACGGGAGGAGCAGTGCTGACCCCACAGCCCGTGGGCTGTGTCTACCCACCAAGGCTAGAACTTGACAAAGGTGCCTCCAAGGCTGAGATGGTTCCTATTCAAGTTGCTTAACCAAACAGATCTTTTCAGAAAGGCATCACTCAAGCCTACCACCACTTGGCAAACAGTTTTCTAAACAGACTTTTTGCCTCAACGCAGCTCTTTTTTGAGGGCTGTTTGTTTTTTAAGTAGGCCATGGTGGCGTTGAGGCCACTGTATGGTGGCCCAGCTAGAGATTAAAGAGCTCTGATCCAACAAAGGCGCTGGTGGGAGACACTTGGTACCTGGCATCCGTTGCTCCTCCCTGAGGGCAGCCTCTCAGTCCCTGTGAGGAACCCTCCTCCTTGACATGCATAGGAGGGTGACTGGGTGTCTGTTTTCTGGATTCCCAGCATGGCCAGGGGCAGATCCACACCCTGAGCTCAGCCACTGGGCTCCCTTGGGACTCTGAGTCCTGAGCAAGGGGAGGGCGGAGGCCCTGCTGGAGGGTGTTGGTAGGGACAGAGTGCTGGCCGGACTCTTCCGGCATGCTAGTGCCACCCCCTCCCCTGCCATATCCTTCTAGTAAGTTCCTTTTGCTCTTTAGAGTTGGCTTCTGTGGCTTGGACTATTGATCTCTGTTGCTCCCAGCAGATACAGTGCCAAATCGTTTGGAGAAAGGCCCCACACCCAAGGCGTGTTACCCTGCTGCTTGGTCTCCTCAGGGCGCTGTCTGAGGCTCATGGGCTTAGTGAGGCCCGGCACAGCCTCTCCCTGTGCTGGACTCCCTCTACTGGCCTAGGTAGATAGTCTCCTCCTGCTCCTGCTTAGGAAACCCAGGCACCCAGGACTAGGTGTGTGTCTAGGCTCTCCGAGGAGTAGAGGAGACTAATTCAGTTGAGGGATTTATTTAACCCAAAGGAATGTTCGGCCCATTCTCTGACTCTTGAGTTAGAAGGTTAACCATGATTGGCTGAAACTACTTTAGTCTTGGATTTTTACCTGCTGTGTGCAACAAAAACCCAAATGGGCTGGGATTCAGTAGGGACCCCTTTAAGCAGAGCCCTGGGGTGGCACCGATGCCCTTGAGCTTGACAGCCAGCCGTCCCTGCTCTCTGTTGGGGGGGCGTCTTTCAGTGAGGGGCTGTGGAGAGTCATAAGATGGAGGGGAGGTGATGGGGCTCTGGGTCAGGCGGCCACGTGAAGCCTGGGTGCCCCACACGACCCTTTGCTGGCAGCCGCTGTGACGTGCTAAGCTGTCTCTGCATCAGGTGTGCAGCCCTCTGAGCACAAGGCTGCAGAGAGGCCCCTGCAGGCACCCCTTCCCATGGGCATCCCCAGAGGGATCCAGGGGGTGGAGCCCAGACTGAGGAGGCCAGGCACTCTACCTCTCAGGAAGGAGAAAAAGCATTATTTACAAAGAACTTATGAAAAATACACTAGAGAAATATGCCCCCTTTCCTTCCCCAGGTGTGAGCTTCCTTGTCAGTCCTCACTGGGGTCAGAGTCTGGGTTGAGAGCCGCTTCCGCTCCGGTGCTGCTTCCCACAGACGGGAGGGGGCTGCCCAGGGCTGGACCCCACGTGTCTCTGCTTGGGAGGGCTGCTTGGTGGGCTCTGCCCTTTCACAGCTTCCACACTCGGAGCGGCTGCCGAGCGGTGCTGGGCGTCTCCATGTGGGCCGGGCGCCAGCGGGGAGACGGCAGAGCTGGCTGCAACTGCCGGGCGGGTGGGAGGATGCATTTGAAGGGCATCTTGCCTCCATCCACGTTCTGGCTGGGGCAGGAATTGGCACATCATTTCCAAGCAGTGGATGCAGAGTATTCTCAGGACAAAAGGTCTGGCCTTGAAGTTTCGTTCCTGGTTCCCGGATCTGTGGGATGAGAAGACGTGTCAGAGGAGGAAACCACACACCCTGGAGATGGTTCAGGGAGGTGGGGGACCCCCGGGCTCAATGTCAGCCCTCTGGGTCAGGGGCTTCTTGTCTCTGCGGGCAGCTCTGTAGGGGTGCAGTCCATCAAGAAACTCTCGGGGGCTCTTTTGGGTGGGCTTCCGGGATGGAGTTTAAGAGGTGCTATTAAGGTGGATGATTCCTCTGCTCTAATGGCGAAATCAGCTCCCATCCCCTAAATTGCTGATGCTTATCCTTTCCCTTTACATGAGTCGAGATGCCCAGAGTCCCCCATTCATGGATGGGCAGGGTGGCAGAAAGTAAGGAATTAAGTGGCTGGTGCTCATCCCCAGGGCTGTGTGGGGATCCAAGGGGAATCGAGGCCCAGGCTCACCTCTTACAGCCTCTGAGCCCCGTGCAGGTCATAGTCGCTGTCGGAGGAGTTATCAGGCTGGGTGGAGACGCGATGCAGGGCCCCTTCCAGAGCTGTGGAAAGAAAGGAAAGCATTTGCAGCGGGGTTATCCTGCCAGGCTACACAGACAGAGAGACCCCCTCACAGCTGAGAGCCCCGCAGGGTTGGAAGATCACAGGGGCTTTATGAGCTGGTGGCTACACAGCCCATGTCTGTTTTGATCAAATTCGCCAGTGTCCACTAATGATGCTGAACTCCAGGCTCCCTGTGGCTTAATTGTTAGTGCCAGTCGGGGAGCATTCAATACAGGGCGCCTGCGGGCCACTGGATGGCTCTGTTTTGCCTGGAAGGAATCCAAGGGGCCTCATTTACCATCCCGCCTGCAAGGCCCTGCAGAGAAAGAGGCCCATTAGGTCTCAGCAATGCTGGAGTTAATGGCATCCCAGTGCATCCTTCTCTCTAGTTGAGTGGCCTGTTAAGGCGTATCCTTTCCATATCCTGCTGTGACTGGCTGTCAAAGGGGCAGTTTGATCCCCTCCACCCCTGGGGCTTCCCTTCTCCATTTAGGCAATCACGTGACCTCTGCTCCATTCCTAGGAGCGCCAGCACGCGCTTACCTGGATAAGCTGAGATGTGGGAGTTCCTGGGAGGCTGACTGTATTCGTTCTCCACGTGTGAGGCTGTCGGGTTCTCAACCTGGGACCGGACAGTCGCCGTGTGGTTGCGATGGAAAGACACTGAGCAGATGCAGGAGACGGTGTCATTAGACTCCCTGCTCTGTCCTCCTCCTCCTTCCCAACCAGCCCGGAACTTGGATTTCCTGTTCCATTGTGTAACGGGCAAGAGGCAAAGGCACCCACAGCTCCTTCAATGCATCCTTCTTTTCCTTTCCTCCTAGGGAGGTTCATACTAGCAGGGGTCAGACTTTTAGAGCTGGATAGTCCAGCAAGCTGATTGGCGGGGTGGGCCTTCAGTGGGTCAGTTAGTCAGTCAGCAAGCATTAATTAAGCAGGGAATTGGAACATAAGTGATAGGGCAGATATACTCCCTGCTCTCCTGGAGCTGAGGGCCTTGATATTGTAAAAAAGACTTGACAACATAGAGCCTTCTTGAAGGATTCAGCCCTTGACTTGTCAAAGGGGGAAGAATACGGAGTGGGAGGCAGGAGGGGGGCTACAGTTCCCTCCATGAGGGTGGCTCTGGCTGTGGACAGAAGGAGAGAGGATGAAGACCAGGGGTGTGGGTTGGGCTGCCTGCATCAAAATGTTATAAAACTGGCCTTATTAAGTTGTTCCGTGATAAAACTAGCTTGATCAGCTCTTCTTAATGGATCCCCCACTTTGGAGATCAACAATGCAAAAAAGCCCATTAAAGGTTCTGATAAGTCCTGAAATACAGAACCAAGTCTAGCTTCGGTAACTCATGGATTTCCAAATCTCTTTGATCATGGAGTCCTCTTTTCCGAGTGCCACTTGTTAGCACCTGTTGGCCACAGTCACACCTGAGACAAACATGGTGGAGATCAGAGGCCTCAAGCAGCCACTGGCTCTGTCTGTGGTCAGAATGAGCCTTGACCCTGCCTCCATGGCCTCCTTCCTGAGCCCCGTGGACACTGGCTGGGGCGAGGGAGGACCCTGCCTCTGGGGACACTTACTGTTCTGGTTCATTCCCGTCGGGCCAATCCACTGGCGTTGCTTCTTCTGGCGGACTGGGTGACAGACAGGAAACACACATCAGGGGAGGTCGTAGGGAGGTAGACGGGGGAGGAGGGGGCCAGGGAGGGAGGGAGGAGGTGGCAGGTGGGCCCCCTGAAGTCTTTTGGGACCTCAGTTTTCTGACTTGCTCAGGAGGGGACCTGGACCCACCTAGTGCTAAAGGAACGCGCGGGCTGAGGAGGCTGGTTCTCCAGGAGCAAGGATCACTGGGGTTTGGAACCAGAATTAAGACCTGGGAAGGCACTAGGGACTCAGCCAACACTGCCCACGTCTGAGCCTTCTCTTTTCAGCCTCTCTCATCCCACTTCCTTGTCTCAGAATAATTTTCTGCTGAGTTCTGCAAGGCAAGGTAACACCTCCTCCATTCGCAGTGTGCACCGTCGCCCATTTGGTAGATGGGGGACCGAGGCTCAGAGAGGAAGCGCTCAGTCAGCAACCCCTGCAGCTGATAAGTGGCAGAGCTGGGCCTGGGACACGTGTCTCCCATGGTCAGAAGCCTTGCTGATGACCCTCTGGGCCCGCCACGGTCTCAAGGATGGCCACACCCTCCCTTTGTCCTGGAGCAAGTGGGTCTCAGCTGGGCCCCAGATGTGGGCAAATCAGCGAGCACAATGTTCCTGACCTTCTGATTCTGTTCCTTTGGGGAGAAACAAGGCCAGTGGGCAGGAGAGGGGTGGGGCTGGGTGGTGAGGCAGAGGAGCCCTCAGCCGGCTCTCTGGGGGCGGGACCCTCCTCCGTGGGGCTCCAGTGCAGCCATCTCATCTCCCCAGCGGGGGCTTGAAAGGGAGGTGGTTAGGGGCACCTGCACCTACATCTCTTCAGCAGCTTCCTGTAGACGAGGGGGCCGCACACCACCAGCAGCACCGCCAGGAGCACGAGGGCCAGAATGATGCTCATCACCGTGCCTGCGCTTGGGCCCGCTGGGTTTGGATCCTGGCCTGGGGGTGCACAGAGAAGTCCGGTCAGTCCTGGCCCTGGGGCGGCGTCAAAACCGTCCATTCAGTGGGAAAGTGCTGGCTGGCTGGCTTCCCTCAGTAATTCCCCAGCATGTGTGGAAGGCGGTTGTTTATCCAGCTGTCTCTCCCTCAGTCTCTAGAACTCTCTGCCCCTTCGTCCATCCACCATTTATCATCTAACAATTGATCATCCAGCTGTCATTTGCTACTCTTGTTATCAACTGCGTAACTTTCTACCATTTGCCAGTTACTGATACGCGATCGCCTTGCCATCATAGACCAATACATGATCATATACCCATACCTGTCCACCCATCCATCTGTTTCTCTTTCGTGTATTATTCAGTTGCCATTAGTTAGCAAATATGTGCCATCTACCTTGCTTTTCTATCTTCCATCTTGGAAGAGCAGAGAATAGAATGAAGCCTTCTATCATTCACCAGCTGCCTAACGATTATGGCCAGTCTCTTATTTATGGTTCATGCTCATCGCTGTCTGAGCACTCTGCCCCCTCTCCCACCACTTGCCATCTCTCCATCCTTTTCTAGGGTTCTGGGGCTCTCTGACCGGGTCCTAGAGGGAAAACTCCAGAGCTGCCCTCCACCCACCATGGGCTGTGGCCAACTCACATGAGACAAACACCCTCTTGCAGAAGGATCTTTTCTCCTGAAGCTGGTGGCACTGGGACAGCTTCTCCTGGGGACAGAAGACCCCCCGGGAGGTCTTCTCTCCGGCATCCTGCACGTAGGAGTTGACGTGGCCACACTGCTGCTCCCGGCACACCTCCTCCCACCGTGCTGGGCCCCTGGCCGAGGTGCTGTCGCACAGAGCCTCCCACTGCTTGCCATGGCGCACCTCCACGGAGCCTTCACACACGCCGCTGCCCCCCACCAGGCGGCTCTGCACCTTGGGCTGGAACTCTGGGGAGGGGAAGCAATGGGAGGTGAGGGGGCAGGCTTGCAGGCTGCTCCCTCGGCCCCGAGTCTGTGTGCCCGGCCATTGGGGCCCCGTGTCACTGGCAAAGCAGGGGCTCTGGCAGAGCCCAACTCTCGGGGGTTTAGGCACCATGTGGGACCACCTTCCCTCTAGCATCCTCTTTAGAACTTCCCCCACCAAGCACTGTCCCTGGCACCTCTAGGCAGGTGCTGGCAGCATGGGCACTGTCGGTGAAGAAGCTGGCAGGGTAGCGATGCCTGTTGGCAGCCAACCCAGGTAGAGCTAAGAGAAGAGCCGTGGGAAATAGGCTCCACCTGGGTCCACTTCCCTCTTAGACATCCTCTTATTTTCTCGCTTCTCCTTGGGAGGCAGGAGAGCTTTTCAGAAAGGGCAAGCTGAGGCCCAGGGACGGAAAATACCTCCTCCTCTGGGTCCTGGCAGTTCACAGTGGGGCAGAACCCGGGAACACTGCTGCCCAGGCCCCGCACCCTGAGGGGCAGGCTTTCATCACAGGCGCCTGGTCCAACAGACACTGACTTCATTTCTGCTCATCAGGCTGGGGCCTGGGGGTCCATAGCTGGCTTCCATAGCTGAGGCCTGTACGTGCTCAGGTTAGAGCGAGCTGTGATCTCACCAGCTTTGGCCAGTTTCCATAGCAACATCCACCTTCAAAGCCCTAGTAAATTTTCCATTTAGAAAACATAGGGTATGGTTTCACAGGTTGTAGCCTGCAGGAGGGCTCCTAGCCAAAGGCAGGGTGCCGAGAGCCAGCTACTTTTCCCTTCCTCAGGCCAAGAGACCCTGGGGGGCTGCTTCTGCCTGGAGGGGGCAGCGTTTTCCTCACTCACACCAGGTATCCAATGGGTTGGGAGCAGCCCTGCCTGCAGAATGGCCCAGTGATCCAGGCCATGCTTCCTAGCTTTGTGCACAGGAAGCCCCGGGACCTTGCTGAAATGCAGATCCTGATTCAGTAGGTCTTGGTGGGACCTGAGAATCTGCATTTCTAACCAGCCGCCGATGATACCAATGCTGCTGGTCCAGGACCACACTTTGAGCAGCCAAGCCTTAGACAACAGGCTCTGGAGTGGAAATCCCAGCTAGCGGTCTATGATATTGGGCAAGAAATTGACCGTCTCTGAGCCTCAGTTTCCTCATCTGTAAAGTGGGGGTAATAATAGCACCCACCTCCTTAGGTGGTTTTGAAAATGAAAGAATCCCTGGAATGTTCCCTGGCACAAAGGAAGCACTCAGAAAGTAGAATTCTTTGAGTCTGGACTCCACTAGAACCCTCTTGGTGGTGGGCGCCCACTACCCGCCCCAGGATGCTGTGATTATTCTGCCTTAGTTTGAACTCTGGTCTCTTTCCCCTCAGTTTCCCCACTGGTCCTGGTTTTGGGGTCCCACAGACTGGCCTCATCGGCCTCCCAGCCTCAACCATAGCAGCATCGCCAGTCTCTTCGTGTTGTGGCTCGAGAGCCTCCACAGGAAGCCCTCTGGGGACCTGCTCTGGTCTCTCTCCACCTGCTGTGCCTCGGGACCTCCCACCTCTCCTCATCATTCCAATGTTTTCTGTCCCTGGGATTCACAAGCTCTCCTCCTGCCAGGCTCGCCCCTCCAAGTGCTTCATCCTGTTCTGCCCTTGGCCCAGGCCGCGAGCCCCACCTAAAAATCTTCCTCTCCTTTGCCCCACCAAACCTGCACTTCTCTCCTTTAAAACCCGCCAGGAGACCTTGCCTCCTCCTTGAAGTCTGGCTGGTGCCACCTCCCCATGTGGCAGCAGAGCCTGCGGTGCATTTGGGCTGGGCAGTGTCACTTGGCAGAGATTCCCAAGGCACTGGGAGTCAGTGAAGCCTGCCCACCCCACCACTGCCCCACATCTTAGAGGCCAACGATCAGCCCTCTGTTTCCCTCGTGTTCTCCATCATGCCTGGGGACCTTTGCTACACGCAGGGGTTTTCAGGAATGTGTGTTGACCATCTGGGGACGCCCCATGGGTCTTGGCCCAGTCTCACTCACCAGAGCAGACGAGGGCGAGAACTTGGCTGCCCTCCCAGGGCTGCACTTTTCTGAAGCACTGCTCCAGGGAGGTACAGCTCGTGTTCTGGATCTCCCATTGGATTGGCAAGGGCCTGCTCTCCCCTGCGTCTTGTACCCAGGCTGCTTCCACCTCCGGCAGATGCTTCAGGAAGGAGCCACACCGGAGGGCGTCACAGATGCGGTCCCCCAGGTCCTTGATCTTGTCCTGGGCCTCGTACCTGATGGTGCCACCCTGGCTGCCGCTGTAGAACTCCACCACGCCCGCACACCGCAGGCCCCCGGGCCCTGCCACCAGCTGCACCCTGGGAGGAGCTGGGGGGAGAGAGTGGAGACGGGAGAGGCCTGAGTGCTGACGGCCCCACAGTGGGGCCTTCCTTGCTTCTGGCTCTGGCTCCAACACATGGACAAATGAATACCTGGCTGAGGCCCTGGGAGGTGGTAAGGTCTCAAATATTGCACAGGACAGACTTACATTAAAACTTTTCATGTTTATCTGAAATTCAAATGTAACTGGGAATCCTGTGTTTCCATTTGCTAAACCCGACACCCGATCCCAGGGCCCTCAGAATCTTCTTACCTGTGGGCTCCGGAGTGGTTGTGGGCGGGGGGCTCGTGGGCGGAGGTGTTGTCTTCAGTGGCTCTGCAATGACACTCTGGTGAGGGAGGGGCAGGGGACCCTGGGAGGGAGGAATGACGGGGGAGGAGGGAAGAATGGGGGGTGTGGGGAGGGCTCCGGGCAACTGGCAGTGTTGAGAAAGATCTGGAACTTCTGATGTAAGTACCAAGAGCTCCATTAGGCCCACTTGACTCACACGTTGTCTTGAAGCCTTCTGTGAGGTGGGCAGTACCAGCCCATTTTACAGTTGGGAAAATGGAGGTTCAAAGGGGACAATGAGGTTAGCACTCAGCAGAACCAGGCCCTTGATATGTTCCATCCTACCAGACAGATGCCAGCACCCCTCAGCCCTCCCCCTCCAGTTCCTCACCAGGGTATGTTTCTGGAGGTGGGGATGGTTGTAAATCAGGGAGCCCCTTCCACCTGCCTGCTCAGGGCTCAGATCACAGGCCCTGGGCAGCCTCCCTGGGGCTGGTGCCCAGGCGCAGGTACCCATGTGGCTGGCTAGTTACCCACCTGAGCAGATCAGGCCCAGAGGTTCCTTCCAGTCTGTGCTGCTGCAGTTGGAGAAAGATCCTAGTTGTCCCATGCAGGTGATCTGATTGCTGGGACTGTTGAAGTAAGGCACGTGGGCCAGGACCAAGGCACTCTCGCAGAGCAGCTTCTGGCAGAGCTTCGAGGCCTGCTTGAGGTCCTGCTGGTGGTACGGGCTCCGGCTCCAGCTCCGGCTGTACACCGTGCACCACAAGCCCTTGAAATAGACCTCCAGCTGGCCCTGGCACCGTGAGTTGGAGGCTCCTAGTCTCACCTGGAACCCTAGGGGTCAAAGAGGTGGGGGGGTCAGGCTGGGCAGGGCCCTCTACTGCCCCCTCCTTGCCTGGGCCCCCATGCCCACCAGGCTCCCTTCTGCCCCAGGGGCTGCCTCCCTTGCTACCAGCTTTGTCCCTCTGGGGCACGGCAGGAACTTCCCAGAAACTCAGGCTGGGGCTGCTCCTGACCCAGGTGGGCACCCCAAACCTGGGCCTCGAAGGATGGAGCTCGAGACCTCAGAGCCGAGGGCCACTTGGAGCCGTGGGCAAGGAGTCCTCAGCACCCATCGTCCAGCAGAATCGCCCCACTCCTGGAAATTCTGCTTCAATAGATCCGAGAGACGGCCTGGCACCTAATTTTTTTTTTCTCTCTCTCTCTTTCTCTGACTTTTAAAATCAATTTTATTGAGGTCCAATTTACATACAGTGCAGTGCACTCATTTTAAGGGGACTTGTTTAATGGAATTTGACAAATGTGTACAGGCCTGTCGCCACCCCCGCACTCTAGATATAGAACATTTCCGTCACCCGGAAAGTTCCCTCGATTTCCCTGAATCCAGCCTCAGGCAACCACTGATCTGCTTTCTGTCACACTAGAGATTCATTTTGCTTGTCCTAAAATGTCCTATACGTGGAATCCGGTGGCCTGTTTTATCGTCTGGCTTCTTTCGCTCAGCGTGTATTAGAAGTGTCTCCTGTGGTGGCCTGTATCAGTAGTTCATTCCTTTTGACTGCTGAATAGTGTTTCATTGTACGGATATGCCACAATTTGTTTATCCATACACCATTTGCGTTGTTTCCAGGTTTTGGCCACTATGAATGTTTGGGGACCAATCCTCATCTTTGTGTGGGTACATCTTCTTGTTTCTCTTGGGTAAATACGAAGGAGTGGAATTTCTGGGTCATAAGTAGAGACGTGGCTTGTGTGATTTTTTAAAGCTCCATGAAGGGAAAAATAAGAATATATATTTGTACTCGCATAAAGAGATTCTGGAAGGATATGCAAGAAATGAATAAATGTGGTTATGACCTGGGTGTTGGGTGGGGGAAGGACTAGACAGATGGAGGACAGAAATGGAAATGAGATTCTTCACTGTGGATCTTTTTATATTTTTAAAGTTTTGAGCCAAGCAATTGTGTTACCTAGTCAAGAAATTTAAAAAAAAAAATGTGGAAGGCTCTTCTATGTGATTCTGAGGCGGTGGTTTTCTCTGGTTGGGAACTACTGGTCAGGCTTCATTTTTCTTCCCACAGATGGGGACACTGGGGCCCAGAGGACAGGGCTGGACTTGCCAAGGTCACTTGGCCAGTTAAAGGCAAAGTGGGCTCATTCCAACACCTGGCATTGGTGGAATGTTTATAGGCTTCCTCTTCAGCGAGCTGACACGCTGAATCCTCACCAGAGAAGAGGTTTTCTCCCCATTTTATGGGTGGGGAAATAGGGCTCAGAGACCCCAAGTAGCTTGCTAGAGCTCAGAGCTAAGATGCCATCGTGGGGTTCCAGGTCCTGGCCCAGGGCTGCCAAGGCCCCTGTGGCCCCTTCTGGTTGCATGTTACCTTCATGAGAACCTCCATCCACATTTCTCCCAAAATACGTTTGGCATGATGTTATCTCAGGAAACGTGAAAAAGAGAGGTCTGTGGTGACATGAGCCTGGGAACTGCTGAGTTAAAAAATGTTTACAGGTTTCTTTGCTACAGGACTTCTCAGAGCCTTTATTAGGCCAGTATACACTGTCGGTCTCCAGCGGGTGACGTGGTGTGGCCTACCCTTCATCCAACATGTTCCGTGGAACCCTGTTTAGGAAACACTAACCTCTACGATTAAAGTCCACCCTTGAAGGCAGGACGCTCAACACACTTTACACTCTGGTGCAGCCTCTCTCTGCAGCCTCAGCTACAAATATCTTGGACCAGGGAGCATCTGGCAGGACCAGGTAGGAAACAGGACTGTACAAGGTGCCTTTACGGACCAGTATGTTTTCTGTGCATGGTGAGTGGCTCATAATACTAATTGTCACGAGAACTACCATTTGCCTGGTGCTTTATGGCTGTAGAGAGCATCCACTTGCAAAAGGGCATCTTAAATGTGTGTGCATGCATGTGTGTGTGTGTGTGTGTGCGTGTGTGTGTGTGTGGTAGGGCTCTCTCTCTTTCTCTCTGTGGAGTGGGATTCACTCTGGTGAAGATGACAGCTTTTTAATTGGCGGGTCCCCCTATAGTCTGATGGACTTACAGCCCTGCTCTCCCCGCCCCAGGCCTCCGTGTGGCTCTTCCTTACCTGGGTCCTCCCAGTTGGGCCCTCCGAGGCAGGAAGTGACTGCAGAAAGGAGAGAGGAGGGTCAGGAAGTGAAGTCTCCCTCCTGCTCCCTTCTCCCCAAGCTCACATCCACCCACAGCCTGAGCAATGGCCTTTTCCACCTGCCCCACATTGCAGGGTACGGGGGCAGGGATTTTCATACTACACGTCGAAACCCCTAGGTAGGTCATGAAATCAATTTAGCGGGTTGCAGCCATCAATTTCTTTCTTGTTTTAAAACTTTACTTTTTAAATGAACATGCAGTAAAATTTATTTTCCTTTAGTGCACAATTCTATGAATGTTCACACATGCATAGATCTGTGTAATCACCATCACAATCAAGGTATACAACAATTCCATCGCCCCCCAAAATCTCCTCATGTTATACCTTTGTAGTAATACGCAGTATTGCAAGCATTGATTTTAAAAAAAATATGTAGTAACACAACCACCATTTTTTTTTTTTTTTTTTTTGCTGAGGAAGATTTGCCCTGAGCCAACATCCATTGCCAATCTTCCTCTTTTTGCTGAGGAAGATCTGCCCTGAGCTAACATCTGTTGCCAATCTTCCTCTATTTTGTATGTAAGCTGCCACCATGGCACGGCCACTGACAGAAGAGTGGTGTAGGTCTGAGCCCAGGAACCGAACCTGGGCCACCAAAGTGGAGTGTGCTGAACTTAACCACTAGACGACCAGGGCCGGCCACTTACCGTATTTTATAAACTGAAATGGACTAGAATAGAAAATGTCAGAATGCACCGTGTGTTGTGAGGATAAGGATAATTTTTTGTGCATTGGGCTGCAATATAAAAACGTTCTGTGTGTTGCTTTCAGTCAAAAAAGTTTGAACTCCATAGTTCTAGAGAACCAAGAAATGAGCCGGAAAAAGAAACCAAGACAACATTTGTTACTTTTTAGTATTCCCAAGGCGGGACAAGAATGACAGCATTTATCTTTAACAGCTCCCAGTTTCCAGAGGAGGAAATGGAAGCTTAAAGAGACTTCAATACACAGGGCCTTGCCAAGGTGAAGCAGCTAGTTGGCAAGGGAGCCAAGCCCACAGCCCCAGTGAACGTGGGTCTGTAGGGAACTGGCCTGCCCTCTGGCTCGGCTCCTGCCCGGGCCCATTCAATAGGAATGTGGGTCATTTGGGAAGTTCCAACTCTTCCCAGGCCTGACTGTGGATCAGGCGCTTATGGCAGAGCAGCCTGGCTAACTCATCCGTGGCTGGGGCGGAGGTTTGATTTGGGTGGGGATGGGATGGGATGGGGTGGCAGGCCTGTGTGTCCACAAAGGCCACCCTCCACATTCGCCAACAGCTTTATCAATCACGGAGCAGGTCTTCTGATCACCACTTGTCTGACTCCTGGACTAACTTCTCTACTGAGAGCTGGTGACAGCATTGGGTCAGGGCGACTACGTTACATAGCAAACAGCTGTATTTAAGTTGCCTTTTTTTGGCTTAGGAAGATTAGCCCTGAGCTAACATCTGTGCCAATCTCCCTCTATTTTGTATGTGGGTCGCCGACACAGCATGGCTGATGAGTGGTGTAGGTCCGCACCTGGGATCCAAACCTGCGAACCTGGGCTGCCGAAGTGGAGTGCACCAAACTTTAACTGCTAGGCCACACGGCTGGCCCCTTAAGTTGCTTTTGAGAAATTGTTGCTGGATGTTAAAAAAAGAGGTGTGTTTTTAAAAGCCTATTCTTACCTGAGTGTTTGGAACTGGTGGTACAACTTTAGGGGGAGATGCACCCCTGCCAACCCACCCTCTCCCCACAACCAAGACTCCTTGTAATGAAGTTGTTGAGGCTCTGTGATGTTCCCTCCATCTTGGCAAGAGCCCATCGCTGTTGCCCTGGGAGTCATGGAACTCAGAAGGGGGAGGTGTTTCTCATGCAGAGAGCATGTCGGGCCCAGAGCTCTGACCTAGCTGGGGAGGGGGTTGACCCGCTGTTAATCAACAGATCTATTGCAGTGGGCAGGGCAACCTCAGGAGGACATGGTGGAGAGGTCCAAGCTAGTGTGGTGAGAGCAGAGGCAGAGGATCCTTTACCCTGCCCTCACCTCTCATCCCTTACCTCTCACTCCACCTCCCTTCGGTTCCAGCTCTCCACCATGAATGGGGCTGTCCACCCTTAGGGATTCATTTCTTTGGCTAAGCCATGAGGGCTGAGGCAGCTTAAAGTGACATTTACAGGGAAAGAGAATACAAAGATCCATACTTTGGTGCCCTACGACACAGGACAGGTTTTCAGCTACTGATAATGCTCTCTGGGTCTGAGACCAGCTCTGCCATTTCCTACCTGTGGGCCCTGGGGAGCTTGTCTCTTAGTCCCTCTGAGCCTGTTTCTTCCTCTACAGCATGGAGACAAGAACGGGACCAGCTTTATAGTGATGTTGTGAGAAGGAGACGAAATAATCTATGTAAAGGACTTAGCCTGGTGCCTTCCTGGCCCGTGTTCACTTCTCAGAGCTGGTGGTACTGGTTGTGGAGCTGGCTGGGCCTGGCGCGGGGGTGGGCAAGACTGCAGGCCTGCCTGGGAACTTGCCCAGTGGGAGGAATCTCGCTCCAGGATGCTGGGAGAGCCAGATCATAAGGCTCACCACTTCCCTTTCCAACTGGGACCCTCGTACTCCCAAAGTCATCACAGTCAACGTTTGTTATTAACAGCAGTTACCAATTATGGAGCACCTACTGTATACTCAGCACTCGAGGTGGTTCCTTATAGATGTCATTATTCATCTCGCACATGGCCCCACAATGTGAGTTGAGTATGTTCATGGTATAGATGTCGGGAGAGGGCAAGTGCCCTGTCCACGGTGACACTGCTAGCAACTGGCAGGGCCTGGATTTGAACCATGAGTCGGACTTCTAAATGCATGCTCTCTGCCACCCAACTGTGCCTCCAACGTGCTGAGTTTGGGGCTGCAGAGTTGAACAGAGCCTAGACTCTGACCCTGAGGTGCTCGAGCAGCCAGACCCTAAAGGCGCTGGGGGCAGGGGCTGGGCCTGATCATCCTCACAGATAGCACACGGAACAGCTCAGAGAACATTCTCAAGAAAGACTGAACAAGAAGAGAACCAAGTACAATTCTAAAAAAGAAAATGCTGTGTTGACAAAACGCGTCTATGCATTCCAGGGCTTTGCGTCCCTCTGGGTGCCTGTCTGTCCTCGGTTGAGCAGCATTTCCCTCTACCATCATCACCATCACCACCAACATCACCACCACCATCATCATCCCCATTACTGGCACTGCCACGGCCATGGTCATCGCCATTGCCACCACCATCACCATCACCAACATCATCACCGCCACCATCACCATCACCATCACCACCACCACCATCATCCCCATTACTGGCACTGGCACTGCCATTGTCATCTCCATTGCCACCACCATCACCATCACCAACATCATCACCACCACCATCACCACCACCATCACCACCACCATCACCATCACCACCATCACCACCATCATCATCATCATCACCATTACCGCCATTATTATTATTGTCATTGCCATTACCACCGCCGTCACCCTCACCACCATCAATGTTTTATAGTTTTCACTCTTTCCAAGGTATTTGTGTGTGTGTGTGTGTGAGGAAGATTAGCCCTGAGCTAACATCCATTGCCAATCTTCTTTTTGCTGAGGCAGATTGGCCCTGGGCTAACATCCGTGCCCATCCTCCTCTACTTTTTCATATGGGACGCTGCCACAGCATGGGCTGACAATCGGTGCATCGGTCTGCGCCTGGGATTTGAACCTCCGAACCCCGGGCTGCTGAAGTGGAGCACGCGAACTGAACTGCTAGCCACTGGGCCGGACCCCTTTCAAGGCATTTTTATGTATGAACTCTCTCAAACCTCACCACAGCTCTGTGAAGCGGATACTGTTATTTCGACCCCCATATTATAGATAAGGAAACTGAGAGAGATTAAATAACCTGCCCAAGCAGCTGGCGAGTGCTGGAGCCGGGCCTCCAAGCTAGGCTACCTGGCACAGAACCTGTGCTTTTGACCGCTGGGCCAAGCTGCCTAAGCTTCCCTTCAGAGGGAAGGCTGTGACGACCTGCCCTGTGTTTCACCGATTCCTGCATGTTCCTGGTGTGCAAGTCCGATGACGAGAACAAACTTTGTGATTCCATTCATTCAGTGAAACATGCCATGGGAAGACTTTTCCAGGAACTTGCTGTGTGATCTTGGTGAGTCACTCCACCTCTCTGGGCTCGGTTTCCTCGTCTGTAAAGTGAGGGAGTTAGATTCCCCAGTGGATCCATCACCTTACTCTTTGGTTCAAACTCCTCTGATCTATAATCTGTAGTTTCCTGATGTATGTCAACAGCCGGCAGGGGTGGGCAGAGGTGGACGGTGAGATGCATGCCTGACTTGGAGGTTTCCTGGGAGCTTAGTCTTTCTGTCTCCCAGGGGTCCCTTTAGTTTTTGAATGTCCACAACTTAGTTTCCTTCTTTGAGCTGCTTCTCACAGGGGTCAGACCAACATCCTCCTTCCCCTGCATCCTGCAGATTGTGCTCTTGATCTCTCTGACCCCTTCCTGAGCTACAACTTAGCCCGACCCCTGCATGCAGCCCGAGGCCCAAGGCCCTGCTGCTGCAGTGTCTGGAAGCCTGGAGACCCCCAAGACCACAGGGACGCGAGGCACGGAAATGTCATGCCATTTCCTCACCCTCCATCCACACCACACCCCGAGCAGCTGGGGCTGGGAACGAGAATTCTCCCAAGGCCCCTTCCTTCCCGGCCAACCTTCCCTCGGAGCCCCCAGTTTAGGGCTTGGACTGGCCACGCCGGGGCAAAGCTCAGGGCCAAAAAAGCCAGAGGGGTCAGAGGCTCTATCTCTCTCTCAAGCCCCTCTCTTCTTCATGTTTGCAGAGATTTGATCGTTTTGACCCTGCCCGCCCTGATGAGGTCACGGCGAGGAGCAAACAAATTCCTGGAAGCAGCTCTGAGACATTTATATCCTCACTCTCTACTCCTTCTCCTCTCATCCCTCCAACGTTCCAGATGATTCTCACTTTGGCTCTCTGTCCGGCAACCCCGTAGGCCACATCAGGCCACGGGTAGTTTTATTTGCTCTGCACAATGTTTAAAATTTGGGAGGGAGCCACTTTTTCAAAAGTTTCTTCTTGTTCTGTTTTGCTTTTTAGAAAAACCCCAAGATCCAGATATTTTTGAAAAATAGGATACTCCGGCCACACTAGGCGGCATCGCCACGAGCCCCAGGCAGCGACCTGTCCATTCTGGCTTGCCAGCGTCCCCGAGGCACCCCACTGTTACCCTGTGTCTGGAGAGCCCCAGCTTCACACACAGGATGGTTTCTGCAGCAAAATGTATGAATTTTCACACTATGCAGGAGGCGTTAAGATTATAAAAAGCCTCCCTTTCGTTCAGGTCAGGATTTGCACTGAATGCGTTTGCCAGAAATTTACTAACATTTTCAGGGTTTTGGAATTGCAGATAAATGTTTTTGGACCTGCATACTGGTTCCGCTTTACAGTACTCAGCAGAGCTGGAATGTGGTCCAGGCTGCCCACCTCTGCCTCACTCACAGGCCCTGCCTGGACCCATGAGCATCTGCACTGGCAGCCCCTAAGCACTGGGAAATGGAGGCAAAGTGTGGCCTGTTGAGGGTCCAGTGGGCCCTGGGGACCCCACGGACGGGCTGAGACATTACTGATCATAATAGCAGTGATCGCAAACATGTGTCAAGCTCTCAACCCTGTGCAAACCCCCCGGGTGAGAGTTTTCCACGGGCGACCCCATTTCTTCCCAACAGCCTCAATGAGGGGGCTGTCACCACTGGCTCACAGATCAGGAAACCGACGGACTGATTTAGTGTGGTTTGGAAGTTAGATGTTCCATTTTTTTCTATAAACTATGATTCCCTCTACTAGTCCATAAGCTTCTCATGGATGTACGGCAAGCTCAGTATGTCTGACTGCCTTTGGGGGGCGTTCTGGATTTTCCTTCCTCCCGTCCTCTGATGGGAGGCTGACGGGAAGGTCAGAAATCCCTCTTTTCTGAAACAACACTCATCTGTGGAGCCGTGTCTAACCTGAGTGTGTATCAGAGTTTCAGGGAAACAAAGACTACAAAAGGCCCCAAATTCTGTTTCTCGGGTTGCGAGCACCAGATGAAGTGGTTGGTTTATGACTAGAAGGCTTTTTATGTGCAAAACACACAGAGAATCACACTGGGCTTAAGCCAGGAGAGGCCTTGGGAATGGAGCCCGCGGAAGAACAGCAGATTTGGGTCTCTAATCTCGCTCACCCAGGGTCTGCGCTAACGAGCGGATAGCCAGCGGACCGCGGGCAGAATGGCCTTCACTATCTAAATTATGATTGCTCTCTCCCTGGTGGCCTGGTGTGTCTGAGTGAATTTGTATGAGTTTCAAGCCACATATGTATCTCCACTGTGACAGTGACAAGCCCTGCTTTTTGTTCAGAGCCTCACATATCCCAGAGCTCTTGAGCACACAGGGGCTCATTCTTTCCACCCACAGCTCTGAGAGGAAGGGACCATGCTCACCCCCATTTTCAGATCAGGAAATGGTGGTTCAGAGAGGCTGAGCAACTTGCCCAAGGTCACACAGCTCTCTGGTGGTAGAGTCAGGGCAGAAACCCTATCTCCATCACTTGGCGGGGCCCCATGGGAATCTACCGCTCCCCATGGGACACCCCAGAGCCTGCTCACATCATAGTATAGGTGGGGGAAACTGCGGCTCAGTAGAGCGTGGGGCTCACTCCATATGCTTCCATGGGAGTCTGTGGTGGCATATCAGACTCTTGTCGCCTCTGCCAACTGCCACCAATTTTCTATCCTGTTTCCACCACCTCTCTCCCAGCTGTGCCCCCAGGGGGAAGGCAGAATGAGGGTCCCTGTGGGAATGGCAAGAGCCAAGCCATCTAACTGAGGTACCCAACGATGATGATGGTGGTGGTAGTGATTGTAGTAATTACAAAGGAAGACATACGGGGTCACAATCCCTTATCTGCAATTCACAATCCCAAACCGAAAGTCTTTTCTAATGCTTTTGGTGGGGGGGAGGCAATTTATAGCCTCTCTGGGTCCCTCTTAGTGAGCAAATTCACGTTTCACTGCAGAAATGGGAACGCGTTGCCCTAGACCTCGCTGGGCGTATTATGAGTGCACAGCGCACACACAACATTACCTTCTATGATCTGAAACATTCTGGATTCCCAAATGCATCTGGCCCGAGGTTCAAGAGAAGGGGCTGTGGGCCTGGAGAGGTCTGAGTCCCCGGTTCTCTCGAGGGCACTCGGCCCACTATCTCTGCTCAGCACCTGTATGGCTCGAGTTCAGCAGAGAAGAAGCCTCAGTCCTCACGGAGGCGTCGGGGCCCCTTGCCAGCAGCCCGTGTGCTGACCGGCCCTCTGCCTGGAGTGGCTGGCCCCAGTCCCATCCAGCATGCTCACTCACATCCTACAAGTATTTGCTCAAAGATTATCTTCTCGTGGGACCCACTGCACCCTCCTTCGGTACAGCCAGCCCACAGTGCTCCCAATCCCGCCCCATCCCACCCAAGACCTCCTAGGACCCGCGCAGTCCCTGGCCTAGTCTGTGTCTTGTCTGTGTCCCCATCATACCCCGACTACTATGTCGGATCCACCAGGGCAGGAATTTTGACAGTTCACTGCTGTGTCCCCAGCACCTAGAACAGTGCCTAGCTCATAGCAGGCACTCAAGAAATGCTTGCTGTCTGAATGAATGAATGAACCAGATTTAATGATTGCAATCATCCTTTGAGGTGGGCACCATGGTGATCCCCATTTTGTACACAGAAGGGTGAGTCTCAGAGAGGTGTTCTTGTCATTTGTGAGTGGCCAGGTAGAAACAACCCCAGATCTGCAGGCCTTCACATGTGTGTGCACGCGCGCGTGCACACGAGCGCGCACGCGCACACACACACACACACACACACAGAGGCACACAGAGTAAGTGTTCAATCAGTTTTGTCGGGTGGAGTTCAAGTCCCTCCCTGGTCGCTGTGGGGAAAACCCCTCTGAACTATTGGACCTGGACGGAGTGACCAGAAGGGCCAGCGCCAGCCCTGAGCCCCCTGGTCCCTCAATTCCCCTCTGGGGGTGGGAAGCTCAGGGCTGCTGGGGTCCTGATTCTTTGCACCCAGGGCCAGCAAGGGCCTCAGCCTCTGCAGCCTGGGAGAGCGGGCCGGGCGGCCACTTGCAGCTGGATCCCCCTGCCCTCCTCTATCGTGGACGCCTGGCCCCTCTCAGGCCTGTCCTGCCTGTTGCCTTTGCCCTTGATGTCCCCTCTGCCTGGGACACTCTTCCCTCTTTCCTCTGCCTGGCTGGCTCCTTCCTTCATTCAGACGAGACATCACCTCCTCAAAGAGGCCCTCCCTGCCTGCCCAGCCCTCGGGGACAGCCCTTTGTGGACTTGGTCACTGAGTCTCAGCATTGCTATCTCCTTCACTGCATTTATCATGATATTTAGAAATCTGTAAATATTTCAGGTGCTCATTCACTTGCGTTCTCTAACAGGTCCCCCGTTAGCCTGGTACATAGCGCCAGATCCATGGTGGGAGGGACTTCTGTCTGGTTCACTGCTGATCTCTACTGCTTTACACAGAGCTGGACACACAGCAGATGCTCAATTATTATTATTGTTGTTATTCATGCTTTTACTGAGCACTTACTGTACTATATGACGACTAAAGCTCTAAATTCATTGATTCACTTAATCCTTACAAATCTCTGTGAGGCAGGTACTATGATTATTCCCATTGTGCAGATGAGCAAACTGAAACTTACAGAATGGGTCCAAGGGCACTCAGAGGCAAGTGGCAGACCGGAATTCAAACTGCAGAGTCCACAGCTTCCGGAGTCTCGGCAGCAGGACCTGACCCGGCCGTGGTGGTCAGGGCTGCCTTCCCATTCCACCCCCAGGAGTGAACCCCAGGCAGGTTGGGGTGAAGGGCAGTGGCAGAGGGGAGCAGCTATGGGAAGCCGTGGTCGCTATTGCCCCAGGCATGCCCTGGGCATCTTCATGACCCAAAGTTCCCCAAGGCATGGGCATGGCCCCGATGGCCAGCCAGGAGGCCGCAGGGTCCCCAGGGCTCTGGCAGCGAGGCATCTCTTCTTGGAATGGCTCGAAGGATGCCTGTGTTGTTTGCCTAGCCCCAACTCTGGTCCTTGGCATCCCCAACCCTTGGTGGCTGCCTGTCTGCGGGTGGCTGTAGCGTCCTGCGGCCATGTTCCTATTCATGGGTGTGGCTTTGGTGGGTCTTTGCTCTTAGCTAAGGGCACAGAAGGGTCTCCATGAGAGCAGAGGGCTGGGCTGGGGTTGGCTCTGCTCACTAGCTGCTACGTACGCCCTGGGCTTGCCACTCGGCTTTTCTGGGCCTCAGTTTTCCCCACTGTGAAATGGGGCAACGGGCCCGCCTTCTTCATAAGCTCTTGTGAAGCTTGCAGAGGAAAATGGCCTTAAAGGTATTTTGTAAGCTGTGACCCACTGAACACTGGGAATGTTTGTTATCTACTAGTTCACACAAACACACGCTGGGAACCATGTGTTCCTGGGGTTCCAGAAGGTTCTCATACACTGCCTCCGACTCTTCCTGACACGGGGCTCCATTGGGCCAGGGGACCTGCCCGGTCCTGCCAGGAGCCTCACCCCATGAGGGATTCAGGTGGGAGGCCCATAGAGTGCGACCCCCACTCCTGTACCCAGCTGGGAGCCTGGCCAGCCTCCCTGATGCAGTAGGGACAGAGACCACAGGTAGGGGTGGGTGGGGGGTTTAAGGGCCTGCTCCTAGGAATCTCCAGGACGAAGGAGGCCACAGCAGCGCCTCAGGAGGGCCCCAAAAGGCATCCAGGGCCCGTCTCTGGACGGCTCCTCTGGGGACAGAAGGCACTTTGTACGTCTTGCACTTGCATGTAAGAACAGCCATGTGAGCCTGTGTGCACTTGTGCCATCGTCACATACACAGGGAAGGGAAGACTACGTTTGGAGGCCATGATCGGCTCCTGAAAACACACACACACCTACTTACACACACACTCACACACACTCATACACATACACTTACACACCAGCGTCTCTAGGCGGGACTGAGCTCCCTGCTAAGGCAGGCAGTGTGCCCCGAGTCCTTTCCCTCCAAACTGGGAAGCCGCGAGCTCCTTTCGGTTCCGTCCGTTCTGTCCTCAAGTCAAGCCCTCTCTCACCCTGCCACACCCTCCGAACCCCTGAGAAGTGGTCAGATCTCATCCAGTCCACCCGTCTGCAGTTTATAAATGGGGAGATAAAGGCCCCGAGAGGCTCGGGGGCCAATCCGAGGTCATACATGGCCAGGCTAGGACCCAGGCTCAGGCCACAGCACACACTGCCCTCCTTCCCCAGCCCCCCGCCCCCCGCCGCTTGCCCAAGTCCTCGCTACTGCCCAGTGTTGGTGACCGCCCCAGTAGCGGGGCTCTGGTCCTGAGCCAGTGTCCTAAGGCCCCAAGGACAGAGGGCCCTCAGTTTCCACCATGTCCTCCCCAGCAAATGGGAGGCCCCAGATTCACCCCATCCCTAACCTTATCCCCAGCTTATCCCTTATCCAGAGGCCCCGGGGGCATTTCCACAGTGGCCCCCAGGGACAGGTTCTGGAGCCCCTCCTCCGGGCCTGGAGTGGGAGCAGACCCAGCATGTGCCGACACTGTGGCTGGCAAGCCTGGCTGGGGCCCCTCAGGGATGGAACCAGAGAAACTAGGAACTAAGGCGCAGCTTTGACATCTGCTCAGCTGCATTCTCGGAGGCAGTCTCCATCCTGCTTCAGCCCGCTCTGCCCTGAGCTTCATCCCAACTGCCCAGGGGATGGCAAGGTTCCCGTCCCTGGAGGCATGCAAGGAAAGGCTGGACACTCCCGGGGCAAGGGGAAGGTGCAGAGGGAAGCCTGCATCGTATGGGAGCCAGACAACATGATTTCTAGGCTGAGTGTCTGGTTTTAGCATGAGTCCCGCCTGGAAGGGTAGAGTAAGGCCCCAGCAGTGCAAAAGAGAAGAGAGTTGGGGCACTGGGACAAACAGATCCGAGAGCTGAGCTGGGGCTTGGGGAGCAGACAGGCATCCTGGAGGCCACAAGCCTCCGTGGTGCTCCAGAGACGTGACATGCGGGCCCCAGGGTCAGACCAAGGGAAGAACTGGCATCTCCTCCCTTGCACCCCAAGCCCAGGTCCCCCGGCAGACGCCCCAGAGGGCTACTCACCCAGCACCCCCAGCAGGTACAGGGCGGCCAGCGGTGGTTGCTGAGACCCCATGGGCGCGGCCTTCTCCTGCCTCAGCCTTGGCAAGCGCAGCACCCGTGGGTGCGGGTGTCTGGCCCCGTGTCTCCCTCTCAGGGAGGAGGGGCAGGGTGGGCGGGCGTGGGCAGGGATGGGACGGGAAGCAGGCAGTGTGAGGCCTGCGTCACGTGTGTTTGAAGTTGAACTGTCAACTTCTTCCTGGTAAAACCACCTACCCTAGTTTGAATGGCGGCCCTGGCCTCTGCCAGCTTCCTGCCTAAGGTCCCCGGGCTGGGGCAGTGCTCCAACCACGCCACACGGGGACAGGGCTGAGGCGTGTCCACACACAGGACACGTCCCCACACAGGGAAGGTGTGGGGAGCCCTGAGCCGGGCCGATGGGAGGGGGGAGACCTGGCCACACTGACAGCAGGCCTGAAGGGACTGAGGGGGACGGGGCACAGGTCCCTGAGGCAGGGGTCCCACCGAGAAGACTCTGAGCTGTGCGGGGCGGTGAGAGGTTGAAGTGGGGGCACCACACCAGTTCTTGCTGCAGGCTCTGTGATGAAAAACAGATGACACCCTCCGTCTCCCCTTATGGGGATGAGGTTGGAGTTTGAGGGGAATCCTCATAGGTGGTATTTTACTAGCAAGCACGGGAGAGGGCTCCTCCATGCATGTTGGGCTTGTGTCAGAGTGTGTGTGTGTGTGTACGAGATCTCGTGACAATGTGTGAGATCTCAGTGTCGATGGTGCCATCTCTGTGTCAATGTGTCATCTCCGTGTCGATGTGTGATCTCCATGTCGATGTGTGATCTCCATGTCGATGTGTGATCTCTGTGTGGATGTTCCCCCACGGAGGGGGTGGAATCAACCCCTGGCCTGTTGAGGAAGAGGCAGGGTAGCTGAGTTTCTGCAAAGTAGATGGGGGAGACTAGGACAGGGGGAAGACTCTCGGGGGCCTGGGCTGGGTTCAGTCCCTCCTTCACGGCCTCTGTGCTCCAGCACAGGTTAGACTGAGGCCCAGACCCAGCTCCTTGGGGCATCTCATAATCCGAGCTGTCCCAGGCAGGCATGAAGCAGTTCAGGGACATGCCGAGAGCTGAGTGTGAAGTGTTGGAAGGTAAGGGTCTGAACTGGGCCCCCCAGCTGCACCCTCCCCCGACCCAGGTCCCCCAGGGCTGGAGGGTCCCTCCTTGGGCTGGTCAGATTGTCTCAGCAGGTACCCAACAGCATCTGCTTAGCTCCCCAGTGTTCAACACTCCCCAGTCTCCGGTGACATGCGGCCTGGAGGGTTTGGGGTGATTGAATCCATCCACCAGAGGGAAGGAGCGAGGCCTGGGGTCAAGGAAGGAGGACTCCCATAATAGGTGTGATTGGGGCACATACCCACCACCCCATGCAGGATTCGGAGGTGTCTCCTCCCCTCCTCAAAGGTGACACTGCCTCAGCCTGTGATGTGGAGGGCCTCAACCAGCCCATCCTAGTCTTGCCCCCGCCCTTACATCCACCCTTCCTGTCCTGTGACTCTGGAAATCCCAGACTTTTCATTCCTTCATTCGTTCATTTATTCATTCGACAAATCTTTGCCCCAGGCTAAGCACCAAGGATGCAGAGATGAAGGAGGCAGACATGTTTCCACTCCAAGGTCCTCTCTGGATTATTCTCTCTTGAAGACTCGGTGTTTAGAAAGCGTTTACAGGTCACACTAGCTGTGTGTAGTAAGTGGCCCCTGTCACCACACTCAGTTTACATAATCGCAGCCCAAAATGGAGAAGGGATTTGTATCGAGCACCTCCGTGCGCCAGGGGCGGGGCCTCTTTTAATCTTCCCAGCCATCATGGGAAGTGGGTGGAGTTTTCCATTTCACGGATGAGTAAACCGAGGCTCAGAGAGGAACACGCTTGGCCTCAGGAGATCAAAACTAAGACTTGAACCCACATTGCTCTCACTCCACGACCCTGGCCGCTACTCCCCACCCCCTGCTTACCAAAAGCAAAGAAAACAAACCAAAAAATTGACTTTTTATTTGATCTCGGAGAGTTCATCATAGGCAAGGGGATGGTTCCGACTCTTTTCTGTCTGTTAGTTTTTGGAAAATTGATAGCAGCTCAGGGCCACGGGTGGACAGGGTCCCCATACGCCATCCCAGTGGACAGGGTCCCCACACTCCTAAAGCTGTCTCCTCCTTCACGCACCCCAGCCGCTGCCCTACAGGCTCCCTCCTCTGCCCCCCGAGCCCCTCCCTCTCTGCCACCCACCCCCTTTAGTTACCCCTCCCCTCCACCCCTGCCGGGCCTCCAGGCCCCTGTCCTCGCTTGGACCCCAGATCCCTGACGGGAGTTTCCTGTGCCCATCACCCGCACTTTCCATGACACAAGAGGAAGTCAGCTGAGCCCGGGCTGGGTTTTCCAGCAGCCCGGCCGGGTGGAGGCCGAAGGTGTGGGTGGGGAGGGGTAGCAGCCCCCAGGCCGGGGCGTCAGTACCTCCTCGGCCTCCGCCGAAGAGGCGCCTGCCTGCGCTGCCCCGACCTCAACAGGTAACCACGGGGGGTGCGTGTGTCCGTCAGTCCGTCAGCCCCGCGCTCCCGCAGCCCCTCTGGGCTCCGTGACCCCCAAGCGCCCCCAGGATTTGCCCTCTTGCCGGGGCAAAGGGGCCATCGGGGATGCGTGGGGGGAAGGGAGGAGCTGAGGGCTGGGAGGGAGGGGCGACGGGAGGAGAGGAGGGAGACCGAGAAATGGGACTAGAGCATAGTAGGACCTCAGTGTTTGTTGAATGAATGAATCTATGGGATGGTTCCTAAAGACGGCGGGGTGGCCTGGCCGCCAGAGGAGGTGCCTCTGCTCTGAGATGGGCGGAAAGAGCCCTGCGAGTGTTTTGTTTGTTGAATGACTCAGTGACCTGAATCCTTGAAAACCTGTAGTCGGCAGCCTGGAGAGGGGGGCCCGGAGAGGGGAGCAGGCTTTGCAGCAGCCCCCTTAACCCCACATCTCAGGAAGTGCATCCCCTCCCCCAGCTTTGCTCCTGCTCAATTAGTTCAATGGTGGGAGGTGGGGAAGGGGGAAAGGAGGGACATAAGATCCGGGTTCTGGTTCCTCATGGATAGTGAGAGGCATGCAGGTGTGGTGAAGGGGCTGGGTTACCTTCAGTACCTCTGCCCCAAATTGCCATGTAGCCAGTCAGGGCTCAGCTGATTTGTCTGTAAGATCTGGGACTGGATGATCCCGAGGCTAGTTCTCTTGTTCTAGGAAACTGCACCCCCACCCACCGCTGTGCCATAGGAGTTGGAGGTGGGGGACTTCTCTGTTCTGGGACCTGGAGGGTTTGACTCTTTCTCTTGAGTAAGCGGGTGTCAAGTGTCAGAGCTTCTGGGGAAGGGCAGAGGGCAGAGGATTGGAGGTTGCGCTGGATGGGGGCGTGCTGGCTCTGTCAGGTTGGTCAGTGTGTACACTTTTCCACAGTCCTGTGTGGGAGTAGGGCCGCCCTCCAGGGCCTGAGCGGCCTGCAGGGCAGGTCAGGACACTCTACCCCCATCTTCCCCAGCCCCTCCCCGGAGCCCGGGTTTTGCTCACAGACAACGCTGGCCTCACATCCCTGCGGTGAAACCTTGAGAAAATGACTCAAGCAGGTTACCTCGGCTCCTCATCTGTGAAATGTGATGGTTTGAAGATGAAGCGGAACAACCCTTGTAGAGAGCATAGCACAATCCTAGGAAGGGCTCCTGGAACCAGAGTTGTGTTATGATGATCATTTCAGGGTGGGGAGTGTAGGGTTTGGGGGTCTGGATGCCGGCTGCACATGCTGACCTGCTGGGTGACCCTGGGCAAGTCATTTCCCGTTTCTGGGACCTATAAGATGGGGGTAGGGAACGATCCCTGCATCGCAGGGCTTCTAGAAAGTTCCATTATAATGACACAAAGAGCTTGTAAACCCTAGTGCACTCCTTTGGGTGTGAGGGCTGGTCAGCTCAGGCCTGGTCCGCCCAAGACTCCTCGGGGCCTCTTCACACTTCCTCACTGGGCTGTGTGCACGGAGGCCCAGCAGATGCCCTTGAATGAACTGACCTGCCGTTTTCACCCCCACTGGGCCCACTGCAGGCCTCGCCATGGCGAGTGTGTGAGAAACACACATCCCAGACCCCACAATGTGTGCAAATCCCGTATCTCAAGGACTCAGCATTCACGTTTTCTCTTTATTGCTCCTGTAAGTAAGATTGGACTCATTCAACCATGGGGCATACGCTTTGATTGAGAAAATAAGGCCACCCAGTAGATAGAGTAGGACAAGTGTTAACCAAGCCCATTTTCAGATGAAGTAACTGAGGATCAGGGAGGTTAGGTGAATTCCCCAAGGCGCACAGCTAACCGACAGTAGACGGACTGGACCCCCAGGTCTCCTGGCCTACGGGTGACTCTCTCCCAGCACAACCTCTCTCTTATCTCAGGCTGGTGCTTCCCCTGCCCTTGGAGGGGTTTTGCTGTGTTGTAGTAGAGACTGTGGGGGTCTAGGAGGCCGACAGGCCCAACTGTGTGTCCTCGAGTCTCTGCAGCCTCTGCTCTCAGAGTCTCAGACTCTTTCTGTGAAATGGGCAGTGCAGAACCTGTCTGGAGGGTTGGCTAAGTGCACCCATGGAAAAGGCACAGAGTGGGTCATCAGCAGAGCGGGCTTTAGAGCAGCAGACTCTCCAGTAGTCCTGTTAGAGTAGCGGGCTGCTGCATTTCTAAGGTCCCTGGGTACTTGTTGGAAGGTCTCCTGTCCCTCTCTTTCTTCTGCTATTCAACCCAAGCCTTCTCTCCCCAGCACCTGCCACAAAGCTATTTCTTGAACAAATGAATGAATGAATGAACGACAAGCAGGCTTTCAGTATGAGCACATGAAACAGACTGATGGGCATCCCACAAACCTGAGCTTCCAGTCTAGTGGGGAGACAGGCAGCTGGGACAGAGCATGAGAAGGGCTGGGGCTGAGGGAGCACGCAGGAGGAAGTGTGTCAGATCTAACCTCTGGGGAAGTCAAGGAAGGCTTCCTGGAGGAGGTGACATCCAAACTGAGCCTGCAAGGGTGAGTAGGAGTTTGCCAGTTTGGAGGTGGGATTGGTTTTTCTGAGGGCAAAGGCTTCTGGGTCCTATTAGCACAATAGCTGTGTTACTGCAAGTGAGAAGGGTCTAGAAGTTGGGGGACCTGGGGGTCAGTCCTGACTCAGCCCCTCACTGGCTCTGTGCCTGGGGTCAAGTGTCTCCCTCAGGCCTCAATTTATCTGTGAAATAAAGGGGCTACACCAGATGGTCCCCGAGATTCCTCAATCTGTGAGTTGAGATTTGGCATCTTATTTAAAGAATATCATTTACTCTGGTAAATGAAAGATCGATACAACCTTTTTTTGAAGGACAAAATGGCAAAAGCCACAACTTTTTTTTAAAAGCTCATACACAGTGTTTCTTTTAGAGAGCTTTCTTATACTCTCCAGTGTGCAAGGGAATATACAGAAGGGTGTTTAGGTCACATAGGGATAATGAAAACCTGGGAAGACAGGGCAAAGGGCAAGTAAGTTCCACCTGACTCCGCTCTGGAATACTATACAGCCAACAAGAAGGAAGACATAGTTCACACACAGAGATGGCCATTCTGCTCCATTAAAAAGCTAAATTTCAGGACAATTTGTATACTGCAATCTTATTTTCATCAAACAAAAATATGAGTGAATTGAATAGTTAGGTAAAATGTTTCTACATTCACAGGAGAAAGGTTTTGCAGAATATTCATCAAAAGAATGATAACAGAGATGAATTGTGGGGCACAGGGTTCGGTAGAGTTGGTAGAGGGAGGATGGCCTGGGCTTTTGTTGTTAGTTTATGCACTTATTGTTTAGTTTTTTTCAAAGGATGTATATTATGATTTTATGATAAATTAAAAAATAACGTAAAAGGGATCTGCAGAAAATCTTTTAGAGAAAAAAGTCCCCTGTCTTTCTTTGTATAATTATATATGACAAATAACATTTTTATTATATGATTTTCCTTAATACTAAAAATAATACATATTTATTAAGAAAAATCAGCAAGTACAGTAGAATATAAAAAATAAATCCACCATCCAATATGACTACCGTTAACATATTAGGGCATATATTTTTATTCTTTTTTCTATCTATAATTCCAATAATTATACTGTATTTCAAAATTAGTGTTATATATGATATATATCTATATATAAAAGATATGTATATGTATTTGTATAAATTTATATAAATAAATATATATACATAATGCAGATATATATAAATATCTATATACACACAAATATATACATATATTTATCCTTGTAACCTGCTTTTTCTCTTAAAATATATTCTGGGTGTCTTCCCATGTCATAGACATATATAACATGGTTTTTTAAGTGGCCCTGATTTTTTTTAACTAATCCCTATTACCGGACATTTGTGTGGTTTATTCTCTCTCTCTCTCTTTTTTTCTTTTGGCTATTAAAAATAACTTTGTGATAAGTATTTTTTCACAAGTATCTTTTTTTAACATCCTTATTTCATTTAAGTAGAATTATTTGAATCAAAAGTTATGACCATTTTAAATACCAAAAGCCCTTTCTAAAAATGGAATGAGTGACTTCCACCCCAGCTTAGTTCTGGTAAATCAGAATGCTGACTGGCCAGATTTGCTTAAAAAGGGGCACACCCGAATAGGTTTACAATCACTTTCCGGGTCAGGGTTCTTTTACCCTGTGGGTGGGCACCCCAGGCACCCCCTGACAGTCAGTGAGGGGGGGGGCCCAGGCACACCCCGGAGCGCAAATTTGAGATAACATTAAGACACTTTTTTGTGTGTGTATATGAGGAAGACTGGCCGTGAGCTCACATTTGTGCCCATCTTCCCCTATTTTGTGTGTGGGACGCTGCCCACAGCATGGCTTGATGAGTGGTGTAAGTCCACCCCCAGGATCTGAACCCACAAACCCCAGGCAGCCGAAGCAGCGCGCTCGAACTTAACCACTACGCCACAGGGCCAGCTCCTAAGACACATTTTTGGTGAGTGTCCAGGGCTCTTCTGTGATAATTTCTGTTTGATTAGTGATCTGGACCGGATTGGTGGGACGTTCTGAGAAGCCAAGGCCACTGGCCCTGTTTTAGAGATAGGGAGACTGGAGAGATGAGGGGACGGGCCCAGGTGTGTCAGCCTTGGCCTGGGGGCAGAGGCAGGTCAACGGAGGTGTCTGGAGAGAGATGGGCTCTGGTCTGGTGCAGAGGGTGGAGGGAGTAGCCCAGTGCCTCCCACCCAATTGCTACCCACATGGCGCCTCATCTGAGTGTGCGTCCCAGCAGGCCCCAAAACTTCAGAATGAGTTCCATGTCCTTAATTCTTTAAGCTCTGCTGAGGGCAGGGCCGTGTTGAGTTGACCCTACGAGATGGTCTGGAAGCAAGTATTTATTGGCTCTGTGTGTGGTGATAATGGTAGTGGTGACGATGTTGGTGGTGAAGGTGATGATGATGTTGGCGGTGATGACGTGGATAATGAGGATGACGATGATAATGGTCATAAAAATGATGAAGATGGTGGTGATGTCAATAATGAAGGCGACGATGATGATGATGTCAATAATAATGATGACGACGAGGTTTGTGATGACAATGGCGATATTGATTACCATCTAATAAGGGCCTGCACAGCGCTAAGGGCTCTGAGTAATTCATTATCTTGGTTTTCTCCAGTGTGAGTGTGCCGCCATCACTGATATGGAGGATGATTTGTGGTGGCTCACAGATGAACATCTTTATCTTAATTGTTATGTGTCTGTTTCCACTTATATTAATATACTAGGAAGTAGATAATTAGCTCACCAAACTCATAATTTATGAGAGTGATATAAAGTTTCATTTTTAGATTATTTAGGTAAAACTGCTGAGTTGATTTAAAGGAAAAATATTAATACTTGGAACTTGGATAAGGTAAATATCATGAAGACGGAACTTAAATAGTGGACATTTGGGACCATTAGAGGCAGATACCGTTATTATCCCTCTTTTGCAGAAGAGAGAGTAAAAGCTGAGAGTTTAATTAGGCTGACATCCAGCAATATGCAAATGGTAGAGCTGGGACTTAAACCCAGATGCTTAATTACAAAAACATTTTATTTAAATATAGGATACACACAGAAAAGTGCATATATCATTCATGTATAGCTTCAATGACTTCACAAACTGAACACACCGTGTAACCAGCACCCAGATAAAGAAACAGAACTTGGGGCCGGCCGGGTGGCGCAAGTGGTTAAGTGTGCGCGCTCTGCTGCGGTGGCCCGGGGTTCGCCGGTTTGGATCCCGGGTGTGCACCGACCCACCGCTTGGCAAGCCATGCTCTGGCGGTGTCCCATGTAAAGTGGAGGAAGATGGGCACGGATGTTAGCCCAGGGCCAGTCTTCCTCAGCAAAAAAAAAAGAGGAGGATTGGCAGATGTTAGCACAGGGCTGATCTTCCTCACAAAAAAAAAAAAAGGAACAGAACTTGACCAGCACCCAGAAGCCCCCCTCATGCACTTCCTTTTAGTCACCACCCCATCCCCAGGTCGCCGCCATACTGACTTTTATCATCATAGATTACTTTTGTCTGTTCTTAAACTTTATCTAAATGGTATCACACAGTTTGTACTTTTTTGCATCTGGCTTTTTTTCCTTCAACATTATGCCTGGGAGCTTCATCCATGTTATTGTGTGTAGCAGGAGTTTGTTCTTCTTCACTACTGTATAGTATTCCACAGTGTGATGACACTACAGTTTATTTACGCCTTCTGCCATGATGGGCATTTGTTTTGTACAAAGTCCACGTTTTTTAAGCCTGAAGCTCTGCTGCCACCCACAGATACCCGCACGTCACAGAGTGAACAGGACTTTCTCTAAAGAGCTAGAGACCAGGAAGGGGTGTGAAACACACAAACCCACAATTACAGAGGCAGGTGACTTACTAATTATAGAGCGGCCTTGAGGTGGCCTGGGCGGTGAGTGGTTTGGACAACCTTCATGCTTCTCTGGAGGCTTTGTATTTCATAAAGCACTTTTCCGAGCAGCATCTTACAGCCCCATCAGGAAGGGCGATCCCTTGTCCCCATGCTACAAACAAGGAAACTGAGGCTAAGGGAGGTGACCCCAACACCACACGGCAAAAAAGAAACAGAACCAGGGTCTAGACTCAGACCTCCTGATACTAAGTTCTTGGCTATTTGTGCCTCCTTCCAGATGCCTGGTAAATCCAGGGGTCCTGCCAGGCCGCAGAGACCCTCATAGTCTGGGGATCTGAGCCACCTTCTGAGAAGGATTTAAAGCTCAAAGCAAGGATTTAAAGCCAAAACAAATCATCTTTGGCTTTTTGGAGTGAGAAGCTTCCTTTGAGCTTCACTTTATTTCATTTTGCAAAGCAAGGGGAGGGTCCCTCCCCCACATTGCCTGCCCCCCCCCAGGGGAAGGGCTGTGGTCACTGGGATCAGTAACAGCCCTGGGCTGTCGTCCTCCTGAGCAATGAACTTTCACATTCATTGTTGTAGTCGATTTCATAACCGCCCCGGGAGGAAGGCAGTGCAGATAACATTTGCCCCATATTTCAGAGAGGTGAAGTAACCTGCCCATAGTGCCTTGGCGGGTTAAGGAACCAACAGGGACCCGGGGCTCTCCCCTCTCAGCCCAAGAGGATACCCTCGCCCTGCTACACTGGGCCTTGCTTTTAGGATGTAGCCCACACTTGGGCCTTGGGGCCTGAAGTACAGGAACATGGGGGATCAGAGATGTTAGGGGCTTCCCCAGAACACACAGCAAGAAGGATCAGGTGGAGTGAGAGCCCACGGGTCCTGCATCCCATGTCTGCAGGATGGGACCAGGGTGGGGAGGCTGGGGGACGAGGGTCAGCAGAGAACCCTGGGGCAGACTGGCTCTAGGGCAGCCTCCCTCATGGGGATAGGGGTTAAATGGGCTTCTAGAGCCCCTTTTTATTATCTGGAGAGCTCTGCTGCTCACCAGCTGAGGAACCCCCTCTGTAAGACGGGAATAATAGTAGTACTTGCCTCATTGGCTCAGGATTAAATGAGGCCAAACTGTGAGAATGGTGCCTCCAGTACAAACACAGCTAATGAGGGCAGCGAGGGAGGGGCATGCGCGTGGATTTGGGGACAGATGAACCAACACACGCCCCCTCCCCATTATTCCAGAAGGAAGGTGTTTGTGACTGTCAGAAATACAACCCAGTCGTCCGAAGCAGATGGAACCAGCCCATAAACTGTGACCATTAAGTATTGTTTCCTTGATTCTGTGACAAGGCCACTCTGCTTGGGTCTTATCAGGCTGGAAAGTAGAATGTGCCCCGTGGCATATAAGTCACACTCCAGGTGGGCTTGCGCCCGGGGAGGGGCTTGCAGGAAAGCCCCTTGTCTGGGCTAGGCCTGTCCGTGGGGGTGGGTCCTGTCCTCGAGGGGACCACTCCCAGGGCCTGACCTCTGTGCCCTGTGAGGTTGGTCTGATCACGGTGCAGGGCTGGCACTGGGCCTTGATGAGACAGGCACTGGGGAGGAAGGCCGAGGCTTGATGCTGGGGCAACGAACCCAGGGGTGAGGTCTGGGTGGGGCTAGAGGAGTGTGGGAGGCGGAAGGAAGCTAGAGCTGGTCCTGCCCCCACTCTCCCCCTGGCCCAAGGCTTCCTCCATCCAGGAAGCCCTCCATGGTTCCCACTCTGCAGTGAGATGTGGCCTGCTCTATCTCCTTCCATCTTCTTTTCTCCTCTAAGCTCCCTCCGACTTCCCCTCTCTGACAAAGGAGTTGGACAGAAAAGCTAAAAGTCTAAAATTCTGTAATCCTGAGAGCTCGTTCCTCTCCAGGCTCTGCTAAAGGTATAGCCATTGTGGCCACAGATTGTCCTGAGAAGTTTCAGGTCAAATCCTGATGATGGGATTTGTGGAGGGAATGGGATATTTAAAACACGAATGAGGATTTCTCATGAGGGGTCCATTGCTCCACTTGGTGGCCTTGTGGTGCCTGGATCCCTGAAAAGGGAGGCTGCATGCTGGAGCTGGGGGCTGATGCTGGGGGCCATCGGGGAGCAGAGGGGCTTCCCCTGCCATGCTGAGCACCAGATGGTGTGGGACACAGAGCTGCCACCTCTGGAGGTGGGGTCTTTCAGCCCAAGGGGCACTCCAAGGCGCTGTGACAGACAGCTGCTTCTTTTGAGTCCTGTTACCCAGTGACCCCCAGTTGTGAGTGAATCTAATGGGGGGGGTCTTTGGGGCACAACTGAGGAACTCTCTTTGTTCTGCCCAAGGTTTGGGGGCCCTGGGAGAAGGGATGAACCAGAATGGGTGGTCGGGCCCCAGGAGCTCCCTGCCCCGGCAAATCACTGAGGGCTGCTGGGCCTGCAACCTAGTTTCTGCTTCCTCCGGGGGCCACCTCTGGCCGGGGAAATTGTCCAGGCTCACCCTGAGACCAGGGTGGGGCAGGGGTCCCGAACCTGGCGTCCAGATTTGTGCATCAGGGTTCCACAAACTGCCCGATGTTATGCGTGTGCGTCTGTGTGTTTTTTTGGAGAGAAGGCCCATACCTTTAGTCCGAGGCTCCATGCCTCCCCCTCACCTCAGAAGGCTCTAGAACCCGAGGTGCAGGATGAGGCCGTGCAACGTGGAAACGTGGTTTCGTGTTTTGTTGGTTTGCTGCAGAGAATGCATCTTCTCCCCACTTAGGAAACCGCCATTTGGGGACCTGGGCTTTGTGCTTTTGTCTCTATTGTTGGGCTCTGTGTGCAACTGATCGTTCTGCCACAGATCACAGCCTGCGTGCATTTCCGTCACCTCCCCAAGTCCTGAGATGAGGAGCCTGGTGCTGGTTGCTGGGGCTTAGAGGTAAAATGAACCTCACTGTGCAGAGAACGGAACTGAGGTCCCCCCCAAAATCAAGTGACCGGCACAGGCCCCTACGGCCGGTCCAGAATGGTGTCTGGGATTTCCCATTCTGGGTGTTGGGTCCTTTCATCCCATTATTCCTTAACCTCCCGGCTTTTCCTGTTGCCATGGCGACAAGAGAACAGGGGCTGGAGGGAGTTAATATTTGCTGGTACTTTCTATGCATCGGCTGTTTGATCGACCTCTCACCACAACCCTGCAAGTCTAGGATCTCATCCCCCTGTTATGGCCACTGCCCAGCGTGGACGGATAATCAGGCCGTGGTCCCATTGTCTGACCCCAGAGCCCCTGCATGTCCCACAGAACCATGCTGTCTCCTCCCATTTTCACGGCCTCTGTCTCATCACCACCGGCTTCTCACACTCCAATCCACAGCCCACTCATTTCAAGCAAAATTCTAAATTCAGCATCTCTGAAGTATGCCAGGCTGAGCAGATCTGACACTGCGCCCTGGCAGTCCCCTACTTTTGGTTGACAGAGAGGCTTCCCATGCTTTGTCTGAGGCCCTGGGGAATTTGGGGAGCTCAGGGATCAGGAGAGGGACCAGACGCAACCATACTTGGTCTGATAGAAGGAGAGCGGCCGAACCTCATGCTGGGAGAAAGTGTACGTTCCCCATTATGGTGGTAGCCCTTTTTGAGGTTGAAAGTTTCTTTTTTGCTCCCCAGCTGTATGGGGAACCTGTGGGTTTGGGAGTGCTTGGGATGACTAGGCCCAGCTTTGGTGGGACTCATCGGGGCAGGGTGGGGACGGCCACTCCCAGGTTCTCAGGGGAAAAAAATCTATAAGTAACAGAAATGTGATAGATCTGTTATCAGTTACGTGAACTGTGAAACGCAAGTTCCTCTGCTACGTGCTCTGACCATGAAAAAATTCACAGACGTTTTATGGGAAGCTTAGAAAATTAAAAGGTACCGCTCGCCAGGCCAGGCAACCTGCCTCTGTCACCTGGGCGTGCTTGCAGCCGTGCTGAGCCTGAGTTCGAGCGTGGACAAGAGGAGGCCTTTTTGGTCCAGCCCGCAACTGCAGGCCCAGTAGAGTGGGCTCCTTTCGGAGTGGCCGTGGTCCCTATGCCACCCTCCTCCTCACTCAACCCCCACCCCCAGTACTGTCTCTGTCTGACTCGGTTTCCCTCCCCAACCCAAGGTAAGAGAACCTGGCTTTCTTAGCTACCTTTTTTCTTAATTAGGAAAAAATAGTACCCATTCACTACGCTTTGTACAAAGATTGGAAGATTCATAAAATGTATAGGAATAAAATTTCAACCACCCCCCCCAGAATCCCATCACCCAAAGATCCCCCCGGTCCCCCCAAGCTGCGGCCACCCCCCTGAGGCTCTCACTTATGTCCCCTGACTGCCCAGGTTTCATCTAACCTCTTTAGCACGGCCAATTAAACTCATTTCTTTATTTCCAGCGTTCTTTGTTTTTAAAGCATTTTTATTGTTGTAAAGGTTGCATGCTCTCTGAAGAAAATTTGGGAAGCACAGAAAGATATTTTCTTGCCTCTTCGAGTAAAGAAAGGAAGATCATAATCCTACCTCCCCGAGGTGACCACTGTGAGTTTGGAATAGCTCCTTCGCGTCCTTGTGGACGCGTTTAAAGCGTATGTTTCCACGGTTGAGAGCTTATTGTACAGAGGATTCTGGGTCTTGGTCTGTCCTGCAACGGTGTGAATAAACATTTCTCGTGTTAATAAAAATAGTGGCTCTCTTGTGTGGTCTGGTATGTGCTCAGATTATGGCCAGCACCTTGGCGGCAGCATCTCACTTAATTTTCTCACGACCTTACGAGGCAGGGGCTGTTGTTAATTTCACAGACGAGAAACTGAAGTGACCTTGTCTGATGTCGGAGAGCCAGCCCGCCTGGCTCTGAGGTCCCTGCTCTTAATCACTAGGTTATGTCTCCTCCTCTGAATTTTTAATGACTTTTCTAGTTCTCTACAAAAGCAGCAAATGACCATTGTTAACAATTCAGAAATGACCGAACAGCGTAAAGAATATTCAGAATCCCATCACCCGTGATGTTTATTTCTGAAGTTTGACATTTTGTGCCTATATAGTCCCCATATTTTTATAGTTGATGTTATCCCGTTTGGAATGATTTTTTTAAAAAATCTAATATCATAACGTATTTCCCAAGTCATTAGACCCTCTTGGAGAAACATAATTTTTATGGATGGTTTATCAGTCCATGGAGCAGGGGATCTTTAGTGAGTGTAATCATTTCTTGGAGGCTGGACTTTTAGGCTGGACTCTCTTTCTGAATTTATAAATAACTCAGAGATGAATAACTTTCTGCATTAAAACTGTTTCTGTATTTCTGACTGTTTTTTTTTTTGTGAGGAAGATCAGCCCTGAGCTAACATCCATGCCAATCCTCCTCTTTTGTTGCTGAGGAAGACCAGCCCTGAGCTAACATCTATTGCCAATCCTCCTCGTTTTTTTTTTTTTTTCCTTTTTCTCCCCAAGGCCCTAGTAGATAGTTGTATGTCATAGTTGCACATCCTGCTAGTTGCTGTAAGTGGGACGCCGCCTTAGCATGGCCGGACAAGCGGTGTGTCGGTGCGCGCCCAGGGTTCCAAACCCGGGCCGCCAGTAGTGGAGCGCACGCACTTAACCACTAAGCCTCGGGGCCGGCCCCCTGACTGTTTCTTTAGGATATATTCCCAGAAACTGAATTTGCGGGCTGAGGGTGTTTATAGCCCTCAATTTCTTTTGCCAAATTATTTTGCACATGGTTGGAACTCTTCACCCTTCAGTTAGCAGCATCCGCTTTACTCCTAATTAGATGAATATGAAATATTACCTTGGTTTAATTTGCATTCCTTTTATTCTTAATGAAGTTGAATTTTTTAATGTTGTTTGTTAGTCACTTGTATATCTTCTTTTGTGAATCATCTAAGTGCTTTCCAGTTGAAAGGTTCTATGATGACAGATGTCCCATAGGATAGCTACTAGTCAAATGTAGCTATTGACCACTTGAAATGTGGCTAGTTTGACCGAGAAACTGAATTTTTAATTTAATTTAAATTTGGATTTAATTTAATTTAAAGTTTTATTTTAAATCTAAATTTAACAGCCACAATGGCTAGTGGCTACCACATTGGATAGCACAGGTCTAAAGCCTTTCCCCAGTTATGTATTGGAATCTCAGTGAGTGTTTTGTATTGATTCATATAAGTTCTTTATATATTATGGCTATTCATCTTTTGCCATATTTCTTGCAGATATTTTCCCCAGGTTGCTATTTGACCTTTACTTTTTTGTTCACGTTGTTTACAGAGTATCAAAATGTTAGGTAGCCAAATCTCGTGATCTTTTCTTTTTGTGGTTTCTCCCATAGCTTTAGGCTTAGAAAGTCCTCCCCCTCACAGAGGTTTGATAAATACTCTCATCAACTTTATTCGAGTCTTTCTGTGATTTTTTTTTCCTTTAGCCCTTTAATCCACCCAGAATTAATTTTGCTGTGTGGTATGAGGTATGGTATGTCTTAGTCATCTCTGTGTCTGGCATAGAATATATGCTTAATACATTTTATCTCAGATGGGACATTTTGGTGCCTGTAGGTTAGATTGGGTTGGGGAGGGGTGTGTAAGCAGGGTGAAAGTAAATAGTGGATAAAATACCACTACTTAAAACGTTGATATGTTTTAAAATTGTGATGTTTATGAAGATTTTAATGACATAAGAAAACAACTCTGATACAATGTTATTTTCAAAGAAAGATACAAAATCATACCTACAATGTAATATCAATTGTTTTAAAAAAGCAATGAAAATATTGGAAGAAATATTCGAAAATATTAATAGTAATTGTCTCTGGGTAGTTGGTTTTTTTTCTCCTGCTTCTTAACATTTCTCTACTTCCCCAGTCGACCACAGTACTTTATGATCAGAAATATTAAATATAGTGCTTGGAGAAACAATGCATCACAGCCATCATCCATCATGTCAGCAATTCACAGGACCAAGCTCTGGGTTTAGGGCGGGTGGGCTGTGGTGGGGAAGGGTCCTCACTGGCTTTTGGTTCAGGCAAGCTGAGGCTGAATTTGCATGTGACACAGCAGAGAATGTCTCAGGCAAGTGATATAACCCGGGGCTGTTTTCTCATCTCCAAAATAAAATAATAACAACTTTGTGTGGGGCCTGTGAGGATATACTGTTTTGTTGTTAATTACACACACATGCACACACACAGAGTATACATATGTGCAAAATTACACATATCACGGAAACATATTCAAAGAACACCAGCATAAATTTTTAAAAAGCAATATTCTCTCATCTCTGTCATTTCTCACCAAGCCCACTCTCCAGAGGTAACCACGGCTAAAACTTTGGTCTGAATCGTTATTTGCTTATTTTACAAATTGGGATCATATTATACTTATTATTTATGCATAAGAAGATTGCTTTCTTTTTTTTTCACTTTCCAATAAATTGTGAGTGACTTTCCTTGTTAATACAGGTGAATTTGTATCGTTCTCTTTAATGTCTGCACAGTCGTCCAAAATATGAATGTGCTGTCATTTATTTTATTCTTCTCTTCATCTTCATTTAGTCTGCTCCCCCTGTTACAGGGAGAGCACAGCGAATGTGTCTTTAGGCACATGTGTTTAGTATCTTTTAGGATGGGTTTTCCAGATGTGGTGGTGTTTTGTGTATATGAGCATTTAAAGTTTTGAAAGATAATGCCGAATTGGTTCTTTTAAGAAAGGTGAACAAGTGGACAAGATTACTGTAAGGTAGGAAGCCTCTGATTGCCCCACTTCCTCAATTCTGGATGTTACTGATAGTTTTAACTTTTACCGATATGATAGGTATAAAATATCTAATTGTGTTTTAAATTTTTATTTATTTAATCATCAGGGAAGTTGAACATTTTTTTCATATGTTTTGTGGCATTTATGTTTCTTCATTGCTTACTTATCTATTCATATTCTTTGCCTGTTTTTCTTTTGAGTTGTCTGTCCCTTCCTGGTTGATTTACAGAAGCTCTTGATATTTACTGGATATTAATTGTTTGTTGATTACATGTGTTGCAAATATTTTATCCCAGTCTGCCATTTTGTTTGCAACGATTTATTTTTATGGTGTCTTTCACTATTCATAAGTTTTAGATTTTTTTATGTGGTCAAAATTCTTTTTCTTTCTCTTTATGACTTCTAGTTTTTATATTATGCTTAGAAAGATCTTTTCCACATTGAAGTTATAAAAATTTTCCCCTATATTTTTTCTAGTATTTTTGTTGTTTTATTTTATTACACAGACGTCTTTAATCCACCTGTATTTTTTTGCATATAGGGTGAGATGTGACTTGTTTCAGTTACTTAAAATCATCTTTAAAGTTTTTATTTTTTAATCTTTTTCTCCAAAAGGAGAGCAGATGCCTCAACACCACTATTTGAAGACTCCGTGTTTCCCCCACTGATTAGAAACACCACCACATTATTGAATTTCCTCATAAATCTGGATCTTTTTCTGGATTCTCTCTTCTTTTCTATTAATTAATCTATTCCCAAAAGGGTACAGTCGGCTTAATTTCTGTAATCTGTCAATTTAACTGTACTTTCGATATGTGGAAGGGCATTCTCCTTTCTCAAACATTTATTAGTTATTCTCACTCATTTTCAAATAAATTTGTCAAATCTCTCACCCCTGAAAAATCCCATTATATTTATATTTGGATGCATATATGGATTGATTTGGAGTAGAATTAACATGATTATAATATTGAACCTTCCCATGGAGGATCTGGTATTAGACTAAATAAAAGTTATACTCTGGGCTTCTGTTTCCCCATTTGTAAAGAGAGAAGATTGGATTAGATGTGAAGTGCCCTTTAGGTTCTATAATTGAAAATAACAACAATAATAGTTGTTATATTTATTATGTAGTTATAATAATAATAATAATAGTCATTATAGGACCTAAAGTGCCACTCTGGGCACCAGGGTGCAAAGATATGGAGGACAAAATCCTGGTCCTCCAAGAGCTTTTCATCAAAGGGGAGATTCAACATGTACATGAAATTATGGCCAAAATGCCATGGATTCATGGGTAAATGTAAATAAAAGAGAGAAAGAAAGAAACAGATGGCGGGAGCTGCAGCTGTCAACCCAGCGAACAACATCTTTGGGAATGCTATGCAGATGGCACAAATGTTCACTAGCTTTAGTGAAATTTCAGGTGAAAAAAATCAACAGTGGTGTCTATCTAAATTCCTATATAACATCCCTCCTTTTGGGATACCTTTCTGTTTTTAGTAACCAGCTAGTTTGTGACTGGTTATTTTTCTCTGATGCAGCAAGAATGTGTCCAGGCTTGGACGCTCACAGCTTCTTAGGGTCAGATGGAACCTCAGAGACTGAACCTTTTATCGTGTAGACCAGGAAAATGGGTCCCAGAGCGGGAAAATGAGTTGCCCAAAGTCACACGGCGATTTGGAGCCAGGAGAACTCCATAAAGCTCTGTGGCTGCCTTGTGGTTTATCCTATCTCCCTCTGGGTTTCTGGAAGGGCACCTCTTCTCAGTAGGGGGCAGTTGTAACACTGCCTACTCCACCTCCGGGATATCAGAGGGTCTGTGGAGTGAACGGATAAGTGAGCAGTGGGGGGTGGAGAGTGGGGACTGCCCCCCATGGGGCCAGCTGACACCACATCCTGCTGATTCAGGCCTCTTGGAAGGCCTGACTTGTCTCTTGAAAATTCCCCATGGTGTGCTACACATGGGGCCCGGGGCCCTGGCTTCTGATCCCGGATTGGATTCTGACTTGAGCAAGTCTCGTTCTCCTCTCTCTGGGCCTGCGGAAGAGTGGCCAAGCAGGTTGTTTCTAAGTCCCTCCACTGGGATCCTGAGCTGCTGTGTTCTTTAGCATCTCAGCCATAGGTTGGGTCCAAGGCTCTGTTTGTCCATCCTGCTGGCCTGAGTGTGACCACAGTCAGGGTGTGTTGGGGGGTAACAGTGGGCAGTGACCAAAGTGGACTCCAGTGTGTTGACAGAATTTTGGGTGGGGAAGATTGTGACAGCCTCCCGCTCACACTCGCTGTGAAGCCATCTTGATTCACTGAGTGGCCCATCTCCCTGCCAGCACCAACCTCTCCGGAGTTTGCCTCTCTGATTCCCCGTGCAGGGCGAAACCACCTGTGGTCAATCTGTGTCCCCTTCTGCCCCAGGCAAAGGCCCACAGAGAGCCTGACAACCCCCCAAATCACTCAATCTAAGCAGAGGAGCCCCTTGACTAGCATCTTCGTGTAGGTGGACGCCTACAGAGAATGAGACTTGGGCTTATTATCCCAAACCCATGTGGACTCACTCTCTAAAGATGGGAAACTGAGGCCCTGCACCACCACAGTCACCTCCCTCCCCTGGGACTGCCCCAGGTGAGGCCCCGTTTCTTCCCAGAAGCCAACTCCCCCTCACCTTGCACTGTGGAGTGGGTGGGGTCCTCGGCCCCGTTCCTGTAACTGGGCCCCGTGTCTCCAGGCCCCGGGCCTGCCTTCTTCTACCTTTAAACACAGCTTCTTTCTTCAGGGCCTAGATGTGCTTCCAGCCTCCGAGAAGCCCTAGCTCGTGAACTGAGATGTTTATTTTCAAAGTAGTGGTGTGGGTCGTCTTTGTGGATGGCTCTTTCATTTGTTCATTCATTCATTCATTCATACCTTCGTTGAGCACCTGGCTTGTGCTAGGCACCCTGCATATAAAGATGAACAGATCCTGGTCAAATTCACGGATTCTGACTCTACCTGGATGAGAGCCTTTCCCTTGGTGGTGGCAGTGGGGGGTTTGGTAAGCTTCTCCCAGGCTGCTGGGGGGGATCCCACGTGTCCCTTGGAGAAGCACGGGATCCCACTGGAGGCTCTGACATGGAGTGGCTCTGGACCCCAGCAGCGGATTCCACTGTCTGTGGCTTTGTGCTCGCTCTTGCTTCTGACCATCTTCCCTGAAGCAGAGCGAGGCTTGGTATCCCCACAACCCCCACTTGCTGCCAGGTGACATCTCACCAATGACCTGGTCGGCCTGTGGTCAACCCTGGCCACACTGAGGGCCACACTGCCCCACGAATCAGGGCGGCCTGCAAAGTTGCATTAGGCGTTAGCTGAAGGAGCCTCTGGTTCTCACCTCGGGTGGGCGACTTTCCTACCCCAGAGCCGCCACCACCACCAGCTCTGCAGGAAGTGGTTATTTCTGTTCCCCTCCTTCAGTCACACACGTAGACCTGGAGCCACAGAGAAGAGAGGCCGGGCTGCAGGGCCAGGGTCTCAGCTTAGACTGCTCTCGACAGTGGGTGCCAGGTCTGGCTGCAGAGACTTTAGAGTTTTTAATGTTTTTTTTCTAAAATGGATGCACCTTTTCTGTTTTATTTACTAAGAATATTAATATGTGCTATTCTAAAATCATTCACAGGATCCAGGAAAGAATAAAAAAGAGAATAGCTTACCTCTAGACTCACTAACTGGAGACTACCACTGTTGAGGTTTTTGGTATACATCTTTCTAGACACTTCTGTGCAAACACACCTTTTTAAAAAAACATGAATGGGCTCCTACAACACTTGGTTTTATACTTAACATCATAGTTGTCTTTCTGAGTTAGGAAATGCAGATCATGCTTATTTTTTCAAGGAAGTCACAATTTATTCCCTTCTTTCCCCTGTTTGTGGACACTCGGATGGTTTCTACTGTTTTGTCAGCACTGCTCTGATAGATGCCCCTGAACTGTCCCCTTGTGAACTCCTTCAGCCATCGCCCTGCAATGAATCTCTAGGGCTGGGATCACGGGGTCATGGGGATGTCCATTTAAAAGGCCAAGCATATTGCTTCCTGTGATATGATTAGGATCTGCTTTCAGTTGGGGGGAAAAAACACCCGGTTCCCTGGTATCTTCCCAGGTCCATTTGAGCCTCCTAATCCTTTCTGCATCCCCTTCCCCAGCCCGTCTCCCGGTTTCTGGCTGATTCACTTTCCCCCGTGCAAGAGCCTGGCGGGTTTGTCTGTCCTCTGTCCAGCACGGTCACTGTCATCACGGGGTGGGGGAAGCAGGTGGTAGAGACAGGGCAAAATCAAGCTTGTGGTCAGGGTGGGGTTCTTCCTCCTTTCTCTGACTTGTGTGGTTGGACCTTAGCCTGGGTCTCCTGGCCCGTCCAACAAGGATGCTGAAACGTTGCTCTGGGCTGACATGAAGGTTAATCTGAGACCACGGTGGCCAAACTTTGTAAATTGTAAAAGGCAGGACATTGTGAGGGGAACAAGGAGGGAAGGGGCATCTTAGAGGTTGGGCGAGGGGAATGGGGAGAGCCATGGGAACTGCGGGGTCCCTTGTCCCCACCTCTGAGGGGACACAGGGACCTGCTGGGGACACAGGGCACCTTCAATCCTGCCCTGAGTGTCAGCACTGAGGAGCCAGGAGAGAGAGGAATAGCTTTGCTGCCGAGGCCACAGCCCCAGAGGGAGGTCGCTGAGCCTGGACTCGTTCGTTTATTCAACAACTTATTGAGGGCCTACTATGCGCTAGACACTGTTCTTGGTGGGGGGGATACAGCAATGAACAAAACAGACCCAAAACACTCCTGGCCCCATGCTTCTAACGTTCTAATTTGGGGAGACAGCCAATAAACAAAATAAGTAAGTAAAAACGTATTGTGTGTCAGATGGTGATAAACGCTTTGGAGGAGAATAAAGCAGCCCAGGGGAGTTGGAAGAGGAGTGGCAGTTTTAAATAGGATTATTGGGGAAGGCCCCACCTAAGGGGAGGGAGGGAGCCAGGTGGATATCAGGAGGAAGAGCTTTCCAGGCAGAGGGACCAGGCAGTGCAAAGGCCCTGAGGCAGGAGCTGTCTAGTGTTTGATGGTGGAAGCAGTGCAAGCAGGATAGAGCAGTAGGATGAGAGATTGGAGAGCTCACAGAGCCCTTTTACAGGATCACTCTGCAGGCAATGTGGAGACTGCACTGAAGGGAGCAGGGCAGAAAGCAGGGAGACCAGCTAAGAGTGAGAAACGATGGTGGCCCGGAGTACCAACCAGAGTGGTCACCGTGGAGGTCGTCAGAGCCTGGCCACATGTTGAAGGTGGAACCAGCAGGATTTCTGGATGGATTGCATGTGGGGTGTGAGAGACAAAGGAGTCTGGGGCGACACCATGGTTTTCGGCTGGAACACCTGGACGGATAGAGGACCTTGTCCTGAGATAGGGACTCTCAGGAATTTCCTTTTGGCCCCCTTACACTTGAGATGCCATCACACATCCAAGTGGGGATGCTGAGTGGGCAGTGGGCAGTGGGACATGTGAGTCTGGGACCCAGGAGAGAGGTCCAGGCTGGGGACATGTTGGCGTCATCACTATGGATGTGGGAGGGACAGTGGGTGGTGGCAGCAGAGTCATGTGAAGTCATTGCCCTCCCTTTCTCTGCCCCTCAGTTGTGCCTCTGAGAAGAGAGCCAGTCACTTCCACCCGGAGCCCACCCCACTTCGCCTGTCAGCCATTCCCCTCCCCACCCCCTCTCCTGTCTTCCTTTCTCAGTCACCTGTCGTCTACATGTGGGTTGTCGGAGGGGGTTGCTATTTTGGGCTTCCTCTGCCCCTCAGTGAACAGAAGAGAAAGCTTTGGAGGCCATCAACACCAGCCCCAGCAAGCTCCCAAACTAGGTCACCGTGGAGCCTGGGGTCTCCATGCTCCAGGCTCCAGCCACATCTGTCATGATCCCAGACTCCATGTCCCTGCTCCCAGCGGGCGCCACCTGGGCGGCATGCGGCTCTGGTCTCCCCATTGGTCCTCTGTTCGAGCTCAGAATGTGAAACGGCTGACTCCTTTGCGGGTTCCAAGCATGGGCCACAGAGAGGGGCCTTGTGTTCGTCGCGTTTCCACCGACAGACTTGCTCCCCAGGCCAGCCAGGAGATCTGCCCACCGTGATCACTGGGAAATACAAATGGGTTTGCAGAGTCTGCAATCTCATATTTCACAGGAAGGATTCAGACTCAGGCAAAACTGTCTTTGGCTGAGCCTTTTCATCTTTTGATCAAGTATATATAGGGTTAGCTCTGAAACAGATGTGTAAACAGACACTGTTAATGATTTAAAGAAAAAACTTTTATTAAAGTCTAAAACACACACACGTGTGCACACACACACATGCACACACACACCTGTTACCACTGCCCAGCTGGAGATATAGAACATTTCCATCCCCCCAGAAGGCTCCCTAGTGCCTCTTCCCATCAGTAGCTCCCCTCCCACCACGAGCTAAGTCCTATTCTGACTTCCATCACTTTTGATTCATTTTGCCTCTTCTGCAGCTGCACATAAATGGAGTCAGAGTATGTACTTTCCTGTGTCTGGCTTCTTTCACTCATCATTTGTCGTTAGCGCCATCGAGTCACTTCTGACTCAACACCCCTGTGTACAGCAGAGTGGAACCCCACCTGGTCTTTTTGTGCCATCATGTCTGCTTCCGGCGCTCTATCAGGCAATGCTCCGCTGCTATTCACAGGGTTTTCATGGCCAATCTTTTCAGAACCAGGTCTGTCTTAGTCTGGAAGCTCTGCTGAAACCTGTCCACCACGGGTGACCCTGCTGGTATTTGAAATCCCAGTGGCATAGCTGTCAGCATCACGGCAACACACAGCTGCCACAATATGACAACCAACAGTCGGGTGGTGTGGTTCCCTGCCTGGGAAACGAACCTGGGGCCGTGGCAATGAGAGCACCGAATCTTAACCCCTAGACCGCCTTCTCTCATCATATGCCTGTGAAATTCATCCATGTTTTTTTTTTTTTTTTTTTTTTTTGTGAGGAGATAAGCCCTGTGCTAACATCCGCCAATCCTCCTCCTTTTTTGCTGAGGAAGACAGCCCTGGGCTAACATCTGTGTCCATCTTCCTCCACTTTATATGGGACGCCGCCACAGCATGGCTTGCCAAGCAGTGCGTCGGTGCGTGCCCGGGATCCGAACCAGCGAACCCCGGGCCGCCGCAGCGGAGCGCGCGCACTTAACCGCTTGCGCCACCGGGCCGGCCCCCATCCATGTTTTTGAGTGTAGCAGCGGTTTGCGCTTTTCTATTGCTGTGTTGTATTCCATTGTATGAATCCCGCATTTTGTTTAGTGTTAGTGATTTTGCTTCAAGCAACATGAAGATCTAGACACTGAGTCTCTTTCGGCATTGTATCCACAGACCCTGGCATGAGCTTGGCACATAGTTTGTCCAATAAATGAATGAATCTTTGTTCTTCCCTTCGGCGGACATTAGCCAGGGCCGGAGTCGAGCCACACAGTGCGTGGTCATCACATTTGTGGACTGCCTCTCAGTCATGCTGGAATTGTCTCTCAAGGACCACGTAGTTGCTCATGAAAACCTCTGGGGAGGACTCGAGTCCACAGTCCTTGTCCTGCTCGGCTGCTCTGTGGAGGGCGTGTGCTCTCCTCCATCAGGCCCGTAGCAGACCACCACCTTGTTACAATCCTGGCTCTGAGGTTGCTTGAGCCCCAGATGTGACCCTTTGGTCCCACCTTGGGGAAAGGGGTGGGGACATGCCTCCATCAAGTAGCCTGAAGCCGTGTATGCCGCAGGGGTGACATGAGGAGACTGGATGCTAGAGCCTTGCTGTGTGACTGTGGCCACACCACTACCCTCTCTGGGCCTTGCTCCCCTTCTCTGTACAGATAGCCTGGCTTTGTCTCATTTCGGGTTCTCTCAGGGCTTCTGTCCACTGTGGCCACAGTTGACTGTGGGAGCCTGCAGGATGGGACAAGTAGGGGACGTTTCAGAATGTACCTCCTCTGTTGACTGCTAGGATAGGCTGATGCGGTCCACAGCTACCATCCCAGAATCGCTTCTCCAGGTAGAAAGCTTTGCTCAGCCAGGCACGTTGTCGATAAGACCACTCCCCCCAGCCCTGCCCTGGCCCTCGCCTTTGATGGTGAAATGTGAAATCAGGAAGCGGCTAGCTCTTGAGTGAAGTTGTATCGAAATGAATCCATCAAGGCAAATGGGATCTTGATTTTTTTGTGTTCCGTGGTTGCTGTTTCCTGAGTGGAAACATAAAAGATGATAGGGTGCTTTCAATAGAAAACAAAGTGAGATGGATGATGGAGTAAACATTAGGTGGGAATGTTAAAACCAGACATTTTGTGAAGAGAAAGCCTCCTCCAACAGACCCTGGATCTTCTGCCTTCATACATTGAGGCTGGGTCTACACAGTCTAAACATCTGGGATAATCCAAGTGAAAGGAGGCTAGATATTTTGTCTACACTGGTAGCAAATGTATGACACACATGTGCCCACTCTATTCCTGTGCCCCTGACAGACATCACTAATCAATTACAGAATTTGTTTCTGCTAAGTTCAGGTGCAGCCCAGATTTACGCTCAGCAAGAACAGTATTTCATACCATCAGACCTGGCATGTGTGTTTAAATCTGTTTGTTAGCTCTGGTCTGTACAGAGCCAAGCAGTATGAAAACTTGGAAACTTCTGCATACTAGTTGAAGGTTTTTTCGCTTTTATCCAGGTCTTTGGCTTGACTTAATCTAGATGCTCACTAGGTGAAATGTGAGAGCTCTGGAAAGGACCACACAATGCCTCCGGAAACACCGCTGGTAGAGAGTCGTTCCTTGGGGTACCCTTTTAAAAGTAGGAAATGGGGGGCCGGCCTGGTGGCATAGTGATTAAGTTCACACGCTCCACTTTGGCAGTCCGGGGTGTGTGGGTTCAGATCCCAGGCGTGGACCTCTGCACCACTCATCAAGCCATGCTGTGGCTGCGTCCCACGTACAAAATAGAGGAAGACTGGCACAGATGTCAGCTCAGGGGCAATCTTCCTCACCAAAAAAAAAAAAAAAAAAAGTAGGAAATGGGAAGATCTTTCTGAATCTTGAGTGTGGGTTTTATAGCCTGAGAAAGGATCTTGGGACATCAGAGCTGGGGAAGGGAGCAAAGGAGAGATGGAGGCCTTGACCCTCTTGACTGACTTCTCTAACTTCTCCTTTTGGGTTGGCGCCAGCCCAGGATTCAAAAACAGACAGGTAGCAATGATGACAATAACACAATAGCAACATGCCCCTCACGTCTAGAGGTCACTTTATAGTTTACAAACTGCTGTCACAGACATTAACTTCTTTAATCCTCCCACCCTGAGATGTATCATGATCCTCATTTTAAAGATGAGGAAGCAAGCACAGAGACGTTCATCAATGTCTGCAGTGGCACACAGCTAAGGATGGCCCAGACCGTCCTGTGTGACCCCGACCCACGTGATCTTTCCGCTGCCAAGTGAAGCGTCCTCAGTGATCCCTCAGTTCTTGAATTCCTTTTCTACTTCTTACCTGACCCTGCTGTCAGCATGTCTTTACCTGCTGCCCTGTCTGCTGACTGTGTCCCGGAACTGAGCACGTTAACAGCTTCTGTAAAGTGGGGGCACAATCTCCCTTTCTCACTGGTAGTTTCATAGGGCCCCATCTCCTCTCCTTATGGGAAATGACTGAGTTCCCCCCTCCATGCACCCCCAGCCTTCCTCACAGTGCTCCTTGGTTATGTGCTGCTTCAAGTTGAAAACAGAGCAGGCAGGAGACGTTTTGGGCTTGGAAGTGAGGTGAGGCTTCTGAGCATGCTATGGACCCGGCTTGCTTTAGCCCTGAAGTGGAATCAAGTTATTAAATGCTGTGTGCCTTAAAGTTCACTCCCAAGAGCATCTTCCTTATTTTTCCTTTTTGTTCTCTCTAAGTTATTTTGGTAGGTTCTCTGTGGACCTCAGGCTCCTATATGAAAATATACTGCTTTCTAACTGGGAGGGAGAAAATAAAGAAAAAAATCCCTGCAAAACAGACCCTCAATTTGGATCCTGCAAGGACATGGCTGGTCTCCTTATTGGCTTCCTGCTTCCAAGATTATGCTCCATCCGATCCTTCTTCCAGACAGCTGCCAGTGTGGTCTCTGTAAAACAGAAATCTGGGCACCGCATCATTGCCCGCCCCCCTCTTAAAACCCTTTATTCCAGGCTTCAGCCCCTCCCTCCATTATACACACACTGGGCAGGTAATGCCAGTGAACTAATTGGACCAGACAGGGGAGACATGAGGGGGTGGCGGGGGCCTCAGTGAACTGGGTGGAGTGCACCCCATCTAAAGAGAACCATCCCAACTCTAGATGAATATAGGCTCCGTGTCCCCAGATCCTGATTTTTCAATACAACCTGGGAAACCTGGAATTTTATATGAAATCTTCCAATTTTCAAATGTTGGTTTATATTTTTTTAAAAGGCACCATGTGGGCCACCAACGAAGCGTTTCTGTGGGTCAGATACCCACATGCTGTGACCTTTGCCCTCTGTTTTATGCTCACGACCTGCTAGCGGTTGTCTGTTAATGCCACATTCTTGCATCTCTGTGGCTTCCCACGTCCTGATCCCTATGCTGCCTTGGCGGGTCAACTTGTCCTCATGTTGTGCTCAGACTAGCGATGTGACTTTGGGCCGGATGAAGGAAGCTTAGTGACTCAGTTCCCTCCTCCACAAGGTGAAGATGATAATGGCACCTACCTCAAAGAACGACGGGGAAGATTATATGAGTTAGTGAGTGTCAAGTGTTAGAAAATGTTTGGCGTATTGCAGACGCTAAGCCAGTGTTAGTTAACATTGTCATTGTCATTATGATCATTATCATCCTGCTACTCTTGGTAGTCATCTCCTCTGAGAAGCCTTCCTAGACTCCTGGAGAACAGACTGCCCCCCCATCCTGTAGCACATGTGCACCCCCCATCGCAGCACCCATCTCACTGTGTTGATTGCCTGTTGGCTTCTCGGTCTCCCCTGGACTGTGTGTACCTCAAGAAGAACTGTGTCTTTCATACACAACTCCTAACAACACTTGGCCAGGAAGAGGCTTCCGTAGAGGCTTACTGAATGTATAGACCTTGAATGAATGGTGGGCTGGGGGCCTGATCAACTGGATATTTCAAGCCAGGCCAGGGATGTGCTTCTTCTAGAGGCTCAACAGGGTGGGCTTGTCTGGCCCCACTGTGGTGTGACATCCATGCCTCCTAGCAGCTCCGGTGTGGATGGAAGCAAGGAAACAGGAAGTGAAATTGACAGACACTGACCAACCTGGTTTCACTTCAGGTGCAAATGAAAGGGACTGAGCCCCCCAAGAGGGGCAGGCGGGGCGTGAGTCATTGTGTGTCATCAAGATTTTTTGGATACATCTTTCGGTTTCAAATGCATGAGGCCCTATTACTATAGGTTGAGAACCTGGAGCGCCAAATGACTGGATCCCAAACAGGACGCGGCGATCTGAGTCTGGTAAAGTACCTGGGAGTTTTCTTTGCTCCACCCAAGGTTGGTGGTTGAGCTGTGGGGCCTTACAGTGATGTTATGGTCCCATACAGTAGCGTTCCTGAACCTCTGAGCCCTGACTAATTCTTCTGCCCTTGAGCTGGTGTTAAAAAAAAAACAAAAACCCTCTGTGGTCGCAACCAAGATGTGACGATAGACTCTGAGCCCCGAGAGTCTCACCCAGCCCACTCCGGCACGTTTTGGGGATGCTGTGAAACTCGACCGAGCTGCCTGTTATCATAAGAGAACCAAGTGAGTGGGGGTAAGACATTCAGATCAGCGTGAGTTCTGTTTCTCACTGGTTATACAAACAGGCGCTTGCCGGAAGCTGCCTCAGTGGGAACGGAGTGCAGCTTCATGAGGGCACTGTCAAGTCTTTGCTGGGAATGATGGAGGTTCTTTCCATTTTCTCATTTTCCATTACTCTAATATGGTTATGACCCGGGACTTTTTGTATGTGGGATCCTGGTGGAATGTTTGTGATATTCAGGAGTTCTGGTGGGAGTTGTGGGGGGTGCGGATGGGGTGAACCTGAAACTTGCCCCAAATTTGTGTTCCGTTCATTATTATGAGTTACCCACATCATGTGTAATATGTGTTCAAGAGATGTGAGGTGTGGCCGGAAGAAGATGGGATTTGGAGTCAATTGGTCCTGGTCCTTCCTGGACAACTTGGTGGGACAAGTCCCTCTACCTCTCTGAGCCCCAAGTCCCCATCTTTAATAATATATTTGTGACATAATATTGGTGGGAAAGAGTTAGACAATGTGCAGATGGGTCCTTGGACAAAGTGGCCTAAAAATGATTGCTATCATTGATGCCCCCTTGTGCCCATCCCCACGCTCCAGGCAGATCGACCTTGAAGTTGGAGAAGGTCAACTTCAAGGCCACTCAGTTGCATGAATCCTTCCATGACTCTCTATCTAATTTTATTTGTGTACTGTTGGATTCTTTTTAAAGAGGGCCCCCTAAATTATATAACCTTCAGGACCCAAAAAACCTGGATCCATCCCTGATCGTGTATCATGATTAATGAAGACCTGGTTCAGTTGACTAAGTGCTAGAATCTTGGCTTCATCTGTAGAGAGGGTCCAGCTATTGACATATTTGTTCATCTTGTTTGTAGTTGTTATGAAAAGTATTTACTTAATACCCCAAATAAGAATCATACCCTAGGGAACCAGTCATCCTGTGTAGATAATAACTATGGATAGTCCTTGCTAGAAAATAAAAGGTCCAACGTGATACTCATTTGAATTAGCTTCAGTAGTAAGTGTGAAGGGCTTGGTCCTCGTGGAGATGTTTCTCAGTGGGCTGACAACTACTTGTGAGGTGGGCAAGATGGGGTCATTATTATTCCCTCTTAGCAGGTGCACAGACAGACCCAAAGAGATCAAGGAGCTCATTCAAGGTCACACTACCACTAAGAGGCACAGCAAGATTCAAGTCCAAGTCATTGAAACTCCAAATCAGTGCTCTTTCAACTGCCAACATGTTGCTTCTCCAAGACGCTGCACTCAAGGAAGACCAGGGTGGATTTGCTGACATGTATTTCTCTTAATGGAGAGCAACCCCACTTTAACTCTATCTGCTGTGGGTCAGTGACAGCAAAAGGGCCTGGAAGGGGTCTGTGTGTTAGGCTCTGTGCCTAGTGGAGTCACCAAGGCCACTCCGTCCAGCCAGGTGCACATTACTTTCCGGGGTTATCGGAAGAGGAGACTGAGGCTCACACAGATGGTAGAGGCTCTTCCCCACCCCCACCCTCTCTCCTTGATTGTCAGCTTCAAGGTTACCCTGAAGGGGTTGGCAATGGTTCAACTTGTGGAAAACCAAAGTGCCCACTTGAGATGTGATGACCCTTTGATTTTGTGGCTCAATTTTTCCTAGTTGACTAATGACTTAAACATTTGGTATGGTGTGAGGGGAGAGTTTCTCGTGTTTTGATTATTGCTGAACGTTACCCATCTAACAGGTTAATTTGGACATTAGCTGCAACTAACCTACCTATGTAGCTTCAGCTGGGGTATCTGTCAGTGCTAGAAACCCAGGAGGAAGACCTCTAGAACATCAGGACCAGAAGGGGCTTCTGGACGTGTCTAGTCCAAGGGTTGCAAACTCAGATGCCTGAAGGGGCTGGGCAGGTGACCATGCCATGTGAATCAGGCCAGGGACAAGCCAACAGGGAGTGGCAGGGCTGTGGCATTCAAATTCAACCCGTTCAAAACTCTATGCTCATCAAACAAAGCTTATCACACTGGGCACAATTGGCCTACATGCTGTCAGTCTGCAAATCGAATGTGGCCAAACCTCTTTGTTACGCCACTGGAGAACTGAGGTCCTGGGTGGCAGTGACTTCCCAATAAATTCATGAGTCTCAGTGTTGTTTGTCATTGTAAATTAAAACAAACAAAACGCCTTCATTTGCATGTAAGGTTTTAGAGTTTATTAAGTGGTCACACGAATTATTTTAGTGAGTCCTCATCATATCCTCACGTTAAATATGAGAGGATTCGGGTTCACAGAGTTTAGCCAACTTTACCTGCATGTTGGGTGACCGTAAGTCCTGCTTGCCGGGGACAGTCCTGATTTACACCATTGTCCCAGCATCGTTATTAATAGCCCCCCTTCAGGCCACAAAGTGCCCTGGCTCGGCGGATAAGTCACAGGCCACACTAGCTGTAAGGTCCCTATGGGCTCTGGACATGGCCGCTTTCCCTAACCTTCTGAGGCAACACGGCTAGTTCATGGCCGAGCAGTGCTGATTCCCGTCTGGTGTTCTTTCCTCTGCCGTCTCCTCGTGAGAAGTTCAGCAATGTGGGAGCTTCAGTGAACCCTTGGGAGAGGGGGAGCAGCGTGGCTGTTAACGGCACAGGCTCCAATGTCTGCCTGGCCCGGGTTTGAACAGGCTCTGCCTCTTACCCTCGTAAGTTACTTAGCCTCTCTGAGCCTCAGTTTCCGTATCTGTAAAATGGGGGTAATAATGACAGCTTCTTCATAGCCTAGGCCTGAGGATTAACTGAGAGAATGCATAGAAACTGCTTAGCACACAGTTTGCGTTGACATCAGGAATTACCACGGGGCCGACGAGTGTTCGGAATTGGTTAACCTTGGGCCCCTACGGGGAAAATGTCACATTCTAAGACATTTGAGGTAAAGCGAAGCCCCCATCATGGACCAGTGTTGCTGAGTAATGTCCTGACCTGCTTTCAGGGTGTGAAGCCCAGCACTGGCCCACATGCTCGGGCGTGCTGGTGCCACGTGCCTGGGCCATGTGGGAGCTCCATGGGGTCTGGTGGGGTGGGGTGGGGGTTGGGAGGGGCCCACTGAGGGGCCCTCTGCAATTGTTGTGGCTCTGCACTTGTCTCATTGAAGAGGTGGGTTTGGAGTTGGGTTTCTAGAGTGGGAGGGTGGCAGGTTGGCTGGGGCGCACTTTGGGATCCGGCTAAGATGTGTTTTCCCCAGAACTGCCGTGGCTGTCAGTGTACGGATGGGACTGGGGGCAAGGAAACCTTGAAGAAGGTGAGCTTTCCGGGGTCATGGGGCCCGTGGGACACGCGGGTTTGAGGGCCTTCTGCAGGCATTCCGGGGAAAAGCACCCAGAACGTGACCACACTGCGGAGGAGCCTGAAATCCAGTCTGGCTCCCTAGGGTACCCAGCGGCTCTCAACCCTGGCTGTGCTTTAGAATCCCCTGGGGAGCTTAAAAAAAATCCCTCTCTTCAGGCTGCACCCCAGACCAATTAAGTCAGGATTCCTGGGGTGGCCGCAGACATCAGGTTCAGCGCGCTCAGAGCCCAGCCCTCATTCTGCAAATTATGCTCAGACCCATTTGTTACTGTGACTACTAATTCTCATTGTGAGCAAATGGGGATAATGCTGGAAGTGCACTTTGTAAGCCATCAGGGGCCATGCAGGCGTGGGGTCATAACCATCAATCCATCCTCTGGTACCTTAGGACAGCAATCTGCTGACAAATGAGCCTCGCCAGGCGCCCCGCCTTGGTATTTACTCTCGGAGTAGCTGGGGGCCGCGTGTCTGGTCATGCACGCCAGTAATGGAGCGTTGAGTAGATGAGGAAAAGCACCTGTGGGGTCTTCATGATGCCGAACTGGGGTCTGCGCTGACCAAAATTTGCAGGCAGTGGGGCGGTGGCTGGCTTCGTGTGGTCCACAGCTCTGGGTTGGCGGGCCAGCTCTGTCAGCCGCCAGCCACATGACTTCCCCTCTCCAGGCCTCAGTTTCCTCCTTTGTACATGGGGACGTGCGTGCTTGCCAGTGTGGGGTTGCTGTGAGAACTCAGAGCAAGGCTTCTGCCCGACGATGCACTTTGCAGCGTCTGAGCTGTGCGCCTTTGAACCCCTCGTCTCTTCTCGTTTTTATTACCTCTGACACAGCAGGCTAATGATCTGCTCTGACAGCTGGATCTTTCTCTATTTGCATGTCTATTTCCCTGCAGTATTGGAGGCCGCCCGTTCTCAAACTTCTTCAGAATTACCTGGGTACACTTGTTAAAATGCAGCTTCCCTGTTTCAGTTGGTCTGGGGGTGGGGCCCAGGAATCTGCATTTTCACAAGTGTCTTCACTTGTTATCTGAATGATATCCACAGTCCAGTGTGTGTGGGGGCAGGGGAGGGCAGGGAGATGACAGAGCCCCTTCCCTCCCTCCCTCATTGATCTCGACCCCTTCACTTAACACATCCCCTTTGGGCACCTGTACTTGGGCTTCGGCAAGACTAGACCGGGTTTGACTCCAGCTCTGATGCTCCCAGCTATGAGACACAAGACAGGTGTTCCATCCCTCTGAGCCTCAGTGTCCTTGACTGTGAAACATGAAGACAATCCAGGGCTTAGTATGCGTCAGCCAGCGTCGTTCCATTTCTTTGTGCCTGCCTGGGCTCTGGGATGTTCACCCTGTGGCTTCTCCCTCATCCCAGAGCCGGCCCTGGCCATCCCAGAGCCCCCACCCTGGGCCCCCTCCGAGAGACCCCACCCTTCCCTGCCTGAGCTTTGAGGCTGCCCCTATATCACGGCTGGTACTTCTGGAACAGGAAGCAGCCCTGTGATGGGCAGAGCCTGGTGTGGCGGATGTGAGGAAGTTCAGGACAAATGACCGAGTCTGATCTGAAGCCCAAGGGACTGTGACAAATGGCCGTGAGCTGCAGAAGGGACATTATGATGAAGGGGATGCGTCTCTAGCCCAGTTCTTGGTCTCAGGGGCCTCCTCTGAGCTGCTGGGATTGTAATATAGGATGAGGATGATAATAAGAGATGCTGGTTACTGAGCACATGGCCACTTGCAAGGTGGGTACCAAGCAACTTACCTCTTTAACTCATTTAATCTTCATATCAGCCTGACTGTCTCCATTCTGGAGATGAGGGAGTGGATCCCCACCTAGTAAGTACCAGAGTTGAATCCAGGTCTGTTGGCGTGGTTACACCCACTCTCTGCTATAGTCTTGTTAATAGTTAGGACTGGTATCTCAGAGCATGTTACCGTTTTCAAAACATCTTTGTACGCAGTATCTGAATTGATCCTTACAACTAGCACTATTCGCCAGGTACTTTTAAAAACAGCTTTATCCAACTATTATTTACACACCATAAGATTTACCTGCTTTCATTGTACAATTCAATAATCTTTAGTAAATTTACAAAACTGTGCAACCATCACCACAATCCGATTTTGTGACGTTTCCATCACCCCAGAATGATCCCTTGTGCCTACTCTCCATTCTACCCCATCTCCAGGCAATCACCCATCTACTTTCTGTCTCTACAGTGTTGCTTTTTCTGGATATTTCATATAAATGGAATCACACAATGTGTGGTCTTTTGTGCCTGGCTTCTTTCACTTGGCAGAATGTTTTTGAGGTTCATCCCTATTGTCGCACGTGTCAGTACCTGGTCCTTTGTCACCGCTGGGTCGTATTCCATGTGTGGATACATCACTTTTTATTTAGACATTCACCGGTTGATGGACGCTTGGGTTGTTTCCACCTTGCCACCAGGTTCTCGTACTGTTCCTGTGACATTTTACAGCTGAAGAAACTGAGTCCTGGATGTTATTACTGTCTCCGTTTTACAGCTGAAATGTCTTGCTAGTTCACCTGCTAGGAAGCGTCAGAGCCAGACTCCAACCCCAAACTCCGTCAGCCCAATTCCAAACCCATTCTGTGGTCCTGGCTTCAGCTACAAGCCTGGGCAGCCGTTTTGCCCATTTGCTTTTGGAAGTCCCTACTCTTTCTGTTCCTCCAGCTTTCCCGCAGAGGGACAGCCACCGCCTGCCAGCAAAAATAACCTCCTGAGGCTGCTGGGGCCTGGAAATCAATTTCAATCGAGTAGTGGCTCCCTCCCTCCCAAGAACAGGAAGGGGGACAGTAACGTGTGCTTCGGGCTTGATGGGCTCCCCCAGGTAGGAGAGCTGGGAGTGCACTGAAAGCCGTGGCTCTTTGCTGTTAATGTAAAAAGCTCCCAGGTGCTGAGAAACTAGACCCAGAGATAAGCTGCTCCGGCGCACACAGACGGCATTTTCTGGTCTCTGTTTCCCCTTCTACAGTGTTGGGGAGACAGTGCTGGCTCTCTGGGGACTGACTGTTCACAGCACTGCCCCCAGGACATCCACCTATCCAGGCCTCTGGCCCCCAAGGCAGGACCCCTCCAGGGTCCAGGAGTGAGGCCGTGTCTGGGGAGATGGGGGCAAGGCAACGGCCCCCATCTGTGGGTCCACCGGCCCGCCCAGCTCCCCGTGGTCATGCGGGGCAAAGGCTAGACTCACCTTAGTCCCCCAGGTTTGGAAGATCTGCTCCAGGGAGGCAGGGCCGGGTAGGAACAAGGGCCCACCTGGAGCGACCCCGGGATACTGTCTGGTCCAGCGTGGCGTTCAGGTTGGCAGTGTGAGCACTGGGCTCTCCAGCCTTGGGGTGAGGGGACCTGGTCAGAAATGGAAGTGTGGGTGTGGTGAGGGTCCCCATACCTGTGACTTCCATGCATCGGCTGCTCTTAGCTCCTGTCTCAAAGCTGCTCTCCTGCGAGGACACTCATCTCTTCTGGGGGACAACATGGGGTGGGGGGAGGGCATGGACAGGCACTCGGCCAGACCTGGTGGGATCCTGGCTCTGTCCCTGTCTATGTGACCTGTTCCAGATACTTCACCTCTCTGAACCTCACATAGAACCGGGGCTGGACACCTGCCCTGCTTCCTGCTGAGCCTGTTTCCTGTATCCAAAGGGCAGGAGAGAGCATCCTGTGACTCAAGCCTGAGAGGTCTCGTGGCTGCAGTGTGGCCTTCTTGGGCCTCTCATTTTTCTGGACTCCCTCCCAGGCCCCAGGAAATAGTAACTGTGGGTATCTGCAGGGCCCGGAGGAGGAGAATATTTCTATCTGAGCCCTTGGAGTTGAAATGCTCGCTATTTAATTTCCTCCAGGAATGACTTTTTCATCTTAGCTGGTGATTATAAATCTAAGGCCCAAATGCACAGAAAGCCACTTCCACAGAGATTTTAATGAAGCCAAAGGGAGCCGGGGTGGGAAGTGGCCTTTTTAGGGGCTGGAACAAGGAATCTCAGTGATTTTCCTATCCTGGCTATGCCCACGGTGTTGAGATGAGCAGTTAATTCTCTTCCAAATAAAACATACCGTGGAGTGTGTATTATGCAGCCATTAAAACCCATATAACAGATTGTAATGACGGGACATACTATTCATATTGTGCGAAGAGACGCTCTCAAGCTAGACGTGGGGATTTACCGTGTAATCACAGCTACGTCGTATATTTTAAGCTGTAATTTATAACTTTGTTCTTTAAATTTATAAAATACTAAATATATAATGTATAAATGTAGTTTTAATTTAAAAAAAATCAGTTACTGGGGCTGGCCCAGTGGTGTAGTGGTTAGTTTCAAGTGATCCGCTCCGGCCGCCCAAGGTTCGTGGGTTTGGATCCTGGGCACGAAGCTATGCACTGCTCGTCAAGCCATGCTGTGGTGCCGTCCCACATACAAAATAAAGGAATATGGGCACAGATGTTAGGTCAGAGCCAATCTTCCTCACCAAAAAAAAAAAATCAGTTACTAGTTATTTACTAAAATGAATGTTTGTATTTAAACAGTTCCCACTTAGTGGGCATTCGCTGTGACCCAGGTGCGGTAAACAGCCCTTGCTGTGTCTTATCTTAAAGAATCCTCACCACAACCTGGTGAGGCAAATCCTCTTCTTGTCCCCATTTCACAGATGAGGAATGAGGCTGAGGAGGGTTTAATGATATGCCCAAAGTCGCATGGCTAGGAGGTGAAGTAGCCAGAACAGTACCTAGCTCTGCAACTCTGGCTCCCCGGCTCTTTATGTTGTTCTGTAGACACTACTTCGTATGTGTCAATGCAGAAGGGAGGTTGGGAAGGCAAGAAAAAAGGATGCTTAAATGGGAGCATTGATTGACTCAGGGGTGGAGAGGTTGCTTATGGGCAGTTAAAAAAACTTTTTTTAGATGTTTGTGCATTTTCTAAAATGTCAGCATATGACTGCATAAGGGAGGTAAAAAAAACTTTTCCTTTACCCTCTTAGATTCAGTGCCTGGGGCCTGGAAATCAACCTGATAAAAGACAGATTAAGAGGAGGAAAGGTTTATTTTGCGTGCACATGGGAGCTTCACGGGAAGGAAGTGAAAACCCAAAGAAGGGGTTAGACCTGGGGGCTTATATACCATTTTAACAGAGGTGATAAATTGTGGAGAAGTAAATACACAAAGGGGTGGGATTGGGCTTCTAGGGAAGGTAAATTGTAGGAAAGTAAATGTATGGGGGAAACTAATGGAAGATAAGGGTTATTTAGTAAAGTTTGTTGCGCAGATTCAAGTTGGTGCCTTCTTCATCGGTGAGAGTCATTTCCAGTGATGGAGTCATCCGCCTCTTGCTGGTACGGGAGAGGGAGGCACCTTTACAAATGGGAATTTGTGTTACCTTTACGAAGGGAAACATATGCCCTGCTTTTAGGTAGAAAAGAGGAGAGGGCAGAGAGCTAATTGCTTTCAGCTCAAAACAATCCTTACACCAAAGTGGTCTATTTTGGGGTGCCATACTCCTTTAACTGTATATTACATTTAAATCAGGAAAATGTGATTATAGTTCTTGTTTTAAATGTGCTAACTTGAAGGACATAATTTAAAGGAGAAAGATCTGTGCATTTAAGTGTCTACTGTAGATTTATCTATTGGATAGAAAACCAACATGCCACCGAAAACGTGACCAAGGAAAGGACCCAAAAGCCAATTAAATAAAGCAGCCATTAAAAACGACAGGCCAGGAGGTGGTACAGCAGCCCAGGAAAGTCCTGGGATGTGACATGAGGTGACACAAGGCAGAACCCGGTGAGGCCACATGGGGAAACAGAGTCACACAGGGCAGGACCAGAGGGGGCCAGGCTCAGGGCACAGTGGTCTGTGGGGGACACAGGTGAGGGTGCGGGCGGCTTCTCTCTGCTTCGGACTCCCGCAGCCGATGTCTCCATGCCGTTATAAAACTTGTAGGAGCCAAGGAAAAAAAGCAGTCAATTCATTTTAAAAAGGAAAACAAAGAAAATCAAACTAAACTAATGATTTTCCATCACAAAGCCCTGTTTCACTACAAAATAAAAAAGACTAGAAAAGAAAAGTTCCCTCTTCCCACAGTGATGAAACTGCGGCGGTTGGTTTTACAAAGAAAACAGAATTGAGCTGAACGTGCCGAGACCGTGTGTGAAAAACAGAGGTCAAGGGCTTTGAGAACTTAGTAGTAAGAACCACAGAGCATCGGCAGTGAGGATTTGGGGAGCACTTACTCTATGCAGCCACTGAGCCGGGAGTGCCTACAGCGATCACCACAGTTGTCACCATAATTGATGGTGACGATGATGAGAATGGTGTCACTATTGGTAGCTGGCATCTGTAGTGTGCAAGCTCTGTGCTATGCACCTTTCATGCCTTAGCTCACTTAGAATCGCAACCACCCAGGGAGATGAGGAAATCGAGCCACAAAGAAGGGAAGTAAACAGCTACTTAGCAGGAGGAGGTGGGTGCCGTGATCAGCTCCATTTCACCGGATAAGAAATTAGAAGCAGAGGGAGGCAAAGTAACTAACTCAGGGTCACAGGTCCAGGCACGGTAAACGTGGGTGGAATGAGTAAATAAATATGTTGCTCGGTACACATGGTATTCAGGAACATTTCTTTAGAGGCATTGTTTGGCGATGCTTGGCTGGGCATTGGGGTTGATCTTAATTTGAACCACTTCTAGACACTACAGCATGGAGAATTTACCACCACTCTTTGCCAAGGCCCGGTCTTAATGACAGCTTTGGCTGAAACTTAGTTAAAAAGGAAAGGTGGTGTGTAACCAAGCAGGTAGCTTTCTGTGATGTCCCTTCAAACCAGGCTAGTGTTTCAAGAACAGACGTCGCTGGGCTCTAATGGAGGGCCCAGCCTGGAGGTGGGGGTGGGGGACTGGAAGCAATTGCTTGCGGAACTGCACTGATCTTGCAATGGGTGGAAACAGAGTGGAGGAGAGAGTGCCCAACAGGGCCTGAGTGGGTCTGAAAAGCTTCGTGGGGAAGGAGGGGCTCCCTGGGGCCTTACCTGGTGGGTGGACCCCAGGGAGGGCGCATCAGGTGGGAGAGACAGACGCACAGGAGCTTAACGACAAGAAGGAAGGTGGTGTTTCTGCAGTCTGGTACAGGTGTGCCCTGAGGTGAATTTCTTGCTTGTGCCTGTGTGAGCATGGGAACTACAGATGGGGGAGGGTTTTTGTTTCTTTTGTTTTGCTTCTTAATTCAGACATTCTCTCAGTCACCTTAGAACCTGGTAGGCCCCTCATTTAGAGTTCTAGATCCACAGGAGACGGCCCTTTAAGGGCAAATTTAATTGACTGACTGTCGCCTTTACCTGGTGGGCAAGAAGAGAACTGATCAATTTTGATGGTTAAGAACAAAATACGGAGTGGTCGAAGATGATGCTTTCTCATTCCACCGAGGATGTGAGGCAGCAGTGCATGAAAGGGAATAGGATATAAATTAATAAGAAAAATCTAGGCAATGGGAAAATAAGCATTGAAAATAAGATGAATTTGGTGGGAAAGTTGTCCACACAATTCATCGTACCCAAAGGGCTGTCCTTTTGTTAGGTGGTGGGGCACTGGTTTGCTTCTGAGCTTCTCGGTGGCCAAAGCAAAGAGGTAAACGCAGCAGCCTGAGGACCCCTTCTACTGTCTTGAAAGACATTCTCATCATCAATATGAGCAATCCCCAGCAAGTTTCATGGGGCTGGTTCTTATGAAATCCCTCAATGCCCGAAGGTCTGCACAGTTCAGTGAAAGCAATTCTTCAGGGCCAAAGGGAATGAATGCCTGGGAAAGAGGCATTAATTATGGCGGCAGTAGGAATTTATGAATTAGTCAGAGCATTGGACCTTTCTAAGCCTGGTTTCTAGAGCCAGAGACGCTGTTGAAAGGTGGGCTTCCTGATGAGAGTTTTCCCTAAGTGCCTTCAGGAACTGCCCAGTCCTCAGAAATGAAGTGATGCATGAAATGTGCTCTGATCAGTGCCTGGTACATAGTAGGTACTCAATTCGGTTTGTTGTTGCTGCTGTAGGGTAGAGCTAATGTGCCCGGTTGAAACCCACGCTCGTGCTTGCTACACAGCATCAAAAAAAGCTCTTTGGTAAGAAGAGGCCCATTTTAGGAGCACTGGTGGGGAGTCTGGGGCTGCTAGCTGGTGGATAATTGAGAGATTTGCTACAGAGCGAACATGGATCTCAGGGCATCCTCATGTGTGCGTGTTCGAGGTTTCAAGGAGAGAGCAGGACTCTGAGAGCAGTCTGTAGAAAAGAGAACTCAGTACTGAGAGGCGGGTGACTGCACGGCCGGACTTCTTCCAGTCACGCTGGCCTGGCTGAAGGCAGAGCTGCATCCCAACATGTTTACAGCCCAAGGTGGCATTGGAAGTCACCGGCAAGTCACCCTCCAGATGGGGAAATAGGTACCATTTAAGCCTGGAGGGTATTTGAGGGCTGTCACAGTATCATTTCAGAGGGGAACACTATTCTTAGCTGTGTTATTTATTCTAAATTACACCAAACACTTCATCTTCTTGGAAAATTGGCTGCCACCTCCAGAAATCAGGGAATGCTACAGCTGGAGGCATCTCAGTGTTCATCTGATGCCTCTCATGTCCTTGTCTTACAAAGGGGGAAACTGAGGCCCTGACAGGGAGAGTGAATTACAGCTGATATAACAATTAGTCTGGAAGCTGACTCCCAGTCCAGCTCACTTACTGATGTGTTAATTACTAAGTGAAATGTTACAAACAACCTCCATGTGCATCTATAGGGGCTTGGTTAAATAAGTAATGGTACACCCATACGACAAGATGTATGGGTGGAAGTATTTTAAAGCAGACCGTTAAAAAAGAATGAGGTAGATGGACTTTTATTGACGAGGAAGGATGTCCATGACGTATTGATGAATGAAAGAAGCAGTTTGCAAAACAACATTTTTATGTGGCTGTGTGTATATGTGTGTGTGTGTATATTTATAACACATATGTATATCTGTTATCGTACAACAAAATGTTAGAGGTGATTCTCTCCAAGTGGTAAGATTTTAGATTATTTTTACTTTCTTCTATAAGTTTTGTGCAGCATTTGGCCTGTTTCTTTCAATGAGTATGGATTTGTTGTAATAAAAAGCTATACTAACTTTGAAAACCGTTAGTTGCTCATTTAAAATAGGTTTTAAAAATTATCAAAGCAATCCATGTTCTAGCAGAAAACTTGAAAAACTATTTTTTAAAACTGAAAGAAAAAAGAAAATCCCATCCAATTCTAGCTTCCAGAATATCACGGGCAACCATTAGGTTCGTTTGCTGTATATATCGCTAGGACTTATAGAATAAGAATCGCTTCTGAAAACCACATACAAGTCTATCTGATCTACATGCCAGAATTTACTAAATGGTTTTCTTGGATGTTGGATATCTAGTTTTAGTTTTTCTTATGACATGTGTGGTAAAGGACATCCTTGTGCATATATGTTCGTCCACACTATGTTCTTAACAGTTCCTAATGTGGGTCTCCTGATCACAATCACGGGCATTGTTACAGCCTTGGTACATATTTCCCAATTGCTTGAAAAAACAGCCTATCAATTTATATTCCAGCCCCAAGTATGGAAGAGTGCCTACTTGACCCCATTTCGTCAACGTGGCAATTGTCTTTTAAAAATATTTACTAAATCAATTAATCTCTGAGCTATTGGAGGTATGTCAGGCTGAAAGTCAGGAGGCTGGTGCAGGGAGCTAGGGTGCTGTGGGTGTCATTTAAAGATGGCTTCACGATGCCTTGCGTCCCTTCCCACTCAATCCAACAAACACCCAAGGGACATGAAGGGAGGTTTGGCAAAAAGGCATCCCGAAGTATTGGACAGAAAGACGAAGTGTTGTAACTTAGAGGTTAAGGCAATTCTTCCCAAACCCAAATGGTATTGGGGGGTGTGTGTGGTGATGGGGAGGAGGGATTTAAGAAATTTTAAAGTTCATCTAAAGGATAAACTGGTGAGAATTACCAACAAACTTTTGAGAGAAAGCTTGCCCTTCCAGATATTAAGACTGAAGTATTTTTTACAGAACTAAAAGATGATATAGGCCAATGTTTATCTGATTTAAGGATGAAGGAAAGACTTACTAAACACAAAATAATGAAGAAGCTACAAAAGTAAAATGGAAGTAGATTTTAAAATTCTGTAAATCAAAAAGCATCATGAGCAAAATTTTAAGCTATTTGATAACTAAGAGCACGTATTTGTAACATATAGGAAAAAGGATTACTATCTCTAGTATTTATTCATTCGTTTAACATTTATTGAGTGCTTATGATGGTTGAGGCACTGTTATAAATGCTAGGGATTCATAAATATATTAAATACTTTTGTCTTTCCATAAGAAACAGATAGGACCCTAGTGGAAAAATAGGTGGAAATATAAACAATTTACAAAAGAAAAGATAGAAATGGCCAATAAGCATATGAAAAAACCCAACCTCTCTAATAATCATGAGCACGCAAATTAATTCAACGATGAGAAATAATTTTTCACTTTAAAATAGTGGATTAAAGGGTAAATTGGTTAAAACATTTTGGAAATAATTGGATGATGCTTTTTTTAGTTATTAAAAAATATGTGTAATTCAATCTAAAAATTCTAGCTCCAGGACTTCATTGTAAGCAATGACTCAGAGAAGCAGCTAAGGTTCCCTGACAAGGATGCTTATTACAGCATGATTACACACACACACGTGCGCGGGCAAAAATGGACTCAAAGTATCAACATTTGAGTAATAGCTTAATAAATTAAGGTGCATTTATATATGGAATATTATGTAGACATTAAAAACTTTGATGTTTAAGAATATTTAATCACATATTACTAGGTGAGAAAAAGTAGGATGTAAAACTCTATGAATTTTGAAATTATATGTGTTTAAAAGCATGCAGTGTTTCTATATGTGTCTATATTTAAAGGACTGAACAGAGCCAGCCCTGATGGCCTAGTGGTTCAAGTTTGGTGGTCTCACTGCTTCTGTGGCCCCGGTTTGTTTCCCGGTCACAGAACCACACCGCCTGTCTGTCAGTTGCCATGCTGTGGTGGCGGCTTGCATAGAGAACTAGAAGGACTTACAACTGGGACTTCCAACCATGCACTGGGGCTTTGGGGAGGAAAAAAAAGAAAAAGAGGAAGATTGGCAACAGGTGTTAGCCCAGGGTGAATCTTCCCTGCAAAATAAATAAATAAAGGACAGAACAGATGTGACAAAAGTTCAGAAAGATGCACAGCGAGTTGTTGACTTTGGGGAGGAGCCTCTTATTTCTGTTTTACAAGCAATATTTTATTTTTTAATTTTTGCTGGGAGGAAGCAATGCTTTTGTAAATAAGGAGGTAGTATAGGAAGTTACCATAAGATAAAAAGTACAATTAACATCGTTAAACACACACAACCACCCAACAAAACACACAGGTGGGAATACTAGCATTATGATGATTAGGATTTTGAACTATATTTTTACTCTTGTCTATATTTTCTAGATTTTCTGCAACAAATAAGTGTAGCTTTTATACCAAGAAGTAAAGCATAACCATTAGTATAAAATTCCTACAATGTCTAGGTGACCCTTCTAGTCATTTTTGTATGCTCAGGGTGTCCAAATACTCAGGAAACAGGATAAACTAATTTTTTTTGTGAGGAGGACTAGCCCTGAGCTAACATCCGATGCCAATCCTCCCCTTTTTTCTTGAGGAAGACTGGCCCTGGGCTAACATCCATGCCCATCCTCCTCTACTTTATATGGGACGCCACCACAGCATGGCTTAGCAAGCAGTGCGTCGGTGCGCTCCCGGGATCCGAACCTGCGAACCCCAGTCCGCCGCATCGGAGCCCGTGCGCTTAATCGCTGCACCACCGGGCCGGCCCCCAGGATAAATTCATTTTAAACCATTGTTAGTTACATTCCCAATCTGTTTTCTTCAACTTCTAGACACCTTTTCACATGAAATACCTCTAAATTTGAAGCAGTGGGTCCAATCATTAATTTGATCAAAAGTGTAATAAATAATCACTATTTCACACATTTTTTCAGCCTTTTTGGACACTCTGTAATGTATTTGTTGAGCTGGAAGATGAAGAAAAACATACCGAGCACGGTATTTGAGAATTTAACTTGCTGCTTAAAACTAAGTTTAGCTAGTGGGAATGCAAACATGATACAACCACTTTGGAGAACGGTTTGACTGTTTCTTATATAGTTAAACGTGCATCTAGCATCAACATGAGAATCCCACTCCTAGATATTTACCCAAGAGAAATGAAAGCGAATGTCCAGACAGGGCTTGCCCACAGTGTTCATAGCAGCGCTGTTCATTGTAGCCCCAAACTGGACATTACCCAAATAGGCATCCCCGGGTAAACAGATAGACTGTGGACTATCTATATTTTGCAACAGTGAAAAAGAACAAACAACTGATAACATGACAACACGATGAAGTTCAGAACACGGCACTGAGGGAAGAAGGCAGAATGAAAGTGCATACTGTACAATTCCATTTTTATAGAATTCTAGAAATGACAAAACTAAACCATAGCAAAGAAAGCCCACCAGTGCTTGCCTGGGGGCTGGGGTGGGGGGCATGACTGCACAGGGCACGAGGGAACATCCTGGGGTGGTGGAGGTGTTCTTTGTCTTGTCTGTAGTGGTCATTACATGGATATAGGCATTGGTCAAAACTCATTCAACGGTCCACTTAAAATGGGTACATTTTATTGTATGTAAATTGTACCTCTGCAATTTTTTTTAAAAAGTGAATTTATTCTATGCAGAGCCAGCTATGTAATTAAGAATTAAGATGCTGGCAGCAGAACATTAAACCAAGCCTAGGGCCTTTCTGAGTGTGGTGCCCCGCACAGGCCCTGTGACCATGAAGCTGGTCCAGATTCTGTTTCCTGACTTTTCAGATACCTTCAGATGCTCTGCGTGTGTGTGTTACACAACTTTACATAAATGGGATCTCATGACAAATGTTGTTTTTAAATTCACTTTTTAACTCAATATCATGCTGAGGTCATCTCTCCAAGCCAACAAATCTAGTTCGACATCACCCTCCAGAAAGCATTCTACTGTGGGGTGTAACCTAAATGATTAAGCAGTCTCCTTTTGATAGCGTTTTAGGATGTTTTCCATTTCTCGCAAGTATCAACATGCAGCCCCCGCATGGTCTGGGGATCTGTACGACAGAAGTTTCTAGGCCTTTTCCCAGCAGCCTGCCCTCCCCCTCAGGCACCAGCTCTGACTGTGCGTAAAGGTTGTTTGCCCTTCTCCTTTCCCTTCTTGCCTTCTTTTCTTCTTGAGCCCTAAATAGAGTGGGTAGGTCTCTACAATCTACTTTCTTTAGCTCAGAGGCTTCTCCCTTTGCTCCCCCTCTGGGGACCCGAGGGACCTGACCCCTTGCATCTTTATTATGCCTGGTCGCTCCAGAGGCCTCGAAGGAAGTCCTCCAGAAAGTGAGGCTGCACCCAGAGTTCCTCAGGGTCAACCAGTCAGTGTCCCTGCTCTAGGTGGGGTTGTCACTAACAATTCCTTGCATTCCCCTCAGCCCTGTGCCCTATCGAAGGTTCTGAGCCTCAGGATTTCCAGAATCTACCACGAGACAGCCTTATATCCGCAGAGGAAAGGGACACCGCCACATTTCAAAAGAAGGGAAGTCTCCACTTATATTTTTACCATATACAGCTTTATGTCGGCTTCCCACGCCCGGAACAGTCTCTTGGGGCACCTGCCGCTGGCTTTAGAGTCAACCGAGGTGAACGGATCAGCCTGAGGGACCTGGGGTCACCCCCTGTCAGTGAGGCAGACATTTGTTGGGCACATGTCACGTGTGAGGCCACGCAGCAGTGTCTACAGCCATTCAGGTTGTGTGAAGTGGAAGTGAATGATGGCCTCGGACTAGCTCCCAGGCCTCAGGAAATTCACCTGATGCCCTCAACGGCTACTTTTGCTGTATAATGCCATCTTTATGCTAGATGATCTTGATGGGTCTTTAAGATTTCTTCCAGGCCCCAAGTGTCAGGGTCCTGTCTCTCTCCCTCTAGAACAGGAAGCACTTTCCTCAGCTTGGAAGGACTTCAGTCTGTCCTGCCAGGGAGTCTGTCCAGAGCTTCCCAGAGCACAGCTTAATAACTCTTCTTCAAAGAGAAGACAGGCCGGTGGCGGCGGGGGGAAAGGGGCTCCCCTGGGAGGGATCTTCCATGGAAGCAATGGTGGCCGACCCGTGTAACCTGCTGCTTTATCTTGGCTGGATATCCAGCGTTTGTGAGAGCCTTGAGCACTCTGAGAAGGGATCTCAGGCCCCATCTAGACTCGGGTCCCCTGGGAAAGAGCCCTGTAGTTGATCAGGAGTTCTGCCAGTGGAGGGGATATGTACACTGTCAACAGTCAACACAGCCGGGCGCTGAAGGCCATATGGACAGATTATGCTCAGTAATAACTACTGCACTAGGGAGGAGTGTCCAGGGTCAACGGAGCTCAACTTTGATTCGTGTGGGATGACTGGGTGACTTAAAGAGAGAATGAGGGGGGAGTGGGGGGAGTAGAGGGGCTGGAGCAGAGTCAGAGAAGTGAAAAATTACAGAAGGCAGGTAAGAGTGTGGGTCAGTGTCAATGTGGTTAGGCCATCTGTATCTGCTAACTGGTATTTATCAAAGGCAGGCTTCTGCCCTCCCACGGAGACTGGGAGACAGAGGCCCCCTCCTACTGATGATTACATTCAAAGGAATGGCCCTCGGGTCCCTGAGAGAGACACCGCTGGGTGGTAGGAGATACGTGTACATCTCAAAGGGACAGATAAAGGATTTACAATGGCAAGTTTTTAAAGGAAATTTTTGGGGGCCCAGTGGCATAGTGGTTAAGTTCATGCGCTCCGCTTCGGCGGCCTGGGGTTCGTGAGTTCAGATCCTGGGCGCAGACCTACGCACCGCTTGTCAAGCCATGCTGTGGCAGGCGTCCCACGTATAAAGTAGAGGAAGATGGGCATGGATGTTAGCCCAGGTCTGGTCTTCCTCAGTGAAAAAAAAAGAAAAAAAGAGGAGGATTGGCAACGGATGTTAGCTCAGGGCTGGTCTTCCTCAAACACACACAATAATAAAATAAAATAAAGAAATTCATAATAAAGTAAATGTTCTACAGAGGTCAGGGGGCTATCCTCAGGTGTTGGCTGGAACAAATGGTAAGTTCATTTGGCCGCCTTGTGCCTTTCCAGACAGGAACTCAAAGGAGCTGGGTCATCCCAGGATGTGGCCTTAGGCTGCTAGAAGCCGCATTAGAGCTTGGCTCAGGGGTTTGGACTGAATAGTTCATGCCAAGAGTTTTTGCAGTTCTCAACCCAGAGGATTCACCTCTCTTCATCTTTGCGCTAGGCTGGTGGTCTTCAGATGGGAAGGGACCCAGATAGTCTTAAGGGACTTGATTTCCAGGTCCCCGCCGTCCGTCTGTACTCCTCCCTGTCCATGTCTTTCATAATCGTTCCTCTTCCGCTGGACTAAAATGATGCAGACCTAACCCATCCTCAATCTTACTGGGTGGAAAAATTCCTGGGCACTGACAAAGGGACAACTTGAAGTGACGGTGGTGGTGACGAGGAAGTCAACGACTCTAAGATAACAAATCATTTTGCAAGATGGTTTCTAGTTTTTATTTTGAACAGAATCTTAAAAACTAAAAAGTACTTTGATGCTAGATTACTTTGTGATGTTTGGCATCTAACCTGGTCACAGTTGATTGATTTCGCTGTAAAAAAACAATCACTGTAAAAAAAAGTCCTTCTAGTCCCATCCAGTCAGCGCTTCCGTCTATAAAAATGAAAAGTAGGATTCTAATGCCTGTTTTGTTTTCATAGTAAATAATATCCTTTCCTTCTGGGACAGGGACGACATCTTTCATATGGGAATTTCATCTCCCGTTTTTAAGAAAAGAAGGAAGGTCAAAGTGTTTTTCTTGTATTTGCTGTTTTGCAAGTGCCTTTAACTCAAAACAATCCTCACGTCTTTTTTTGTGTGTGTGTGTGAGGAAGATCAGCCCTGAGCTAACATCCGTGCTAATCCTCCTCTTTTTGCTGAGGAAGACTGGCCCTGGGCTAACATCTGTGCCCATCTTCCTTCACTTTATATGGGACACCGCCACAGCATGGCTTGACAAGCGGTGCATCAGTGTGCGCCCAGGATCCTAACCGGCGAACCCTGGGCCGCCGCAGCGGAGCGCGCGCCCTTAACCGCTTGCACCACCAGGCCGGCCCAATCCTCATGTCTTAAGTGGCATATTTTAGGATGGACAATTCTGCCAACCTTCAACTCCCATCTTCGTAGCAGCATTAGTCACAGTAGCTAAAATGTGGAAGCAGTCCATTGACGGATATGAGTGGATAAGCAAAATGTGGTCTATCCATACAATGGAACGTTATCCAGCCTTAAAAAGGAGGGCGATTCTGACACATGCTACAACGTGGATGAACTCTGAGGACATGATGCTAAGTGAAATAAGCCGGACATAAAAAGACAAATACTGTACGATTCCACTTATATGAGATATTTAGAGTAGTCAAAATCATAGAGACAGAAAGTAGAATGGTGGTTTCCAGGGCCGGGGGGGAGGAAGGAATGCGGAGTTAGTGTTTAATGGGGACAGTTTCAGTTTTACAAGATGAAAAGAGCTATGGAGATGGATGGTGGTGATGGTTACACAACAGTATGAATGTATTTAGTACCACTGAACTGTACGCTTAAAAATGGTTAAGACGTATATTTTGTGTTGTGTGTATTTTACCACAATAAAAAAATTTGAAGAAAGAAAAGACGATGGTGGATATCAAAGTTCTCTTCCACTAGGTTCATTTAAAAGGATGATGTAACAGTTTTCTTTTTAAATGTCAGTATTGAAAATACGACATTGAATCCAAAATATGAATCACATCCTGCTTCATCAAACTTTTGATAAAACATTTTAGAAAACAACTTAAAAATGTGTGAGGGCCTTGGTGCGGCTTTCTTGAAACCATTGCTCTAGACCTGGGGTAAGTGAGTTCCCGCCCTTGGGCTCAGTCTGGCCCCGGGGTTGGTTTTGTATGGCCTGCAGACTAAGAATGGTTTTCACATTTTTAAATGGTTGAAAAAAAAGTCAAAGGAAGATTACTTCATGACACACAAAAATTATATGAAATTCAAATTTTAGCACCCATAAATAGAGTTTGGTTGGAACGCAGCCACACTCTTTCATTTCCGTATTGTCTATGGCTGCTTTCACAGTACTATGGCAGAGTAGAGTAGTTGCAACAGAGGCCATATGGCCGGCAAATTCTGAAATATTTACTATCTGACCATTTGCAGAAAATGTTTGCTGACCGCTGCCCTAGACCACAGACTCAGGAAAGCCGCATTGTGGCTCCAGCTCTGCTTGTAACCGTGGACAAATCATTTCCCCTCTCTCGTCTCAGGATTCTCATCTGAAAAAATGTGTTGCTTGGACAAAGTAGTCTCCGTTCTCAACCATCTCTAAAAATTTGGGAAGTCTGGGAAAGCAATTCATACTTGAGTGTTAATGGCTGATAGCTCCCAGGAGTCCTCGCTTTTAGAAATGACCCCTGAAGAGGCAACTCCTTAACCAAAGAGGTGAAGAGCTGAGGGCCGGATTTCAGGCATCAGCCATGGGTGGATGGCGGGGATTTTGCTGAAGGGGCTTGTCCCAGCATCACTCAATTTCAGTGTTTGTGGTGGATAGACGAAGGTTCATACAAATCAATCTGTCCAGTTACAAACACCCACCAACTTTCCTAGAAGCCAATCCTGGTCCATTCCAAGCCCATAAACCTCCCGGGCCTTGTAGAAGCCTCAGGGAAGGCCAGGCCCAGAGCAGACCCAAAATGGCACTGAGCACAAGCTAGCCCACCCCTGCTGCCAGGCTAGGCAGCCGGTTGGGGGCTGCACATCTGCTTTATGTCCCCTCTGTCTCTGTCTGTGGGAAGCTCCGTCTCCAGGGGGCTTGCAGGGCATGGTGGGAGATGCCACGTGAGTTACAGGCAGACCAGGACAGGCCACACCTGGCAGGCCCTGCTGCTCCAGGGCCCCAGGAGTCAAATGTAGCCAAGCCAGCTTTTGTGGCGGGAGAGGCCGGAAGGAGAGGGGTGGGGGCGGCAAACCCAGTGCCAACAGGGTCCCAACCTGAGTGACAACCAGCCCTGCCCCAACTCAGAGGGCCGTCTCTTCTTGTTCCAGCCCCAGCCGATTGTAGCCGATTGTCGAGGTTCCAGGCCTGGGGTTGTCAAAGTTTCCAATTTGTCAAATGAAACTAGAAATCTGGAATTCTATGTGAAATCTGATTTTTACATGTTAGCAGTTCATTTCAGAAAAATTACAAACATCGAGCTGGCCTCCAACAGCACATCCACAGGTCAAATTTGGCCCCCACACTGCCAGTTTGAGACCTTTGAGAGGCAAAAACCTAGACTTTGGACTCAGGAGCCCAGACTTATGTCTCAGCTCTGGCATTGACAGTGTGGCCCGTGGGCCTATCCCCGGAGCCCTCTGAGCATCAATTGCCTTATCTTCAAAGTGGGATCCTGGTCTCGGACTTTGCAGGCGTATTGTGAGGCTCAGCTCCTCTTCCAGTGAGAGGGTCATCTGTGTGTGTGGAATGGTCCCCATGAATGTCCCTCCTTTCCTGACTTGGGAACTTGGCAGTATTTGTGATGACAAGAGAAGGGAATTGGGGCTGGAGATCCGGTGGGTTTGAGGTTCTGCCCACCAGCCCGTGTCTCGTTGCTTCTGGAAGAGAGGGCTGGACTTATGGGTTAGGTGCCGACCGGCAACCTCATTCTGCCCTTGTAGGCGCTGCCAAGGGCTCCTCGTGCGGCCCCTCCGCCCACCCAAGGAAGCCTCTCAGACCTGAGACGCGCTAGATCCCACTGATTGAGACCCTGGGGAGGGGCGGCTGCTGAGATGGCAGGATAACCTTGTCACATGACGCCCAAGACTGCTTTCTGGGTTTCGTGTGGGCGTTTTCCCCTTAGAGGAAAATTAGATGTCCTTGAATTGATGTATGAGATGGGTCCACCGTCTCTTCTCTGCTGTAGGCGCCATGGCCAGTGTGAGGCCAGCAGCCCCTGGTCGCAGCCAGTCGCAGGAGCCCAGGGTGTGTGGCAGCAGACAGCAGGCCTTGGACCCCACGATCTGGGTTTGAATTCCATTCTGCCGCTGGTCACTTGTTGTTCCCCAAGCTTCTATTTTTCCATCCATAGCAAGGGGATCATAACAGTAGCTACCACGTGGGGCTGTTAGGATTAAATGCGATCATGTATGTAAAATGCCTGACACAGAGCAGCACGCAGGACCGGGGCCCATGGAGGAGGAGCAGGATAAATATTTGCAAATGGGATGGAAACACAAGCAGTGACTGAGGAGGAGCATTCGTTCTAAACCCTGGATGGTACGAGAATTCCTTATCTCTGCTTTAAGAACATGTTATGATTCCTGCCACCATGCCCCAAAGGCTTGCTTTTAAATGGTGTTTCGTCTTTTCATCTCGCTTAATTAAAAAGTAAAATCCTGGGGGACTTTGGTGTTCAGAAGTGCCACTCACGACTCACACAGGGCTCTATGCCTGGCTGAGTGGGGGTCCTAGTCAGTCCCCTCAGGCAGGGCTTGGCTCCTACAGCGTGAGGCTCATTGACAAGCGAAGAACAACCCCCGGGTGGGTCTGGGACCTTCAGAAATCCTGAGCATGTCTGAGTAGGGGCATGATGGTGGGGGAGGGGGGATGTGCTGGGGTCGGGGGGAGCAGGGGAGGAGCAAGGCTGAGCCCCTTCGTTGTTTTAAATTGGGGCAGAAATGAGGGATGACAGTGACAACCATCTACAACTTAAAAAAACATCTTTTTGGGACACAGATGTTCAGGTTGCAGCATAATCTATTTATAGAAGTACACATCAAAGGAACGAGCAAGCCTACTCCTCAGACACGGAGACAATTAACCAAAGACATTCCGATGCTGTAAAAATTGTAGCATCTATTTCTCGAAGGGCATGGATGCCTGGTGTACCTGACTCAAACGCCACTCAGGGCCTCTTCATTCCATCCCTTCCAGCGACAGGGAAAAACTATGCTGTGAGGTGGCGAGGGGGACCTCAGGACCAATTTCAAGGATTTTCCTGAGAGCTTCCCAGGGTGAGGGGGCCACTTTGTCTTATCTGTATTCAATGAGTGAGACCCACTCTTCTGCCCACAGCAGCTGGCCCTCTTGGGTTTCTGTTTTCTTTTTTTTTTTTTCTTTTTCATTTTTTTTTTTTTTTTGCTGAGGAAGACCAGCTCTGAGCTAACATCTATTGCCAATCCTCCTCCTTTTTTTTTTTTTTCCCCCAGAGCCCCAGTAGATAGCTGTATGTCATAGCTGCACATTCTTCTAGTTGCTGTATGTGGGACGTGGCCTCAGCATGGCCGGAGAAGCAGTGCATCGGTGCGTGCCCGGGATCCGAACCCGGGCCGCCAGTAGCAGAGCGCGCGCACTTAACTGCTAAGCCACGGGGCCGGCTCTTGGGTTTCTGTTTTCCATTAGTCTTGATCGAACAATGCTTTATAAAGTAGCAAAGTAACAGCACAAGCAAACCCGCTAGGGAGGTGGGTGCAGGTAGTAGTATTTCCAGCTTCCCTTCATCTGCTCATGTGGGTGATTCAGATTCACATCAAAGGGGAGGTTTAGGGGTGTCTGTCTGTGTATGGGGAACAAAAGGGCAAGGGGCCTGAGAAGTATTTGGACAAAAATTGAGGACTTCTCCTCTCTCCCTCCCTCCCTCTCTCCCTGTATCCTTTCCTCCCTGTATCCCATCCTCCCTGTATCCACCCCTCCCTCCCTCCTTCGCTCCCTGCATCCCTTCCTCCCTGCATCCCTCCCTCCTTTTATCCCTTCCTCAAACATTTATTGAGCATCTACTACATGCCAGACTTTGTTCTGGGTACTGGAGATACAGATTAGAACAAAGTAGGCAAAACTCCCTGCCCACATGGAGCTGACATTCCAGTCTGCCTCTCCTTTCCATGTGGTCCTCTACTTAGGATGCATAAGTCTTGTCATTCCTGGCAGGTGACAAGACCCTTCATGGTGTTCAACAAGCATTTATTGGCACTGGGAGCAACTGGGGAGTCAGCACCACGTCTTACCCATCTTTGCTTCCCTAGAGAAGAGCAGAGAAAATGACCCATAGTGGACACTCATAAAATATTAGTTATGTATCTTTTTTAAGGATAGTCTGTTAGACGTGGGTGGGGGTGGGGAAGGAGCGGAACAGAAAGAAAAAACAAGCAAGCTCAGGCCTTGCCCTTGAAGAACTTATAATCTGGAGGGAGAAAAAATGAAAACTATAAGAAGAAAAAATAATATATAGAATCAAACAATTAAGCAAATGGATGGCAAATGGTGGAGTCAGGTTTCTCGCTGTTGGAGCGGGAGGTTACAGATAAACGAGAGAAGTCTAGAATGATCCACATGGTACTGGATTAGAGTTGGAGGCATTAGAATGAGCTCATGTTTACCCTAATATAAATATCAAGTATTTATGGATTTGTGTATATACACTGGTTAGCACATACACGTATATTTCCCTGCTCTGTCAGCTGAGAGAGCCTAGAAACAACCATGCTCCAGTAGCAACAGGCACAGCCAGCGCCCAGATCTTGGTTTCTAATATTATTCTCCAACAAGAGGACCCAGGGCTCCTTGGAGAAATGGCCTATTCCAGGACTGGAGCAGGGGATATACAAGAGGAGCCTGGAGCATCGTGGAGGGCCAGAAAGTGAGGAAGTGCTTGATAAACAAAGCCACACAAACCCACAATGGCGGGGCATGTGAGGTGGTCACCAGAGCCAATGGGAGGAACTCCCAATGGCCAAAGCCAGACAACTTGAACAGCAAAATAAAGTTGGATTATAAGTCAAAGTAGAAACCCACAAGCCCCTGCTGATATAAATAAATGATTGAATAAATAAGTGGAGGAAAATAGACAAATCTGCCATGCAGAAAAATTCCAAATAATTTATGCAGGTATTCTGTCCCCAAGGAGGTGGAGCATAACTCCCCATTTCTTAAGTGTGGGTTGTACACGGAGACTTCCTTCTAAAGAGTGCAGTATGGAAAGAGAAGGAAAAGAGAAACTTTGGAGAAATGGGACAGGTGACTAAGATCAACATCAGCAATGGTATGTCATGTTGATGGATGGACCATTGATAGGAGGTGATGAGATAGGATGAGATACGATGTGATGAGAATGGACCTTTACCGCTGCAGTCTTCCTCTCCCAGACCCATAACCCCAGTTTAAGGGTAAGAAAAACAGCAGACAAATCATAAATGAGGGTCATTTTACAGAATCCCTGACCAGTACCTCTCAAAAGTGTCCTCATTATCAAAAAACAACAAAAGTCTGAGAAACCGTGACAGCCAAGAGGAGTCGAAGGAGACGTGATGGTTACATGTAGTAATGTGGTGTCCTGGGTGGGACCCTGGAAGAGAAAAAGGACATCAGGTAAAAATTAAAGAGATCCGAATAGCAGATGGACTTCAGTTAATAATATATCAACATCGACCCATTAATTGTGATAAATTCACCATGCTAATGTAAGGTGTTAATAATAGGGGACACTTGTGGGCTGTAGAAGTCTGTGTGATCTATGTAATTTTTCTGTAAATCAAAACTATTCTAAAATAAAAAAGTAATTTTCAGAAGTGAAATATGCCATAAGAAAAATGGGGAGAAAGCCTCGATTGCAATCCCAGCAGGGAGCAGGACTAATGTGGGGGACCAGGAGGGATCAGAACAGACACTGAAAACCGAGTGGGCTCGGACTGCTCCGTCGTCCGGGTGTGGTAACCTGTGGGGCTGGGTCCTGCCATCTCGTTTCTCATGAACTGACAATGTTCTCTTTTCTTCACCAGCTCTGAGCTGTTCCTGCGATGTGTCTGCTCCCAGGGCACCTGCTCGCCCCGGGGTCACCACCTCTGGACTCCAGGGACCCCAGGAGTGTTGGGATTCAGAGAAGCGAGTCCTACCTGGACACGCGTCCACCCCAGTCCTGCCCATAACTGTCTCTGCCCAGCTTGCAAGCTTCCTGAAGGCAGGGACCCTGTCGTCTCTCGGGGCCAGGGCTCCGTAACAGGCTTGGCCCCGAGGTTGCCCGTTAAACTGTCATGAAACGAATGTCCCTGAGCTCGTATCCATAGGACAAGACTGTAAATATCACCGGATTGCATCGTGAGAAAGTGATGGCCTTTTCAGCTCTGTGCCAGTCTTTCTCAAGACATCAAGGAGAACGTCTGGGGCTGGCACCAGGATGCCTCCCCGCCTCCCCGCCCTCGCCCAACCCCACACGTGACCAAGAACAGGAGTCTTATGCTCAGACTTAGCAGACTAGTGCATCCAGCAAGAGTAACAGCATTGCTTTATTTTAGAATTAGCTTCAATTCTTAGCAAGTGCTACTAGTTTTCCACTTATAACAGCAACATAAAGTTTCCCTTAAATGTGTTTTAAATTTTAAAACAATTGCAGACTTAGAGCAAAGGTGCAAGAATAATACAAAGAATTCCTGGATACCCTTCATCCGGATTCCCCTAGTGTTAACATTTTACTCTCTCCCCTCTACCTACTTACCTACCTACCTACACATACACACACACAACACACAAACACATGCACACGTAGATTATTTTTTTCTGAACCTTTTAAAAACAGGTGGTCCCTTCACTCCTGAATATTTCAATACTTCAGTGCATATTTCCTAAAAGCAAGAACATTTTCTTACATAACTACAGTATACTTATCAAAATCAGGGAGTTCACACAGATACAATAGTGTTGTCTAATCTGCAGACCTCATTCTGATTTCATCTTCTGTCCCCATAATGTGCTTTATAGCAAAAGAAAATCCCAGCTCATGCTTTGCATTCAGTTGCTGTCTCTTTAGGTCCTTTAATCAGAAACAGTTCTTGAGTCTTCATATTTTGTGACATTAGCATTTTTGAAATGCGCACGCCAGACATTTTGTAAATGGCTTAAGATTCCTTTAAAAATAAACTTAAGTTTTAAAAAAAACGTGAATCCATTTAAAGAAAAAGTCTTAAGTAAGGAAGAGAACAAATAGTCCACAGATAAAGCAAGACCATGAAGACTTACAGGGAAAACTGAGGTTTGAGAGATGTTGGTTTAAATCAACTTCATTCTGCCTCTAGGTCCTCATCTCCCTGGGATGCTCAAGTCTGGGACGCTGGGTTAAGGATTGTGGAGAAAGCGATGAGACAAAGGCTGTTCCAGACTCTGGGTGGGGACTCACCCTCAGGGGGAAGGGAGTCAGGTGCAGGGCTGTCTCCTGGGTGCTGGTGAGCGGCCAGGAGGAAGGCATGCTTAGGGGGGTCATGGAGAGAATGGGCCATAGGAATGGAGAAGAACGCTTACAAAGCAGAAGGGAGATTTGAGTATGGACAGGAGAAGAGGTGAGTTTCCTGGAACGGGAAGGGAGGACGGGATCTCAGGATCTTTGCTGGGCTGGGCTCCAGAGTCAGTGCTATGGCCGTCACCCCCACTCTCGGGGGGTCCCTGCAGCCGGAGGTGCAGGATGACCTGATGCCCTCTGGCTCCACGCTAACTATCCCCAGGGTAGGGGGCTTAGGGACAGAGGGCCATGATGGCCTGGCCTGACACTAGAGCCCACAAGGAATGGGTTGTTCTTGCAGAGGGGAGTGTGAGCAGGAGCCAGTGGTCCTGCAGGGGGACAGATCTATGTCTTGGGGGTATTGTGCACCTGTAATGTGTGCCAACTCTCCTGCTGCTGCAGGATGCGCCCACCCACTCATCAGGTTCCCGAGAGAGTGGGAGGGACGAGGGCGAGATCAGGAAATGGAACAAACTGCGGGAAGTCGGGGCACTGCCACGGAAGGCGCCACAGGTTTGGGGGAGAAGAAGGTCACCATCATGGTCTTGTGACAAAGGGCATCAGTGTGTCTTGGCCGTGCGGAAGAGTTGGGGGGTTACTGACCCCCATTTATTTTAGCATTCCATCCTCAGATGAGAGCAGCCTCCACTGTCTCGCTCAGGCTGGGGAGTCTGAGCGAGGCCCACGGGGAGGGATGGCTGCACCCTAGAGAGGAGGCCGTGGGAGGGAAACAGGGCCCCGATTAATGATGGTGTCTTCCAGAGGGAAAGCAGAGTATGGCCTGGAGGCCTGTGTGTGTGATGAGTTTCTGAGTGTGTGGATGTGGATCATTTTTCTCTCCCCACTGCTGTGTAAGAGAGTGGAGGGGGAGATGGGTGTGGGCCTGGCCCCGGCTCAGCGGTGGCAGGAGGGCAGGAGACCCCACAGGCAGAGGGGGTGCTTGTGAATGGGGCGCTCAGCAGGAAAATGAATCTCAGGCACAGCCCGTGGCCCTGGGGGGTGACTCCCTTCCCTCCTTCTGCACTTGGGGGTGGTTGGGGTGGAGGGGCCGGGAAGGGGCACCTGCGTTCAGCTGGGATGGGGCTGGGGTCCTCAGGGGGGCAATCCGTCCCCAAGAGAAGATGAGTCCTGATTCTCCCTCGGCCTCCAACCCACCCACTCCGGCTCTCCAGCCTTCTACTTTTCCATTCCCTTTCTTCTTCTCCTTCCTGCCTGCTGTGCGGACGCCCTACTGACTGGCTGTGAAGCCAGCTCCCCTGGGTCCTCGCCAGGTGACCTTGAACAAGTTCCATGACTTCTCTGGGCTTCACTTGTCTTACCTGGAAGACAATGGAAATTAGGATGCCTGACTGCCCTGGGAGGGTATGAGGATTAAGTGAGACCACTTGTGTAGGGATTCAGGACAGTGCCCGGCTCAGAGGAAGGGACGATAAAGACGACTTCGTGGGCCTCGCTGTCTGTTCCGCCGTCTGCTCAGGTACCGCGTTGCCTCCCGCTTATTGTCCTCTCTGTCTCGTTACACACTCTCTCCTCCCTGCCTTTGTCTCTCTCTTCTTTGTCTTCCTCTGTTGCTATTTCTGTCCTTCCTCGATGATGCTGGTGAAGGGTGAGCCTCTTTTCATGTCAGGATGCCAGAACCCCGTCAAACTGGTAAACAGCTGAAGGATGTGGTGGGAGATGAACTTTCCACTGAGGCTATTTTGAACTCATCCCTTCCTGGATGGGTCTCCCCTGCTCCTCCCCGCCTTGGAGACTCCATCCCATCTTCACGAAGCCAGGGCGGAGGCCTGGGCCATGGCCAAGAGGGGTCCACGCTGAGTGGCCACACATGGTTCCAGCCCCCTCTGTCTTCTGAACTGTCAAGAGGGTCTTAGGGAGGGCGGAAGTGGAAACCGCAGATGGGGCACTGGGGAGGGATGGGGAGCTGAGTGGCAGCTTGGCAGATGTGCCTCGGAGGTGAGGTTTCCACTGGGAAAGGTTGGGTACCAGCAGGCAATGCCCAGCCAGGGCATAGATGCCCGAGACTGCGCCTCTGAGAGTGGCCTCAGAGCCTTGGAGTCACGTCACTGATGTGACCCAGAAAGCAGACAGGAGACAGGGACCCTGGTGGGATTATCCCGCCCAAGTCTCCTCCTGGCCTTATCCCTCAGGCTCTCCTAGATGTCTGGAGGATGCAAATGAACTGTGGGGCCTGAAGAAGGGTGTGATGCTCTGGCTGGGGCATTCAGATCGGTGAGCACAGACAGGAGCCTTTAGTGGGGACCTTATACCTCAGGAGGCCACGTGGAGAGAGAGCTGGGGCCCAGCCACCCTGCCATGAGCTGACAGCCCTGGAGAAGCTCTGAACCTTCCCGAGCCTCGGTTTCCTCAACTGTACGATGGAGATAATACTACTACCCCACAGGGCTGTTGGGAGCATTAACGGGTCAGGCCCTGTAATATGCCCAGAAGGGTTCCTTGACGCGTGTACTCAGGAGTGGAGGCTGTGGTTATGAATGTCACTGTCATATTATCATGGTGACTGGAGGCTGCTGTGTTGGCAGATCATCTCCCATGTATATGATCTCTCCTCAAACCCTCGAATCCCCCATCCCCCAGTCCTGGCCCCCAGTGCTCTGTGGCTGCCTCCCAACTGGCCTCCCTCAAACCAGCCTCCACTCACAGCAGTGATCTTTCTAGAGCATCCATCTCATCAGATCACTTCCCTGCCTTAGAAACTACTCACCACTCCCCAGTCCCTCCGAGTCAACGACAGAACCCCTGGGCAAGGGACCCAGACCCTCTGAGATGCTCCCCAATGGTCTTTTCCACTTGTGCTCTCTCTGCCCCCCCAGGCTTCAGCCAACACGCACCACACTTGCACTTGTTGCCACTGGGAATGTCCTTTACTCTTGTTTCCATCCAGCAGACTCCTACACATCCTTCAATGGCCGACTCATTTGTTCCCTCTTTTGTCATGCTTTCCCCAACAAACTCCGGCAGAGTTAGTGGCTTCTTCCCCTCTGTCCACACAGCCCTCTGTAGCAAAGTGTTGGGGCCCCATATGAGGCAGAGGTTATACGCTTGGGTAGCACATGGAACAAACTCAAATATGGTCGACATTAGTTTTGAAAATCCCTTAGGAATGTTCTCCGGCATGCCTTGAGAAGTGAAAAGAAGCAAGGAGCCCTATCCGCTATCCAGGAGTGTGGATAGAATGCCCTTTTTTGCATAAGAAGGGGCAGGGGCAACAAGAGGTATTCATATCTGCTTGTGTTTCTATCAGAGAACAAGTGTTTACCTGGGGAGGGGGTAGGGAGGGGAGAGGGTAGGTGGGTGGGTAACAAGATTTTAATGATATGAGTTTGTGAGTTGTTGGGAGTTTTGAACCATGTGAACGTATTTACTATTTAAAAGAAAGAAAGAGAAAAAGAAAGAGGAAGAGAGGGAGGGAGGGAGGAAGAAATGAAGGAGATGGGGATGGAGGGAAAGAAAAGGCAAGCTCTCCCGGGAAGCCCCCTGTGTTTGAGTCCGTCCTGCGGGGGCTCCACCTGCCTATTTCTCCCTCCAGCCTTCGATGACCCAGATGAAGCGATGGGCTTGGGTTCCAGGCCCACCACGTATGAAAAATGTGAATTCTTAATAACTCAGATCCCCTCCGGTGGGAGATGCCCACTGGATGCCCACAAGATGCCCACGCAGTGAACGGTTCTTGGGATCTGAGGGAACAGAGGGTCCCAGCTCCCACCTCTCTCCTCCCTCCCAGGTGTTTGTTCACTAAGGGAGACAGTGGCTCAGTTCTTTTTCTTTCTCTTTTGCTGCTGAGCACATACACTTCAGTTCGTGTGGGTAAAATATGCCCATGATGCACCCCCACCGTGCAGTGCAGTGGTTTCATATTGGGGCTTTGGAGGTAGGTAGAGAAGTTGTGCCAAGCCGTGTGACTTCCGGCTAGTTACTAACCTCTCCAGACCTTGGTTTCCCTATTTATAAATGAGGGAAGATAATACCTTCTCAGAGAGCTCTTATGTGGATTATATGAAATAACACACGCCTGGCACATAGTAATGCCCCCCACCATCGTCGTCTTCACCATCATCATCACCACCAGCACTCCCATGGTGATATACTGCAGTTACTGGTCTCTGTGTCTCCCCCAGAGACTTTAAACTCCCCAAGGGAAGGGCCAGGTTTCATTCCTCTCTGTGCCCCAGGCCAGCATAGAGCCCAGCTGCACACGGGCACCCAGGCTAATGAGTTATTCTCCAGCCCTGAGCCCAGCATCCCAGCACCCACGGGTGCCTGTGCTGTTGGGGGACGGACAGGCTGCTGTCTCCAGATCTCAGAGCTGAGCTGGGGCTCTGGCAGTGACCAGCAGTGTGGCTCCAGTGGGCACAGGGATGGGAATGGGTTTCCACTGGAAGCGTCATGGTTAAAGCTCAGACTCTGAAGCTAGACAACACGTTTTGAAATCCCAGCGTTGTCACTTTTTAGCTGTGTGATTCGGGCATTTTACTTAACCTCTCTGGGCTTCAGTTTTCTCACCTATGAAATAGAGTTGGTGGGGGCATTGACTGTCCTCAGCCTCTTCTCTTATTGGGCTGGACCACCCTTTACCTCGTGAGCCACCAGGTTTCTTGCTCTGTCTTTGCTCATGCCATTCTGTTGACTTGCAATGCCCTTCCCTGTCCACTCCCATAGCCAACTCCTATTCATCCTTTATGACCCAGCTGAGGCATCACCTCCCCACGAAGCCTTCCTGGATGGCCTCCCTCCGGCTGGGCCAGGGATCTCCTGGGCCCCATACATTCCCTGTGCACCGTCCTCTCACTGCGCTTGCAGAGCCATAAAATTGCTGCGGTGCCTCCGTCCTCGGATATGGCCCCTCCCCATACCAATGCTTCTGAAATAGGGATTCAGCTGCCACGTCCGCTTAACATCTTGGTGTTGCCTCTCCCAGATCCTTGAGGTGTGTTACAGTGCTAGGTCTCTTAAGAGTGGAGGGTAAGTGCACCTGCATAGGTGTGCGGTTCCCTGCGGCTCCCGCTCCTCGGGTCAATGTCACTCATCTCAGCCTCTCAAGTCCCAGCAGGGGCTGGTTCAATAACGAATGGGCCGAGTCCCCCGGAGGCATAGAGATGGGGAGGAAGGGCCGTCTCCATGAGCAGCCATCACCCAACCAAAGAGCCGGCTCTGGCAGGGGGCCTTGTGGGTCTGGACCCTGGCCCTCAGAAAGTCCCCTGCCCTGTGTGACCCTGGTACCCCAGACTGCCCAGAGGCTGGGAGGGGACAAGGGAGACATGTCTCGGTTTCCCAGTTTCTCTTGGACTGATGGCTCTTGGGGGAAGGGGCCAGCGATGGGGGAGGTTGCTCTGGGGAGAAAGGAGGAAGAACTCAGAGGGTGTCACCATCTCCCTGTCTGAGCCCCTCAGTGGGGGCAACTGTGACTCGGCTGTTAGCTCTCTGAGTGACCGTGGACAAGTCCTTTCCCCTCCTAGCCCTCAGCGTCCTCATCTGTAAAATGAGAGTGGGATGAGATGTTCTCCACGCCTCCCCCAGCACCAATGCGCTAAGACCCCACGAATTGCTGTTTTCTCTTTTCCTCCCCTTTCTCCTTTTAAAGAGATCTCTCACCTCTATTGATTGATCTACCAATGAGAGGGGACATGTATTGCCAAGCCTCTAACCCTTGCCACCACCTCTCTAGTTCCTATACTGCCATGTACACTTCAACAGACAAACTTGACAGCAAAGGCTCAGAGACGTTGAGTGGCTTGCCAGAGGCCACACAGCCAGGATGGGGTGCAGCGGGGATTCGAACCCAGTCTGTCTGACAAAAAAGGCTTTCACAGACTGCCCTGGGAGTCTGTCCCCACCCACTCCAGTGCTGGCTCCTCCCCTAGGAATCCCCCCGCAGGGCGCAGGGAGGGTTCAGAGGTCCTGAGGAGGAGGGGGGCTCATCACAGCGGCAACCACATCCTGTGACGGTTGCCCTGGGGAGTGCCAGCTTTCTCTGCACCTCTGGGACAGGTGAACGGAAAGCAGGTCCTGCTCAGCCCTGCAGGGCAGGACCCACAGCTCGGAGGACACCTGAGCCCCGCCTTACCCCACAGGCATAGCCGGGCATGCGCCATTGCAGTTGGGCAAAATCCCAGCCTCCGGATGAACCCACTGCACAGTCCCCTCCATATCCACCAGCCTTGTCTCCAGCTCCTTCTGGGCCTGGGGTCAATTCCTTTGCCAGGCAGCCCTGAGAATAAAACCCCCTCGAATTACCCTGCCTCGGGAGCTTTTGGAGGCCCAGGTCAGAACTTATTCAGTGCAGCACACCCGGCGGCCTGCACTGAGCCAGGGCTGGTGAGGGGCAGATTAGGGAGTGGAGAGGCTGCCCGACTCACGGTGTCTTTCTTGGCGTCTACCTCCTCCAGACGGGCAGGCGTGAATCTTCTTGTCCCTGCATCCCCAGCATTTTCACAGTGCCAGACCATGGTAGGTTTTCCAGTTTCCCCTAACACACCCACCTCGATGGTTAGATGCCCCCACCCAACACACACACACACGCGCACACACACACGCACATGCACACGCATGCAAGCACACGCAGTCTGGGTTCTGTGAGTTCAAGGACTTGTCACTCCACGCCTGGTTTCATTCAGCAATTAGTTTAATCTCGGGATACTCAGAACAGGACACCAGAATCTGGCCCTGAGCCCTGGGCCTCTCTCTGGAGGCTTCCTGGACACGTTTCCAGCTCTCAGTGCAACACGGCATGTTCGTGCACTCTGCCGGGAGGCACCCATCGATCCAAGCAGACAGATGGGGATTCAGGTCTGAGTGCAGCCCCTGGGCCCCTCCTGGCAGACATCTCTGTGCTTCTGCCCCCACAGGGACTGGACCCCCACTCTGGGTCATGGGGGCGCTGGATGGGACAATCTTTGTAATTGCAGGAAGCTCAGAATGAGGATCTGTGGTCCGGGGACAGTCACAGCAGAACGGGGCTATGCCCCTGATGGGCTCCGAGGGTCTCTAGAGGCAGGGCCGGCCTCAGGCTCCGCCCCTTGGTGGTGGAAGGAGCAGCTGTCCCTCCCACTGTCAGCTGGACTCCCTGCCCAGGTGCAGGTACCGACTTGAGCAAAGCCCTGGTCAGCCATGCCACTCCCACCCCCGCATCCACCTGTCAGATCGACAGCCTCTGCACCTGGGGCCTCCCCAGGCAGCACTGGGACAGGGCCTGTGGGCTCCTCGCAGTACCTCTGGGCCCTGAGCTGTCTGAGACTCAGGGAACCAAAGCCCCAGACCCCCGAGAGTCGGAATGGCCTCAGGAGTCATCCAGTCTGACTCCTCCAGGCAGCCTGCCAAGAAGTGGCCCAGACTTTGCTTGTTCATCCCTGAGACAGAGAGCTCACTACCTATCACAGGCAGCACCCTCCACCCTGGGGCTGCTGTTTGGGGCTGGGGCAGGGCTGTGCCAGCAGTTCTCTTTGATGGATGGAGGCCGAGCAGTATGGGGTGTGGAGTTTCTTTTTGTCTCTCCGGGGGAGGCTCTCAGCCCCCTGGGGGACATCTGAGAGGATGGACGGGGTGGGAGAGGGGAGTAGGTGGAGCAGGAGTCCAGTGGGAGGGAGCTACCCGCTGCCTCGCTGGGCCCGGTCTAGGCTGAGCTGATGTCATCGTAGTCTTCATTGTTGGTGGATTCAGACTGGGCACTGGGGGATCCTGTGCGGCCAGGAGGCTCAGGTCAGTGAGAGGCCCAGTCATTGCCCCTGCTGCCCCAGGGGACAGAGCTGAGTGGGTCTGGGTTCCCCTCCCCCTCCCCTGTGATGCTGCGTGAAACCATCTTATCATCTGGCTCACCACCATCTCCCTCGCTAGGGTGTCAGCCCTGAGGGCAAAGCCTTCAGGGCTGTAGTCCCCACACTGCCACCAAATGTGATGGACAACTAAGTGCTGGGAGCCCCCATGCTACCACAGTCTCCCCCAAGGGGCCATCGGGCTGCTCCTGCTTGAATGACTCCACTAATTGGGAGCTCACTCCCTCTCAAGGCATCCTCTTTGAATCTTTCTCCATCCCATCCACATCCATTTTCCCCGCCTCCTCATATTCTTGTTTGTTAAAATAAAACATCCCTTTATCTCCTTTTCCCCTGGGGCTGATATATCCAACCGGTCCAGAGCTCCCCCACTCCCCAGTCCCTCTTCCTCCCCGCTCCCAGGATGCCCTCCCCTGCCACGGGCACCTGGGCACTCCAACTGCTCCTCAGGAGGGGGCGGGGGCGGCGGCTGGAAGTTCTGGTACCACTCCCCGGATGAGGTGCTGGAGCTGTCGTCAGCCGAGGGCCCTGCTGGAAACCCCCAGAACCAATCACCCTCTGCCAGGAGACAGCCCGTTCACACACTGCTAGAGCTGGGAGGCCCTCACGACTCAGTAGTGTCAAGTCCCTATCTTGACAAAGGAGGAAATGAAGGGCCAGAGAGGGGAAGAGACTTGTCCAAGGTCACACAGCAAATGGCTGCCAAGCTGGGACAAGAATCCTGACCTCAGCTTGGTTCAGGGCTCCCAGCTCTATGCTTCCTCCAGCCAGGGTGGCTACAGGATGGGAGGTTGGGGGACACGCAGAATTCTCCTGGGCACAACTTACCAGAAAAAGTTGTCTGGGAGCCGGCCAGCTCCAAGTTCGGGGGCGGCTCTAGGAAGGGGCTCTTCTCTGAAGAAAACGCCTGAGGGTTCCATAGAGGTAGCCTGCTGCTGGGGCTATTGCAGTAGTCTTCCCCGGAGGATGTGCTGGACCCACTGTTAGTCCTCGGGTGGTGCTGAGGGCCCAGGGAGGGGGGGTCTGCCATGCAGTGTCCAGGGTTGGCAGGGGGCACCTGAGAGGCATGCATCTCTTCAAGTCCTGAGCCAGGAAAGGGAGAATGGTGAGGAAAGAAGCGGCAATGCAGGAAGGCTTTAAGTTAGACTTGAGAAAGAATTTATTGCCAATAGGAATTGTGAAACCCGGGAGGGACCTATTGAGGGAGGTTGCTGCCGGTGCTTCTCAAGGTCAGCTGAGCAGCTACATCTGGAGGCAGCGCTGGCATCTCGATCACCCCCCGCCACTCCCCTCCCCAGCCCGACTCACCTTCCTCCAAGGGGGGCATCTGGAACCTGCTCTGCTGGACCTCCTCATCTGTGAGCCGGTGCCGCTGGGAATCTAGAAGCAGAGCGGTGATGAGGAGCGGTAGAGTATCAACTGCCTTGTCCTGGGGGCCTGCAGGAGGGGCTGTGTGCCTTGGGGCTCAGGAAGGTGCCCCTGAGGCTCATCAGGGCTAGAGGATAACCCCAGGGTACCGGGGGCTTCGCCTTTCCCATCAGATCCCAGGCTCACATCCTAGTCCATGCAGACCTCGAATCTCAATCTGAAACCAGCATGGGGACAGGCTGCTTCTGGCCAGAGACCCTTGTGTCCTGCCCGCCCTGCCCCCAGCTGCCCCTTCTGCTACTTCGGGAAATATCGAGAGTCCTGGGTTCTCTCCTGGGCTGAAAAAGGGCAGACGTTGCCGCTTCGAGGAGCCTTCCCAGAGCAGAAACCGGAGGGTCTGGAATCTTCGCCCCAGGCTCTGTGGCACCTTCGTTTCCGAATCAGAGAGAAGGACATTCACAGGGTCTTAAGGACTTGAGCGTCTGGAATCTTGGAGTCGGGGCTGCCGAACCAGGTGCCCCTTACTTTCAGTCTCAGTGTCCTAGGATTTTGGACTCTCAGTCTTGCATCTGATATGCCTGGGCTCAGAATCCCAGGTTCTAAGGACACTTCATCCCTGTGGCTCCCATGGACCAGCAGAAGTGGAATCATTGGTGTCCCACTCCCAGAGGCCCTGATTCAGCAGGTGGGGCAGAGATGGCTAGCTGTCCCCAATATCCATTCTCCCCTCTGTAGTAGGAGACCCTCTGGCCTTTATCTGAACACACAGCTGCCCAGGACAGAGCCTCTCTTGCAGCTGGTGGGTTTAAGTTCTGGTCGGCAGAACATGAGTGGCAGCCACGTGGGCATCTCCAGCGTCCTGCCTTACAGGGTAGGGCATGTCCCACCTTCCCTTCCCTTCCCTTCCCACTGAGCAGAATGCGGACATGGGGATGAGCCACTTGATGAGGGCAGCATCTTAGGGACTGCAGAGCAGCAAGAAAGAAGGAGCCTGGACTCCCGCCAGCTTCTCAGGACACTGTCATTTGGGGGTCTCTGTCACACGCAGCCAAACTCTAACTTATATAGTAGGTCCTGGGTGGGAGTCAGGAATTTTTGACAAGCTCCCAAGGGATTCCACAACAGGCGTGGGACTCTTCGCTCTCGTTCAGCCTCACAGCATTGCGTGGGCCCTGCCTTAAGCACTGTCTTTCCTCCTCCTATCCCCAGCAGGCAGAGAAGAGCTGGAAAAGCCAGCTAAGAGGTGCAAGCCGGGCTCACAGCAGAGGGAGGGAAGGGGGTAAGGTTGATGGGGCAGGATGGGCCCCAGAAGGGGTGTGAGCGTGCAGGAAGCCATCCACACTCTGTCTCTTGCCTGGACTATCTTGTACGTTACACAGACACAGCCACCACTGAGTGGACATCCAGAACTGGTCTTAAGACACGGCCAGAGACAAACATGGGCGAGAAGGAGGTTGGAGTGGAATCGCCTCGAGACATCGAGATGTCTCCAGGGTCACAAAGCACTTTGAAAACTTCCACTACAACTGTCTACAGTCAATCTGGTGGGTAATAACAAGGGGAAATTCCACCTCCTCTCTCGGTCCGGGCTGGGGGGCCCTCAGGAGCCCCGGCCCAGGCACTCACTGTAGAAGGTAGTCAGGGCCACGGGAGGCTGGGCGCTGAAGTCATAGGGTTCATAGTCTGAGTCCAAGCTGGAGTCCGAGTCCTCAGGGGGCGGGTTCTGGACCTGGACAGGCAGATTGGGAACTGGGGAGAGAACAGAGTGGTGCGCATGGCAAAGAGGTAGGCAGAAAGGGGCAGGGAGAGATGGCAGAGAGCATGGATGGCAGGGACCAGAGACAGTGGCAGGAAGGGTGCCAGGTAGCCCATCTTGTACAAGACCATCCGGCCTAGGTTTTCCAAGCTTCCCCCACCCATTTCAAACATGGGGAATTAAATAACACTTATTTATTTAACATAACTTACATAGCAGTCATTATATGCCGGGCACTATTCTAACGTTTATAAATATTATCTCATTTAATTCTCATCACAGGTCTGTGAGTAGGTACTTTATTATACCCACTTTACAGCTGAGGAAACTGAGGCACAGCGAGTTTCTCACCTTGCCCAGAAAAGCAGGCAGTGTGGTTCTTAATCTCTAGAGCATAATCTTCAGTGAGCAAATGCTCTGTGCCTAACTCGTGCTAGGTTCTGTATTCAAATTCTCTTCTCAAATAGATGGATACGGTGCACAGAGAATATTTATAATATTTGACTGAATTTTGTATTGGTTTTCATGTCATTGGAAGCTTTCAAATAAAGGTGATTTAATACACTCATCATGCACTGCGATTAAGCTCGAACTCCTTTATAAGACTTCCAAGAGGTGTAAATCCACGTATCATAAAAGATGAAGGACTGATCCAATTTTTTTTTTTTTTTTTTGGTGAGGAAGATTAGCTTTGAGCTAACATCTGTTGCCAATCCTCCTCTTTTTGCTGAGGAAGATTGGCCCTGGGCTATCATCCGTGCCCATCTTCCTCTACGTTATATGTGGGACGCCTGCCACAGCATGGTTTGAGAAGCGGTACATAGGTCCTTCCCCAGGATCTGAACCTGTGAACCCCAGGCCTCCAAAGCAGAGCTTGCAAACTTAACCACTACACCACCGGGCAGGCCCCTGATCCAATTTTTTTTTCATTCAGAAAATATGAAATCAAATTACGTTCCAGGAAAGTCTTGATGTGGCTCTGCAGGGAGGCTGATGAGCAGGCCATGGAAAGAGGCGATGATACCACAAACTTACTAGCCAATTGGCAGAGGGAGCTTCCCAAAGGCAGCCAAGGTCCAAAATGCCCTGGGCCTGTACTGGTCCAGAACTCGAAGGCCCTAGACACCCAGAACGATGCCCTGGAGGGTCATCTGCCCCTCAAGGCCCAGATTGAGGCCTGACATGCTCAGAGTCCCATAACCACGAGTGGCCTGGCCCAGGTCCCATCTCCAGCTGGGACACTGCTTTGACCTAAGCAATACTGACCCCCCAGAAAGTATCCCCTTCCTGTCCTCCCCAGCTCTCCCCACCCGCAGGGTGGGTGACACCCTACCTTCTTTGGGGATGATGGTGGGGACGTCTTGATAGCTATTGATCCCTGCTGTGGTGGTGGTGGGTACGTGTTCATGGTTCACCATAGCGGGGAGGGCTGAGGGAAGGGAGGCAGAGATTCTACAAGTCATTTTTTGCCCTCTCTCAGTCTATCAGGTTCTGTTCTCATCGAGACACCTCCCTCCTCACCCACCCTTCCAAATACACACAAACACAGTCTGGTCCTCCCATGGACCACTTCTGCTGGGCATGCTGGGAAAATCCCTCCCATCAGGAGGTGCTCCCAGGGCCAGGGCTGGGTGGCCATTGCTGGATCACTGCCACTTCCGCTTGGGTCCCACAAGGCTCATATCCCCCTGGGAGGGCCACCCCTCAGGCCAGCTCCTTCCCATCCCTGGGCCTTCCCAGTGGCTCCCAGAACTCTGCACCTACCGTATTTTCCTTTAACTCTCAAGAGGATGAAGGCTATGGTGATGAGTGAGCCAAGGAGGAGAATTCCCAGAATGATGCAGAGAATGAGGAGCATGAACTCCCGAGATACCCAGTCCTCTGTATTCACCATCAAAGAAGATTCTAGAAGCAAGAACCCCAAATCAGAGAGAAGGAGGAATGGACATAGACTTCTCCTTGCCCTTCTTCTCGCCTCTCCATCCTCTCTGCAGATGACCCACTTCCCTTTTAGACCTATCCTCCACCTCTCTTCCTTTGCCTGGTACATAGTAGGTGCTCAAGAAATGCACACTGAATGATTAATTAACTGAATGAAACTTTCTCCTGGCCACCAGCCCACGGGTTCAACAATTATTGAGCACCCACTGTGTGCCAGATGCTAGACCCTGGGGAAACAAATGTGACAACAGCATCATAGGCTTTGAGGGTCTCTGTCTAGTAGGGAGATCAAGTCAACTCAATCCAATATGGTGAGATGCCTGCTGTGATGGAGGAAGGGACAGGGACCTGGGGGCATGAGGTCCTACATGGGGCTCTAATTCTCTATCGGGAAGACCAAGCTGGATTCCCAAAGAAGGTGACTCTGCATCACCCCCGGCAGTAAAAAGACCTTCAGGAGAGCTAGCTCTCCCTTCTGTGCCCCAGACGCATCCTTCTAACCAGACATGCACTCCCTGAGGGCAGGGGTGAGAGCCGTGATTCCAGACCTCCCAGCTCTGCAGCTCTGGTGTGACTTCCTGCCTGCCCCTCCCTCTTGGGCCTCACCCCTGCTTAAAGGAACCCAAAGCACAAGAATGGATAGAGATGCAACCAGGCAGGAGCTTGGCACGCTCATCATCAGAGAGACAGGAACCGTCTCCTGCTCAGGGCATAAGACCAGGGTGTACAGAGCACAGGGATAGATGAAGGGTGCCGGGGGGATGAGATCATCCTGACCCCCTGGCTGGGGGCAGTGTCTGCTCCCCCTGGGAGATTACCCCCTCCCTGTCCTCATTTTTTCTCCTCCCCTTTCTGTCTGCAAAGGGGGCAGTTTGGGCCAGGGTGGGAACTGGCTTTAGCAGGAGGAAGCAGTGCAAGGGAGAGGCTGGGCTGTGGGGGCAAGGGGCGGACCCGTGAATCTGGGCCGGCCCCTGTGGGTATCCCGGGGCTGCTAAGGGGCTCTATGTCTGACTAAATAATACAATACACAGTAAGCGCTGTCTGGGCATCAGTTATTCTTTTTGTTGTTGTTGTTGGTGAGGAAGACTGGCCCTGAGCTAACATCCGTGACAATCTTCCTCTTTTTGCTTGAGGAAGATTAGCCCTGAGCTAACATCTGTGCCAGTCTTCCTACATTTTGTATGTGGGATGCCGCCACAGCACGGCTTGACGAGTGGTGCAGGTCCACACCCGGGATCAGAACCCACGAACCCCGGGCCGCTGAAGCGGAGTGCACAAACTTAACCACTACACCACTGGGCTGGCCCCTCTTATAAAGATTTTACAAAAATTATTTCACTGGAGACTCACAATAACGCTAGGAGAGAGTTTTTATATTTTATAGTCAAGGGATCTGAGGCTCAGAGAGGTTAAGTATTGCCCAACATTACACAGCTAGGAAGAGGCACAGCCAAGATTGGAGCCCCGGGAGTCTGCCCCAAAGCTCGCCAAGTTACACACAGCTCGTGGAAAGACCAAGCACGGATCTGGAGTTTAGGGCCTTGGATGCAAATTCTGGCCAATACCCGCTGGCTGTCACTTCACCCTCTGAGCCAGAGCTTCTTCCTCTGTGTAAAGGTTATAATGAGACCTTCCCATGGGGCTGGGGGAGCATTAAAGGGTTGGGAAATAATGACTATAAAGCTCTGGGCCAGTGTCTGGAGCATTATAAACACTCTGGCTGTTGCTCTTGGCATCCCCACCACTGGCCGGAGTCAGACTAGCCCTCCAGGAGCCCACAAGAGAGTGGAGAGAGGACAAAATACCAGGATTCAGGGAGCTGTGGAGCTGACATGGCAGGGAGGGGAGTGGGGAGGAGCGTAAAGTGCCCAGAGAGCGCGGGGGAAGCAAGTCCATAGTCTGGAGGTGGGGGATGGGGATAAACCATCAGGCCCCTCCCACACACACAGGCACACACACACACACACACACACATACACACACACATGCATGCACGCACCCACTCCTCTGAGAAACTGCACACCCAGTGACACTCACCTACAGTGAGCGGCTGGACACTTGCAGGGACCTCAGAAGTGGACAGATTGAGCAAACTCCGGGAACCTGTCAGAAAGCAGTGCTCATTCACTCAGCGCATATTACCGAGCACCTACTGTGTGCCTGGCCTCCTGCTAGAAACTGAACAAGACAGACAAGTGACCTGGAACGGGGGGCGTGTTCCCGTGGGGGCACACAGCTAAGGCCACCCTCCTCTCCCACCCCCGAAATAATGATGCTCTCATGGATTAAATGCTGGGAAGGGTCTTTGCTTCGAATAAAGGGCTGGTAAAAGAATTAGCCCTTCCTTCTGTATAATTTGCTACAGACCACAAATCCCTTTTCCGTTCAGTCTTGGGTTTGTTCTTCACATCGGTCTCAGGAGATGGGAAGCTGATATTATTGTCATTAATCATAATCATTTGACGGGTAGGGGATGAAGCTTATGAAGTCCCTTGGTGGAGAGTATCTGATTTCCCAGCTACCCTGTGAAGCAGCTAGAATCAGCATCCACATATTCACCAGACTGCAGCCCGGGGCTAGTAAATGGCAGGGCTGGAATTCATAGCCAGGTGTTTGAACCCCATGGAGACCCTAATACTGTGTTAATGCAGGTCGAATGCTCTTGATTTTTCACATTTGAACACCTCTGAAATCGGGGTGATGGCATTCATCATTACAACTGATGACATGGCAAGAGTTAATTTTGACAGCATTTTTGTCCTTTAAGGTGATAACGGTGTGACATAGCAATGCCATCTTAGATTTGGTGAAATACCATAGAACCCAGTTCACAGAATGGATGTGAGGCTTAACTGAAATAAGATACACCGAGTGCTTGGCAATGCCCAGCACACGATTTGGGCTCCAAATCCTGTCGCTGATATTACTAGCATCTCCTAATATTATTTTTACTGTGATCATCAGCCCTGGGATAGTAAGTTGGTTTCATCTCCTGAGCCAATTCCAGTCAACAGAGACCACTGTTTAGCATATATTAAGGCCTTAATAAATATTTGATTTGTGACTCTGGGGTTGAGTGGCGGATCTGTGGAAAAGAACGCCCTGATTAATTAGGAACGTCTGCCTGGGCATGGTAAGGGCAATGGTCCCTTGAATGCCAGTATTTGCCGTTCCTGATCTAGTCCAAGCTGTGGTCCAAGTTCTTAGGCTGCGGATTCAGGTGGAATTCCTGGTCCAAATCTAGGGGGAGGGTATGAAGGGGGGCAGGGATACCTGAGCAGAGGACCCTGGCTGCCTGCGACTGGCTGCAGAGGAAGGAGTTGTTGAACCGCCAGACACAGTCGGAGAGGGCGGGCTCCTCTCCCTCGCACGAGTAGTACATCCTGCCGGACAGGGAGTGGGGCAGCCCCTTGAGCACTCTGGCCATGGTCCCACAGCCCAAGGACCGGCAGAGCACTGTGGCCTCCGGTGGGTACCACTCACTGTTGCACACCGTGCTCCAGACCCCGCGGAAGTGTACCTCCACCTGCCCCTCGCAAGGGTCAGCACCCCCCGTCAGGCGCCAGGACTGGTGCTCTGCGGGGGAGGGGGGATGCAGAGTCAGGTCAGGATCCTGTGGGCCAAAATCCCCACCAGCCCAGACCCACAAAGGCAAACACCCCACAGCCAATAGGTCTCCAGATCTGTGTACTCTCCCTCCACCATCTGCCTTCCCCTCTCCTCTGCCCCATCTGCTTTGGCTGACCCTGCTGCAGGACTCTAGATCCTTGCTACTCAAAGTGTGGACCAACAAAATCAGTATCACCTGGGAACTTGTTAGAAATGCAGAATCTCAAGCCCTGTCCCAGACCTACTGAATCAGAATCTATATTTAACTAAAGACCCCTCCCCCCATTCCTGAGCACATAACAGAGAAGAACTGGCTGGACTGGAACCTTCTGGCCTCATGTGGACTTCAAACAGCCTCCTCAGGGGCCTCCCTGACTCCATGTCCCCTTGCTGCTCTGAACCAGGGGACCCCCACTGAGGAAGAGCCTCATCTCTAACGTCAGCTACTCCTGGAGGTGGGCAAGCTTATCCCTCCCGCGAGGGATCACCTGCTGCTTGTAAACTCCACCCGGCGTCCTGTCTTAGGGTATCTATTGCTCTCTCCCCGGATCATGTTTATCTGGGTCTCATCTGCCCTCCTGGACGACGCCCCCGCATGGGCAGGAACGGTCTCTGCAGTGCTGACTCCAGGCCTGGCGCCCAGTAGGCCTACGGTGAGTGTTGGTGGAGGATAGCGCTTCAGCAACGCAGCCCACTGACCTGAGCACACCACGCCGGCGTCCTCCTTGTGGCCGCAGTAGCCGTCTCCCGGCTGCCCCAGGCAGTCCTGCAGGTTGGCCTCGTCCCCGGAGCAGTTCACCTGGTCCCGGTGGATGGGTCCTTGGCCAGGGGCGAAGTGCAGGCCAGGCAGGGCCTGGATGGCCCAGCCGCACTTTAGCTGCCGGCACACCACGTGGGCATCCTCCAGGTCCCACGTGTCGTCGCACACGGAACCCCACTGGCCGTCCTCCAGCATCTCCACGCGGCCCGCACACGGGCTGCCACCGTCCACCAACCGCAGCGTGAGGTTCTCTGGGGCTGGGAGGGGAAGAGGTTTGTGGGTGGGGGGAAGAGGACGAGGAAGGGAGGGGGTGGGAGGGTGGTCAGGACTGGGCAGGATAGTTGTGGGCGGGGCTGTGAACCCAGCGAGAGGGGCAGGACTGTTCTAGCTGGGGACCTGCCGGGCAGAGGAGGGGCACTGGTCAGGACTAGACCCGGAGGCGGGGCTGGATACCTTATGGGCGGAGCTGTGAGCCGGTGGGTGGGGCTAGGGGCCTGGTGGGCGGGGCCTACAGAGCGGGGCTGGGGGCTGGGTTGCGACCACGCCAAGAGACCCTGGGAACCTGGCATATTCTGTACATGGAGGGTAGGGGCAGAGATAGAGGTCCGAAGCGAGAGGGGGGTGGGGTCAGTAAGGAAAGGCTAGAGACCCGGTAAGGGGTCGGACTGGGGACCAAGTGGGCCAACTGGAGATCTAGTAGGGGAGGGGTCTGGAGGCCAGGTCTGAGGAAATGCCCAGATCTGGGAATGATACAATGCTGCAGCCCTTGAGTGTGGGAACCGGCTGCGTTTGCGTCGGTGGTGGGTGGGGTGGAAGTCCGGAGGGCGAGGATTGGGTCCAGTGTCCAGGACAGGTCTTGGGGGCAGTGGCTCAAAGCGAGGGGGGGTAAGGTGGGGGCAGGCAGGGGCGGGCGCGGGGCGGTCCGCTCGTACCTGCACAGGTGACCTGGGCCGGCCTCCCGTCGCTACTGCACGCGTCTTCCACCACCTCGCAGAGCCGCCACTCCGTGTCGTTGCACAGGACGGCGGGCGCCCGGGCCCGCGTGGCGTTCGGGACCCCGCTGGCGTTGCCGGCGGCCGGACCGGGCGGCAGCTCCGGGGTGGGCGGCGCGGGCTGCCCGGCCTCCCCGGCCCGGCCGCAGCCCAGCGCGCGGCACACGGCCTCGGCGGCGCGGCGGTCCCAGGGCGCCCCGCACGCGGGCTCCCAGGCCGTCCCGAGCAGGACCTCCACCGTCCCGCTGCAGCGGCTGCTCCCGTTCACCAGGCGGACCCTGAGCGACTCCCCTGGAAGCGCGAGACGCGAGCTGAGGCCTCGGCGGATTCGCACTCGGCCTATCCCAGGGATGAGGGTGGGGGCGGGGGGCTGCCAGGGGCTCCACCACTGATCTGCTGCGTGACCTTGGACACTACCCTATGCCCTCACCCTGCTCTGGGCCTCAGCCTTCCAGTCTGCAAAACGGGGCTGGGCTGCTTCAACCCTGAGCCCCCTTTTAGGCCTGACCCTCTGGTTCTCCTTAGAGTCAGGAGAAGGTGGGGCTGAGGGTGACTCTAAAGGTTAGGATGGGTTAGGACTGGGGCCACAGAGAACCAGGGGTCCAGTCCCCATAAACCCTCCTCCCCTGCCCTTATCACCAAGAAAGGGCAGAGTTCTGCGTTCAGAGCCTCCCTGGTACTGTGGGTGCCATGCTGCCCTCCCAGGCCCCTCTGCTGTTCTGAGGGTACTACCATGGCAGCTGCCATGGTGACCCAGAACCCTGAAGGACAGCCGTGGTACTGGGGTTGAAGATGGGCTGCTTCAGCGGATGGTGGTTTCCCCTTCCCCAGAGCCCTTTCTTGGGGAATCACCTGCCTATTTTTGCCCAGGATTGCATCCCCAGTGCTATCACACAGCTTTGCACAGAGTAGGTCCTTAATACATATCTGTTGAGTTCATCGAGGACCCACCTGATGGAACCCGACCACCTCCACCAAGAGTTCTTTGCCTTGTTCTCAACAAATCCCCATAAAATGCTCGCTGAATACCTTATCCATGTGTATGTGACTTTTTATCAGTGGCCTCTCAAAGACAGCAATTCTAAGATCTCAAAGTGAGTCTAATGGTGAAGGTTCAGTCATGGGGTCAGGAAGGAGAAGTGTTGTCTGAAGTTAGGCAGCCTCCCTGGTGCCCTAAAAGTCTACTTCCCTTTCCTGTCACCCTAGGAGACCACCTGTTTGGTCTCAGAAAGCTGATCGTAGACCTCAGAAAGATTATTTGCTCACCTGGCTCTGAGGTGTGGCTGTCTGCACTGCTGGTGTTGTGCTGGCCAGATGGAGCTGGAGATGGGTGACCTGAAATTGACCAGCAACAGCCGTGGTGAGTGGGTGAGCTCAGGCTGAGCTCCTGGACCTTGGATGCCTGTGCCTCCCTTCAGGGTAGGGAAATTCTCAAGCTTTGGAATTACAGCATCCCCCACTTCATCTATTAATTGCACACACATCCTCAGAAATCAGAGCAGAGCAGGGAGGAACGACCATGGGCTTTGGGACCAGACCTGCTTACTGGCTGAGTGATTATGGATAGATTACTAACCTCTCTGTGCCAGAGTCCCAATTTGATGGCAATAACACTTAGGAAAGTCTTGTGAGGATAAAAGGAGAGAAGACCTGTAAAATACTTGACATAGAGAAGAAGCCCAAAAATAGGAAAGTCATTTTTGTTTGAAGAATTCATACCAGACTTTAGGGTAATTGGCGCATCCTGGGCTGGGAACCACTGGACTGCAAAGTGCTTTCAGACACTGAGAAACTAACATTTGCCGAGGGACGATTATATGCCAAGTCATTGCATATATTATTCCATTTGCTTCCAACCACACAGTGAGCTGGATATTAGCATCTATTTTTTACAAATTGGGAAAGAGATGCTCAAAGAATAGAAATCAGTTGTCCATGCCAGGTGCCATTTGTCCCTCCAGAGCCGCTGTCTGCTTGGCTTTGGGAGGTTGACCTGTTTGGACTAAATCAGCATCTTCCTGGGCCCTTTGGCTTCTGTTTGGCTCAGCCAATGGGGAGCCCCAGCAGAGATAGGAGGGCAGGAGGAGAGTGAAGTCATGGTGTGTATTCCCCTGGCTCCCTCTCGGTGAGATCCCTGGGGCAGGCTGTGTCCCTCATCTGAAAGTCATCATTCCTCTCAAGGTGGTCACCTCTCCTTGACTCTCTCCTTCTGGGTCTCACTGACAGCTCCCTGGTCTTGTCTTCTTGGGCCCAGAGTGGTAACAGCTCAGCTGCTCCGAGCTCCTGGTTACTGCATTACCCTTTCTAAATAGTCCTTTTCTAAAGAAGCCCCCTTCAAACTCCTATTTTGAGTGTGCCACTTGTTTCCTATTGGGACCCTGACTGATATATGGCCTGAGGCCACACATTCAGCAAGTGGCAGAGCCAGGATTTGAACTGTCTTCAAGGAATCAGCTCTAGCTGGGCAATGATATTCTGGTTTGCAGAAGCACAGAGGGAGGCTGTGGCAGCTCCTCATGCTCATAAAGGAGCTGTTCTACGTTTCCAGTCTCTCTTGTACTTAGGTTGGGGCCATTGATGTCTTGGTAGAAGAGTGTGTGCCCACTGCTGGGCCAATGTGGGTAAGAGGCTGTGAGCCTCCTCCATGTCTTTCTTCTCTGCTGTGGCCAGATGAGAGGCCCTGGGCTCCGGACGCAACTACAAGATGGAGACAGATGTTGACCCAACTCAAATTTTGTGCAAGAAGTGAACCTTTATTGTGTTAAGCCGTGAAGATTTTGGGATGTTCTTGTTGCCTGGCCTGGCCTGACTGATATAGGGGCTGCAGACTCGAGCATGACTGCTACACATTCTCAGCCTCACTTGAGAACATTCTATGGACTCATATCCAAATAAGCATGTATACGCACACACACACACACACACACACACCCCTGCAGACACACCTCTCCTACAAGTATCTGTCTGGGCCACTCCATCACTCAGAGAGAAAGTAATCAGGCCTTTAATTGTCTGGCCTCACCAACTCCCTGGTTGGCTGCCCAGCCTGTCCCCCTGAAGGGGAAATGACTCAGAATTCAGAGCATAAACTCAAATGCTAATGTAATATTCAGAACAAGAATTCAGATGCCCACACATTAGGATTTCAGAATCCCGGTTCCCATAACAACGGTCCTAATGATCCAGTGTGGTTTCCAGTATTTCTACGTGTGCTGGGGGGCGTGGGGGGATTGGGATGCTGGCTGCAGTGTGTATGTGTGTGTGACTGTGGTGTGTGTGTGAGTCTGTGGTTGTGACTGTGTGTGTACCATTGTGTTTGAATATGTCTTTGTGTGTATGTGTGAGTGTGTGCGTGAGTGTGTCCAAGTGTATGTACGTGGTGGGCTCTAGCTCAGTCTGTATCATCTGTTTCTGGGTCTGGCAAACCACTTTCTCATGCATAAAGGCACACATGTTTTCTGCTAGACCAGAAAACCCTGGAAGTCAGGGCCCAAGGCTGAGTCAGCCCTGTGTCCCCAAGGGTAACCAACACAGTATTTGTTGATTGACTGACTGAACGAGTGAGCAGGAGCTGCCAGCTCCAAGGGCTACTGTCGCCAAGCCAGTTTATTGATACTTGATATACTCAAGGGTTTTGTTTTCTGTGTGCCATTTTCCTGTCCCCTGTCCCAAGGGAGCCTGGTTTTTGTGTTCTCTGACTTCCGTGCTACAGGAACAGAAGCAGAAGTTACCTCCCACCCTCCTTCCATCCAGGCCTTGGTTCACGGGGCCCCGATGCAGGATCGTTGCTTCTTAGACATCGTTTCTGCCTTTGCCTGGACCTGTGCTTCACGTTTGTCTTTAAATTTGATTCACTTTTTTGCTGCAACAAATTTATTTGAAAAGGAACCTTTACCCCTTCCTGTGAATTGGCTTTCAAGCATTAAGATGCCCGAATATAAAAATATTCATGGCAGTTTTTTGAACAGCAAACAATTGGGAACAGAGTGAATGCCCATCTATTGGGGGAAACTGCTGAATAAATTATGGTCCATTTACTGCGTGGCGTCTCGTGCAGCCTTTATAAAGAAGGAAATAGACTCATACCAGTTGGAGGAATTTCCGCGCTGTGTTGAGTAAGGAAGCAAAATGTGGAAACGAGAATATAATATGAGATAGCTTTTGTAAAACAATGGCCAAAAATAACCCCTCCTATGGACTGGTATGATTACATGAGCATGGAGAAAAGTGTGGAAGAACACACATGAGATTATTAAAATGGGTACATTAAAAAAGTGGCTTAGGGAAGGATGGAGCAGGGCCAGCTTCACGGGTATGTGACATGTGCAGTCACAGAGTCCTGCTCTTAAAAGGGCCTGGGACTTGGTTTAATGTTCTGCTATTTCCGTCTTGAAATTTTTAATGATTTTTGAACAAGAGACCCTGCATTTTCATATTGCACTGGGCCCTACAAATTATGTAGCTGATCCTGGGGCCGAGTCACGCCAGTGGGAGAAGGGAGAGAGAGGCGAAGCAAGCAATGAAAGAAAAAGATAAGAAGGTGTGCTTAAAAAAATCATGTATAAAAGGGGCCAGCTCGGTAGCGTAGTGGTTAAGCTTGCGTGCTCCGCTTTGGTGGCCCAGGATTCACATGTTAGGATCCTGGGGGTGGACCTACTCACTGCTCATCAAGCCATGCTGTGGCGACATCCCACACATAAAGTAGAGGAAGAGGGGCACGGATGTTAGCTCAGGGCCAATCTTCCTCAGCAAAAAGAGGAGGACTGGCAACAGAGGTTAGATTAGGGCTAGTCCTCCTCACCAAAAAAAAAAAAAAGAAAAAGAAAAAATCATGTGTGATATGATTCCATTTATAAAATTAGGTACATAGGTAGAAATGCAAAAAAATCAGAAAACATAAAAACATAAATGGACTTCTTGTATTGCTTGCCTAAAATAGAAGGTAATTGCAAAAATAAGTTCACCAAAAATAAAGCCACGTTAGAAATGTTAAGAGACTCATCATCATCAAACAGAGACTGTCTCTTTGACAGGATCAGAAAGAATAACAGAGCATCGAAAGTAAAATAATTAAATACTTTTGTTACCACGTGGTTCACTGTTATTTAACGCTACATTCATTTACCACTTGAAATTATCCTACGTGCCCCAGAAAATCATCTCGAGTTGTGCCCCGCATTCTCGAAAGTTATAGACCAAGAGAAATAAGGGATGGAGGGGAGGGTTTCTAGGCGGGAGAAGAAAGAGGTTGGGAGGGCTACTCTCAGCCCAGGAAGGTGGCAGCTTTTCCAGGCCAGTCCCAAGTGGAAGCTCCCCGGTGGGCCAGGACCTCAAGAAAGGTAGCTGAGGAAGATGCCAAGGTAGGATGACATGAAGGAGACTGAGGACAGGAAAAATGAAAGCACAGAAGAGCCACCTTGCCCAGAACCTGAGAAATGGGACAATGGTCCTCTTCTTGTGTCACCCAGGCCCAAGGGATTCCCAGTGGCTTCTGAGAAGTGGGGAACAGGGGGAGGGAGGAGGCATAGACATTGAAGGAAAGGGGGGTGTTTTCCCTGCCGAGGCCCTACCTGGCCAGCAAGGCCAGTAGGGAAACTTTCAGGTCCCTTCAAGGGCTCAATGGAATGCCACCCAGGCACACCCAGCACACCCATATAGGGGTGAGATAAATGCCAGCTACAGCTGAGGACACCTGTGGCCCCTGGTTCCTTCAGATGTGCTGAGAAATACATAGATGCATAGTAAATGCTTACTGAGTGGACAATGGATAAAGAGATGCTGTATAGAAGGGTAAGGCAGGGTGGAGAGGGGGACTACAGAAACACGGAGGGAGGAAGCCACAAAAAAACCCACCGTGGGGAGTGTGGCATGTGTCACCTGCTAGAAGCATATTTTTTTCTCTCTCTCTCTCTTTCTTTTTTTTTTTTGCTGAGGAAGATTGGCCCTGAGCTAACATCTGTTGCCAATCTTCCCCTTTTTTAGCTTGAGGAAGATTAGCCCTGAGCTAACCTCTGTGCCCATCTTCTGCTATTTTGTATGTGGGTCGTCCCACAGCATGGCTGACAAGTGATGTAGGTCTGTGCCTGGGATCCAAACCTGCGAACCCAGGCCACCAAAACAGAGCATGCCAAACTTAACCACTATGCCACAGGGCCGGCCCCCACATTTTTCTCTGTTTAATGTCAGTGTAAAGTGTTTGCAAGTACATATGTCAACAACCTTAAAAACAACAACAACAACAAACCAAGCTCTTTTGATCCAGTAATTCCACTTCTGGGAACCTATCCTAAGAAACAATCCAGGATACCATATGACATAGCAATTAGATTTCTCTCACCAGAGTTGGAAAGTTCTAGATTCCTTTTTTCAGCTAAGCACATTCTAACTGTGTGACCCTGGCAAATCATTTAACCTCTCTGAGCATCAGTTGCTCCCTCTGTAAAATGGGAACAATAAGGGCCCACATTGCAGGCCTGTCGTGAGGGTTAACTGAGATGGCATACTCAGCACCCTCGGTGCAGCGGAGTACTCCGAGCTGCTGCAGTGTGCGAGATGAAAAGCTTCCGGCCACGTCATTCCAATAGTGAAAAAAACCCAAACTGGAGACAGCTGAATTGTCTCAAAGCAATTGGAGGATTAGTTAGGAAAACACAGCACATTAAAAATATTTGCAAAACAATATTTACAAAGAGTTTTTAATGATGTGGGGGAAAGCTTATGATGCGATGTTAAGTGATGGAAGCAGAATACGAAGTTCTCTCTCCCCTCCAGCCCTCGCCCCACTCCAGCCTGGTTTTAAGCTTCTGAAGGTCTTCCAGGACCCAGAGGGAGCCCAAGTTCAGTCCCCTATTCTATCCTCTCATAGCATCCTGGCCTTTTCTTCTGTGGCCCTGCCACATGCAATTATGAGCTGTTTAATGGCCATCAGTCCCACTAGATTCTAAGAGTCACACGTGTACCCCAAGCCCTACGGACACCTAGGGCAGCGTTCTCCCCAGTTAGCCCAGCTGCTGCTCTGGGGCACTGCCAGGGCAGGGGCTGGGTGTGCCCCTCTCCAGGACCAGCACCAGACCCCTGGGACTGCAGTGCCCCCAAGCTTTGGGAGAGGTGTGGGCCCTGCTGGTCTGGAGACCATCATGAATCTCGTTTATGCAAACCAGGCTTTCATGTCCTGAGCAAGGGGGCAAAGGCTATGAGAACCTGGCTGGCCTGCCCTCTGAGGCCCTAGCTCGGGCCCCAGATAGTCAAAGGGGGCAGCGCTGGTTCAGAGAACTGTCCAGAAACATCCACTGGCCCCTGGCCCCGAGTTTCACTGGGTGGGCAGCTGGATGCCAGTCTCAGTTTGCAAGTGGACATTTGGGGAACAGTCAGATGAGCATCTAGTGTTCTATTTCCAACCCACGCTGATGGGAGCAGTTATCCATCTTGGGCATCCTGGGTCCAAAGTGCAGGGAGATAAGAGAAGGACATTGTGATTCTTCCCATTGCTCTGATGGGGAAAGGGGAGGCCCCAAGACATGCCAAGTACCCATCACAACCTCCTAGCTCAGCTCAGTGATATAGCTGACATTTATTCCGTCCTTTTTACACACCAGGCCCCTTTTTTTAATACTTGAGATGAATTAACCTATTTAATTCTCACAGCGAGCCCCCAAAGTGGGGAAACTGACGCACAAAGAGGTTTAGTAATTTGCCCAAGATGACACAGCTAGAAAACGGCAGAGCTGGGATTTGAACCCAGGCCGTCTGGTTCCAGAGCCTATGCTCTTAACCTGCTCCTCCGCTAGGCTGGAATCCAACACCCTGGCCTCTGCTTCAGCGACCACCCCAAGAGCAAGGGGCAGACAGCCCTGACAACCCAAGTGCCCAAGAGCAAGGGGCAGACAGCCCTGACAACCCAAGTGGTCTTCCTAACTCCTTCCACCTCTGCAATGCTCAGACAGCCCTGGACTTAGAAATGAGAGCCCTGCCCCTCCAATGGTGATACAAGTCAGCCCGCACCCCCAGGGACTAATTTCCAAATGGGTCCCACTCCAAAGATGAGCAGCAATGAGATGACCGTCCTTCCGCAGGGCAGGGGTCCCTGGGATGGCATTTGTCCCACTGCCCTCACAACACGGACAAGATGAGGTATGGCAGCCTAACTAAGAGCTGCCCTCGCCCCTTCCCCACTGGCTCTCCGACACGGACTGGCTTGAACGCCATCTGGACCCCCTTGTTTCCATTCTGAGGCCAGAGGGGAAACGAGCCAATTGCAAAAGGAGGGTTAACAACTAATAGAACCAGGGAGTTTAGCAGGAGGAACCCCGATGGAGGGTGGTGGGACTATGGTGAATGTTTTCCTTTAAAAATCTCCCTTGGGGGCCAGCCCCATGGCCTAGTGGTTAAGTTCGTGGGCTCCACTTTGGCAGCCCTGGGTTTGCGGGTTCAGATCCCGGGTTCGGACCTACATGCGGCTCATCAAGCCACGCTGTGGCAGCATCCACATACAAAATAGAGGACGACTGGCATAGATGTTAGCTCAAGGCGAATCTTCCTTAGCCAAAAAAAAAATCCCTTGGTGTCGTTAATGGGGAACAATCAATGAAACAACTGGAAAGAAAAAAGAAACAACCTCTCATTCAATTAAAATTGGAAAGAAGCATAGTGCTGGCTCACACGGTAACCTGTAACTTGATTCAGAGAGGGTAGCTGTGCTCTGTCTTTGATGGGACTTGGAGAAGTTGTGACACCCAGTTGGGCTGAGTCTACTTTGTCACAGAGACTGAGGCTGTCCTGGGGGCTCGGTTGGACAGCACGGTCCTCGTTCACAGAGGTGACAAGTGTCGGGTGGCTATGGTGAATAGACCAGATTGTTCCCAATGGGGCTCTCCAAGCCCCAGAAGGTTGGAGGGACTTCTTTCCCCTCAGAACCCAAGGGAAAGTCAGCAATTCGGTGTGTTCATCTTAATTAACTTATTTTACAGGATTTCTGTTTGTTCGTTTTCATTTTTTCCATCATACCTAGGAAGGCCTTGAGGGCACAAAAAAACTCAATGCACATGCTATGAACTGAATGTTTGTGTTCCCCTAAATTCACTTAAGCCCTAAACCCCACTGTGATGGTGTTAGGAGGTGAGGCCTTTGGGAAGTAATTAGGATTAGATGAGGTCACGAGGATGGGGCTGTCATGACAGGAAAAGAGAGCAAGAGACATGAGATCTGTCTCTCTACCATGTGAGGACACAGCAAGAAGGTGGCTGTCTGCAAACCAGGAAGAAGGCCCTCTCCAGACACTGAATCCCCTGGCACCTTGATCTTGGACTTCCCAGCCTCCAGAACTGTGAGAAACAAATGTTTGGTGTTTAAGCCACCCAGTATGTCGCTATAGCAGCACGAGTCAAGGCAGCACGTGATTCACAGAGAAAGATGATGGCAAAGGCTTCAAGAATCCCAGCCCCCAAAGACTTCAATTACTCATGTCAGAGAAATCCAGTCTTTTTAAATTTCTTTTGTCGCTGTGTCACACAACAGAGGATGTTCACCTGCATGGCATCCTCCCTGCGTGCCCAGATCAAATTCCCCTCCTCTCCACCACCTAATCCAGGGGAAGTGAAGACAGCAATTCACAATTGCCCCTGAAAGGAAACTCAAAGATAAGATCACAAAACACCACCGGCTTTGGGGTGTGTTCGATTTCTGGAACTGCCCCTCTGTCTCTCGTGCTCAAGAAAGTGAGGGCATGTGAGTGACATTATCCTGAAAGCTGAGAAATGGGTCTATTGCTGACCTGCTTTCAATTCTATTGACATTTGCTGAACGTGTACTACGTGCTGCGAACTGGAGCGAGTATTAAAGAAGTAAGTGTAAATGGGACGATCCTGGGAGGGAGAGAGTCCACAACCTTCCCTGAGCACCAGTGCATTTGCTTATCAGTCACCACTTGAGAAATTCTTTTTTCCTGATTTAGAACGGGGACTTTGGAGACAGAACAGTGATCTGAATCCATCTCTGCCGATCACTAGCTGTGTAACCTAGGGAAAGTCACTGAGCCCTGCTAGATTTCAGTTTTTACCTGGCAGTGGGCATAATACACGGGCCACATCAGATTGCTTTGAGGGATGCATGGATAATATATGTAAAATGCTTAGGACGTGGTATATGGCAGCTGTCATTATTATCCCTCATCCTGAGGCTTTCAACTGCTTTCTCTTTTCCAGTCCTGAGTGAACACGGGAGGGCAGCTGGCCATCAATTATACATTCCATCCCAGGCATAAAGAGTCTCTGAGGGTCTTCAGCCTTCTCTGCAAAGGGACAATTTCAGTCCCCCAAAGGCTGCGTTCTTTTCTCCTCCCTCGCTGTCTTTCTTATGAACCTTATCCGAGCTGCCGCACGCTCACAACTTGCTGCTCCCTTCCCTCGCTCTACAAACATGGCGTCCAGCGTTAGAGATGAGATGCGGAGTGCAGTTGCCATGGTAACAGGAGCGCCTCTAAAAGCAAAGGCTCCTGTGGTCCTGGCTCCAAGGCTTGCTCAGGCTCCCGTGCCAGTCTGTAGCTTCTTTGCAGCTACCAGATGGTAAGACGAGACACCACCAAGCATAGAAGATCCTGAGCAGCTCAATAAAAATCCCAAGGTGTAACAGGAAGGATGTGGCTCCAAGAGAGCCCAGCACGCCCCAGACACTGGCCACACGCAGGCCCCATCTTCTTGATCCCCCTTGAGAATTCAGACCACTGAGTTCAAGAGGTGGATGTCCAGGTCCCTTCTCTAGAATTCCGATTCAGTAGGTCTTGGATGGGGCCCTTGCATCTGGTTTGGGTAGAACCATCTACCAGGTCTTGGGCAGCAGAAAGAACATTGGATTGGAACTGAACAAGCCTGGGCTTGAAAACCAGCATCCTCCTTACTATGGGGACCTTGGGCGAATCTCTTCATATGCCCGACTTGCCTTCCTCACCTCACAGGTATAACAACCTCACAGACTGAGTAAGACCACAAGAAAAACCCAACATCTGGCCCACAGTAAGTACCCAAGAAGATCTTGCAGAATCAATGAGTACAAACATATATATGTGATAGATGTGTGCACATATGTATAGTAGGTGGAAAAAACAGATTATAAACAAAATATACAGAATGATCATATCCTTATAAATATAATGTATAGAAAAACAGCTAATGATACATTATAAAGTTGAAGATGCTCATATCTTGACCCCTAAACCATACCTTTCCATATATATGCTAGCAAAAAATTCTCTGGTATGTTCACACATAGACGTATACAGCAATGTTTGTGATAAAAGAAAATTAGAAGCAATCTAACAGTTTGCCAGCAGGAAATAATTAAAGATACTGTGTTGGGGCCAGCCCTGTGGCCTAGTGGTTAAGTTCCGTGCACTCTGCTTCGGCAGCCCGGGTTCACAGATTCGGACCTTGGGCGTGGACCTACACCACTCATCAGCCATGCTGTGATGGCAACCCACATACAAAATAGAGGAAGATTGGTGCAGATGTTAGCTCAGGGTGAATCTTCCTCAAGCAAAAAAAGAGGAAGATTGGCAATGGATGTTAGCTCAGGGAGCTAATCTTCCTCAGCAAAAAAAAAGAAAAAGAAAAAAAGATTCTCTGTTATATTTATAGACTGGAATGTTTAGTTAAAAGAATGAACTAGATCCATATCTATCCACTTGGATAGATCTTGAAAACATAATATATTGAGTGAGAAAAGTGAGCCATAGAATAATATGTCTAGCATGATACAATTTATACAAAATAGAGCACAGGTACCAATACTATCTATTGGGTCTTGATACATTTTTGTGTAATAAAAATAAAAAAACATGGAAGAGGAGGGTACACACACCACCCTTCGAGCATGAGTGGTCTGAGGAGGGAAGGACGAGAAGGCATTTCAACAGTATCTGTATGGTTTTCTTTCTTATTAATATAGATCTGAGCAAATATGGCAAAAAAATGTAAACGTTTCTTAAATCTAGGTGGTAGGAATGCCTAGGGGTTGTTGAAAGACTCTCAGTGCATTTCTGTGTGTTTGCAACGTTTCTTTCTGACAAAATGTCTAGAAGATTCCATAACAAGGTAGTAACAACAGTTATCTTTGAAGGTAGCATTACCACTAAGTTTTTTCTTTGTTTTTCTGTATTTTCTAAATTCTGTAACATTTGTACTCCATATCATGTTAGTGATGAAAATAAAACAACAGTTTTTTAAATGAGAACATACTTGAACTACCTTTGTAAATTGCTCCAATTATCTTTAAGCCCCCCGCCAATGATTCTTGTGTGCTTACATGGGTTTTAATAGTTTTAAATTCTTTACTCTCCTTCACAATGCTCAGAGGAAAATTATTAGTACTCCCACTTTGCAGCCCAGTGTCCATCCAGGAGGCCCAAGTGTAAGGGCTGACTAGAATGCTGTCTCTCTGTGGTAGGTGCAGACAGAAGCATGAACAATGGGCTGGAGGAAGCCAGAGGAGGGAGAGTCCAGGAAGTTACTGTGGAGGAGGTGTCCCTGGGCCAGACTTTGACGGTCAGGGGCACCTCTCTGGGGGAGGGGGAGCAGATCCACATTTACCGAGGGCTTCCTCTGTGCAGAGTGCTTTATATCCGTTGTCACACAGAACCCTCGTGACAAGGGTGCTATTATGAAACCCATTTCACTGACAAAGAGGCTCAGAGATATTAAGCTACCAGCCCAAGGTCACAGAGCTTGGAGTTGACAAAGCCAGAATTCAAATCCATGTTCGTTCATCAGATTCACGCTTTCCACTGTATCAGGTGGCTTCAACAAGCGTGAGGAGGCAGAAGGGCATTCTGGGTAGGGGGTACAGCATGAGCAAAGGCCTGGAGGTAGGGCAGGTCCTGGTGTGGTAAGCTAGAGACTCAAGTATGTGAGATTCAAGAATAAAATCCCCCGGCGCATGGCCCTCCATGCGAAGGGCAGGGCTGGGTTTCTGGGTTTCAGTGGAGGCTGAAACTCCGCTGGGCTGCACAGGATTTTCCGGGGGGCCCGTCCCCACCCACCGGCTCTCAGGAAGGACTCTGGTTCGAAGTCTCCGAGAGCTGCTGGAGCAGCAGTTTCTGGGTGAATGAAGCTTGAGTGTGGGCAAGGGATGAAATCCCCCAACCCCCCAGGGTGATGCTGACACCTTTTTGTGGTAGCCTGAAGCCCCCTTCAGAGAAGGGCCCCCTTGAAGTCAAGCATCCAGAAGCTATCAGAAGTCATCGGCGTCCATCTTAGGAAGGAAACACAGCCCTTCCCAAGCAGGTGGCACTTGAGGCTGGGACTAGAACGTCTCCTGGGGGGAGTGGGGACCAGCCCCGGCTCACCCAAGCACGTCCCTGTGCCCATCAGCTCCATGCTCTGATGGTCCCCTCCCCACCCACAGCCCACCTCCTCTCTTTAAACAAAGCCAGGCCCCAATCCAGGTTCAAAGGGGAAGCTAGGAAGGCACTGGGGATGTTCAGCCTGACTCTCCATGGCCCCCTTGAGTCATTAGCAGCTGGGGGCTGGCAGCTGCCAACGGCCAGGTGGCCAATTGGACCCATGAGTTAAAGTTCAGGAAATAAATTTCAGTTCCCTGCAAGGGAGGTAATGCCTACGGTGTGCCCCGCTTTATACAACCAGCCTGTGTTCTCTTATTGATCTCCATCAGGGCCCATGAAGTCTCTGCTTTCCAGATGAGAAAACCAAGGCTCAGAGGAAGGAGATGACTTGCCCAAGGGCACAGTGACTAAGAGGTAGAGCCGGAATATGACTTCAGGGCTCTCTAAGTCCAATCGCACATTCTTAGTGATCAGGCCTTATGGTCTTCCCATTTGCCCCTCCACACGCCACATCTAGAGTGTTTCCAAGGTGGCTCAAAGTCCTTTTATGTTCCACCTATCTTAACCTTTAGTCAAGGAGATGCCATTCATTCACTCCCTTCGTTTATTCCTCACCCTCGGCCATGCCCCTGCCCTAGTGGAAGACACAGACGTACTCAGAGTTGATTATGATCAAGTGTAAGTGCTATCCCAGGGGTCAGAACAAAGCACTGTGGGGAAAATAGAGGTGGGAGGGAATAACTTTGATTCCAAAAAGCAGAGGACAATTGGAAAGGAGTCTTAGAGGATGAGTAGGAGTTCTCAGGGATGAGAAAGTGATGGAGAGAAGATAGGTAAGCCTTTGTCAAATAACCAGGGAGATCTAACTTGCACCTTTCTGGGGGTGAGTGGGCAAGGAGGAGAGATCATGTAGGGCAGCGACCTATCTCTCTGTATGCCCCCCTTTCTCCCCGCCAGTGGCCTGGCATCACGGGGCTTCCCCAGCCTTCTTTGCAAAGGTGCTCAAGCCCTGATTTAATGCTGGGAAGACATTTTTGCTTTCTCAGCCCCTGAACCCCCATGACGGCTAAGATCTCTGGTCAGCGCCTCTCACCACGGTGCCAAGTCTTTAGGCCTTCAAACTGGAGCAAGTAGAGACCCGACTGAGAGTTTGGTCAATGCCAAAGGATGACAGGCCCTTGGGAAGCTTTGGAGAGGTCTGAGGTGGGCATCCCAGACTCTGCTTTGAGATGAGGGTCTGGCACAGTCAACTGACCTCCCACCTACTCACTGCCAGCCCCATCCCGCCCTCCCAATCCACTCGTTTGGCTGGTGACTTTGTTTTCAAATTCCAGAGTCCTGGGGAGCAGAAAAGCCAAGAAGCCACCTCCATAGGGCTGGTGGCACCAGGGCAGAGCTGGAAGCGTGTGGGCTATGAAGTTAGACTGACGAGGGTTCAAATCCCATCTCTTCCTCTTAATACCAGGATCTGGATTTCTTAAACTCTCTGAGCCTCCGTGAACTTTGTCCACACAATTGGTGATGTTAATACCAACCTCCTGGGGCTATTGAGAGATTACGAAAGACAATGAGCACCACAGGGCCTGCCTCTCAATAGTCATTCTGGCAACACCCCTGCACCATCCCTTACTGCAGTTCTGAAGCCCCAGACACCCCCAAACTGAAAGTGTTTTCATAACTCTGTTGGTGGCAAGATCTGACTTGAACTGATGTGAGGCTGTTCATAGTCTGTTTATTCTGTGGGCGTGAAAACTCATACGTTTTGCTGCAAGAATGTTCAAATATTTGATCCTAACGGCTGACCAGGCTCCCACTGAGACATTCCATGATACGCAATATATGCACCATGTCACCTTTCTAAAATCCAAACATTCTAGATTCTCAATTACACCTAGCCCCAGAGATTCCAGAAAGAGATTGAGGACCTGAAATGGTTGTCTGTATTTCCCATGAAGGAGTAGTTGTGGATCAGTTCTCAAAATTTCAGGCCGGAAGAGTTGCCTTTCCTCTTCCTCTCTCCTCGCCTTCTTTAATGGAGACCCTCCTCAGACAAGAATCTCTTCTATAAATCAGTAAGGAAAAGACAAGCAATAGAAATACGGACAAAAGGCGAGAACAGGCCCCTCCTAGAAGAGGAAACACACAGGACCCATATGAAAAGTATCCAGCCTCACAGTGATCAGAGAAACACAAAGAAAAGCCACAGGGAGATACTATTTTATAACCGCTAGGTTGTCGACAATTAAGAAGTGTGGTAGTACTGAGTGTTGGTGAGAATGGGGATCAACAGGAACTCTACACATCGCTGGGGGGAACAAAGTTGGCCCAACCACTGTAGAAAACATTTCCATAGTCATGACCCAGAAATTCCACTCCTGAGTCACATACACAGACACAGACACAGACACACACACACACACACACACACACACACACACTGCAATGGGTTGAATTGTGTGCCACCAAAAAAGAGATGATGGAGTCCTAACTTCCCAGATCTCAGAATGTGACCTTATTTGGAAAGAGGGTCTTTACAGAGGTAATCAAGTTAAAAGGAGGTCATTAGGGTGGGCCCTAATCCAATAGGTCTGGTGTTCTCATAAAAAGGGGAAATTTGGACACAGATGTATGCACATAGGAAGAATGCCATGTTAACATGAAGGCAGAAATTGGGGCGACGTTTCTACGAGCCAAGGAATGTCAAGGATTGCCGGCAAACTACAAGAAGCTAGGAGAGAAGCATGGAACAAATTCTCCCTCACAGCCCCCAGAAGGAACCAACCCTGCTGACACCTTGATCTTGAACTTAGCCTCCAGAACGGTGAGACAATAAATTTCTGTTGTTCATGCACCAATTTGTGGTACTTTGTTACGGCAGCCCTTGGAAAGGAAGTCACACACATACTTGCAACAAAGGTTGCCTCCAAGAGGCAGGAACTGGGGAGACCCCACGGGAGCTTCTAGGGAATTCTGGGAGGGAGGAGGGGAAGCTGCAAGATGGGTGGATACACCCCTCCTTCACTTCCGGGTCGCCAGAGTCTATAAACCCACAAGTGCTTTGTGGGACTGAGTTTCGAGGCTATGTTGACATGGCTGGAACTATCCAGAGTGCAGAACTGAGGTGCTAACACTTGGGTTATACCCATTGCCCTCAGAGAGACAACTTGCCCAAGATTGCACAAGAAGTGGCTGACCCTGGAATCAAATGCTGATCTCTCGAACCCCAGAGTCCATGTATTCCCAGCCGTCATGACAAATATTCATCAAAACCAACATGATGCCCATCAGCAAGCCCATCTTCATGCTGATGAGACTAAATGCCCATGATGCCCCAGAGATGTACAAAAGCCCTCCTTCAAGAACGAAAGGCTGTGTTGTGTGAGGTGCTGGGTGAGATTTCTTTTAATGTGGTTGTTATAACGTTTTTACAATAAGGATGACTAATGTTTACATCGTGTCTGAATTTTCAGCTGGAATCGGGTGGGAGTAACAGAGAGAGATGGCAGAATTGAGATTAGCCATGATTATGACCTTGGGTAAGTCCCTGCCCTTTTTCAGGGTCTCAGTTTCTCCATGGCAAAATGGAGGGGTTGGGCCAGTTGGGGTCTGACTGCAGTGGGGGGTGGATGGAGGGGGGGCTCTGTCACCTCTGATTGCCTCTGACTGCCTCTGATTTTAGGATGCCGATCAGACTGTGCTTCCCTCCCTCATGGTACAGCCCTCCACTGTCCCTACTGCCTCCACCCATCTCATCCTCCCACCAGTTAACACACTGTTTCCCAAACTGATTAATTTAAGATTCAAGATTAGATAGTATTGAATCACACAGTAGGCAAATTAGTCCTTTTCCAATTCTTCAGTCCTTGGGATTATGAATCTTACTGTGGTACTGCTCAGCATTTAACACCTAACACTTTTTTTTCCAATTATTTTATTGAGATCATAATAGTTTATAACTGTGTGATTTCAGGTGTACATAATTATTTATCAATTTCTGTATAGACTTCCTTGTGCTTACCACCAGTAGCCTAATTTTTGTGCATCACCATACAAATGTGCCCCTTTACCCTTTTTGCCCACCCCCAACCCCCTTGCCCTCTGGTAACCACTAATCTGTTCTCTTTATCCATGTATTTGTGTGTCTTCCACACAGGAGTGAAATCATGCAGTATTTGTCTTTCTCTGTCTGGCTTATTTCACTTAACATTATAACGTCAAGGACTATCCGTGTTGTGCAAATTGGACGAAGAACAAAGCTGGAGGCATCACAATCCCTGACTTAAAAATATACTACAAAGCTATAGTAAGCAAAACAGCATGGTACTGGCACAAAAACAGACACACAGATCAACGGAACAGAATTGAAAACCCAGAAATAAAACCACATATTTATGGACAGCTAATCTTTGACAAAAGAGCCAAGAACATACAATGGAGAAAGGAAAGTCTCTTCAACAAATGGTGTTGGGAAAACTGGACAGCCGCATGCAAAAAAATGAAAGTAGACCGTTATCTTACACCATACACAAAAATTAACTCAAAATAGATTAAAGACTTGAATGTAAGACCTGAAACCAGAAAACTCCTAGAAGAAAATATATGTAATACACTCTTTGACATTGGTCTCAGCAGCATCTTTTAGAATACCATGTCTACTCATGTAAGTAAACAAAATAAAAAATTAACAAATGGGATTACATCAGACTAAAAAGCTTCTTCAAGGCAAAGGAAACCATGAACAAAACGAAAAGACAGCCCACCAACTGGGAGAAAATATTTGCAAATCATATATCCAATAACAGGTTAATTTTCAAAATATGTAAAGAACTCATACAACTCAACAACAAAAAAACATAACACTTTTTAACAAGGGGAGAGCTGACTCGGGCTTGGGTGGCTGGTAGTTAATGACAGTTTTGTTTTCAGTGTTCTGTTTGTTTATATGGATATGTTCTATTGGAGTAATATTGGTTTGAGATATATGATAGTGACAGATTTCTGGGTTTAAATAAACTTATTTAGGCTTAAATCTGGAGCTGACTGTAAAAAATATTTGTTAAATAGCTGTGTACGCATAAAGGGCAAATCAGATCACACCCTTTTATACTTAAAACTCATTAAGTAGTAGATGATAACAACAACAAACACATAGAGACAGAGATTGGATTGGTGGTTACCAGAGGGGAACGGGGGAGGGAGGAGGGCAAAAGGGATAATTTGGCACAAGTGTGTGGTGATGGGTTGTAGTTAGTATTTGGGTGGTGAACATGATGTAATCTATGCAGAAATAGAACTATAATGATGTACACCTGAAACTTATACAATGTTATAAACCAATGTTACTGCAATAAACAAAAAATTAAAAAAAAAAAAAAAACTCTCCAATGATTTCCCATTTCACTCGGATTAATTCCAAGCCCTTATGTGATCTGTGTTTCCTGACGCCTGCCAGCCTCTCCAGCTCCAGCTCCCCACACACCCCCTCCCTCTGTAATCTCCCCCAGCTTGTCAACCTCATTTCTGCTTCAGGGCCTTTGCACCTGCCATTCCCTGGTCTGGAATGTTCTTCTCCCTGATCCTGGCATTCCCAGCTCATCTTATCATTTAGATCTCTGCTCAGATGCCCTCAGAGGCCTTACCTGGATCCCCACCCCAGTTACTCTCGGTCTTCATTACATTGCTTTATTTCTCCTGTTGCACATGTTCCTCTCTGGTCTGATACTGTTTTAAAAATGTGGTTGCTCCTTTGTCTATTTTCCCCATTGGAATATAAACTCTTTGAAATCTGGGGCTTTGTCCCGTATCCTCAGTGGCTGAAAACGTTGCCCAGGATGCAGCAGGAGCTCAACAAAGGAATGGCGAGAATTGTAAAGGTGGAGGGATAACTGGTCGTGGTAGCAGAGAGGAGCCGAGCCAAGCTCCAAAATCTGAGGCAAGGCAAGATGGCAGCCCTCAGAGACAGCCTGAGGTGAGCTCGCACGCTGGCCTCATCAGCACCAGCCTTCAAGGCACCAAGCCAGCTGGCTCCCGCCCACTGAGCCAGCAAAGAAAGCCAAGTCAGCAACCACAGGTGTAGAAGGAATGATGGAGTTATAACATCACCATCAAGAAACTGTCACTATAGGGCCGGCCCCGTGGCTTGGCGGTTGGGTGCTCGCGCTCTGCTGCTGGCGGCCTGGGTTCGGATCCCGGGCGCGCACCGAGGCACCGCTTCTCCGGCCATGCTGGGGCCGTGTCCCACATACAGCAACTAGAAGGATGTGCAGCTGTGACATGCAACTATCTACTGGGGCTTTGGGGGAAAAATAAATAAATAAAATTATAAAAAAAAAAAAAAGAAACTGTCACTATAATAACTGATTCAGGCCAGAATCAGCAAGAATGTTACAACTAGTGGGTAAAAGTTTGAGGGGGACCAAAATATTTATATCTTCTCAAAGAACCTGCCCACCAGATACATATTAATTGAAATGAGAAAAGACTAACTTGACCTAGAAGACATCACTTTAGCCAAGCAATCAAAGTTAGGCCACCAGCGATGGGGCAAGCTGACACCATGTGCCTCTTGATACAACGCACAGAGAAGGACGCAACATCACTTCTGTGACATTCCTGCCAAAAGAGGTAGGACCTAAATCTAATCATGAGGAATCCTCAGACAAAACTAGATGAGGGACATTTTACAGAATAACTGGTCTGTCCTCTTCAAAAAGATCAATGTCATGAAAGAGAAAGAAAGTCTGAGAAATTATTCTAGATGAAAGGATAATAAAGAGACACGAGAATAAAATGCAGCACATTAAATGGAATTTTCTATTGCCTTAAAAGATATTATTTTAGAAACAACTGGCAAAATCTGAAAAAGGTCTGTACATTATCTAATAGTATTATGTCAGCGTTAATTAGCTGATTTGGATAAGTGTACTGTGATTATGTAAGAGAATGTTCTTATTTTTTAAAAAAAAGACACTTCGAAGTATTTAGGAGAAAGACATTATGTCTACAATCTACTTTCAAATGGTTCAGGAAAAAAGTAATAGAGAGAAAAATAGACAAGAAAATGATAAAGCAATTGTGGTAGAATGTTAACAGTTGGGGAAGCTGAGTGAGGAGCATATGGGACTTGCAACCTCTCAGTAAGTCTGAAATGATGCTGAAATAAAATGTTAAAAAAAAAAAAAAACCTGAGAGAAAAAGAAGGCAGCGGCTGAGGACTCGGGAGCTGCAGAGATGGTGCAGGCAGCGCGGCTGCAGGAAGCTAGCTCCTTGCATCATTAAGCTGACATTTCAGAGACCAACCAGGGTCACCTGTGGTCACTTCAGATCACGTCAAACCACAGCCCTCCTCTGTCATCTCCCCATCGCAGTGGGGAGCTGAGGACACACCTGGCTTGCACAGGGCCCACGCCACGCCCTTTTGGGTAGGGTGAGAAGAGGCCCTGGGCAGGGTCTGCAGACTGAGCTTCTCACCCCTGCTCTGTGATCTTGGGCATCACTTCCCACTCTGAACCTCAGTTTCTTCCTCTGAAAAATAGGAGTAGATGACTGGCAGCTCTCTGGGGTTTCTTCCAGCTCAGATACTGTCATGATATTTCTAGAATCCTCTCTGGAGAGTGCAGCATATTTCTCCAAGGAGCTTAATTCATTTGCCAAGAGTATTTAGTTTAGCCTAAAGAAGGAGGGGAAAGTGAGCCTTACTGAGCAGAGTAGGGATGGACCTCCTCCTGGTCCAGGGGGCCTCCCCACCTCTGTCCCTTGGCCAAGCTCAGCTCCCAGGCACCCTTCCCAGAAGAGGAACACCTTAGCCAAAAATTATACTGAAGTGTAGGTAAAATCCTTCCCCCAAGCCCCATTTAGAAAGCTGGTGGGGATGGGTTGAACCAGAAAGACTCTGGTCTCAGTGCTGTCAGCAACTGGCTGCACGGCTCAAGCTCTCTGAGCACCAGTTTGCTCTTCTGTAAAATGGACAGAGCCGTGCCTGGCTCTGTGCACAGCTGTGAGGACACAGTGACCTCACCTCTGCATCCTCGCTGGCTCAGGGCTCAGTAGGTGACTCCCAAATCGGAAGCGGGGTGCTCAGATGGGATCCCCAAGACACTTTGAGAAGCTCCCAGCTCTGAGGCTCCTCCTCTGTCACACAGCCCGTGTCCCCACACGGCCCTGGTCCCTGGCCCCATGCACAGACTCCCTGGGCATCTGCTGGCACTGCCTGGAGAGCCCGGCCTAGCTCAGGGTCATGATGGAGTGGTTGGGGGTGGCCTAGAAACATATGAGGGGGAGCTTCTAATGTGCCCTGCCACCCTCTAACACACAGTGGAGACCCAAGGGCACCCCCCTTTGCAGAGCAAAGGAAGAAGATCACTTTCCCATTAGGGGGACCCCAGTCCAGCATCTCCGAAGCGTCCCAGAGCTTCCTCTTCAGCCCATCAGCCCTGCCTCCCTGCCCAGCCTGGCCTTCCGGAGGCTCTCTCCGCTGCCATTTTGAGGCAGAATGCAGTCGCCCACAGGACTCTACAAAATGGCGGGCGGAAACCTGGTTTCATTCTGTTCTCCCTCTGCCGTCCCCACGAGCTCCTGCTCTGGCCCCAGGCCCAAGAGCAGTTGTGGCCAAGGAGCTCTTTAGCACCCTAAGAAGCCCCCATATTTCCCCAAGTACTTCACAGACAACATCTCATGAGGGCTCATCCCAGCCCTGGGCTCTGGAGGATACTGTTGACCCTGCTTTACAGCAGGGGAAACTGAGGCTCAGCGTGCATGCTCAGCCAGGAGGTGGCTTCCGACCCTCAAGCACCTTCAAGATTTTTTTCACCCAGCTTCCTTGACAGCCCAGCTAATGACAGGTGAGGTGCAAAGTCCCCAGAGAATGGGGAGAACTTTCCTGCAGAAATCTTGAGGTAGGTGGGATCCACAGCCCAAACCCTGCCCATGTTCAATGCATGTGGAGTCATAAGGTCAAGATAGAGATCTATTAGTCGGTGTCTATTAGCTGCTGGATCTAGGAAAAGTCACTTCACCTCTCTGAGCCTCAGTGGCTTAATCAGGAAAATGGGGGTAACAACTTGTACTTCATAGGGCTGAGATGAGGAAAAGGCAGGTTTATGAGTTTACAAAGTGCTGCCCGGGAGGCCATTATCCTTGTGATCGCCCGGCTAGCATTTGTAAATGTGCGTTTTGTGTGTGCTCCTTCTTCGGGCCAGTCACTGTGCTCGGCGTTTTCCTATAAGCTCATTGAATCCACATGACACGGCAGTCCGGGTGAGTCAGGAGAAGGAAAAGAGCCTGGACCTCAGCTCCTTTGGGAATTGTGGCCCCACCCGCTCAGCATGCCCTGTGGCACCAAACAGGCCTGGCTGGTCAGCACTGCCCTGCAGCCAGGCCCTCTTGGGCCATCACCTTGCCTGTCCCGTCTCCAGACTTCTGCTCAAATGGGTCCTTTTGCTTGAAATGCCTTTTTTCCTCTTAACTTTTTATTTGGAAATTATAGATTCACAAGAAGTTGCGAAAATAGCACGCAGAAGTCTCATGCACCCAACTTCCCCTGATGGTGACATAGTACGTCACTAGAATATATTACCAAAACCAGGAAGTTGATATTGGCACATGACAGTGAGACTATCTCCCCAGGTTTGTGTGTACTCATTTTTTAAAATGTCTTGGTGCCTAGGACGTTTTTGTCTTCCTTCTCTGTATGGAAAAGCCTCTTGTCCTTCGCGTCCAGCCCCTCTGAGACAGTGATGCCCCTCTTTCCGAGAAGCTCAAGCTCTCCTTCTTCTGACTCCCAGGTCCTGGAGGCAGTGTAGCCCAGCAACGGAGAATACGGGTTTTGGAGACCTACAGACATGGATTTATACTCAGCATCAGCCACCACCCTGGGACAAAATACATAGATTCTGGGCCTCGGTTTCCCCACATGTGAAATGGGGGCAATTGCCCCAATGTTGAGGTGGGACAAGATAAGCATAGCTGATGCTTGGCAAATGGTAAGTCCCCTGCAATGGATGATGGTTGTGGTTGTCATTGATTGCATCTGTTGTCACACCTATCCTGAGCTGATTCTTGTGTGTTTTATCACCTTTCTCACCTTCGTATCTCATATCTCAGTGCCAGCACAGGGTCTGGTATACAGCAGGTGCTAAATAAATGTGAATAAATGGAGCCCCCTGCCAGGCTAGCTTTCCTTTGGCTCGTGGTGCGTCTTTAACTTCACCCTGCTTTATTCCTGGCCTGGGTGGGCAGGGTAAATGCCCTGCAAGCCCCATGAAGGCTGGGCCTGGGGGAGGGAGGCAGCCACATTTGATCCCATCTGTCCCCGAGAAGTCTTCCAGGAGGCCCAGGACCCAGAGGCCCCTCAGGGCTGTTCCTGGATGCAGTGGTGAGGCTGCAAGCCCAGAGGGTGTAGCATCTGGGGGATATGCCTCATATGTGGATGGAGCCCCAAGGGCATCCAGCCAGGAGACAAGCCCGGCCACTTTTTCCTGGTGGGAAGAGCACTGAGCTGCCAGTCAGGAGACTTAAGCTCAAGCCCTGGCATTTACTAGCTACAGACTTTGGACAGATCTCTCAGCCACGCTAAAACTGGGTTTCCTCATCTATGCAGTGAGGTCGTCATGTGGGTAAACGAGCTCATTGTGCAAACAGCAGTCTGTGAATCACTAAATCCTGTATTCACATAGACGCGATCTTTGTCCTTGCTGTGCAACATGTATAAGCTTACCTTTTTGAGCACTGCTATGTTTAGGCATTTTCAGATGCATTATCTAATTAATTTCCATACCTTGGTAAGCTAAGTGTTTTTATCTCTAGCACACAGAGAAGCTAAGAAACAACCCGTGGCTCCTACAGAGCTGGGATGGGGAGCCCAAGTCTCCCTGACGCCAGGGTCTGTGATTCCACACGGCAGGGTGCCGGCTGGGTTATCACGTTGTGTGCATTCTAGGGCTATTTTCCAACAGCTGGATCTCCGCTCCCCCCAGCCAGCTGCCCTGTGCCACAGCCAGTCAAGTCTCAAGGAACACACATAGATGGTAAGGACTTTTAGGCTGGGTCTTTAGTGTCTAATTTGCCCATTTTTCCAGTGAAAAAAACGAGGGCCAGAGAAAGGAAGGAACCTGCCCAAGATTACCCAGCAAGCCAGAGCCAGAGCGAGTTCCAAAAATTCTTCTCCACCTCACCCCTCCTCGGGGGTCTCTTCTCCCGCACTGCAAGCACTCAGTTCCCACAGCTCAATCAGGGGACATGAGTTTGGGCACCATCCCCAACTTCAAGGCTCACCAGGAAAATCCAGGGGCTTCCCAGGGGCCTGGGGACAGCCTGATATGGGGCGCCTAAGTCCAGGGTGTCCCCCAGGAAGGTAAGCAGGTGGCTTCCCCAAGCTGTATCCTGTAAGGAGGGCAGATTGCCCACCCTCACTGTCCTTCCTCTGGGTCAGTGTTTCTGAAGTGTGGGGCACATACCCAAAGGTTTGAGAAATGATTTAGGTGGTCACTGACATGGCATGAAATATCACCAAATTACAGAAGGAAATTATGCCCCTTCATTTCCCTTTCAGCCTCCCTGATTACCGGAGGAGGAAATCTCCCAGGGGACTAGTCCTTACATCTCTCCGACACCTACAACCCTCCCGTGTGAGAAAGGGAAAGCAGCAACGCATCTGCCTAGCTTTGAATGACATTGTTTTCTTTCCATTATGTTTATTTTCACCATTATTACCGTTACGGTGATTTACAATGGCTTTCCCTTTAAGGGAGCAATATAAAGTTTTTTTCTAAGAATAAATGTATTTACACTTTAAAAAATCATTTAAGAAAAGAGTATGGGGTAAATTGTTAGGTAGATGGCAGCTTTAGCAAACACTGGGGAGGGACGGGAATGAGGGGTGCTGGGAAGTTCTGCTCTGGGTAACTCACTTCTCCCTGACCTGGCCAGGGGGGCTGGTGCTGAGCATGGGACAGAGGGTCTGCAGGACCCCGGGACTTGGGAAGCAGGCCAGGGTCTGCTCAGTGCCAGGCTGAGCACCTGGCATGGGCAATAGTTAGTGGTTTCACAGCTGTGGTCCAGGCGGAGGTGGGGGTGGGGGTGGTCTTTTCCTCCAAGCCCCCGTCCCAAAGTGTCAGTTGGAGCCACATGCTTATTCCTGCTTGTCCCCCAGGGAGAAGGCTGATTCTTCAGCCTCAGAATCTGACAGCTGGGACCCAATTTAACCCCTGAGCTTCCCTATAAGAAAGTGAAGCTAGTGTGAAGTTGGCCTCGATAAATGCAGACTGAATGAGGGAGGCCGTGGGCAGCGTTTCTCGCTCATTCTAGATCCCTCTGTAATCATCTATGATTAGCTAAATGTGCCAGCCCCAAAGCCCTAGGAGCTGCCCTGTCCCACGTCACCTCTGTGGTGACGGCCATGCTAACCATCCCCACAAGTCATTGACCTGTGACCAGAGAGCCAGACAAAGCCAGGAGAAATAGGCAGATGCCTGTCATACATTATTTATACATCTAGAGCTGTAGTCTTGCCAGGCAGGAAGAATGCGGGGGGGGAAAAAGAATAGAATAGTAAACACATTCATTTAATTTAATCTAATGAAGTGGTGAAGCCCACTGGGTTGGCAGGAGACAGAGGATTAGGGTTTTTTTGGGTTTTTTTTGTTTTTTGCTGAGGAAGATTCACCCTGAGCTAACATCTGTGCCAATCTTCCTCTATTTTGTATGTGGGTGGCCGCCACAGCATGGCCGCCGATGAGTGGTGTAGGTCCGCCAAGTGGAGCACATCAAACTTAACCATTAGGCCACAGGGCCGGCCCCTGTAAGTCCAGTAATTTTTAACAATGAGGACCTAGAGGTTGCGGGTCAAGGGACCAGCTCAGTCGGAGGCCATGGGCTATCAGAGAAGGCACTGCGTGTGGTCAACAGCACAAGAGAATCGTATCTTATATTTTGGCAAAACAACAAAAAAGCCGACCTCATCTCAGTCCACTGAGATGGAAACTCCAACCTGCTCAGGATAACCAAAGTTACCTGCAATGGTACAATTCTTTTCTCTTTGGTATGTGGCTTTTAAGCCCAGGAAGATTAGAATTTAAAAAATAGAGATGATGAAGTAAAAAAAAATCCCACAATATTTGTACATTTGTGTTAAGTTGGATCAAGTTCTGTGTGTTGGTGTATAAAGTCCTGTATTTGTAATGTTTAAGAACATTTGGAGGCCTGGCCCCGCAGCCTAGTGGTTGCGTTCAGTGAGCTCTGCTTCAGCAGCCTAGGTTCGGTTCCCCCGTGCGGACCTACACTGCTATTTGGCAGCCATGCTGTGGTGGCGATCCACATACAAAATAGAAGAAGATTGGCACAGATGTTTGCTGAGGGCGAATCTTCCTCAGCAAAAAAAAAAAAAAAGAACACTTGGTCCCTACAGTTTCTCATGTTTGTGAGCAAGTAATTGACCTTAGTTGAAAATTTAAGAGAATTTGACAATGTCTGTAAACATTATTGAATATTTACAAGAACTTAATATTCACTTTGTTTATAAGTTAGTTTTTTAGATCTATAAGCATTCTTCGAAATCCTTGGGAAAGTTTTGTTTCTTAGAAGTATTTGAATCATCAATAAGAAAATCAAATTCATTAAATTTCTAAATATAGTTAAGACTATCTAAGGCAGTTATCCAATATAAATATAATGCGAGCTACATACATCATTTTAAATTTTCTAGTAGCCATATTTTTAAAAAGTAAAAAGGAATAGGTAAACTTAATTGTAATAATAAAGTTTATTTAACCCAACAGATCCTAAATACTATCATCTTCACATGTAGTTCATATAAAAGTTATTAACAAGATATTTTACATTCATCTTTTGAACACATCTTCAAAATCTGCTGTGTATTTTATATTTCTGACACATCTCAATTCAGACTACCACATTTCCAATGCACATTCTAGTGGCTACTCTATCAGACCTCACAGATCTAAGGGAATTTAATTAGCTACATTTATAAGTGGTATTTATTATTTAAGGAAGCTCACTCCATTCAACCTGATTTGCTCAAATATTAATCAAAGACCCCTTGAGAGTCATTGTTAAAAATTACTGGACTTATGGGGGCTGGCCCTGTGGCCTAGTGGTGAAGTTTGGCACGCTCCACTTCACGGACCGACACCACTCATTGGCGGCCATGCTGTGGCGGCCACCCACATATAAAATAGAGGAAGATTGGCACAGATGTTAGCTCAGGGTGAATCTTCCTCAGCAAAAAAAAAAAAAAAAAAAAAATTAGTGGACTTATAAATAAAGTGAGATTTGTATATTGAACTTACAAGTTAAGAAAAAATAGATTTTTTTAATTTGTTCATTTAAGAAACTATTTTGTTAAGTAAACAGAAATAGCTTTATCAGTGCACAACAGCAGCCCTCGAGGACCTCGTCAACCACAGTCCAGATGGAATTAGAGTCCCCAACCTCAGCACTGCCCTGGTAGGGAAGGCCTGGCTCTGTGACTGCATCGCAGGCAGAGTATCAGATCTGATGGAGCCTTTGGGGGTGGTCTGACCAAAGCACCCCATTCCACCGACAGGAAAACAGGAGTCCAGAGTGGAGAAGGAGCACATGGTGAGTTCAAGGCAGGGCTTGGACAATGTTCCCGTCTTCTGACCCCACCCCATCCTCCCCAGTCAAGGGCTTCTAGTTCATTCTCTCTGCCTCTTCATCTCCAGTTGGCTGATCAGGAAACCAAGGCACAGAACTGGAGGGTAGGTGGACAAACTGGTCGTGGACTCAGGCCTCCTGGGCGCACCAGCAGAGAATTAGAAAGCATGGCTTCCTAAGCCGCAGTCTCTGCCCTGGTCGTTCAACAGCACAAACCAAGGCCTGATAAGAGACCAGCCCAGCTTGGCCAGAGAAATAGCTGTGTGAGGCCCAGGATGGAAACCTAGAGCTGGGACTGGCAAGAGGAGCAGGAGAGGGGGGCCCGCCGTGCACCAAAGGGCCACGGCCAGGTCTGCCGGACCCAGGAGGGCCATATTCCACCCGCCTGTGGTCCCAGAGCATAGCCCGGTAACCCCACCACACTTCACACACAGCCCTTGGCGTGGAGGCCCTGGAACTTCCTCCCGGGCCTAGCTCTCCCAGCTCCCTTTCCTCCCTCTTCTTCCTTGGTTTTCTTTCTTTCCTTTTCTTTTCTCCTTGGAGGCCTTAAATCTCCTTTCCCCAGCCTGGTCTGCCCGACACCCTGATTTGGCCCAGGAGATCCCGCAAGCAGATCTGGGCCCCTCTTGCCCTCCTAGGGTGAGGTCCTGCTGGGGTTTGGGCCTGCTGGACCAGGGCGGTGGGGAAGAGCGCCTCGGGCAGGTCCGGGGAAGGGCCTCCCCACGTCAGCTGGCTCTGGCCGCACACAGGTCCCCTCTGCCTCCCCCACTTCACTCTTGGGGGGCTTTCGCTCATATTTCTTTCTGCCTGGAATGCCCTTCCTGCCAGGCCATATTTCTCAGCAGTCAGACAGGGGACCCTCAGGAGGGTTTAAGGAAGCAGCATTCAGTGCCATTAAATCGCACAGCAAGGGCATATTCTCTGCTCAAAGTGCTTTCAGTTCCCCGGAAAAGTCAAGAAGAAAATCACAATTGGGAGCCAGCACGTCCTTGTCACCCCCTCAGCTCCCTGTCTCAGAGAGGGCAAGCCGGGGCTTCAGGCCCTTTATGTCCGTCTGACCTTCGGCTGGCACATACCAGACACCGGTCTTCACGACCATTTCTTTTCATGTTACCTCTACATTTTATTTTATGGCACATGATGTCAGTTTTCCATTTGCAATAGTGAAATAGAGTTTCCTTTCAAAACTAAACTTGTATTGGTAATAACAAGTGAGTCAATTGAACATAAATGCAGTTTTAAAAACATAACTAACTAACTGTACCGAGAGTGGAGTGGAGGGGACAGGGGTGTCAGGGCAGGATGTAAGGACTGAAGAGCAGGGAGCTTGGCTCCAGGACCCCTTTGATGCACCTTCCTGAGCTCTGCCCAGGCCCTGGGTTCCTGCCTCCCTTCAGGCACCGTTCAAGGCCACTTCCCCAGGCCCGGGGGCCGGCTGCTCATCGGCTGTAGCACCAAGGGCACCCAGTGTCCAGCTCAGCCTCTGGCACTCATTCCTGCCCAGAGGCCACGGAAGAAGCTGATCAGAAGCCCTGGAAGGGGAGAGAGAACAGGCAGCCTGTCGTGCCAGGGACCGGCCAGCAGACCTTCTGGCCCCAGACTGAACTCTGACCCCAGGCGGGCGGCTAGGCCTCGTGGAGAACAGAGGGTGGCAGCGATGGAGACAGGGAGAGAGAGGACCACTCTGACCTTCTCTCTCACCTCAGGGGCTGGTGCTCCTGGTAGAGCCAGAGAGGCAAAGCTGACCCACACAGGGCCACTCCAGAGCTAACTGGCTTTCCCTGAACCAGTGTGAGGTCAGGAGGCTCAGAGCATGTGCCTCTAGATCGAGGCAGAGAGACGAGGCACCCCCAGATAGCTCCCCAATGCTCCCAGTCCTCCTAGCTGGCTCAGACACCCCTCCCAATGGGGCCTTCCTGGGTCTCCTTCACACCAAACTGAAAGCATTGGCATCTCCACTGCCAGTTGGACCCAGACTCTCCCGGCCCAGAATGCTATTTCCACACCAGTCCCCCAATCCCCCAAATGTGAGGGCCCAACAGCAGCAGAATCTCTCACATCTCTGGGTGCCCACCCAGCTCCTGCCAGCTTGGACCCCGCGCTCAGCAGGCGCCAACAGCATCTGACGAGCACAGCCCAGTGCCCAAGCCTTCTGGCCACCTGATCCCCCAGCCCAGGTCGCGAGGGTGCCTTGGCGCCCAGGTGACGAGGGTGCCTTGGCACCCAGGGGAGCTCAGGATGGGGGCAGGTGGCCTTCAAGAACCTTCCTGTTCACTTGTGCCCTAAACTACTTCAACTGGTTGTGCCAGAGCCACCAGCGACCAGCCGGCCTCACTCCCCTTGGCTTCCAGGGTTCTGTTTCACGACAGCTCTGCTCTGAGTGGGCCAAGCCTGGTGAGCCCACAGCCTCAGCACTGGGGTTGAAAATACAATCGCCAGTGGTCCTACCTCTCCAGAAGGTGAACGGTTCCCTCCTGAGAGTTGGTAGGATATGAGGATGCGGGAGTTCCTGAGCCTACAAGTGGGAGATGTCTCCCTCCTAAGACCCTGGAAACCTGTTGGTAAGACACCACGCATGCTGCCCACATTATCTCACCCTCGGGAGTCCTCTTGGCACTGTGCAGGCACAGCCCCAGCCCCTGAAGGGGGTTCCTGTACCCTCCCGAGCCCTGATTGCCGTTGGCACGGCTGGCACCTCCCTGGTATCAGAGTGCAGACTTGGCTAAAAGGTTCCAAAAAGGTGAGCAAGAGAAAAGAACCAGACAACAGGCCAAGAGGGCAGGACCCAGGTCCTTCAGCAACAATGGCAAGAGGCGGGATGAGGAGCTACCTGAGATGGCTGCCGTCAGCAATCCAGCGATCACGAAGAAGATCCACATGTCTGCTGCCATCTTTGACCGCTACGCACGCCCGCCAGCAGGAAGCTCCATCCTAGGGCCAGGAGGTGGACACGGCCGCTGAGTGCCCCTCACACCCGCTCTGCTCTTTGCTGCTCCTGTTTGTATCTTTCTCCCTGCTGCTCTCTCTTGCACACATGCGACCAAACCCAGCCTGTGAGTCTCTCTCACGCCTCTGTGCTCGACTTGTGGTTTGGTCTCCAGGAAGTCAGGCTGGTATTATAGGGGCTGCTAGAGAGAGCCCAGCTGCCTTTGCTGCGAGCCCACCGAGCCTGGCTGAACCCCAAGGGTCAAAGAGTGAGATACACACACACACATACACACACATGCACACACACTCAAGGGTCTCCTAAGAAAAAGGGAAGTGGAGCGGGCATGCCTCATTTCTGGAGACTTGGTACATAGTAGATGCTCATTCAAAATATGTTGGAAGAGTGAATGAGTGACCCACTGTCTGTCCTATTCCAAGGAATCCCGCTCTCCTGTGATTAAATCCCAAGGTTTACCTTGTCCTTGGGTGCATGGTGGCTGGGAAGAAGGAGGGCAGGGTCTTGTACTTTTGAGAGGGGAGAGACTCTGCCTCCCCTCACAATAATTAATCAGGAAGAGCCCGAGAGATGGTCTGTCCCTCACCTCCTTCTACAAGTTGAAGCCATCCCCTGAGATGGCACAGGAGGGTCCAGCGCCCTCACCTCCGGGTCCCGGGGTGGGTGTTCATTCCTCCATGGGAGTCAGGCGTGGGAGCTGGGCCTAGAAGGATGGGCAGCATCTCAGCAGACAGTGATGGTGGGAGGCTTCTGGGCCAGAAGGAACAGCAGGAGCAAAGGGGCAGAGGCAGGAAGCCCAGGGCTGGTTGGGAGACACTGAGTTGTCCAGTTGGGCTGCAGTGGACACCGGGAAAGAGGCAGGGACCAAGTGTGTTTAATTCACCACTGGACCCCCTGTGGGGCCTACAGTAGACGCCGAATAAATGTTGTTGGGTGAACGAGGGAATAGATAATTTGGTTGTATAAGCAAAATCTTTGAAGAAATTGAATACAGAGGAGGCTGGTTCTGTCTTGGTCCTTCCCCTGATGACCTCGTCTCAGATTCACCTGCTCTGACCTGACACTTCCCTCATCCCGCTTGTCTTCATTACCTCACCTGTGGAATGGGGAGGATTCCTCCATTGGGTCCCAGTCCCGAGGGGGCATTAGAAGTTGCAGGTTTTGAAGCCACAGGGAGCCAGGTCCCTCCCACCGTGAACCCTGCCCAGCCCTGTGGGGTGGAAGGGCTCTGGCACCAGCTGAGGCTGCCCTCTTGTGGAAGGTCACTGGTAGCACAGGTGGCCGATGGGTGCCTCCAGCTCCCACATTCAATTCCATTCAACTGGCACTTAGAGAGACTTTGGTGTGGGGAACTCTGGACGGGCTCTGTGGAAGGCAAAGAGAGGAAACCACATCCCCGCCCTCAAGGAGCTTGTAGTTACAAACACAGGGGAGCAAACCACAGAACAGGGTAGGAGGAGCACAATGAGAGGTGTCCTGCTGATGAGCAGCATCCTACATATGTCTGAATGGGCCGGGAAGGATGGCTAGACTTCCACTTCTGGCAATATGGTAGACAGCATATGCTGAAAGTTCTCCTGAAACAAAACACCAAAAAAAAAAAAAAAAAAAGCTGGATAAAAGTATTTTAAAACATCTTTAGAAATGCATAGCTGAAGTGGCAAGAAATTAAGGACAATCATCAGAGGCCAAAAACGACAAGAAAACACAAATCCAAAGAGACACTTGAGAGCAGAAGCAAAGGTTGCTCTGTGGTACCTGCTGATCCCAGGTGGCCAAGGACTTCAGATTAATGGGCCCTGACAAGACCTAGAGCCAGCGCAAAGTGCAAAACAAAATCAGAAACCTCCCACCTAAAGCAAAACCATGAAAAACAACACCCACAACATGTGAACTAGGAGAGGAAAACCTCTCAAAGGGAGCGGACACAGAACTTGCTAGACTCAGCATTGACTCAGAGTGGAAGAAAAAGGAATGTCAACCCTGAATGCTCCTAACCACAAGTAGACCCATAAACGGGTCTGGAGGTGGAATTCACAGTACCTGCGTGTGGCAAAAACAACAAACAAGCATGAAAACAACAGGAGAGTTTAAAGAAAAATAGATAGTAATGCCCTAGGCACTTGGCAGAAACAAATGCAAAATTCCTCCCCAAATTAATTTACCTTAAACTCAAGCCTCAAAGAATTCCCACAGAAAAGTTCCCAGGAACATGAGCTCACATGCCAAAAAAAAAACATAAACCGCAAAACACAATTTATTAGTTGGGTTCTCCAGAGAAATAGAGCTAATGGGATATATATAAGAGATTTATTATAAGGATTGGCTCACATAATTTGGGAGGCTAAGAAGTCCTAAGATCTCAATCAGCAAGCTGGAGACTCAGGAGAGCTGGTGGTGTAGTTCTAGTCTAAGTCTGAGGGCCTGAGCACCAAGAAAGCCAATGGTGTAATTTCCAGTCCAAGTCCAAGTCTGAATGTAGAAGAAGATAGGTGTTCTAGCTCAAAGACACGTGGAAAGGGACAAGTCTCTCTTGATCATTCCTTTGTTCTATTCAGGCCTTCAATGTGTTGGGTGAGGCCCACCCACATTGGGGAGGGCAATCTGCTTTACTCACTCTATATATTCAAATGCTGATCTTATCTAGAAATACCCTCACAGAAGTACCCAGAATAATGTTTAACCAAATATCTGAGCACCGTATGGCCCAGTCAAGTTGACACATAAGATTAGCCATAACAACAAAGAACTTTAAGGGAGAATTGCACAAAGCCATAAACAATAGACTCAAACCTTCAAAAACTTTAGATATTGGAATTATGGGATACGTAATATAAACTAAGGATGTTTCATATGCTTAAAGAAATAAAAGTTGGTAATTGAAGGTATAGATAAGGAACAAGAGACTATTTTAAATGACTAGAAAGATTTGAAAAAAAAGGTAATACTTCTATAAATGAAAAAAACTTTAAATATATAATATATATATCAATCCAATGGACAAATTCAATAGCAGATTAACATAGCTGAAGAGAGAATAGTGAGTTGGACAATAGATCTGAAGAATTTACCCAGAATGCAGGAGAGAGAGACAAAGAGATGGAAAATATGAAACAGAGCACACAGAGGATGGAACAAGGACTTGAAAAGGTCCAACTGGAGTTCCAGAAGGAAATGGAAAATTTCCAGAACTGATGAAAAACATAATCCTCAGATCCTGGAAGCTCCCCTAACCCTTACATGGTAAACAAAAAGAAATCTACACCAAACACTTATGGTAGGAAAACTGCTAATCACTAGAGAGACGGTGGAAGAACTACAAAGCAGGTGTACAGCTAACTGCTTAGCATCAACGACTGAAGCCAGAAGCCAGTGGAATCACCTCCCAAAGTGCTGAGAGAAGGTAACTGTCAACCTTGAATATGTTTCAAGAAGGATGTTGAACAGATACATTTTCAGATAAAAATTGAGAGCATTTACAACCAACAGACCCTCACCTAAGGAAATTTTAAAGGATGTTCTTCAAGAACAAGGAAAATAATCCCAGAAGGAAAAGTACAAGATTCAAATGGGAATGATGAGGAAAGAAATAAACGAACATGGAGATAAATTAAATAAGCATCGATGGCATAATACATTATAAGAATGTCTAATTTGTGGGGTTAGGAAAAAAAAACAAGATAAAAATAAAGAACCAGAAAACAGTAACAAAAGAATTGGTAAGGAGGGATCAGAGTTTGAAAAATCTGTTATTTGGCAGGAGCACAAAATATTGACTAGCTTTTGACATTGTTAAATTAAATGTGCATGTTAAACTAGTAGAGCAATACAGTGGAATGAGGGGGAAAGCCCACTACAAGACCAGGAAAGGAAAGGAAAAGAAATGAAATAAGAAAGGCAGGACAAACCCAAGAATGCGTAGGTTTCAGCAGTTAGAGGTGGGTGACAGGAAGGGTGCTCCTGACAAGGGGCATGGAGTGAGTAGAGACAGGACAGCACAGTGGGAGCATCACTGGGAATTGGTTGATACACCTTGAGCAGCCCACGTTTCATGGACATGAAGCTCTGAACAGGAAGCTGGAAGATGCACCCAGTTGGATGCTGAAATCAATGAGCTCATCTTTATTTATAACTCTCGGAGCCGGGACCTTTTGAATTCAGTTTGCAAGGACACCTACTGCTTCTCCATCCTGTGGAGATCCCATGCATTTTTCATGCAGACTGTATCTCTCTCCTGGCCTTGGCCCAGCAACGTGAAATAAGCAACATGATTGAGGGGAGCCTGATTCTCTGGCAGGAAGGAAGGGATGGCCCAGAACTGCATCCCCCACCGTGTGGCATAGAGGAAAGTTCAATGCTGACTGATGCTTAGTGAGCACTTCCTAATTGTGCTAAATGCTTTACATGGGATTTTCACCCCAATTCTCACTACAGCTCAACTAGATAAGTACCATCCTTAACACATCCTTGCAGATAAGGAAAGTGATGTTAGAGAGGCAGCTTGCTCAAGATCCCACAGCGAAGAAGTAGTAAGGCCAGGCTCCGAACTCAGGTCTGCCTGACCCAAGACCTGAGCTCTTACCACGGGCAATTCAGCCTTTTGAAGGGGAGGGATGAATATGAGTAAGCATAAAGACTTTGGCTGAAGCACAGCATCCCTTCCAGGAAAGACTCTGGCTCTATGGGACCCTAAACTTTGGACCAGCCCTGCCCAGAGCCCAGGTCAAGCCCACTCCTGTCTCTGGAGTCCTGACACTCCTCAGCCCGGACCACAATCCCCAAACCAGCCACAGCCAACCTTTGTGTTTCCTGAGGTCCAGAGTTTTCTACCACAGTCTAAGTATTCAGCATGACACGTACATACATTAGCTCTAATCACTTAGTGACTCATTGAACACAACTTCATCATGTGTTCTAGGTGCTGGGGGCACAGCACTGAACAATACAGATAAATACGCCTGTTCTAACGGAGCTCACGTTCTAGTGGGAGAGTCACATAATAAATAGTAGACACAATAAATAAGTAAATTACATGGAGAAAAGAAATAGCCCTGAGTAAGGGGGGTTAGGAGTGCCAGGAAGGGGTTACAGTTTTAAATATGGTGGTATCTTAGCCTGCCCTCCCAACCCCAAATAGAGCCCTGCAAATGTGATCCCAGCGAACTGAGAGAGGGACAAGGAGGAGTGAAATAAGAAAGAAGGAAAGTCAGTGAAGGATGCACCATGGAGTGGCCACACCATGTGCAGCTAGTGCTCCCTGTCAGACTTACGAAGTGGTTCTCAGAACTGTCCATCCCATGGATACCCTCCGTTCCTGCCACTCATTGCAGCAGCACTGGTGTGACCAAAGGAGAGAAGCTGGCTAATGCCCACAGGAAAAGCCATCCTTCCTCTCGATTGTTGGGCCTCCCTTGTGTAAACCTTCTCTGACGGGCATTAACATAAGACATAAAGAACCACATGCTTTGTGCCCACATCCACAGACCCAACCACATGCCTCTACCCCCAATATCCTCGTCTCTGATTTTCCAGTCTTGCTCCTTCTAGGCTTTTGCCCAGGAGTCCACGGATATCCATACCTCTAGCTGCTTTTCCTTCCATATGCAGCGGATGCCCAAATGTATTCTCACATCCCTGCCCACTGGGAGGATTTCTCTTCACTATTATCCTTTAGGGCCACCTCTGAGTGAGGCTGTAATGCAGCTTCTGTCCATTTCTAGTTAGTAACAACCTCTTGTGCTGTCCCATTTGTGAACCAGGACTGAGGTTTTCCTCCTCCACCAAGGGCAGCCCCCTTGAAGCCAGAAGTATGAATTAAAAGAGAAACATGGATGCAGCAGAGGTGGGGGCCATCTGTTCGTGTAACTTACTTGCACCTTCTGGGCCTGTTTGGGCCTGGAGCTGTTGTACAATGAATCACTGCTGCTCTCTCCCTAGATCTTACAACCTGGTGTATGGTAATACCCAGCTTATGACGGGCCCTCAGGTCACCTAGTCCTTGGTGACCCATCATCAGGCACAGGTCTCTATCAGGGCCCAGTAGCATACCAGGAGATGATTTTCAAATGACAAGTGGTTCCCTGCCATGAGAGTCATGGCTTTGCTCCAGGAGTGTAGAGGTTTATGCTGCAAATTCTCCCCCAGTAGAGCCTCCCACAGACTCCACACAGCATCCTTATCCATCTTGGTATCTCTGGCATGACTGGACTGTATGGGTCTTCCGGCCAGGGTGGCACAGTTGCTTACGCCATCGCCTGGACCTACTACAGAGTCTTCTCTTGCTCTGCACCCCGCACAGAACTGGCAGCTCCCCAAGTCACATGATAAATGGGTCAGAACAGAATTCCCAAGGATAATACATGCTCCAAATTCCAAAGAGGCCCACCACATCCGGTGCCCTGTTCTTGGTGGTAGGGGATGCAAGATGAAAAGCTTTGCTCTTTACCCTGGATGCAGTGTCCCAGCGTGCCCCAGAGCTTTGGATCCCTAAAATCTTCCCCAATATGGCAACCACCCAAATCTTAGTGGGGTTTATCTCCCATCTTTTAGCACACAAAGGGTAGTAGTTCTTGACATTTTTGGTTTCAAGACTCCTTTATGTTCTTAAAAATGATCAAGGTCACGATTTCTCAAAAAACTAAAAATAGAAATACCATACGATGCTGCTATCCCACTACTAAGTGTTTATCCAAAGAACTTGAAATCAACAATCCAAAGAGACTTATGCACTTCTATGTTCATTGCAGCGTTATTCACTATAGCCAAGAAGTGTAAGTAAACCAAGTGCCCATCAACTGATGATTGGACAAAGAAGATGTGATATATATACACATATACACAACAGAATACTACTCAGCCATAAAAAAAGATAAAATTGTCCCATTCGCAACAACATGGATGGACCTTGAGGGTCTTATGTTAAGCGAAATAAGCCAGACAGAGAATGACAAACACCATGTGATTTCACTCATATGTGGAAGATAAACAAACATGTGGACAGAGAGAACAAATTAGCGATTACCAGAGGGGAAGGGGGTTGGGGGGTCGGCATAAGGTGTAAAAGGGCACATATATATGGTGACTTACAAATAATAATGTACAACTGAAATTTCACAATGTTATAAACTATTATGACCTCAATAAAATCTTAAAAAAGATTATCAAGGACCCAGAGAACTTTTGTTCATGTGGGTTATATCTATGGATACTTATCATATTAGAAATTAAACTGAGAAATTTAAAATATTTATTTAATTCATTTAAAAATAGCAACAATAAACTCATTATATGTCAATGTAAATAAGACTTTTATGAAAAATTACTATATATTCCAAACCAAATGAAGTGATTGGGAAGAGTAGTATTGTTTTACATGTTTGCAAATCTCTTTCATGTCTGGCTGTGTAGAAGACACTTGGATTCTCATATCTGTTTCTTCATTCAATCTGTTGAGATATGTTGTTTCGGTTGAAGTATACAGAAAAAATCTGGCCTCATGATATGCAATTTTTAAAAAGAGGAGTATTTTGAGATAATTTTAGATATTCTTCTCTGATACCACAATGAAGCTCAACAAGCGATAGTTTCTAAAGGTTAGTTGCAATGTGTGATCTGAAATTGTGTCAGTGAACTTTAATACACTGTTAAATTAAAATCCATTGATCTGTCTTGGACTTTGAATAGATCTTTTGTCCATGCACGATTTTGTAACAACACACATTGATCATTCTGGAACATACTGGTTCACGGAGTTATGCAGATCTTCCAAATGTTGACATATTTCATTACACAATAGCAAAAAATCATATTCCTTAATATCATCTCTAATCTCATCAGAAAATTTTAAGTATCAGAAAGCTGTCAAGATCATGGTAGCAGATACGAGTTTTCTAAAGTTCACATTTTCGCTTAAAAGCTCCAATTTCATCATTGGCAACAAATACTGTTAGTTGTTTTCTTTGAAGTGACAGGCTCATGTCGTTCATTTTCAAAAAATCGTCTGCCAAAATCTCAAGTCTGAATAACCAGAGTTTCAAGTAAAGATAGTATTCCATGGAAAAAAAAAAAACCACAACCCAGCTAGTTCAGCTGGCAAATCAAACAAAAGCACAAATGCTCTTCCCGGAGGCAATCATCGTGCTGCAGTTGGTATTCAGCAGAAGTGCTCTGTGCATACTTCTCATTTTGTCACATAGAATATTAAAAAGACATGTACGCAAGGATTGTGCTTTAATAATATTAATAATTTTAACTCCTTCACTGAGGACACCCTTAAGTAAAACTCGCAATTTTTTTTCCCATTTTTGATCTGAGTGCATGGGGGTGAAGAATCCAATGGCTAACTAAGGAAAATAGTATGGAGATTTCTCAAAAAAATTAAAAATAGAAATACCGTGTGATCCAGCTATTCCACTGTTGGGAATTTATCAGAAGAACATGAAAACACCAATTCAAAAAGGTATATGCACCCCTATTTTCATTGCAGGATTATTCACAATAGCCAAGACATAGAAGCAACTCAAGTGCACATCAATGGATGAATGAATGAAGAAGATGTGGTATATACATATGGGCACAATGGAACACTACTCAGCCATTAAAAAAGATGAAACTGTGCCATTTGCGACAACACGGATGGACCTTGAAGTTATTATATTAAATGAAATAAGTCAGACAGAGAAAGACAAATACTGTATGATTTCACTCATATGTGGAAGATAAACACACGGACAAAGAAAACAGATTGGTGGTTACCAGAGAGGAAGGGGGTGGGGGGAAGGCAAAAGGGGTAAAGGGGCACATGTGTACAGTGATGGATGGAAACTGGACTTTTGGTGGTGAGCACAATGCAGTCTATACAGAAGCTGAAATATAATGAGGTACACCTGAAATTTACATGCTGTTATAAACCAGTATAACTTCAGTATAAATAAAAATGAAGAAAGAATTCACTGGCTACTAGTACCATTTAATGGCCCTGCTCTCATTCATGCTAAGGCACTAGCAATTTTAGCCATCACTACATTTGAAACAGAAAAATTACATCAGTAAAAGGACAAATTCTGTCTTAATATCGTTATGAAAACAGTTTTGACCTCATAGATCCCTGAAAGGGTCTTGGGGACCCTTCCTGATCAACCTGGAGTTGAGAAGACTGGTACCACCCTGATACTGAATTTGAGTTTTGTGTAATAAAGCCTCAGAACCACATTAGAGGAACTCTGGAAAATTAGGAAAAGATAAGAACCACTATTATCTCATCACCTTGACAACCACTGTTATGTTGTGGCCTCAGGTGGCCCCAAACAATGTTGACTCATCCTGAATTTACCGTTGATGAAAATCCCCAAGGCTTTTTTTGTCCTGCTGCAGCTAAGCCACGTCATCCTGGCTCTTTCCAGTTGGGTCTGAGGGCCCCAAGAAGAGGGCCTGACCTTCAGATCTGTCCCTTTTATCCATATAGAGCTGCCCTGTGGACATCTTCTGGCATCTGAAGTCCAACGGCCAAAGTTTTTACTAACCTATCCAGCTTTGTGTAATCTGCAAATAGGGTCACCCTCACCCACGTCAAAGGCCTCTTTCATAAATTCTCCTACAGGAATTTGAATCATGGATTATAATGCTCAATAGTGAAACCCTACCCACTGATGATGTAACTCTTCTGTATTAGTTTCCTGTGGCTGCTGTAACAAGTTACCACAGATTCGGTGACTTAGACAACAGAAATTTATTCTCAAGGCCAGAAGTTTGATATCAAGGTGTCAGCAGGGTCACACTCCCTCCAGAGGCTCTAGGCAAGACTCTGTCCCGTGCTTCTTCCGCCTTCTTGTGGTGACAGGAGTTCCTTGGCATTCCTTGGCTTGTGGCCACATCGCTTCAATCTTTGCTTCTGTCTTCACAGTGCCTTCTCTTCCATATTGGTCTGTCTGATCTCCCTCTGCCTCTTTCTCTATTTTTTTTTTAAATTGAGCACTTTCACCCATTTCTCCCATCCCCCACCCCCACCTCTGGCAACCACCAATCTGTTCTCTGTTTCTATGAGTTCAGTTTTTTTAGATTCCACATATAAGTGGGATCATACAGTATTTGTGTTTCTCTTTCTGACTTATCTCACTTAGCATAATGCTCTGAAGGTACATCGATGTTGTCACAAATGGCAGAATTTCCTTCTCTTTATGGCTGTATAATATTCCATCATAAATACATACCACATTTTCTTTATTTATTCATCTTTCAGTAGATACTTAGGTTGTTTCCATGTCTTGATTATTGTAAATAATGCTGCAACGAACATGGGAGTGCAGGTATCTTTTCAAGATAGTGATTTCATTTCCTTCCAATACATACCCAGAAGTAGAATTGCTAGATCATATGGCAGTTCTAGTTTTAATTTTTTTGAGGACCCTCCATACTGTTTTCCACAGTGGTTGCACCAATTTACATCCCATCAACAGTGCACTGGGGTTCCCTTTCTCCACATCCTTACCAGCACTTGCCTTTCTCTTATAAGGATACTTATGATGGCATTTAGGACCCACCGGGATAACCCAGAATAAGTGCCTCCTCTCAAAACTCTTAATTTAATCACATCTTTTGCCATATCATATAATATTCATAGGTTCCAGGGATGAGGATGTGGACATATCTTTTGGGGGGCCCCCATTCAGCCCACGACACCCCCTTACAGCAGACACTTATTTATAACAGCAGTTCTCAACCGGGGATGATTTTGCCCCTGGGGGATACTTGATAATGTCTGGAGATGTTTTGGTTGTCACATCTGAGGGGCAGGGGTGCAGCTAGCCTCTTGTTAATAGAGGCAGGGGATTCTGCTAAATACCCTACAATGCACAGGATAGCCCTCCACAAAAAAGAATTTCCAGTTCAAAGTGTCAGTAGTGTCGAGGTTGAGAAACCCTGATTTACAATAAATTATTATTACATTGTACCCTATCTAAAAAACCTCCACTGTCATCTCCATCTCTATTTTTCATTATGGCATTTATTATATGTGACATTAAATACATCCTCTTCTCATCTCTTCATTTGTTTATCATCTGTTCCTCCAAACACTAGAATGTCAGTTCAATGAGGGGAGACTTGTGTCCATTTAGTCCACTGTTACATCCTCAGCACCTTGAACAGCGCCCCGCACACAGTAAGCAACATTTAAACTTATTTAATTTATTTATTAGTTAATTAAGGTGCAGACTTTTCTTGAGCTCTTATTATATGCCTGCCATAGTGCTTGGTTATCTCATTTTGGTACTCAGCAAAAAACCTATAAGGTAAATACTATTCTCCTCCATTCTTCAGTTAAAGAAATTGAAGAATTTCAGTAACTTGCCAAAGATCGCACAGCATTTAAGAGGTCAAGACAGGGCCTTTTCTCAGATGTCCAACACCAGAGTTTATTCCCTCGGAAAGGATGTGCCTACTATGTGCCATTCATGGTGCCAGGCCCTGGAACACAGAGGTGAAGAAGATACAGCCCCTGTCCTCAAAAAGTCTCTAGTCCAATGGAAGAAATAGGCAAAGAAGCAGGTAATTATGACATGAGTCACTGCAGGGCTCTGAGAGCTAATCCAACCTTGGGAAATCAGGGGAGACTTTCTGGAAGAGGTGACATCTTGGTCAAGTCTTGAGGGACCAGGATTCATTAGTCATGGAAGGTTCTAGGCTGGGTTCATGGACTGGGCTGTATGAAGGTTCTAGGCTGGGTCATCTGGGACTTGGCACATGTATGGGTCAGGCAGCACAAGGGATCCCCACCAGAGCGCCTGTGCCTCTGTGTGTGAAGCAGCAGCGGCCAGTGGGCAAGCACAGAGAGCCCTATCAGCACAACTGCCAGCAGATGTGGAAAATACAGCTCCTGCACCCCCCAGCGGTGGCAGGTGGAATCTGTGACTAGATACTACCACTATCGTCAGCAAAGGTCCACACCATCAAACACCATGAAGAAATACATTAACACTCCAGAGCAGGAGGAAAATGACAAGTGTCCAGTAACCAATCCTGAAGTCACAGAAATTTACAACCTAAATGACAGAGAATTCAAAATACTTATCATAAAGAAGGTCAACAAGTTACAAGAAAACTCAGAAAGACAGTTCAGTGAACTCAGGAATAAAACTAATGAGCAGAGGGAATTATTCACGAAAGAGATTGAAACTCTAAAAACAACCAAACAGAAAGGCTGGAGATGAAGAGCACAATAAATAAGGTAAAAAACAATCTAGAAGCTTTAAAAAACAGAGCTGACATCATGGAGGACAGAATTAATAATTTAGAGGAAAGAAATATAGAAATGCTTCAGGAGGAGGAGGAGAGAGAATTAAGACTAAAAAGAAATGAAGAAATTCTCCAAGAAATATCCAACTCAATTAGGAAATGCAACATAAGGATTATATGTATTCCAGAGAGAGAAAGGAGCAGAGAGCTTGCTCAAAGAAATAATAGCTGAGACCTTCCCAAACCTGGGAAAGGAGCTGGAATTATAGGTAAATGAAGCCAACAGAACTCCTAATTACATCAATATAAAAAGACCTTCTCCAAAGTATATATTAGTAAAATGGGCAAAAGTCAATGACAAAGAAAAAATACTAAGGGCAGCAAGGCAGAAGAAAATAACCTACAAAGGAAGCCCTTTCAGGCTTTCAGTGGATTTCTCAGCAGAAACCTTACAGGTTAGGGGAGAGTGGAATGATATATTCAAAATACTAACAGACAAAATTTTTCAGCCAAGAATACTCTATCCAGTGAAACTATCCTTCAGCTATGATGGAGAAGTAAAATATTTCCTAGATAAATAAATGCTGAGGAAGTTCATTGTCAAAAGGTCCATCCTACAAGAAATGATCAAGAAGGCTCTAATACCTGAAAAAAAAAGAAAAGGTTTTAGAAAGCCTGGAACAAGGAGATAAATAGATAGACAAAATCAGAAAATTGCAGCTCTCTATCAGAACAGGATAGCAAACACTTAATTATAATATTAAAGATAAAGGGAAGGAAAGCATCAAAAATAACTATAATCACTTCATTTTAATCACAAACTCAATACAAAACGGAATAAGTTGTGACGATAATAACTCAGACAGTGAAGAGGAAAGGGATGGAAACTACTTAGGCTAAAAAGATAATGAGCTATCAGAAAACGGACTATCTTATACACGAGCTCTTTTATACAAACCTCATGGTAACCACTAAACAAAAAATCAGAACAGAGACACAAATGATAAATAAAGAGAAAACTGAGAAAACCAACCGAGAAAATCACCAAACTGAAATGGCAGGGAGAAATACAGGGGATGAGAAACAAGGGAAATACAGAACAACCAGAAAACAAGAGATAAAATGGCAGGATTGAGCCCTGATATATCAATAATCACTCTAAATGTAAATGGATTGAAGTCTCCAATCAAAAGACACAGAGTGGCTGAATGGGTTAAAAAGCAAGACCCAACAATATGCTGCCTCCAGGAAACACATCAGCTCTAAAGAAAAACACAGGCTCAGAGTGAAGGGATGGAAGGTGATACTCCAAGCAAATGGAAAACAAAAGAAAGCAGGTGTTGCCATACTTATATCAGACAAAGTAGACTTCAAAATAAAAAATGCAAAGAGAGACAAAGAGGGGCAGTATATTATGATAAAAGGGACATTGCACCAAGAGGGCATAACACTTATGAATATATATCCACCTAGCACAGGAGTACCAAAGTACATAAAGCAACTATTAACAGACCTAAAATTAGAAATTAACGGCAACACAATAATAATAGGGGACCTCAACACCCCGCTTACATCAATGGATAGATCATCCAGACAGAAAGTCAACACGGAAATAGTGGAATTAGATGAAAAATTAGACCAGTTGGACTTAACAGATATATATAGAACACTCCATCCAAAAACAGAAGAATATACATTCTTTTCAAGTGAACGTGGAACATTCTCAAAGATAGACCACATGTTGGGAAACAAGGCAAGCCTCAATAAATTTAAGAAGATTGAAATCATATCAAGCATCTTTTCTGACCATAATGCTATGAAACCAGACATCAACTACAAGAAAAAAACTAGGAAAGTGACAAATATGTGGAGACTAAACAATATGCTACTGAAGAACCAATGGATCAATGAAGAAATCAAAGGAGAAATCAAAAAATATCTAGAGACAAATGAAAATGAAAACACATCATACCAACTCTTATGGGATGCAGCAAAAGTGGTGCTAAGAGGGAAATTCATAGCAATACAGGCCCACCTCAACAAATAAGAAAAATCTCAATTAAGTAATCTTAAACTACATCTAACAGAACTAGAAAGAGAAGAATAAACAAAGGTCAAAGTCAGCATAAGGAGGCAAATAATAAAAATTAGAGCAGAAATAAATAAAACAGAAACCAAAAAAAAAAAAAAGTAGAAATGATCAATGAAACTAAGAGCTAGTTCTTTGAGAAGATAAACAAAATTGACAAACCTTTAGCCAGACTCAAAAAGAAAAAAAGAGAGAAGGCTCAAGTAAATAAAATTAGAAATGAAAGAGGAGAAATTACAACCGATACCTCAGAAATACAAAAGATTATAAGAGAATACTATGAAAAACTATATGCTAAAAAATTGGAGAACCTAGGAGACATAGAAAATTCTTAGATTCATACAACCTCCCAAAACTGAATCAAGAAGAAATAGAGAACCTGAATACACCAACCACAAGTAAAGAGATTGAAACAGTAATCAAAAACCTCCTACAAAACAGAAGTCCAGGACCAGATGGCTTCTCTGCATAATTCTGCCAAACATTCAAAGAAGACTTAATACCTATCCATCTATACTTTTCCAAAAAACTGAAGAAGACAGAACGCTTCTTTACTCATTCTGTGAGGCCAACATCACCCTGATACCAAAACCAGACAAGGACAACACGAAGAAGGAAAATTACAGGCCCATATCGCTGATGAACGTAGATGCAAAAATCCTCAACAAAATGCTGGCAAACCAAATACAGCAACACATTAAAAGGATTATACACCATGATCAAGTGGGATTTATTCCAGGGATGGAGGGATGGTTCAACACCTGCAAATCAATCATTGTGATACACCACATTAACAAAATGAGGAATAAAAATCACATGGTCATCTCAATAGATGCAGAGAAAGCATTTGACAAGATCCAACATCCATTTAAGATAAAGACTCTCAATAAAACAGATACAGAAAGAAAGTACCTCAACATAAGAAAGGCCACATATGACAAACCCACAACCAACATCATACTCAATGGGGAAAAACTGAAAGCCATCCCTCTGAGAACAGCAACAAAACAAGGGTGCCCACTCTCGCCACTCTTTTTCAACATTGTACTGGAGGTTTTGGCCAGAGCAATTAGGCAAGAAAAAGAAATAAAAGGTATCCAAATTGGTAAGGAAGAACTGAAACACTCACTGTGTGCAGATGATATGATTCTATATATAGAAAACCCTAAAGAATCCATCAGAAAGCTATTAGAAAGAATCAACAACTACAGCAAAGTTGCAGGTACAAAATCAACTTACAATCAGTTGCATTTCTATATTCTAATAACAAACTAACAGAAAGAGAACTCAAGAATACAATCCCATTTACAATCGCAACAAAAAAGAATAAAATATCTAGGAATAAATTTAACCAAGGAAGTGAAAGACTTATACAATGAAGACTATAAGACATTATTGAAAGAAATTGATGATGACATAAAGAAATGGAAAGATATTCCATGCACATGGATTGGAAGAATAAACACAGTTAAAATGTCCATATTACCTACAGCAATCTACAGATTCAGTGCAATCCCAATCAGACTCCCAATGACATTCTTCATGGAATTAGAACAAAGAATCCCAAAATTCATATGGGGCAACAAAAGACCTCAAAGAGCAAAAGCAATCCTGAGAAAAAAGAACGAAGTTGGAGGCATCACAATCCTTGACTTCAAAATATACTACAAAGCTATAGTAAGCAAAACAGCATGGTACTGGCACAAAAACAGACACACAGATCAATGCAACAGAATTGAAAGCCTAGAAATAAAACCTTACATCTAAGGACAGCTAATCTTTGACAAAGGAGCTAAGAACATACAACAGAGAAAGGAAAGTCTCTTCCATAAATGGTGTTGGGAAAACTAGACAGCCACATGCAAAAGAATGAAAGTACACCATTAATCTTACACCATACATGAAACTTAACTCAAAGTGGATCAAAGACGAATGTAAGACCTGAAACCATAAAAATCCTAGAAAAAAATATAAGCAGTACATTCTGTGACACCACTCTTAGCAGCTTCTTTTCAAATACTGTGTCTCCTCAGGCAAGGGAAACAAAAGAAAAAATGAACAAATGGGACTACATCAGACTAAAGAGCTTCTACAAGGCAAAGGAAACCAGGAACAAAAAGACAACCCACCAACTGGGAGAAAATATTTGCAAATCATATATCCAACAAGGGGTTAATCTCCAAAATATATAAAGAACTCATGCAACTCAACAAGAAAAAAACAAACAACCCCATCAAAAAATGGGCGGAGGATAATAAAAGACATTTTTCCAAAGAAGATATACAGATGGCCAACAGGCACATGAAAAGATGTTCAACATCACTAATTATTAGGAAAATGCAATCAAAACTACAATGAGATTTCATCCTACACCTGTTAGAATGGCTATAATTACCAAGGCAAAAAATAACCAATGTTGGAGAGGATGTGGAGAAAAGGGAACCCTCATACACTGCTGGTGGGAATGCAAACCAGTGCAGCCACTATGGAAAACAGTATGGAGATTTCTCAAAAATTAAAAATAGAAATACCACACAATCCAGCTAACCCACTACTGGGTATTTATCCAAAGAACTTGAAATCAACAATTCAGAGAGATTTACGCTCCCCTATGTCCATAGCAGCGTTATTCACGATAGCCGTGATGTAGAAGCAACGCAAGTGCCCATTGACTGATGAATGCATAAAGAAGATGTGGTATATATATACAACAGAACACTCCTTGGCAATAAAAAAGACAAAATCATCCCATTTGCAATAACACGGATGGACCTTGAGGGTATGACGTTAAGCAAAAAAGCCAGACAGTGCAAGACAAACACCATATGATTTCACTCATAGGTGGAAGATAAACAAATAAATGGATAAAGAGAACAGATTAGTGGTTACCAGAGGGGAAGGGGGTTGGGAGGTGGGCATAAGGGGTAAAGGGGCACATATATATGATGACTGATAATAATAATAACGTACACCAGAAATTTCACAGTTATAAACTATCATGACCTCAATAAAATAAAATAAATAAATAAATAAAATAAACATACTCTTACTATACAATCTAACAGTCACACTCCTTGTTATTTATCCAAAAGAGTTGAAAATTTATGTCCACACAAAAACCTGCATATAGATGTTTATCGCATAACTGCCAAAACCTGGAAGCATCGAAGATGTTCTTCAGTAGGTGAATGTATAAATAAACTGGTCCATCCAGACAACGGAATATTACTCAGTCCTTAAAAAGAAATGAGCTATCAAGTCATGAAAAGACATGGAGGAATTTTCAATGCATACTACTAAGTGAAAGAAGGCAATGTGAAAAGGCTACATACTGTATAATTCCAACTGCTTGACATTCTCGGGAAGGCAAAAATGGAGACAATGAAAAGATCAGTGGTTGCCGGGGGCTGGGAGTGGGGGTGGGGAGATAAATAGACAGAGTACAGAGGACTATTACGGCAGTGAAAATACTCTGTATGATATTATAATGACGGATATATGTTATTATACATTTGTCCAAACCCATAGAATGTACAACAGCAAGAGTGAACCCTAAGGTAAACTATGGACTTGGGTGACTATGATGTGTTAATGTAGGTTCGTCCTTGGTAACAAATGTACCATTTTGGTGAGGGATGTTGATAATGGGGTGGCTACGCATGTGTGCAGGCAGTGGGTATATGGGAAATCTCTGTACCTTCCTCTCGATTTTGTTGTAAACCTAGAACTGCGCTAAAAAAAAAATAGTCTTAAAAAAAGAAAAAGTTAGACAAGGTCCTTGACCCAGTAGAACTTCTATTCTACTGGGAAAGACAGTAAACAAACAATTGAATGAGTATTATGTGTTCCAAAGACATTAAAACAGGACAATGTGACAGAGAGAGGGTGCTGAGAATCCAGTAGGCATCTACCTAGATAGGAAGATTAGGGGAGGTCTCTATCATGGGGAGACATTTCAACTGAAACCTAAGTAAAGAGAAGAGGCCAGCCATGGGAAGATCTGAAGGAAGAGCAGTTCTGGCAGAGGAAACGGCAGAGACAAAGGCCCTGAGGCAGGAGGGAGCCCAGCACGGGAGGGGAACAGAAAGAAGGTTGGTGTGGCTGGACTTGAGTGGACTTGGGGCCACGGTGAGGTTGGAGGAGGGCAGGGGTCAGATCTTGCTGGGCTTTTAGGTCAGAGTGAGGGCTGGCTCTTAATCCAAGTGTCCTGCAGGGCTCTGAGGAACAGAGTGTTGAGGCCTGATCTTGAGTTTATCTGAGGTCCCTCGCAATCTCGACTCACTTGGGGGCCCTCTATGCTGCCACATGCTTCTTGAAGATGCCCCCACTTCCTTCCTCACTGTAGCATTTGCCCAATCTGAATTGCATTCTGAGAGCTTCCCCTGTTACTCAGGAGCCCAGGCGGTGGTTTACCCCTAGTTCAGTTACCCTGAACCAGTCAACCACTCCTCCACTCCCCCCACCCACCCCTGACCTGCCTTCCTCCCCGCTCCACTGGGCCTCAGTCTTTGCATCCATGAAGTGGGCGAGTGGAACCAAATAATGCAAGTGCCTTTCCAGTTCTATCATCCTAGCTTTGAACTGTGATTGGAAGAGGATGCAGCAAAAGTGGGATCGAGGTATAAATGAAAGTGAAAGATGGAAACTATTTCTCCAGGCTCAGGGAAAACAGTCCGAGGTTGGGACGGGCTTAGGAGGCGGGGGAGAAAGGGAGATTTTTAGAAAGCTGGGCGGGCAGGGACCCTGTGACCTAGGCTTTCATTTCTCCTAAACACCCCACAGCATCATGTGATGCGGCCCGGCCACAGAAGCCGTGAAAGGGGAAGCGAGGGAAGCCCTGAGTTTCTCAAGAAGCAGAGAGCTGGACAGAGGCTGAGCCGGGAGGGAGAGCCAGAGGGGACCGGGAGGGGAGGCAGGGACGCAGTCGGTGGAGGAGACGCAGGGCCGGTGGGGGCAGGGGGAGACCTTCTCCCCAGGTGTCACAAGGGGAGGGGACAACAGTTAAGAAAGGGTGACCAACCGGGGAGAACGACCGGAAAGTGGGGGAGGGGCAGAGAAGTGGAGAGAGGAAGGGTCGGCAGTAAGGACAGAGGAGGAAGACAAAGGGTCAGAGTGGCGGAAAAAGGAAGATTTGGGCGGGGGAGAGGGGAGAGGAGAGAGTTGAGAATTAGGGACTGGGGGTAGAATCTGGTAGCAGCAGAGGGACCCGAGGGGGAGAGAAAGACAGGGAGAGGGGACAGGGGAGAGAGGGGTCAAGGGGGAGCCAAAAGGGGTGAGCAAGGAGGGCGGCCAGTGTGTGGGGGAGGAGAAAAGTGGGGCCGCGGGGGAAGTGGGGGTAGAGCCGAGCAGCAGAGGCCCAGGATGCCCGGGCCGCGCGCCCCGGGGGAGCCCCGGGGGTCCGGGGAGCTCCGGCCGCTGCTGGCGCGCAGGCCGCGGGGGCCCCGACGGTGGCGGCGGGCGGCGGCCGCCGCGGTGCTGCTGGTGGAGATGCTGGAGCGCGCCGCCTTCTTCGGCGTCTCGGGCAACCTCGTGCTCTATCTCAACAGCACCAACTTCCAGTGGGCCGGCGAGCAGGCGTCGCGCGCCGCGCTCGTCTTCCTGGGCGCCTCCTACCTGCTGGCGCCCGTGGGCGGCTGGCTGGCCGACGTGTACCTGGGCCGCCGCCGCGCCATCGTGCTCAGCCTGCTGCTCTACCTGGTCGCCTCCAGCCTGCTGCCCATCACGGCCTTCCCCGATGGCCGCAGCTCCTTCTGCGGCGAGATGCCCGTGTCGCCGCTGTCGCCCGCCTGCCCCTCACCCGGCTGCCCGCGCGCCTCGCCCACCGCCTACTGCGCGCCCACCCTCTACGTCGGGCTGCTGCTGCTCGCCCTGGCCGCCAGCTCCGTCCGGAGCAACCTCACCTCTTTTGGGGCCGACCAGGTGAGTGGCAGGAGGGCCCGGCCCATCCGGAGGCCGAGGAAGGGCAGTGGGAAAGCAATGGACTTGAGGCTGAGACCCCGGAGTCAGGAGGCTCCTAGCGTGACCTCGGACAAACCACTTCCCCTCTCCGGCCCCAGTTTCCTTATTTGAAAGAGGACAGGGTGCTAACTCCAACAACGATAACGATGGCAACAATAATAATAACCATAGTTGGCCAGGCCACCATATTTTGACTGGTATCATCCTCTTAACTATCCAGGAGGTAGGTAGTATTATTATGTCCATTTTACAGATGAGGACACTGAGGTCTCACAGCATTAATCAACCTGTCCAAGGTCCCATAGAGAGCAAGTCAAGGAGCCTGTGAAGGATAGCTGGACTTCAGGCCCCACCATGAGCCCTAGCTTGACGTATTATAGGGATTTGGGGGCTAGGAGTGGGCAAGCCTCTTCCTACCAGGAGTGCCAAACAGAGGTTCAGTCAGGCCAATTTGTTCAGATCCCAACTCTGGCACTCACTAGCCAGGGGCACTTGGGCAACTATCTTAACCTTTGAGCCTTTCTCTGTATGCTCTTGGACCGAACACATGGGAGAAACTCAATAAATATTTGCTAAGTGAATGAGTAAATGCCTAACAACACAGCTATATTTTGATAGCTCTGCTCAGTGAGATATTAGACAATAATTTTAAATAATTTGTGATACGATGAAAACAACCACATACAGTGTTAATGAGCAAAAGCGATGCAGAACTGTGTACAGAGTATGATGACAGCCATGTGAAAGGACTAGGTGTCAACTAAAGGGGGACACTGGAAAAAAATTGTAACAGCAGTGTGATCAGGCCACTGGACTAACTGTACTTTTTTCCTTGTTGTCTCTGTTGTTCAGATGTTCTTTAATTACATGTATTAGGATCATAAAGGGGACATAAAGGAATCATTGCATCCAACTGGCATCCACTATCCATCATCCAATATAGTTTCCAGTCTCCCTGCCAAGGAATTAGTCATCTGGCCAGTTTGGATTCCTTTGAAGGCAGGGAACTCAGTGTCCCCAGGGCAACCCTGTCCATTTCTCAGCCACTGTTGGCCTTCTTTCAGCCCAGAAGACCCGCAATATCTGTTGATAGAAATCTCTCATATTCCTTTAGTTCTGCTCTTGTGTTGACATCCCACTATACCCCCAGGTGCCCTTAATCTGTGCCTCTCATTGACCTTCAGAGGGCCTTGCCATCTGGTGCCTCCCATCTCTTCTTCCTGCTGGTGACAGAACTGGCCTCCCGGAGGTTAGGCCACTAGGCAGATCCTCCAGTGGCATCGATGGTGACAATAGCTCCCGAGCATTCTCCCATTTACTCCCAAAGCACGGACTTTGGGCGGGGCAAGGTTGGGCTGGAAGGCTGCCTTAGGGGTCTGGGCCTGACCCTGAGGACAGTTTGGAAACACTGAAATGATTTGAGGCAGGGATGGACATCCTTGGGTTCGAGTTCTTTAAAAATAGCTCCGGGGCCAGCCCCGCGGCATAGCGCTTAAGTGCGCGCGCTCTGCTGCTGGCGGCCCGGGTTCGGATCCCTGGCGCACACCAACGCACCGCTCGTCAAGCCATGCTGTGGCAGCGTCCCGTATAAAGTGGAGGAAGATGAGCACGGATGTTAGCCCAGGGCCAATCTTCCTCAGCAAAAAGAGGAGGACTGGCATCGATGTTAGCTCAGGGCTGATCTTCCTCACACACAAAAAATAAATAAATAAAAAATAAAAATAAAGAAAAATAAATATGGCTCTGGGTACAGTGTAGACAGTGGATGGGGGGTAACAAGAGCGGGTGCGTCAGAGCAGTGAGGGGGCTGCTGCAGAGTTCAGGGGGCGCAGTCAGATGGGGGATGTGGGGGTGGAAGGGGTTGGCACCATCTGGTAGACAGCTATGCCCAGGAGCTGCGTGTTGAACACACTTGCTGATTTCAGAAAGGGCCATCCATCACTCTCGACAACGTGTCTGCTCATTTGGGGAGAACTCATTTATATCCTGAACAGGCTGCTTGATCTTCCCCTTAGAGTTGCAATTGTCATATTCATTTACATCCAGTTAATAAATGGAAGTGGCCGTTCATAATGGGACTTATTCAGTTCTCTGCTTGAAAGTCTACAGCAAGGATTCTCAGTGAGTGGGCATGCCCCTCCCTCCCCGTCGCCAGGAGGACCCCTCAGCATCTCCGAGGGAATGCGGTTTTAAAGGCATCTCTATGGACTAGTGCTTTACATTTGGAAAAGGAACAAACTATTTACCTTTTTCCCAAAGCAACTACAGAAATTGAAGCTTGACAAAATCTTCTTAGCTAGTGGAAATATGTATCTCTGGGTGGAAGAAGAGCCGTGGATTCTGAGATTTGGGGGGTTATTGAAGGGGTGATGGTGTACAAAATCATTTATCTAGAGAAGGGACCTCGAGGCCACACTGCTTTTTTAAAATGCAGATGCGGGCCGGCCCCGTGGCTTAGCGGTTAAGTGTGCGTGCTCCGCTGCTGGCGACCTGGGTTCGGATCCCGGGCGCGAACTGACATACCACTTCTCCGGCCATGCTGAGGCCGCGTCCCACATACAGCAACTAGAAGGATGTGCAACAATGACATACAACTATCTACTGGGGCTTTGGGGGAAAAAATAAAATAAATAAAATTTAAAATGCAGATGCCCGGGCCCTTCTCGAGACCTGCTGAGTCAGAATCTGGGACCAGGGTCAGGGGGAGGTGGGGGCAGCCAGGACAGCTGACCCAAGCCAGCAGACCAGAAGGGGGCCTGGGGCCTGACTGTTGCGATTGATTCAAATCCTGGGTAAAGATTTTCAGCCCTTCTGCCCTTGCTGGGGGGCCTGAATTTTTTTTTTTTTTTTTACCAGGCCAGTACCCGCTCTTGGGGCTGTGTCTGGGACCATCTCTGCTTTCTCTGATAATGCCAACCTTGTTTGACTGGCATATATCAGAGGGAGGGAAGGGGTGAGGGGATGGGCCACAATGGAAAACTCCGTTTGCATCTTCAAATTGCAGAGGAAATTCTCAATTCGACTTCTAACTGTTCTTTCAGTAATATGCACACATCGTATTTAATAATGTGGAACAGACCTGAGATCTTTATTGGCTTTTTTCTGATTATAAAGGTGACGTATCCTGTAGGTTACTCGGTCAAAGACAAAGGGATAAATCAACTAGAAATGAACCAAGTGGCATCAGAGACCTCTGTTGTGTGTACTCCTTGGTGACAATAAAAAAGCAATATGTGTCATGGGCGTGAGAAAACAGCTGTGCCAAAATGTCCTGATCATTAACAAGTGACTCCCAAGAGAAGGGTGTATTCATTTATTCAACAAATATTTATTGAGCATCCATTTAATGATCAGGGACCAGGAAAGTGCTGGAATGCCCACTTGCTGACACAAGAAATGTCTCTGTGGGAAAGGGGGGGCAGGCACAGAGAGTACGGCATGGCTGCGTGCCCCTGGTCCTCCCTGGCCCTTACTCTCACCCCTGCTGGCAGGTGATGGATCTCGGCCGCCATGCCAACCGTCGCTTCTTCAACTGGTTTTATTGGAGCATCAACGTGGGTGCTGTGCTGTCGCTGTTGGTCGTGGCCTTTATCCAACAGAACATCAGCTTCCTACTGGGCTACAGCATCCCCGTGGGCTGTGTGGGCCTGGCCTTCTTCATCTTCCTCTTCGCCACTCCCATCTTCATCTCCAAGCCCCCCATGGGCAGCCAAGTGTCCTCTATGCTTAAAATTGCTCTCCAAAAGTGCTGTCCCCAGCTGTGGTGCCGACACTTCGCCAGGTAAGGAGGGCACTCTGGGTGAAGGGGGCCACCGAGCCTGGAGAAGCGCCGTGCTTCTCCTGGGGAGGCATGGTCCAGTGTGAAGATATTCTGGTTCAGCCCCAGTGGGAGCCATTTATGATGACCTGCTCTCCAGTGGGCCAGAGCTGCCAACTGTGACTGAAGATGCGATGGAGGTCAAGGTGGTGGTGGTATTGGTGATGGGCTAACTGTAGGAAGTATGAGGATGTTAATGGTCTTGACAGTGACAGTGGTGATAAAGATGGGGATGATGGTGTTATTAGCTACAATGAAGATCAACACTAGTAATGATGATAACAATGGCAGTCGAGCTGGTGAATATGGAGATGATGGTACCACTGAAAGCTGTTGGGATATAATATAATTCTACACTACCCTGATATTAAGCATAAGAAAGCCTAAGAAATCAGCCAAACTGACTCCCTTTCCCATTAGCTGGCATCCAATAGAGGAATGTTCTGAATGGCCTTGCATATGCACAGTGGCTTCCTTTTGCCCCTCTCCTGCCTAGTTAATTGGCTACATATGCTAAGCATACCTGTCTCCAGACCTTGAAGCTAGTTATAGCTCCTGTCAGTAGGATCTAGATGGAAAAAGTGCAGAACATGCTGTCCCCCAGCTTGGTGCACTGCTGGGAGGTTTTGTTTTAATGATTCATTGCTCCCTAACAAACCTTTCCAGAACTTAGTGGATTAAGCAACCACCTTTTTTTTTACCTCTCACAATTCCGTGGGTAACTGGGCTCAGCTTGGCACTCCTGCTTCTTGTGATGTCATTGGGGGCTGCAGTCATCTGGGTATTTAAAGCGGCTAGAACATCCAAGGTGGCTCACTTACACAGCTGGCAATCAATGTTGGCTGTCAGTGAGGGCATCTCAGTTCCTCTTCCTGTGGCTTTGCCGTGTGGCTGGAGCTTCTCACAGCAAGGTGTCTGGGTTGCTGGAGGAGGGAGCATTCCAAGAGCGAATGTTCCCAAGGGAAGGAAGCGGAAGCTGTCAGTCCTCGTAAGGCCTTCAGGAGGTTTGAAGGCCCAGAGCATCACTTCTGCCTCTTCTGTTGGTCAGCACAGTCACAAGGCTGGTCCACATTTCAGGGCTGGGGTGGTAAACTCCTGTTGGTGGAGGAGTAGCGTCACGTACTGGGAGGGAGAAGCTGATGGTGGCCATTTTTGGAAACCACTACCCTGTATTGTCCCTTTTGGAATCTCAAAGGATGAGGCAACGCTCTTGGGCAGGAAGGGATTAGAAACCTCTCAGAACAACGGGCAAAGGATAAAGGTCACAGAAGTGGTCGATCTATCCTGCTTCCTAATAATGTTCCCTCCAGCCCCACCTCTCCACTGCATACCTCCTTGTCATGTGGGGAGAGAGCCATCATGTTGACTGTGGAGGAGGATGGACTTGGAGACAGCACGAGGGGGAATTTTGGTGTATCAAATCTGTGACAGCCTCTCTCTCCAAGTCAGCCTTGGAGTGTGGCTTTCCTGGTTCCCATGGCAAATTGACACTAAAAAATCCCCCAAGACTCTGCTCGCCACAATCTCTGGTCTTACTTCCCCCAGGACCCAAGGGGGCATGGCTCTAGGGGGGAATGGGTCCTGATCAGCCACCTTTGCTACAAAGGAGATGTTAGTGATAATATTGACAGTGGCAGTGTTAGCACTGAAAAAAACGATGGTGACAGCAATGAAAACTTCATGGAGAGGATGGCTTTGGGGACAGTGATCACCTTACTAACGGTGATGATGGGAAGGATGCTGGCATTGGTGATGATGGTGACGATGGCGAAGGTGATGCTAATGGTGGAGTGCAGGAGATGAGGTGGTGATTTCAGAGATGACGGCTGTGATAACTGGTGATCGAGGAGGATGACTGAATTAGGGATGATGGTGGAGGTGAAAATGATGGCCGTGGTGGTGATGAGGATGGCTGCCCTTTTGTCTGCTGCCCCCTGGCCCCACAGATACTCTCAAGGCGCCCAGCTGCCGCCTGACCAGAGGTCTGCCCAGCCTGGCCCTTCCCCACAAGAGGACATGGCCAACTTCCAGGTGCTGGTGAAGATCCTGCCCGTCATGGCGACCCTGGTGCCCTACTGGATGGTGTACTTCCAGGTAAGCACCCTGCCCTTCCACTCTGGGAGGACTGGCTCCCCAGTCCCCTCTCTGGTCTGAACTCTCACTGTAGAAGCCCAGGGTGTGCGGAAAGGGGAAAAGAGTTCACAAAGTGAACTGCTGCTGTGGAGACGCTGGTGTGGGGCCCGGCACAAAGCCATCCCAAGAATGAAACTCCCTGGGCCGGCCCCGTGGCTTGGAGGTTAAGTGCGCGCACTCCGATGCTGGTGGCCCGGGTTCGGATCCCGGGCGCGCACCGAGGCACCGCTTCTCCGTCCATCCTGAGGCCGAGTCCCACATACAGCAACTAGAAGGATGTGCAGCTGTGACATACAACTATCTACTGGGGCTTTGGGGGGAAAAAATAAATAAATAAAATCTTTAAAAAAAAAAAAAAAAAAAAGAATGAAACTCCCTTGGGTGGTATAGCACGAGGAACTCTGGAGACGGGTCTTAGGCACAGTGACTTGAATAGGTCACCCCATCACTCTGGGCCTCAGTTTCCTCTTGTGTAAAATGAGCCGCTCAGGCTAGAGGCTCCAACAGCCCTGCAGCAGTCAGAGTCTCCCACTGGGCAGCTGAGGCCCAGAGAAGGTGTGTCGGTTGCCCAAGGCCACACAGCAAGTTAGGGGCAAGCTCAGTCATTGAGTATTTACGACAGTGGTTCCCTACCCCAGCTGTGCCTCAGAATCACCTGCCTAGAGAGCTTTTAAAAATCACAGATTCCAGGGGCCAGCCCGGTGGCGTAGTGGTTAAGTTCGTGCACTCCGCTTCAGCAGCCCAGGGTTCGCAGGTTCGAATCCTGGGCGCGGACCGACGCACCGCTCATCAAGTCATGCTGTGGTGGCATCCCACATACAAAATAGAGGAAGATGGGCACAGATGTTAGCTCAGGGCCAATCTTTCTCACAAAAAAAAAAAAAAATACAGATTCCGAAGTCCCACCCCAGACTGCTGACAGAGAACAGCTGGGGGAATTCTCTGGTGTAATAAACTTCTCAGATGATACTCATGCTCAGGCAGGTTTCAGAACTGCTGCGTCCCACCACACCTTAAGGGGAAGGTTATCGGGCTGCGCGTGTGAGTGCCTGTGTGCATGTGCATGCACGTGCCTGGGCGCACGTGGGTGTGTGTGTGTCTAGGGTAGGCAGCAGTCTCACCCCGGCCCCTAATCCCCAGACAACAAGGTCATTGCCTCCCATCCGCCTGGCATAGGAACCTTGTTACAAGCTGCAGATGAGGGTCATGTAGGGCCAGGCTGCTACGTGGGGGTGGCACAGAGGTGGAAGATGTCCATGATGGGACAGGGACATGGGGCGGGGTGTGTGTCCATGGCTGATTCCCAGTTATACCAGTTGTCAGAATATTGACATCCTTCCATCTCAGCTGCTAAACAGCCGCTGCCCTGAGCAACCCAAGTGCCCTCCCCTGGGCAGACCCTTCTGTGGGACTCTCCTGGGTCCCTCTCCATTATCCAGCAACTGAAGGGGTAATGCCTGGTAGGGTGGGGCCCCGGAGCCTGCTCCTGCTGCTGTGTCCACAGCCGTGCTGGTGGGTCAGTGCTTATGCAGTGCTGGCTGTGTCAACCTGTGGGATTCAGCTTGGCCTCAGTATCAAATGAGCGCTCCCCATGGGGACAGCCATGTCATTATCTTTCCCATGTCAACAAACATTTATCCATGCCTACTCTGTGTCAGGCCCTGGAGACACAAATGTGAGTCAGACCAGCTGTGCCTGCGCTCTGGAATAAGGCTGCATGCACAGCTTATGGGCCTGGGAGCAGAGTCAGGGAAGCCCCCCGGCCAAGCCTAGCTGCCAAGGGGGAAGGAGGGTAGGAAGGTCACTTTCCCTCTGAGGCTGGGAGAGGGGACAGCTAGCTGCCCAGCTGCCCTGTGCTACGCTGAGGAATGCCTGCTTTGGAGCTGGGAGCCTCCTGGGGCTGGAGGTGAGGCGGCCAGCTCTGTTCCAGCCTCCCCCCCATCTCTCTTGGCAGATGCAGTCCACATACGTCCTGCAAGGCCTTCACCTCCACATCCCGAACATTTTCCCAGGCTACGCTGCCAACAGGTCCGTGGCGCTGGGAGCCCAGGCCAGCAGCTACAGGGTGAGAGACAGCGCATGTCTTCGGCTCCCACCTCAGGCCGGGCTGGGGCTTCCTGTGAGAAGAGGAGGAAATGAAGCTGCCTCCACACTCCCCGCCCCCAGCGGCAGGGCGTCCTCAGAGTACAGGATAAGCACCTGGAGGGTGGGCGAATTGTGCCACAGCCCAGACATCCTGCTGCAGTGCTCAACGACTTAAAAGAATTCAGGCCAGCTTCACTCCTACCCGCTGCTGGTCTGGAGCAGGCCTCACTGCCCAATTTGCACCAGGCCCCCAGATCAGGCACACTCAGGTCCCTCTGTTCCCTCCCTCTCTGGGACCCCTGCATGCCCACATCTCTGCCTTTCACCAGGACTTTCCAAACCAGAAACTTGGCATTTCGAGACTCATAAAATCAAAGATTTTCAGAGCCAGCAGATAAATGAAGTATTTGCTACTATGCCTCCCTTCCTTGCCCATGGCAGACATCACTAATCAATCACGACATTCTTTCACACTAATCCCACAAATGTTCCAGGCAGCCACTACTGATTGGTAGAAGTTAGAGGAACCTATTTGCCATCCCTGATCTATTCCCAGCCCCTGGTTACACAGCCGAGGAGCGTGCGTTCCGGAGAGGGGAAGGGGCTGATGCTGGGTCACCTGGGGACAGTCTGGAGTCCAGGTCTCCCGACACCAGCCCAGAGGTCCTTCTGCTCTGCTAGCCTGCCCCTCTCTGCTCCGTCTTGCCCAGATCCCGGAAGCCTGGCTTCTGCTGGCCAACGTCATCATGGTGCTGATCCTGGTGCCCGTGAAGGACCACCTGCTTGACCCTCTACTGCTGCGGTGCAAGCTGCTTCCCTCAGCTCTGCAGAAGATGGCACTGGGGATGTTCTTTGGTTTCATGTCCGTCATTGTGGCAGGTGTGTGGGCCTGGGTGGAGGGGCGTGGGGAGGGAGGCTGGCCTTTGTCTAGGGGGAGGGGAGGCTGGCTCTACCATGGGCTGATGCTGAAGCTGTGGGCCTGGGCCAAGTACACCCTCCACCCATGGGTGCCGGTCTTGGCTTCCCAGAAGGAGACCCTCCTCCTCGAGTCTAGCTTCCCCTCGTTTTGACAGATGAGAAACCTCAGGCCGAGAGAGTAAAAATGATTTTCCCCAGTGGGCTAAAAGCTCCCTGAAGGCAGGGATTTTTTTTCTTTTTTATTCACTGCTATGAATCATGCATGTGGGCACTCAAAAAATGTGTTGAAATAATTTTCCCAAGACACATAGCCACTTAGGGGCAAATGGGGACTTTTTAAAATACGTGTTACTTATTCTCTTTCTTCTTCCATTTCAAAAGGATTTGAAGCCACTTATAGAAAAAGGATCTGATAAAGAAGGCTTTTGTGCTATTGCACAAACCTCAGCCCTTTTACTTACTCACTCAATGATCCTGAAGTTACTTAGAGTCTCTGAGTGTCATCTTTAAAATGAGGACGATAATTCATTCAGACCCGGTGCAGGGCCCGGGCTCTGCTCTCATGGAATGAAGTCCATCAGGAGTGTTGTGAGGATTAAAGGAGATGAAGTCTGTAAGGCGCCCAGCACCGTAAGAGCCAGAAAAATTAAAGCTCAATAAATAGCATTGTGTTGCCAGGATGAAAACCAAATTAGATGCTTTTTTGTCTATGTGGTTTTGTCCTATTTCATCCTCACAATAATCCTGGGATTTTTATTCATACTTCTTGCATAAGGGAACTGGGTCTCAGAGAGGTTAAGTGATTTGCCCAAGGTCACACAGCTAGCCAGTGGCAGGGCCAGGATTGGAACCCAAGAAGCCTAACTCCACATCCAGGGTTCATTCCTCTAGAGCACAGCTGTCTCCTAAACAATGAAGGGGAAGGAGATAAAATCAACTTTTAGAAACCTTACTGTAGGGCCGGCCCCGTGGCTTAGCGGTTAAGTGCGCGCGCTCCGCTACTGGCGGCCTGGGTTTGGATCCCGGGCGCACACCAACGCACCGCTTCTCCGGTCATGCTGAGGCCGTGTCCCACATTCAGCAACTAGAAGGATGTGCAGCTATGACATACAACTATCTACTGGGGCTTTGGGGAAAAAATAAATAAATAAAATTATTAGAAACCTTACTGTAATACTTGATGCTGCAATAGAGTCATGTGATGTCATGGAAACTGGGCCAGCTTTGAAACCAGACCCACTGGGGCTCAAATCCAGCCCCAACTACTTGTCAGCTGTGTGACTCTGGGCTGGTTGCTTAACCTCAATTGATCTTTCTTCATTTGCAAGAATGCATATGAAATGCCTGGCACATAACAGGCTCTCAACTAATAAGAGTTGTTACTGTTATTGAGTGCAAAACCTAGTTCTGAGCTTCCTAGCAGCCAAGGCAAAAAGGGAAGAGTTGGAATTCAAATCTTGACCACCTCACCCCCACTGGTGTTCTTTTCCTTACCTGCTGCCCAGTCAATCATTGACTACTTAGTGAATACCCACCACATGCCAAGCTCTGCCACGGGCTAAGCTGCCTAGAGCGGGCCTGGATGTAGTCTCCCTCCCTTCCCCACCCCAGGAGTCCTGGAGATGGAGCGTTTAGACTACATCAGGAACAACCAGACAGTGTCCCAGCTGATCGGGGAGAACGTGTACTACGCAGCACCCCTCTCTATCTGGTGGCAGATCCCTCAGTACCTGCTCATCGGGATCAGTGAGATTTTTGCCAGCATCCCAGGTACCTGCATCCCTGGACACCTCCCCTGCTCTCGTGCCAGAGATGGGCTCTGCCTGGTGATGCCTCGAAGCCAGGGTGTCACGGGCACAGCCTCCAGGGCTCATCCTCATGGAGGAAGCCAGGGTTTTCTGAGTGGGGCTGCATTCACCCAATGAGGATATATTAGCATCTGGTTTGTGCCAGGCATTAGGATCGGCACTGGGGATTTGGAAGTGAACAAGACACTTCCCATACCAACTTTCCACGTACTCCCCCTGTGCCGGGATCCCCACGCCCTGTATCTTTGCTGTTGCTGCTCCCTCTGCTTCAGAGTGAAAGTGAACTCCTATGTCTCCTTCAGTTCTAGCCTAAATGCCATCTCCTCCCTGAGGTTCTCTCCAAGGCCCCTGGACAGAGGGGGGCCCTCCCTCTCCTGCCTTTGTTTGTCTCTATCGCGGCACACAGGTTGCTGTGTTGTAATGATGCACTCATACAGTCATATGTTTGCCTCCCCGCTGGGCCATGAGCCAGAGCTGCAGGCCTGGGGCGGCTCGTCAATCAGCCAAGCAGCAGAGGCTTACTTAGCTGGGGGCGCAGGGCTAGGCTGGGTGGGACTCACTCAGGTGGGGGCTAAATGTTCCCACAAACAATAAACCCAGGGCAGTGCTGTAGAAGGGACTGTAGGGTGTTGGGGAAGCCCAAGGCGGGGAGAGAGCAGGTGAGCCAGTTTGGAGAGGCAGAATTCAGTGGGTGGCAGGAAGGACCTCACAGACAGAGGGAACAGCATAAGCAAAGCCCCAGGCCTTATGGGAAGTGTGGGGGGGAGGCGAGAGGCCAGGGCCTTGTGGGCCCAGCCTGGATGTTGAGGTTTCTCCTGAGGGCAAGGGCCCCTCCGAGGGGTTTTTGGCAGGGAAAGGACCCCATCAGAGATGCTTTAGACAGACCCATCTGGCTGTCTGAGGAGGACGACAGGAGACAGGGGAGTTTAAGAGGCATTTGCGAGGGCCGGGCAGGAAATGACAGGCCTGGGGTTTGGCCGAGGGCAGAGGGAACAGAGAGGAGGCAGACAGATTTCTGAGGTTGAATCAGAATGATTTGGTGATGACATTGAAAGTGGGCAGAGAGGGTAGGGGAGAGAGAGAGAGTGAAGATGGCTCAGAGGTGGAGACCCAGGAGGAAGGGGAGGAGGGGAGACAGCAATGTGGGAGCATCCAGGTGGAGGTGCTCATCAGGAGGTGGATGAGCAGGGCAGAGGTGAGAGGTCATTGGTGCCCAGTGTTGTCATGGCAACGGAGTGGGCGGCCATCCAGGGGAAGTGGGATGGAGGCTTGGTGGAGCAGGGTGGGGGCTGTGGCCCAACAGGCTGGCACCTGGGCCCATTCTCTGCTCCTCCACCAGCCCCTTGGGTTGTCCCCACTCCCTCTCTGCAGGCCTGGAGTTTGCGTACTCAGAGGCCCCACGGTCCATGCAGGGCGCCATCATGGGCATCTTCTTCTGCCTCTCGGGCGTGGGCTCACTGTTGGGCTCCAGCCTGGTGGCATTCCTGTCACTGCCTGGGGGCTGGATGTACTGCCCCAAGGACTTCGGTGAGTGTGGGAGCCTCCCTGGGGGTGGGACACAGGTGGAGGGAGGCTTGGAAAGGAGGCGGCAACTGCTAAGGGCTTTGGCCCCAGGCAGAATGAAGTAGCAGGCGGGACTCAGAATGGGGTTCTAGCCCAAATTTGGCTAAACACCCACAGCATGGCCTCCCCTCCTTGGGCCTCAGTTTCCTAACTGTCAAAAAGGAAGCATGAGGGGCCGGCCCTGAGGCATAGCGGTTAAGTTCTTGCGCTCCGCTTTGCTGGCGTGGGGTTCACAGGTTTGGATACCGGGTGCGGACTGTCGCACCGCTTGTCAAGCCATCCTGTGATGGCATCCCATATAAAGTAGAGGAAGATGGGCACAGATGTTAGCCCAGGGCCAATCTTCCTCAGCAAAAAGAGGAGGATTGGCAACAGATGTTAGCTCAGGGCTAATCTTTCTCACCAAAAAAAAAAAAAAAAAAAGGAAGCGTGGAACTCAACAGACTGCCAAGGCTCCTTCCAGCTTCTGGAACTCTGCCATTCTAGCTGAAGGGCCACCTTTCCCTGTGGTATTTGTGTTTCAAGCCCTCAAAAGAACAGCCAGCTCACAGGGAATGGTAGACACCACAGGAGACACCCAGGGCAGCCAGCTGCTAGACGGCTCTCTGCCCAGTGTCCAGGTCCCACCCACTGCCCACAGTGCTTCAGCTGCCTGCCCCAGGGGAGCCCCACCCTGACCCAAAGGCCAACCCCTCCTTTCCCCAGGGAATATCAACAATTGCCAGATGGACCACTACTTCTTCCTGCTGGCCGGCATTCAGGCCGCCACGGCCCTCCTGTTTATCTGGATTGCTCGTCGCTATGAGAGGGCGGCTCAGGCCTCAGTGTCCCAAAGCAGCTCCAGCAGGGACAGGGGCTGAACACGCCCCCACCCCACCTCCTCACCTCTCTGCCCCCCGGCACACAGACAGCAGCAATCCAGGCTGGAGTTTCCTTCTCAGTTTATTTTGTACCCAACATTAGGATGAAACGGTTCCCATAAATAAGGGGCATGAGCCCTTCCTCGCGACCATAGTCCGTGACAAGAGGCAGGGCAGAGGGGGCCTGGGTGGGAGTCCTTGCGAGGGACCAGGCAGGGGACTTGGATCAACAAGCACCAGAGGATGAGCAGGAGGCTGCCAGGGCTCGTGGCCAACGACGCTGGACCAGGCCGGCGGGGAGGGGTCAGGAGCTGCCCCGGATCCTCTCCATGTAGCTGCTCAGCTCCTCGGGGTCTTTCAGCCCCATGTCCTCACACACCCAGCGGATGTCCTCCTCGCCCGCCACCAGGATGGACTGCACAGCAGGGGCCCTGACGGGCTCTTCGGGCAGCTGGGCTGGGGGGGCTGGCGCAAACGTCACAAACTCGACGCGCTTCCGCCGCCCCCCGGCTTCCTTCCGGGCCAGGGTGCTCGGGGAGCTGGTGGTGGCCCCAGCGGGTGCCTGGGTCAGGGACGGGGCCTCCCCGCTGCCCCCGCTCTCGCAGGGGCAGCTCCCCTCCCCCTTGGGCAGGCCAGGGGACTGCTGGTCCAGCTGGCGGCTCAGTTCCTCCTGGTCAGTGCCTAGCCAGACCCAGTTGTGGGGCTGGGGGGAGGCAGGGTCAGTGGCACCCTCGGGAGGCTCCTTGCGCTGGTAGCGTAGCACGAAGACCACACCATTGACCAGGAAGATGAGGATGGCCACACAGAAGATGCCCAGCAGGGCGTACATGCCCAGCTCTAGGTCGGTGACCCGCTGAGGGGCAGGGATCATCTCCTCCTCTTCCTCCTCCTCCTCCTCCTCCCTGGCCTCTGTCTCCTTCCTGGCCTCCTCCTCTGCCCGCTCAAACTTGGCCCTCACACTCCCACTGTCCCCCGCACTGCCCGCCACCTGGCGCTCACCACCCATGCTGGCCTCCCTGGCTGGTGAGCTCCGGGCAGGGCTAGATGGGAGGGCAGGGGTTGGGGTGGGGGCAGGGGGCAGCCCTAGCCAGGCGGTGCCAGAAGCCAGAGGCACACGGTGGCGGCCCCGGCGGCAGGGCTCAGGCGGGTGCAGAGCCACATGCAGTGGCAGCCGCTCCGTGCCCGCCCCACTCACCACCACCCTGAGCTGGGCGCCCTGCTCCTCGGCTGGCAGGACAGCGCCAGGCTCCTCGGTGGAGATGGATAGTCCCAGGTCACGGTGGTCGTAAAGTTCAGCGGGCGCCAGGGTGTGGTCAGAAAAGGACAGCCATAGGGAGAGGGCAGCCTCCTGTGGGGCACACGGACACAGGAAGAGACACGCGAGGGCACGTACGCATGCACACAGAGACCACTCCCACAGAGACAGGCCACACGGAGGAGGAGAGACCAGAGAGAACACAGACACAGGCAGATGGACAAAAACACAGGGAGAGAGGGGACGTGTGTCAATTACCTGTCTGCCCCTCAGCCCCAGGGTCTGAGTCATTGGGAGTGTCCTCAGAGCCATCTAATCAACCTCCCACTGCCACACTCAGGCCAGCCACTGCTTGATCACCTCCAGCTGCAGAGAGCTCACTACCTTACAGGGCAGTCAGTCCTCATTCTGAGAACTCTAAGGTGTAGGGTCGAGGTACCTCCCATCCCCCTGTCATCAGCCCCCATCTGGAGATGTTGACCGCGTCCCCCTGACCCCCAGCTGTCACCTGCTTTGGGGCGGGAAGGGCTGACTGTGCCCAGCACGTGGCTGTGACCTTCCCGGGGTGGGCAGTGCCCCGGCTCAGGGCCAGTGAGATGCCCATCACTGGCTGCACCTGCAGCTCCAGCACTGAGACCTTGTCATCCGTCACGGCCAGTGCCTGCTCCCCCAGGATGGAGTCAGACAGCGGGGAACGCACCTGAGGGTGAGAGGGAGCTGGAGGTGGGGGGGACCGTGGACACAGCCTCTCCTGAGACCCCAGCACCCCACAAAGAGATCTGCTTTCTGCTCCCAGCATCCACATAGGCTGCTCTCCCCCACCCTTTGCACCCCAACCATCCGCCCTATACATACCTGGACCACAATCCCTCCTCTCTCAAGATCTGGTCCCCACATACCCAAACTTTATACCCCTATTACCCTGGCCACCCTATTCTCACCGAATCCCCAATCCTATGGGGCTCATATCTCCCCAGGTACACCCTGGGCCCTTCCGACACTCTTCACACCTGCCCAAGAACATTCTGGGGGCCACCTACACCTTTCTCAGTGGGGCTGCTTACCTCGATGGAGGTGACTCCGGGCTCCCGGCCCACCAGGACGCGGCCGCCCTCCAGCGAGGCTACGCGCGGGTCCAGCACGCGGGCGTGCGGCGCCACGAGGTGGGACACGTCCAGCAGCCAGTCGGGGCCAAGCAGGTGGGTGAGGCGGCGGCCGCCGTCCAGCGGGTGGGCCACGAAGGGGACGAGGAAGCGCACGCCAGCGCGCTGGTACTGCAGGCGGCAGCCACGGGCGCGCCGCTCCGCCTCCTCCGCCACCGCCACAGCCTCGGGCTCCGGCGCCCTGTGGGGAGGGACGGTCCGAGGGCGGGGCGTCAGCGCAGGCCCCGCCCCCAGCCACCGGGGACGACCCCCCGGGGCTCCCAACCCGCGCACTACTTCCAACTCCGCCCACAGCCGCACCTCTTGGGGTCAGGCCCCTTCACCTGCCGGCGCTGCGCCCCAGCCCCGTTCTGATTGGTGCCTGTGCCTATCCATCAAGCCGCTCTCGCCCTCCTCTTGCTCCTAATTGGAACTCTGTGGCTACAGAGGAGGCCAGGAGACCCTCTGATGCGGGCGACCTAGGGATGCTTATTCCCTGGAGGGCCTGGGAGCTCAGATTGCCCAGGCCCGAGGCCACCTCACCCCTTGGGCTCTGGTGGGACCCCTCAACATTTGCTGAGCTAGGTGGCATCTTAGCCTTTGGGGACCCAGCAGTGAACAGAATAAAAAACCCCTGACTTAAAGGGCTTACATTGTAGGGGAGGAGCAGGGAAGGAGGAGAGGGAGGGTGGAGGTGGGCAATTTCAAATAAAGTGGACAGAGGCCGGCGGGGGGTGGGGGCCGGAGATGGGTAGAAGGAACCGCAAGCAACTGGGCACTTTTCCAGATCCCAGCTCGGGCCCATGGCTGTGTCCCCTGTACCCTCTCTCAGTCCCAGAGTGACTTTGCCAGGGCTTGCCCGCTTCCCCAGGCCTCCACTCACCCTTCAGCTGGGCCGGGTACCCTCCAGCCTCGGACCTGCTCGAGGGTGGTGTCGGTCAGCTCGATGCGCAGGGGCAGCAGAGGGGCCCACACCGTCAGCCACAGCGCGGCCCGTAGCCGGCGCCACCGGAAGTCCACCCGCACCCCCTGGGCGCCCCGGCTCTCCTTGCCAGCCACAAACACGGCGTCACAGGCCTCGGACACCTGTGGGAGGGCAGAGGGCAGGGGGTGGGCTAAGCCACAGAAGACAGGTGTGGATGGGAGAGGACAGCCCTGATCCCATGCCATAAGAAGGGGCACAGCTGAAATTTGGTTCTGTATCTTACTGTAATGCATGTCTTTATATTAAGAAGCTCTCACCATGCATCCCAGATCCATTCCCCCTGGAGGAACCAGCCATTCCCTGAGTTCACCTGGGGCTCAGTTGGAGAAACTGGCTATCTGCATACAGCAAAATCTTTCTCCTGACAGAGGAGCATTTGAACCCACAAATTTGGCTCCTCCTTTGTGCTGGGCTCTGACTTCCGTGCTGGAGGCACCTGGCAACTGGCAGCTCGGCAGAAGTGGAGGGGCAAGGCAAACCTACCCACCCAAGGGCCCTCAGGTAGGAACCACTTACACAGGGGCAATATGCCACCCCAAGTGGTGAATGACACCTCCTCCACTCAGGTGGCCAGGATTTGTGCAAATGCGGGCTCCAGGCTTCCCCTCTTTGAACTTCAAAATGGAAAGGTGTCCTGCCCTTTTTTTCACCTCCCAGGTCATTATGAGGCTCCAATAACAATAATTATCATTATTTTTATCATTATATAATTATTGTATTGTATTGTTATTATAACGGCAGTAGCTGCTGTTGTTTTAGCAAATACTGTCTTAGGGTGCTTTTAATTCTTACAACCGCCCTAAAATAGATTCCCATTTTAAAGCTTAAGAAACTGAGGCTCAGAGAGGTTAAGAGATTGTCCACAATCACACAGCTAGTTAATAACAAAGATGGGATTCAGACTAAAACCTTCTGATCTCCAAGTACATGCTCTTAACTCTCCCACGTCAGTTCATTTGCCAGTGCAGTAATGACCATGGAAGTGCCTCAGTTGGGGGCTACTAGGGTTACAAGGCTGCCACTTGACTCTGGAGAGAGGTGGCGGGAAAGAAGTTGAAGCTGTGGTTCCTTCATGAGGTTTCTGGTGTCAAGAAGAAGGTGTTCTCTTGGAGACCTAAATGGGGAAGGGGGAAAGCTGGGCATCACTGCACACACTAATGCACACTCACCTGCAGGACCTGTGTGTTGGCTGACTCACAGCCGATGTGCTCTGTCACCTCCACCAGAGCCCCCCCACTGTCCACGGTGACAAGGCGCACAGGGACACGCCGTGGCACTCCAGTCAGTGGCGCCGTATTCACCAGCTCCTCGGTCTAGGGGGGGCAGCAGGAGGAGCTGAGCCCCAAGCTCTTCACCTCACTTGGCCCCCTACGCGGCCGGGCAGCGGGGGGACCCCTTACCTTGGCCAGTGGAACGAGAGCTCTTACATCCCGCTCCGACACCAGAATCTCCCACACCATTTTGTCCTTCTCTGCTTCGGGGGCCTGGCCTGGGTACTCCAGCTGCCAGGTGACAGGGCGAGTGACCGCCACGCCCCCGCTAGTGCCATTCTCCACCAAAAAGTCCACCCACAGGAACTCGGACAGCTCAAGGGGGCTGCTGGCCAGAAGAGAGAGAAACTGAGTGTTTGCTAGTGGCCAGACACTGTTGTAAGCGCCTCCTGTCCTCATGAGATAGGTCCTATGGTTATCCCCACTTTACAGATAAGGAAACAGAGGTTTTATAACTCGTCCAAGGTCACACAGTGAAAAGTGGCAGTGCTGGGATTGAACCCAAGCATCCCGGCTCTAGAGCCAAGCTCTCGTCCACTCTTGGCCTTGACAAGATCCGTGTAGCCACTTCAATACCACCCACTCCCCAAGATGGTTGCTGGCTCTCCTGCCTTCCTGAGACCCTCTACTCGGACTTCAGCTTTCCACAGCCATCAAGGTGGCATACAGCACCTGATGTCAATTTCTACCAAGGAGGAAGATGTACTTCCAAGCCCCGGGACTGGTACTCGACCCCCTGATTAATAACACTCACAGCTTCCTTTGATCAAGCACCTGCTATGTGCCAGGAACTGGCCTGGGTGCTTGCTATGTGCCATCTTATTTTATTTCCACAAACCCTAAGGGATGCATTGTCATCTCCATTTTACAAGTGAGGAAACTGAGGCTCTGGTGGGGAGTGTGGGGGGATGGAGGGAGGTTAACTGGCTTGCCCAAGGTTATTCATCCAAAAAGTGTCCGAAGCAGGATTCAAACAGGCGCTACAAAGCCCATGGCCTTGACCAGGCTTAGAGCGTGAATAAGAAGAGTTCACAAATGTTAAGAACTATAGCTGGGTTTTTTGGGGAATGTTAATGGCCCAGAAAAAGGTGGGGTAGTGGCTGTGAGGGTTGTCTTTGGGTGACCAGGAGAGGTTGGCATCCCCTGGAATAAGACTCACAGACACTCACCGTACCTGGCACGTGGCTGGGGATGGGTCAGTAGTAGCTAAATGAGTGAATGAATGAACAGTGTTATCTGCTTTGTGCTGCTTCCTTGAAGGAGTCTGTTCTCGGGCCTGCTTGCATGGGAATATGGAGGCAGCCTGGCAGCCCCCAACCCTGGGGTCCCATCAATCTGCTCACTAGCACTCTAGGACCAGCCCTCCCTCCTCTGCCCACCAGGGGAGGGAGCTGCCTACCTGGAGTGCGGCCCTGTGGGCCCGGCATGGTGGCAGGTGATGAGGGTGGTGTGGTGCTTGGAGCCCTTGAAGCGGTCCAGCTTGGCAGTCCAGAGGGTGGGCTGGGCTAGGTGGGCAGCCGTCACATGCAGCCCCTTCTTCACTTTGATCCTGGGGGAGAGGACACAGGTCCAGTTTGTCAAGGTGGGTACTGAACTGTGGACTGGATGGGACAAGGAAGACAAGAGGTTAAAGACGCCTCCTGTCTAGCCTCCCCTACTCCGGTCTGAATCTCCTCCTCACCATCCTCCAACCCAGAAAGACCCCATCTCAATGCAGGTCGTGCCATACAGCTCTCCCCACTCAAAGATCACTTATGACACCCCACTGCCCACAAGGTCAAGTCTTAGCCTGGCGGTGGAGGCCCTCCAGGGTCTGGTCCAGTTTCATCTTCGGCTGTGACGTCTCTCCATCTCTCTTGGCTTCAGCTACACCCAAAATTCTTCCCCACATACACAAAGCCCATTCATGCCTCTACGCCTTTGCTCAGGCTGTGCCTTCAGCCTGGTCTGCCCTTCCTTTCCTCATCTGCCCATTCTTCAAGCCTCCAGGAACTCAAACACTGTTTCCTTTAGAAAGCTTTTCCTGTGGCAGGATGAATTTCCCCCTCTTCCACCCCCTAACCCGAGCCCCCGCAGTACTTTATACCTTCATCAGAGCATATAATCCAGTTCATGCCCATCCAGCTCCCTTCCCTACCCTGGGGGCCCCTTAGTGCCAGATGGGGACCAACCCTTGCTCCTCTCGTAGCTCCAGGGTGGAGACACAGGGCTTGGCATATTTTAAATGTCCAGGAAAAATCTAATGAGTGTGCAAGTGAGCATAGGAGGGCGGGAGAGACAGGGAGACAGGACAGGACACACACAAACCCAAATATGAAAGAGGCAAGTCACACTCTGCAAATCCTTATCCGTGGGATTGGGGTGGGGGCTGCTCTGGGGGGACTTCCTGCAGAAAAGGCCACAAAGAGGAGGGCCTTCCTGTGAGGAGCAGCAGGCCCTGTCCAAAGGCTAGGGACCCGTGGCGAGGGTGGCAAGTGGGAGAACATGCAGATGAATGTGACTGGGACAGATATCTGTCCTGGGGCATTAGAGCATTAACCACCCCCAGGTACTGCACTTTCCAGTTTCTAAGCCCTTTCCTATTTCCCCTCCCTGGAGCCTTGCAGCTGCCCTATGAAGCGGGCATAGTTAGCCCCACAAAGGAGTCTCAGGGAGGTGCCAGGAGGGGGGGCTTCCTATTTCTGACTCCAAGTTCATCGCCGGTCCTGCCTGCTGCCAGGGCAGTCAGAGCGCTTGGCCTGGATGGGGCTTGGTGGACCCATGTTTTGCAGAGGTCAAGGATTCCAGTAAGGACCCCAAGAGGAGTAGGTACTCGCCCAGTCTTTCTGTAGAGGTTCCCACCTCCGACCACCCCCAGGGGCCTGGTGCTCACCGCAGGGTCAGGACGCTGGCTGTGAAGTTGTGCCCAAGCAGGAGGGTGGCACTGAAGAGCTGTCCGGGCCGCACGGGCACGTCAGGCACCCTCAGAGTCACTGCTTCATCCAGGGGCACCTCCTGGTATCGTGGGGGGTCCGCCGGGCGCAGCTCCACGCTGCCCACTGGGAGGGCCTGCTCCCCGGGGTCCTCCACCCCGCCAAGCCCACAGCCCCCAGGGCCCTCGGCTGCGGGCTCCAGTGTGTAGGCCAGCTCGGCCCGTGTTGGGGAGCCTTGGGGGAACCACTGTGAGGGAAACTCCAGCTCCACCACACAGGCGCCCAGGGACGGCTGCAAAGACACAATGGCAGTGGCTAGCATCCATGGCAGGAAACCCAGAGCTGGAGGGGTCCAGGAAAGGCGGGACCAGCAAGGAGCAGAGTGACAAAGCCAACTAGAACAGGGCTGGAGCTAGGTCTCAGAACATGTCCACAGACCACTCTTCCACCTTTGGGGACAGTCTCATTCCAAAGTGAGCCAATCCCCACGCCTCCCTACCCGTGCCTCAGGACCGCTCAGACTACAACTCAGCTTTCTCAGAATCCCAAAGCCTGTGAAATACCTCTCGCCAGCGGATGCCTGTGCTAGGCTCTAACACAGTGGAAATTGCGATTATGAAAGTAATACGAACAATAATGCAAACACTCGCTGAGGGATTGCTCTGTACAGGGCATTGTGCTAACAGCTATTCTTGCATTCATCTCATTGATTCTTTATTCTAACTCCATATGAGGTAGGAATTGTTATTACCCCATTTTACAGATGAGGAAACTGAGTCTCAGAGATTAAGTAGCTTACCCAAAGTCATATACAATGGACTGAACTCTTTATGGGGCCCTAAATGACCCTTCATAGGGCCCTGTGAAAGCTGGCAGAGCAGGAATGGAGTCAGGTGGTCTGTGAACCTCAAACTTCCCAGGAGTGGTGAGCCCTCTCTTCCCTACCCCAGGACCACACTCTGGCTGGCACAAAAGCAAGGCCAGCCTAGGTGGGGCTGGCCCACTCACCTGGAAGCGGCAGGCTCGGTGAGTAGTGCCCGCAGGGTGTCTGGCATGGAGCCGGGCACAAGGCAGGCTGCCAGGTCCCGGCGGCCAATCCTGCCCTTTGAGGTGGAAGAGGACGCGGGCATGGGGCTCTGCTGGAGTGACGGCTGCTTCCACGGACACGGCCCGCACGTCCCATGGGACTGGCCGTTGGTGGGGCTCAGTGACCAGAGGAGGGACCACCTGGAGGGAGAATGGGGATGCTCAACAAAGTAGGGGGTGGATGGAAGATGGGACGCCAGGCTTCCCATCCCAGGCAGGCAGGAGAGAGCCTTTATGGGCCTCAGTTTCTCCCTCTGGAAGATGGGAGCACAGCTGGGACTGCGGAAGGCCCCTGAGCCACATACAGCAGACCTCTGAGTCCTTTAGCCTGGGAGTCCCTGGTGCCCCTCCTTACCTGCTGAGTGGCAAAGGGTGGGTAGGAGGCCCGGAGAAGTGGCTGGGCCCTGGGCCAGGGCTGCAGGAGCAGAAAGGTCTCAGATCTGGAGCCCAGAGAGGAGTTGGCAGGTGGGTAGCGGCCCACCTGCTGCACACGGAAGTGCTCAGGGGCATCCAGGAGCTCCAGGGCAGCCGGCAGGTAGACGGGGTCCAGGGGGTCCTGGTCACAGTCCACTGAAGAGGGAGAAGGGGTAGAGGCAGTGACAGCTCCAGAGCCAGCAGGGGCTGAGCTGAGTGCCATCCTGGGGCAGTGGTGGTGGGCAGTGGAGGGAGAGAGGGGTTATACATGTCCCCTCCCCCCAGGATGTGGGGGGAATCTCCCCATCTCACAGACGAGAAACTGGAGCACAGAGAGCCTCACACAGGGAGTATGTAACAGGGCCAGGATTTGAATCTGAGGCCAGGACTAGATGCCATCTTCCGAGCCATTCCTTCTACCTCCCACAGATCCAGGCCTTCCTCCCTCCAGCAGAACCGCAGAACCTTCTCCATGTCTCCTCCTTCCCCATTCCTGCCTCCTATCTACTTGCCCCTGACACCAAGGCATTTGTGGGGTACAGCTCTCCCCAGACAGGGCCTATATGGTAAAAGATGGTGAGAACAAGGTGAGCTGCAGGTAGAGACCCTTTCTCTGCCAGTGGGTCCTTGGCCAAACTTGGCTGGGCATCCACCCTCCCTCCCCCTACATCATCACCATGGCAACCTCGCTCTGGTTTCCCAAACTTGCTCCCTTCTTCCCTGTCCCAATTGGGTATTGGAGTGCAAGAGTGGGATGGGGGGTGGGTTGGGGATGGGAACCATGAGCCTGGGGAAACAGTCAAATATTCAACAATTAGAAGGACAAAGGAACACTAAGACCATGGTTTCTACCAAGTGACTACTAATTAGCTCTAATAATAATAACAATTTTTAACACTAACTATATGCAGGCTACTATTTTAAATACTTTATATGTATTAACTCTTTCAGTTTTTGTAATAACTCTGAGAACTAGGCTGTATCACTATTAATCCCATTTTATGGATGTAGAAGGTGAGGCTGAGAGGTTAAGGTAGTGGCCTGTGGTCCCACGGCTAGAGCGTGGTGGAGCTGGTAGTCAGAGCCCAGGCATCAACCACTACTCTACCCTCCACCTCTCTCTCCACTCTGCGCTGCTGGCAACGGTAATCCTGTAGCCTTCAGTCCCTGGACTGTGGGTCTCCCCTCCTTCCCGGCCTCCTTCTCAAGGAAGCCCTCGTTGATTGCTTGCCCTCCCACCAGTCCCCTCGGTCTTTTGCACCCTGGTTGCCTCTTCTGAAGTAGTTATCTTCCTATCTATCAACAGGGGGACTTGTCTTACTCATTCCAGAATCCCCCAAGCTGGGCAGCTCTCCCTGGAGAGGATGTCCGGGGAGCCTGGAGACCTGCATTTACGTCCTAACTCTGCGTCCAAGAAGCTTGGGTCAGTCATTTAACATCTCAGTTTCCTCACGAGTAGAACAGGCATTTAGTGAGGCTGTGGACAGGGGAGGGCTTTGTAAACAGTGGAGCGCTGTCTGGGGGAGGGGTTACTGCTGCTGGCTAATGGATGTGACAAGGCTTTCCTCATCTCTGTGTAAGGGGTTATTAGGGCTCCTGCCAGGTCCCCTGGGGAGGGGAGCAGGTGGCTGAAAGCAGCCCTAGAGCCAGCTCCCTCTCAGCTCCACTGCTGGGAGGGGGATTTGATGGTTTCACCCTCCTTGAAGACCGTCTCCACCAAGGAGCGTGTATTGGAGATGCTCCATCCATCCCGCCCCCCCAAGCAACAGGTGAGTGACTATGGCTCAGTGGGGGCAGCCCCTGGCCTGCCATCCTCCTATTCCATTGCCTCCATAATTACAAGATGCTCTGTGGCCTGACTCTCACGGACTCCCATCACCCAGAGCTCAGCTCTAGCGGTGGGGGGTGAGGCCGGGAGAGAATGCCTCACTCTCCTCCACTCTTCCGTGGCATCGTCCACGTAGCAGCCACAGGCCATGCCAAGGGCGGTCTGACCCCCAACCCGGGGCACAGGGGAGTCGCTGCTCCTTCCTGATCCCCATAAGGACTCAGGAAGGCACGGATGGGGCGATCCCTGGAGACTCCCAGGTCAGAGACCTCGTTGGAGCAGGAGGAGGGTGGCTGTGTACCTCCCAGTTCCCAGGCAAAGGGCCTGCTTCCCGTAGGGAGTGGGTTGATGGTGGAGGGAAGAGAATACGGGGTGCAGCTCCATGGACCGCAGATTAGGGAGCTGGTGCGCCCGGGGCAGGGCAGCCGGGTTAGACGCCCCGGCTGGAAGGGAAGCTCAAGGAAGGTGCGGGACCGGGCATGGGTGGGAGGAAGGCGGTGAGAGCCCGCGGACCCGGCTGGTCCTGGGTCAGGAAGGAGTTGCCGGGTTATGCAAGTGAGTGAAGCAACAGAGGCGAGCGGCTTGGGGGACGATCCCGGGGGTGAGACCTCTCCAGCCCTCGGGGCACGCTGCGGGGCGACCCGCTCGGGGTTTAGTCCGAGAACCCGCAGGTTCCCGGCTTCCGGGCATCCCTCCTGGCCGCCCAGTCACCCCTCGCCCCGCCCCTGCCCACCCCTCCCGCTGACCTCTCACGATGTCCAGGGCGAGGGCCACCAGGAGGCAGAGCCAGGGGCCGCGGGGCCCCCGGGGAGCCGCTGCCGCGCGCCCCGCCATCCGGGCGCACATCCTTCCCACGGAAGGCGGGAACTAGGCGAGCGGCTCACGCCGCCGCGGTCCGCCCGGCATCTCCCGCGCCCTCTCCGCGCCCGGCCGCCTGGGTCCGCGCCGCCGCCCGCCCCGCGCCCGCAGTTCGCAGACAATGGAGCGGGAGCCGGAGCCGGAGCAGGGGTGGGAGCGAGCGGGCGCCGCACATGGACTGCCCCTCCGCCCCGCCGGGTCCTAGTGCCCTGCGGATCCCGAGCCCCACAGCACCCCTAGGCTCAAGGTCGGGAAGCAGGCCACTTCCCTGAGGACTGAACAACAGGCAACCGACCCGCCTCTGCCAAGAGAGACATCACAGGTTCTGTTCGCTCCCTCTCGGAGGCTCCTGACCCAGGAGGAAAAAGCCACTTCCTCTGCCTCACTCCCACCCCACAAGCAGCTCACCTATGAAGGCATCTGACATCCGCATCAGAACCAGAACTCAAGGACATGGGGAACTGAGCTGCAGGGGTGTAAAGGGGATGAAAGAGGGCCAAAGGGCCAGGTGACAGCCACCTGGGCCTGCCTGACAGAGCCCTGGGCCACTCCTGTGGAGGAAGGGCTCCAGGTGCAGGCAGCTGGAGTTTCCTGTCCAGCCCCATCCCAGGGAGAGGCTTGTGGGCCTAGGAAGGGTGGGGGCTGGTCTCTGCTCCTGAGAGCAGGCCTGTCTCCCAGGTCCTGGCCTCCAGGCCCAGCGTCCCTGCCAGGCAGTGTGGGACAGGTCAGAGCAAGGCAACTGGTTGCACATTAGCATCTCCTGGGCAGCTTAAAAACAAAAAGCCATGCCCCAGGCCCCTCCACAAAACCAATCCAATCTATGGGCCTGGTTGAGAACCACAGTGCAGGAAACTCCTGGGGGGCGGGGGGCAGGCAGGTCTCCAGGCTATGGGCCAGCCTTTGACACTCCTGCACTCCAATGGTGAAAGGGGTACCTTCCTCCCCCACATACACACTATTCCAACAGCTCCGGGCCAGTCAGTTCCTGAAAGTTTTGTAATGAGGGCATGCCTTCCTCATTCCTCACTCCTGGAGGCCTTCTTTGTGCTCCCTCCCTTCCCCCCTTTCTCCTAGCTTCACATTGCCTGATGTAGGGAAAAGTCTAGAAAGCCAGGCGGCTCCACAGAAGTGGGTTTAGCTGTAGAGCAAGAAATCAAAGCAATCCGGACTTTGAGTAAATACATTTTATACGGAACAAGATAATAAAATAGCGTGCATTTTATTTAAAACCAACCAAGCGCTGATAAAAATATATATCACCGTAGCTGTGATTCCATGTCAAACCTGAACAGTAAGCACTGGGCGTTTATTCTTCATATCATGTGCTGGGCCTGGCAGAGGAGGACATTCACCTCCAGCAGAGCCTCAAAGGAAGAATAAGAGTCCTGATGGAGAGGGGTCAGCCGGCAGGCTCCCCTGCTCCCCGCAGAGCAAGTGGAGGGAAAGAGCTGTGTGCGCATCTCTGGTGGGTCTGCTCTGTGCTTCCTAGGCCACTGGGGTGGGTCCTGATCAGCAACTCCCTGGTGGCACTGAGGGAGGGAGATGGTGGAGAACGGCCTGGAGCTGTGCAGACAAGGAGATGAGTCCTCCTTCCTCCTTCAGGGTCTCTGAAACCCCCACAGGGGATCTGATGGCCACTGCAGGGTCCTACTTGCCGGCACAAGCCTAGGAAGCGGTCATCTTTTGCTTTGCTGAAGGGGAATCAAGCTTCTGAGAGGGACCACTCTCTTCTTGACACAAAGCAGCCACAGTGCACCTTCCTACATTCAGTACAGGAGCGGGCAAGCGGAGGGCCCCGCTGGCTCGGATTAAGGCACTTGTAAGGGACTCAGTGTACATCCTCGGCCCCAGCCCCACGTGAGAACTTCCCCCCTTCCCATCCCCTCAGCTCCCAAGCCTCTTCCCCGTGGCTGGGCAATGAAGGGGACAGGAGCACGCCTTGAGGGACTGGGGGTTGGTGGGAGAACAGGGCTGGAGAGAGACAAACAGGAAGGGAACTGAGGACTTCAAAGAGGAGGAGCTGGAAGACAGAAGAGCAAGACCATCCGAGGAAGGCAAGGCAGTGGCGGAGTTGCGGGAGATGGCAGTGATGTTCGTTCGCTGAGAGCAGATGCAGAAGCTGGAGGGGAGGCCCCTCCGACTCTCACTGGCCGGGACAGGCTGGGAGCAGAGGAAGGGTTAAGAGAACCAACCCCAGACAGAGGACCAGCAGGGGGACCGGTCTTCCTCTGTCTCAGGTAGGGGGTCTGACGCAGAGATAAAGGTTCTCAAGGGTCAGAGGGCAAGAAAAGGGCAGGAGGGCTGGAAGGAGGGCTGTGCGACCCAGAAGCGGCACAGCTCTTTGGTACAACCAAGGTGGCTGGCGTTGTCACTTCGCCTTCTCACTCCTCCTCCACGCTCCGGGGCCCCTTGGCCGCTCGCCTCTGCCGCCAGCGCAGCTCCTCTACCTGGCGCTCCAGCCCACGCACCTTGGCCTCAAGGTGGGCGGAGGCCCGGGTGCCAAGGAGCCGGCTCAGCAGGGCGTAGAGGGTCAGCAGGGCCAGGAGGAGCAAGGCCCGGGTGGAAGGGTCGGGCACAGACCGCACCAGGGCCACAAAGCCGGCCAGGAAGAGGACAAGCTTCAGGCCCCACAGGATCCGCCCCAGCAAGGCCAAGATCAAGCCGAGGAGCAGGGACAGGAGCCAATAGACCACCAGGGCCCCAGCTCCCCACAGCAGGAAGGTCTGGACCTGGCTGGGGCTGAGCTTCAGGCCCTGGGTGAGCTGATCTCCTGGAAGGAGGAGAATCGCAGGATCAGTCAATCTGGAGTAGTGAGGGGACCGGGGGGCAGGAACCAAAAAAGGGGGAGGAACTAACCCCCTTGCAAAGGAAGACCCCTTCCCACAGGTCACAGAGACGTGAGCAGGAATCTCAGTTCTGCTTCCTGCCAGCTGTGGGTAGATTACTTCCCTTGGCTGAGCCTCTTTCATCTACTAAATGGGGGTAAAGCTCTGGGCTGTGGTAACAGCTAAATGAGATACTACGGGTGCCTTGCTTAGTCTGACATGAAGCGAAGGCCTGGGAGGTGGTGGTAATTAGCCTGCTCCCCAGCGTGCCTCTGGGGAGACCCAGGAGGGGTCGAGCAGCTGCGGAAAAGTCTAGACCCTGAAAACATAAACTCCCACAAACAGGAAGTGACCGGCGAAGCTCCAGCCGACCCAACCAGTTCTCTGCCACTCACCGTCTAGCCCCAAGGCACTCAGCAGCTGTGCAGCGATCCCAGACAGGGCGAAGAAGGCCACGGAGATGGCTGACGAGATGGCCCACATCACCTGAGACAAGGTCTGTGGAAGGAGCAGGGCTGAGATGAGTTCATAATTAACGACGCTCTTCTCCTCCAAGCCTCACCACCACTGCCCAGGCAAGGCTCGGCTGGAAGGTGTCTCACCTGCTTCTCAGCCAGAGGTTTGCCCACCCGGGCTTGGCTAAGGGGTCCCTTCCACAGCCACCTTCCAGGGGACAGGGATGGATGGCAGGCCATTTCTCCTTCCTCAACTGGAACCCAGGACATCTGGGCCCTCATTCAACTGATTTGCTAGAATACTTTGGTGGTAGTAGTAGGTGTACGTGTGTGGGGGGGAATCATCAAATCCTGTAGTAGTCACCCTATAAAATTGGGGTCCCCCTAGGCTCCAAGGGAATCATGAGGTGTGTGAAGTAACACCTGTAAAGATCTATAAAGAATCTGTCTAGGATGTTTTAATGAAAAAGGAGTTAATCAGCTCTACTCTATTATGGATTTTATAAAGGATCGGCTCAGCCATTTAGTACAACCTATCAAAAGTATGCGACACCATGCTTAGGATGCCATCAGGTAGAAGAGACAGGCCTGCCTGAAGCCCCTGAGTCAGCCCCACCCCCACCTCGACAGGTGGAGGAATGCACTCAGGTCTTGATTGCTAAAATAAGACTCAAGGTCAGATTTAGACCAAAGTCAGGCTCTGTAGTCACCCAGTGGCATGGGTTTATAAAGATGGCTCATTTCCCAGCCTTTCTGGCAAAGAAAGGTCAGGACCATGGGAAAGATGTGGGTGGAGCTAAAGGCCCTAGGGTAGGATGCAAACAACGAGAGTGCAAAAGGCAGGTACTGTCTGGCTTCCCTCTGTGGAATGTGGGGCTCTCTGCACCAGGGGTTATGACACACAGAGGACATGGGGCCAGGACGGGGTGGCCGTGAACAACGTCTCCTCTTTTATCTTTCCTCAGTGTGTGTCGTCACAGCAGGACCACCCTCCTTACCTCGGAAACCAGGTGCACCGTCTCTGGCCCGATCCAGGCCTCCAGTGTTCCCCGCACAGATCGACCTATCTCGCTCAAGAGATCAACCGGGACCTCCCTCTTCTGCTGGCCTGGTGACACAAAGTCTGGATGGGACTGGCATGACGCTGAGTGGAGGAGGATGAGGGCCACTAGGACCATCAGGATGACTTTGAACAGATGCTTGCCCCGTGGCGAACTGCTGCCTGTGCCTGCCATGGCTGGGTCTGCTAGGAGAGAAGCACAGAGTGAGCAGAGAGCCAGAAGTGGCATAGAAACCCACTGTCCCAGCTAGGACTTGCTCCAACACCTTCGTCCTCCCCTACCCTGTTAACTGAGAAAGGCAGAACTGGGACTTGTGACTAACGCTGGGCACAACCATCTGATTCACGGGTTTCTCTTCCACATTCTTTACCACTTGCATATTAATTAGCCAGCTAGTATTATTCAACGCCTTAGGGTAGATGAGAAGATCTCTCTAAGGCTTATTCCAGTTCTAAAAATCTGAAAGCCCGTCTCTGTGTCTTAGGTGCTATGGGCACAAAAAAATGATAAGACTCTAATCTAAGGCTTTGTCACCAAGGAGGTTATAACCTACTTAAGATAAGGCTGATATAAAACAACTTAGGGGCCGGCCCCATGGCTTAGCGGTTAGGTGCGCGCGCTCTCCTGCTGGCGGCCCAGGGTGTGGATCCTGGGCGCGCACCGACGCACCACTTGTCCGGCCATGCTGAGGCGGCGTCCCACATACAGCAACTAGCAGGATGTGCAACTACGACATACAACTATTTACCGGGGCTTTGGGGAGAAAAAGGGGAAAAAAAGGAGGAGGATTGGCAATAGATGTTAGCTCAGGGCCAGTCTTCCTCGGCAAAAAGAGGAGGATTGGCGTGGACGTTAGCTCAGGGCTGATCTTCCTCTTAAAAAAAAAAAAAAACTAAAAAGTAGCACACAAGTAGGATTACCACTGTATAACTATGTAAAGAAAAGTGCTCAGTTATCTGCTCCAGCAAAACTATAACTGCACAGATGCCATTTGCTCTGCAGGACCATCATGAGGGGTGCTATTATCCTCCTCGCCCCTACTGTACACATGAGAAGAAACTTAGACTTAGGAGTTGTTTGCCAAGGTCACAAGGTTAAGGAGAACAGCCAGAATTTGAAGCCAAACTTCTGCTTCCCCATCGCATACTCGTTGGGAGTGAAAGTAATGCAGCGGAGCTGAACTGTGGCTGCTCATTAGAATCATCTGGGAGCTTCACAACATACTGACGCTTCTGTCCCAAGCCCAGAGGCTCAGATGTCACTATCTGGGTGTGGCCCAGGCTTAGACCTATAAAAGCTCCCTGGTGATGCCACTGTGCAAAGTCGAGACCCACTGACACAGAGTGAGCTCAACTCTCCAGCCCCCAGTGTAGGCAAAGGGTTAACACACAACCTTTAAGGAAAGATATTGTTAATAAAAAGCTAACCACGTGCCACCTATCTCATTTAATTCTCACAACAACCCAGCAGGTGGGTATTGCTATTATCCCCCATTCTACTGATGGAGAAACCAAGACAGGATAAGCAGTAAGTGAGGAATCCAAGATTTGAATCGAGGTGCCTCTGGCGCCAGACCCCCTCACACACACCACACTGCTGTATCATCTCCAACTTAAGCCTCTGAAATGATTTAGACAGTCATACAATGGACTATTCATGAGGTAAATAGACTTGGGATGTCCCAATCATCTCTGTGAATTACTGATGACAATTCACTTAACCACTCTGTGCTCTGACCTCATCTGTAACAGGATGCTATAGGCAAGTTAAGACCCAACAGGTACGGACTCATTGAAGCAGATGAGGATCAGCCAAGAAAAATGTGTTCAATTCCGACTTCTATTTGCCACCATGCTTGAGAAATGGCAAACAGCACCAGCAAATCTCCTATTCTCTTCCAGGCTCAGAAAGGAACCTGTAGCTCCAGGGAGTTTCCATGATTCAGACCCAAGGATCAGAGGCTAAGCCATCCCAGAGGCAGGAGCAGCCAAGTATTTGAAGTTTTGCAACTTTAGGGAGTTGGATAGAGATCTGGAACCACCAGGATGGAGGAGACGGAAGAGAAGATGTTCCCAGTCTTGCTTAGTGGGAAGAACGAAGGTCCAAGAAAGGAATCTAAAAATATCACATTCAGGCATTTTCTGGATTTCTTTTTGTTTTTGAGGAAGATTGGCCCTGAACTGTTGCCAATGTTCCTTTTTTCCTCCCCAAAGCCCCAGTGGGTAGTTGTATGTCATAGTTGTACATCCTTCTAGTTGCTCTATGTGGGACGCCACCTCAGCATGGCTTGATGAGGGGTGTGTAGGTCCGCACCCAGGATCCGAACCTGCAAACCCAGGCTGCCAAAGCGGAGCATGTGAATTTAACCACTATGCCACTGGGCCGGCCCCACTTTCTGGATTTCTAAGTCCCTCCAGAGACCTGTAGGATCAAGCAGGGCTGCAAAATACACAATTCCCGTGGAAGCAGGGCTGCAAAATACACAATTCCCGTGGAAGGAGCTCAGGCTGAGAAGCCTTCTACTCTTTTTTGGCACAAATCAAGAACCAGATGGTTCCTGCCTGCCAGTGGTCGGCGATGAGGACAGCACAGGTCAGTTCCTGAGCTATCTGGGTCATAACCACACTGGGGACTAAAGAGCAGGGTTGCTATCTTGGGCTGGATTCTATATCCAAGGACCTCCACCAAGAGGAATCAGATGTCTTCTCCTCCATTCTAAAAGGTCAGGGTGATGTGAGCTGCTTCCCCCATGGCAGCCTCCTGCATTCTGTGCCAGCCTCAACTTTTAAGCGGCCATCTGCCCTGGTCGAGAGGAGCTGGGGGACTGTGAAATAACTCTCTACAGTGAGGCTGGCATTGCCCTGCTAGCTGACCTTCTGAAAGGCACCGGAAACCAAATCTAACAGGATTCTGGAATGTGCCCTGTGCAGATAAGAGTGCAGGTTACTGGCTGGTCCGTTTTTCTGAAGTTGTTTTCTTTAACAGGATTCCTTCTCATTTCTTCCAGGTTAATCTCAGGCAGCAAGAACCTGACCCACTGCCATTACACCTCCTCACTTCGTCCCAATCAAATACTTTTCATAAAGAGATGCCATGTAGTCAAGAGCTAAGCAGTCTCCTGCTCTGAGAGGAAGTATGTCTTAAAGGTCTTCACCTCCCGCAGTGCCCAGCCTCGGACAAATAGTATGCACACAACAACAACAACAAATTGTGTGTATACACACACACACACATATTTTTTGTGTTGCTTTATAATTTACCAAGTGCTTGTTATGTCACCATCTCATTTAACTCTTACAACAATCTTATAAGGTACTGCTACTCTCCATATTTTACTCAGAAAACTATGGCTTAGAGAGATCAAGTGACTTGTTCAAGTTCACCAACAGAACTGGCACTTGACTCCAGAACCCAGGATCTAAATCTTATCCTTTGGCTTGTTCCACACCCCCACGCTGCTGATCATAAGACATGGTCCCTGCCCTCAAGGCGCTTCGGGTTCTGCCCCAAATCAACCAGCTCAAAGGGAGAGGACATTCAGACTGTCATGAGGAGACCACACACCAGGAGATGACCTACCTGCTGGTCATGGTTTTGCACCAAGAGGTATGAGGGCAGCAAAAAGAGGGACGAGACCTGCCACTTCTGTTCAGGCAGCTGCAGTAGGGCCAGGCAGGGCCAGGAGAAACCGGCTGAGCTGGGGAGCCTGCTTCACTTACTCTGGTGGTGATGGGCACTATATGTTTAGCTGTGGTTTGCTAAGAGGGCAGGGTGGGGCAGTCCACACACCCTCTGCCAAGGCTTGTTCCTCTGATTAGTTTCCTTTCACACTCTGAATCACTACGTGGCAGGAGGGGCAACTGATTTGGTGCCCTCTGCTGGCCCTGATTTTCCCATCATTGCTCAGAGCTGCCCCTATGGAGCAGTGGTTCTCAGCTCTGGTCACCCATCAGAACAGCCAGGGGAGCCTGTTAAAGCAAGAATGTCTGCATCCGGGGCCAACTTACTCAGACTCTCCCAGAGAGGGGCTTTCAGGCTTCTGTTTTTAGAGCTCTTCAGGGATTTCTGATGCATAACCAGACAGCTGCCACAAATGATCAGCAGCACAGGGAAAAGTCTACTTTAGGCAAAGGTCTAAAAGTGCAGCAGTATGGGGCCGGCCCCATGGCGCAGCGGTTAAATGTGCGCGCTCCGCTGCTGGCAGCCCAGGGTCAGATCCCAGGCGTGCACCGACGCACCGCTTGTCAGGCCATGCTGTGGTGGCGTCCCATATAAAGTAGAGGAAGATGGGCACAGTTGTTAGCCCAGGGCCAGTCTTCCTCAGCAAAAAGAGGAGGATTGGCATGGATGTTAGCTCAGGGCTTATCTTCCTCACAAAAAAAAAGTCAAAAAATAAAATAAAATAAAAGTGCAGCAGTGTACCAAGGACCCTCCACTTCCGTCCCAGGCTCAATTCCGCCACAAACTAGAAGCCACTACCTTATGCCTATCACTTAACCTGAGTTTCAGTCTCCTCAAATGTAAAAGGAGGTTAGGAGTCCTTGCAAGAATAGAAGTATAATGATGTACACCTGAAATTTTTACAATGTTATAAACCAGTTACTGCAATAAACAAAAAATAAAAAAAAAAGAAATTAATATTACAATTTACTGAATTTAAACCTTAATATTTCACAACCAAACTAAGCTAATTTAATGAGACGCTAACAACTCTAAAATACCAAGCTGGAATAGGAATAAAGTTTGTTACCAAAAAAAAAAAAAAAACAAAAAGTCGTTGCAAGAAGTTAACACGTTTCTGCAAGAACTCTGTAAACTGTAAACATCTATAGAAACGTTGCAGTACACAAATTGCCAATATACCTAACTCATTACAATGTAGCATTAGTTAGTTTATATGCCTGCCTCCTCCATGAGACTGAGCACCTGCTGGTCCGGCTGACACTAACTTTTCTTGGAATCCCCAGCGCCTAGCATAGAACCATGACTAGTAAATGCTTGTTAAATGAGTATTACAGGTCCGCCAAGAGGCCGTGAGGGTAGCAATGGGGAGCCATGGAGAGATAGGGAGAGGGGGCTTATTTTACAGTGGATCTAAATATGCAGCGGCCACCGGAACAGAACAGCTGCGTTAAAGGGAAGCTCCTAGATGAGGCGATGCTGCCACTGAGGAGAATAAAGTCAGCGTCCTGGCAGGTGGGGGCGGCCCCCGCTAAACCCCTGACAGCTGCTGCCCAGCAACTGTTTGGGGGCAGGGCGACGGGCAAAGGGGCAGCTTCCCAGCCGCGCCGGGCTCTCCCCAGGGCCCAGCCTCCCTGAGACAGGGTGTCAGTGGCATGTGCTATTTCGAACAGCGTGTCCCCTGCCAAGCCCTGCTGGGTGGCGTCGCTGGAAAGGGACACGGCGTAGCCCATAGGTTCGGGGTACCCCAAAGGGCTCAGAGCAAGGCCACGGGAGACTGGGCCGCGGGGCAGGAGGCGGGGACTAGGGGCTCAGCGCTAATCTCGCCCCCCAGTCTGGCAACCGCTCCCCGCTCGGCCGAACCTCGGAGCAGCGCTCGGAACCTTCCTCTCCGCGGAAACGCATGCCTCCCCTGTTACCTAGTAACGACGCCCCCTGTTGCATAGCAACGAGGATCCGGGTCCCCAGTTTGTTTCCCCGCCGCCCGACGTAGGACCCCTCCCCAGTCATGCTTTCAGGGCCTCGCGGCATCTCCCTGCTCCGGCCTGCAGGGGCTGCCGCCTCCCCGTCCCTCGTGCCGCCGCCGAGCGCCGCTCTCGGCTCGCACTCACCCGGCTCCAGCTACTGCTGCCCTTCACGTGCAACTTCGCTAAAACGCGCCACCAAACCCGCGCCTCAATACTGGGGCGTTGGTTTATCGTCTGCGCACGCGCAAGGCTGGAGGAGCCCGAGGACCCGCCGGCCTCCTCCACGGTTCAGACCACGGCAGTGGGCGCATGCGCCGTACTCTCTCGATTACGTTTTTTTTCCCCCAAGCATTCCTCCCGAGAGAAGAGTGAGATCGGAATTTCGAGCTGGGAACGGAAGTCTCTGGCAGGAAAGGAGAAGAAGTGACTACTGTATAGCTGGGCTGTAAAGTGAGTAAACTGGATCTTTGAATTTGGGATCGAAGCCTATCCGCCTCTTCAGGCCCTCGGCATTTCGGGCAATGTAGTTCTCGAGCTACATATGCCTCCAGGGGCATTGTGGGAAATGTAGTTCTAACGAAGAGGCGCCAGAGGGGACCTGGTGTTTTGAGAAACTTTTCGCGCTAAAAAGGCACAAAGGAAAAAGGTGTTAGAGAAGAAGTTAGAGGCACACAACGCTGGGAAAATGCATCTGCTCCTTCTGAGAGCAATTCCACACCAGCACTCTGCAGATAGCTCCCAAACGTTCACTCAATTTTAAAGAAAAGGAACCAACTCCCAGACCCCATTTCTATAAAAAGGCAGCAAGCAGTACCAGGGGGAACGACCAGGGACTTGGCAAAAGGTGATCCCTTGCCTGCTTTGTGATTCTAGGCATCCCGCTTCATCTCTCTGGGTCTCAGTTATTTCAACTTTACTATAAAGTATTATAAAGTTCTAAAAATACCATTTCGCTCCACTGTAGGTGTGGAGATTCATGAAATAACGAGAGTGAACATTTTAAAAAAACATCCAAGATGCTTTGGGAATGCTTTGATCACATTGACTGCCATAGGGAGGCTGCCCCTTTGATGTTAAAACAGTTCCTGAAACCCAACACTCTAAAGCGGAACTCTTTTGTCCCCCGCTTCCTGAATCAGCCTTCTAATTCTGCCTTCTTCCCAGACTGCACACTCTAGTAGCATCCAGTCTGTCACCTCTTCCAGTTGTTGCTTTCCTTCAGATGTTTCTCAGACACATCCATCCTCCTCTGGACCCTCATCACTTCCTGCATCAGCGAAGGGTCTCTGTTCCAGAACAGGCTCTGGTAGCATTCTGAGCCTCACTTTCCAGTCTTTCTAACAGTTGCAACTTTACATTTGCTTGTGAGATTTGTGATTTGTAGAACTACCAATCTCAAATCACAGACTTCCCTGTGCAAGAAACATAATTTTCTTTTTTTCCTATAAGGAGTTCATTTCTGTTCAACTCTGTTTTCCATCTAAGTGTTGTAGAAACAATCTCAGATAGTTCAGGGTTCTTCCTCAGATAGTTCAGGGTTCTTCCTACCCTTGATTTTCAGCTTGTACACACTTTTTGGAAAATTAATTAGGGCCAAGGTTGTGGGGGTGGGAATTCATTGAATCCACAGTGTCAGTTGTTTGAGCTATATCGTCCTGCCTGATCCTCCGTCACTTGTCCACACAGGTTGCCATTTAATCTTCCTGGGAAATAGAGCTTCTTCTGGGTTATTGGCCAATGTGTCCCCTTGCTTCCCAAGCAGCAGCAGCCTTGGCGGGGGGAGCAGGGCATAGAGTTCCTGTCTTGGGGACCCACCAACAGCTATCCCCTATGTCTCCCTTCCCAGCCTAGGGAATCTTTATCTCCTCTAGGGGGAGACTGGGAGAAATCTGAGATTGAGGTTTTTTGTGTGTGTGTGTGTGAGGAAGATCAGCCCTGAGCTAACATCCATGCTAATCCTCCTCTTTTTGCTGAGGAAGACTGGCTGTGAGCTAACATCTATTGCCAATCCTCCTCCTTTTTTTTTCCCCAAAGCCCCAGTAGATAGTTGTATGTCATAGTTGCACATCCTTCTAGTTGCTGTATGTGGGACGCAGCCTCAGCATCGGGTGTGTGCCTGGGATCCGAACCCGGTGCCGCCAGTAGCAGAGCGTGCGCACTTAACCACTAAGCCGCGGGGCTGGCCCTGGCTTGAGATTGAGTTCTTACCTGTAATATTTACTCCAAAATCAGTTGCCCTGAATCCTTTCTATTCCATGAGGGGCTGGCTTTGAAACTCAGAAGGCTTGAAAGGACTCCCTTTTTCCTCCATTCTTCTGTCACAGCCATAAGCTCCCCAGTATAGGGACACTCCTCTGGTTTTGCTCACAGTGGAATCCCCAATGCCTAGTACAGTGCCTTACTGGCACACAATGGGTACTCAATAAAGATTTGTCCAATAAATGAACCACTGCATCTCTCTCCTTCCAGTCTGTCCTCCAACCCATCCAGTGAGTGTCTTCCAGAGGAATCTTCTGGATGTGTGGTTATCACTGCATAGCTCAACTGCTCTTCTGCTGCCAGCCCAATCAAGTCTAACCACCTCTGGTTCAAGGCTCCACCTAAATGGATCCATTTTATTTCCTACCATATCCAAGTACGGAAGATGCCTGGCCTGTCAGGCAGCCTGTCATCCAACCAACAATAGTTATGAAGTTCCTCCTATGTGTCAGGCACCATGTTAGACTCTCAGAAACAACAGTGGCTAGAACAACTATGGTTCTGCCATCATGGAGTTTACAGTTGAATGGAGAACCCAGACATCGAACAGATACTTGTAAATAATTAAATGATTATAGTTATCCAGAGTGGCCCAGAGGAAAATTACAGCGTGCTGTGGGGACCAAACTTCAGTCAGGGGTCAAGAAAAACGCTCCAGAGGAAGTGCCATTTAAGGCGAGACTGGTGTTTACATTGGAGGGGATGGGAGGGGAGGAGAAGAAAGGAGGGAGTTGGGGAAAGTGTTCCAGACAAAAATACTGGAACCAGCCAGAGTGGGTAAGTCTGAGGACTTGAAAGGCCAGTATGGCAGGAGAGAAGTTGAGGTGAGACTGTGAGGGTCAGAATGGGCCAGATGGTGCAGGACGTGGGGGTGAGTTTCCTCTGCCAGAACCACTCCCCCTCATTCAGGTCTCAGCAAAAGTGTCACCTCCTCGGAGATGCCCTCCCTGAATATCCTGCCTAAAATAGTCCATCCCTCTGATCCACAGCACCTCCTATCCACCTTACTCTGATTTGTTTTATTCTTAGCACTTACTCTCTGGAATTTTCTTCTTATGTGCTGATTGTCTATGCTCCCCCACCCCCCAAACACAATGTAAGCACCAAGAGAGCAGAAACCTTGTCTTTCTTGTTCATCATTTGTATCTCCAGTTATCAGAACACGGCCTGGCACCTAGGAGGCACCCAACCAGTATTTGCTGAATGAATGAAAAGCCTGGGGAGTATCAGGAATAGAGTTTTCATTGAAAGTAGATCACTGGCTCTTCTGAGGAAAGTGGATTAGAAGGGGGCCAGGCTGGAATCAAGAAGACCAATTAGGATGCTATTTTATTGGTGCAGGGGAGAGATGATAGTAGTTTGGACAATCTTGCTTGGCTTTAGGGATAATGATAACAAACATGAATATTTATATTGTACTTACTATGTGTCAGGCTTAGTTCAAAGCATTTTTTTAAACATTAACTCCTCACAACAACCCTGTGAGTTAATTCAACCCTTGTTATCACTCCGTCCATTTTACAGATGAGGAAATTAAGGCAGAGAAGTTCACACAGCTTACTAGCTGAGTGGAGCTGGGGTTAGAACACAATCCGACTTTAGAGTCCACGCCTTTAGCCACTATGCTGTCTGCCTTTCATACCTGCAACTTTTCTTCTTCTCTCCAAGCTTTTGCTTATGCTGTACCTGCTCTTGAGCTGCCCTCTATTCTCCTTCTCTTCTATCTGAATATTGCCCATCTGTCAAAGTCCAGCTCGTTCACACCTCTCCAGCGAAGAAGACTTCACTGACCACACCTGTCTCTCCTGCTGCTTTGTCTGGATCCCACACCACATGTTCTGTACATGATTCCTGAAAGTATCTTATCTTTGTCGATGTAAATAATCCGTAATCAATCTATAAATCAAAATTGGGGTGGGTTTATTACGAGCCAACTTTTGAGGACCATAGCCTGGGACCTTCCTTCCCCAAGGAAGGAAGGGCACCAGAGAAGTGGGGTGTACAGAGCAGTTATATACTGTCAAAGAGCACATATCACATATGATTGCAATGTCCCTTTTACAATAGCCACAAGATCGCCCTGCCAGATTGCCCTGCCAGAATAGCTATTGATGGACACAGAGCGTGGCAGGTCTGCTGTCTCGATGGGCGTGGCTGGTTGCAGGTCTGTTCTCAAGTTGGGTGGTCACAGGATGAGTGCAGCAATCAAATCCTAGCCTAAGGAGAAATGCTTATCCTTAAGGAAATGCCAATGTGGGGGATGTTGCATCTTTATCTTAAGGACATTTACTCTTCTCTTTGGGACATGGTAAAGCAGATACACAATGCATGTTTAAAGGTGACAGGCCCTTTTGGAAAAACAAACTCAGGCCTAATTAGTTTTACACCAAATGGCTTCCTCATATGCTCCAATATATCCTATTGCTTGCCATTTATTTATCACTTATAGATATCCACAAAGAATCCCACACCATCTGAGCTGGAAGGGACCTAGAAGCCATGTAGGAAAGGGGCAGAGAAGCTGATGACTTGCCCAAGATCACAGAGCAAATTGGTAGCAAAGGCAGGACCAGAACAGTTTCTTGACCCGTGTTAGTTTCTCTACCTGTCTGCATCTGTACTTTCTTCACCGTGTCACCCAGCAGTGTCCCTGGGTAGTCCGAGAAACACCTGTCTCAGAATCACATGGGGCATGCACTGAAAATGCAGACTTTCCAAGGCAGGCCCAGGAATACGCATTTTAACAAGTTCGTTAGGAAATTCTCACGCACACCAAAGACTGCAAGACTAGGGTCCCATGGCCCGGCAGAGGGCCAGTCTCAGAAAAGCGTTGCTGCATTGCTTTGGCTTTAAATTCCAACTGCATCATGGGAAATGTAGTTTCGGCTCGCCTCTCCCCTCGCCGCGGGACCGCTTTACGGAAGGAGCCGAGTCAGTCCGGAAATAGACGAGTGCTCCCTGGCGGGCCCTTTCCTGCACGGTTGCATTCTGGGAAAGGGCAGTTTCCGTTAGGTGCTGGAGGCTGAGGCGCGCGACCGGCCGCAGTCCCACGTGAAGCGCGACGCGAGCATCGCTCGGCGGGTCGCTCCCCGCTCGCCGCGGAGCGTTCCGGAAGCCGCCGGGAACCGGAAGTGGCCCGCGGCGGCTCAGAAGCTAATCCCGGAGCCCGGTGCGAGGCGCCTCGGAGCGCGGCGACGGCGCCATGTCCCTGATCTGCTCGAGTGAGTATCGGCGGCGGCCGATCGCGGGTCGCAGGAGGCCGGAGAGCCGAGCGGGAGGATCTGGGGTCGGGGCGGAGGTGAAAGCAGGGCTCCCGGGAGGCCGGGCGGCGGCCTGTCAGCACGGGGGTCCTTCTCCTCCCCCTCAGCTGGGGGTGCGTTTGCGCAGCGCTTCACAGTTTACGTAACGCCTCAAGTTTATGGTCGCAGGCATCCCTGGGGCCAGCCACCTCGTTTACGCAGTGGGGACTGGGGCCTGGACGGGGGGAGCTGGTGCAGGAATCGGGGAACCCGAGGGCTGGTGCAGGAGCCGCCTCAGATTGGCTTTGTGACCTGGCTTAAGCCTCTGGGCCTCAGTTACCCCATTTGCAAAATGAGGGCTTTGCACTGGATGTTGTCTGAGGTCCCGCCCTGGAGTCAGAGCTTCTGCAGATTGCGAAGGTCACGCAGTGAGATGGAGGCAGTGACAGGGCTGGAAGCCAGGTCTCCGGCTCCCAACCTCATCTTGCACGACTAATAAAAACAGCGTGCATTTATGAAGCCTTTATTGGTTTACAACGCACTTCCAAGTCGGTGATCTCATTTTATCCTCCCAAGAATTCTCCAAAGCAGGAATAAAGGTCCGGGCCGGGTTTACGGATGAGGGTGTAAGGCTCCAGGAGAGTGTGGCTTATCTAAAGCTGCACAGCTAGTAATTGGCAGAGCTGGGTGATGGAGCTGGGTTCTCTGACCCTGAATCCGTGCTTTTTTCATGCCTTGTACTGTCTTTCCTTTTGGTATTTTATTGTGGCATAGAGATGTTTTCCGTTCTCATTGTTTTCATCCCGTGACTGGTCTCTCATCCTTTTCTCTATTTGCGTCCTAATTGTCAAGCCCTTGACTCTTCTCAGAACCTCTCCATAAATCAAAAAAAAGGGAGGGAATAAGGAAGGAAGGAAAATGATGTCTAGAAAGAGGAACCTTCGCATTGAAAAAATTACAGGTTGCACAGTATTTTCCCATTCATTGTTTCTTTTGTATTTTGAAGAACCTCTCTTTTGTGTTCCCCACCACCATCCTTCCTCTCATTCGCTCATGTTAGATGTTAACCCAGTGCCTGCTGGGCATCTGCATTGTCCTGAAAGTCAGAGACCGGCTGTAATCCCTATGCTAAGGGGTGCACAGTCTACTGAGGCAGGCGTGTAAATGATACCTCTGTTGGGGGTTGTGGTGAGGATGAATTAAATCTCTGGAAAGTGTTTCCAATCGTGCTTGGTACGTAGTAAACACCATGTAAATGTTTTTTATTCTTATAGCACTTGTCATATTGCTTTGTAATTTCTTTGTCTAATAATCCATCTAGGCTCTAGACTGAGATTTGAGTGGCTTCATGTGTATCTCCATGTCCTGGAGTATAAGGGGTGACTAAGCATCTTTGTTCAAAAACAAGATGGGCAGGGTTATTGACTGCTCTTTAGGTGTCTCGTACGTAGTTGTTGTGCAATAATTACTTGTTGACTATCTGAGTGTCAGGAGACTGATGGAGAAGCCAGTTATGTAGCTGGAAAGCATTCTGGAGACAGGACAAAACTGGCTTGGTGTCATGTCTTGATTCCTGTGAGTTGAGTGTGGGGATGCATGGTCTTGTGGGGGGCCAGTAGTGAGTGAGGCATCTCTTTGGCCCAAGGTCCCTTTCACCACCCCTGCTCACTGCCTGCCTTTTCTCTGCAGTCTCCAATGAAGTGCCAGAGCACCCGTGCGTGTCCCCTGTCTCTCACCATGTCTACGAGCGGCGGCTCATTGAGAAGTATATTGCAGAGAATGGCACAGACCCCATTAACAACCAGCCTCTGTCCGAGGAGCAGCTCATCGACATCAAAGGTGCCCAGTGGCTGGCCTCGGTCCAGGGCCATCTTAGCTCAGAGCCTGAGAGGGTGGGAGGTGGTACCAGTGCACTGGAGGAGGAGATGGTTGTGTGTTAATGCAGGCAAAAGAGAAAAGACTGGTGGAGAGGAAGAGTCCCCGGGTTATGGATCTTCATACCTGCTTTCCCTCTCTTGGCAGTTGCTCACCCCATCCGGCCCAAACCTCCCTCAGCTACCAGCATCCCAGCCATTCTGAAAGCCTTGCAGGATGAGTGGGTGAGTCCCTGGATGAGAATTGATGTCTTCCCCACTCGAAGAGAATGGATCACTGGACTAGGACCAGGGGGTGGGAGGGATGGAGCATTAGTTTCTTTTTTGAGGGGTAGGATGATAGCAGAGGAGGAGCCCGGTTGTTGAAATCACACAGATCTGGGTTTCACGCATAGCTCCATTGCTCCCTTACCGTGTGACCTTGGTCATGTGCCTCATATCCGAGTCTTGATTTTCCTGACTGTGTGACATGGATTAGTGCCCACCTCTTAGGGTGTTGGGAGAATCAGAATAAGATTAGAGTATAAACTTTGTGACATCAGGGACTTGTTTTATTCATCAATATGTCCTCAGCACGAGAGCAGCGCCTGGTACATAGTAGGTGCTCTAAAATATGAATAAATGAATGCATACATCTTGAGGGACTGTCTGGGACAGTGCCTGACACAATGAGGACATTCAATAAATAGCAGCAGAGGCATTATTATTTCCTTTTGGTGAGGTGACAGCATGCCATCTGAGGTTTGCTGGTAAATTAAAGACGATGGGGATGGAAAAGAGTTGGCTCCCACTCCTGTCTGTGTGCCTGGTGTTTGGTGTGAGCTAGGAGCTCGGGAGTGGCTGCCAGCACTGGCATTCAGGGTCACTCAGATGCTGCCTGCATCACTGATACTGGTCTAGGCTGTGGCATAGGAGGCAGTGTCCTCTTATCAAGGGCAGGCTCTTCTGCTGGATGCTCCCTGCCCCTCCCCAGCCCCTCACACTGGTGTCTCCCTCTCCTAGGATGCGGTCATGCTGCACAGCTTCACTCTGCGCCAGCAGCTGCAGACAACCCGCCAGGAGCTGTCCCATGCTCTGTACCAGCACGATGCCGCCTGCCGTGTCATTGCCCGTCTCACCAAGGAAGTCACTGCGGCCCGAGAAGGTGCAGCCTCTCCCCCGTCACTCCCACTCTGGGCTGGTCCACCTTTGTCATATCCCCTTTCTAACATTATCTTCTCTCTCAGCTCTGGCTACCCTGAAGCCGCAGGCGGGTCTCATCGTGCCCCAGGCTGTGCCAAGCTCCCAGCCAAGTGTCGTGGTGAGTGTGTCCCCCTTCCCTACCAGCAGCCCTCCTTGTGCAAGTGTCTTCGACAGTCTATGCCTCTCTTACCCTCATCTCTCTTCTCTTCAGGGTGCAGGCGAGCCAATGGATTTGGGCGAGCTTGTGGGAATGACCCCCGAGATTATCCAGAAGGTATGTCCTGCTCTCACTTGATGGGAATGCTGAGGGCCCTCACTTTTCACCATCTCCCTTGAGTCCAGTGTGAATAAGAATCCTATCTGGGGGCCGGCCCGGTGGCATAGTGGTTAAGTGCGCATGCTCCGCTTTAGCGGCCCAGGGTTCACCGGTTCCGATCCTGGGCGTGGGCCTACACACTGCTCATCAAGCCATACTGTGGCTGCGTTCCACATACAAAATAGAGGAAGGTTGGCACAGATGTTAGCTTGGAGCTCATCTTCCTCAAGCAGAAAAGAGGAAGATTGGCAGCAGGTGTTAGCTCAGGGCCAATCTTCCTCACCAAAAAGAAAAGAATTGTATCCATATGAGGATAAAGCAGAGCAGTGCCAGCACAGACTCAAACTAGACTGGCTGGCTTTGTATCTTGCTGCCACCACTTAGGAGCTTTATGACCTTGGGCTGCCTTAACCAACCCTTCTGTGCCTTGTGTCCCTTGCTTCTAAAATGAGAATAACGGTATCTACTTTATAGACTTGTAGGAATTGAAAAGATTTTAATTACTGATAAGTGCAACTTGTGTAGCTTTTATTGTTATTGGGGTTCTTTGCAGATATTAAAACACTTCATTACGTGTCTTCATGTTTCTTTCTCTGAGGGAGATGTGACAGGAGTTAGCATTTTCATTTTACAGATGAAGAGTCTGACACTGAGATTCAGAGGCTCAGCTCACAAGAGGCAGAGCTGGCCCCTGATTCCGGGTCCAGTGCTCTGTTGTACGCACAGATCCTCCTTTGTAGGAATTGATAGTTTGTGTCTTTTCCCAGCAGTTCAGATTGTCGACATGCATCTCAGCTCTCGTCTTAGTGGAGCAGACCTGGTCTGGGGGCTCTGCAGACCTCGTTCTGTCCTCGCTCTGCCATGTGTCACCTCTGTGGCCTTGGACAAGTGACTTCACTTCTCTGAGGCTCAGTTGCCTCCTCTGTGAAATAAGGTCATCATCACCCACCTCAGAAGGTTGGGGTGAAAGTAGAAACAGAGAATGCACGTAAGCCTTTAGCAGAGAACTTGGCAGATAATGAATTCTTGACTCTCAAAGCATAGCTGTGACCAGTGTCCAGTGTGCCATTGTCATGGCCAAACGATTTGTCTCGCCTTGAGCCTGTTCCCCTCTTCTTTCCCAGCTTCAAGACAAGGCTACTGTGCTAACCACGGAGCGTAAGAAGGTGAGTCCTCTCCCAGAGCCGGGAGAGAGTTGGCTGGTGGGAGGCGGTTGACCCTAGGAGAAAGGGAGACAGGTGAATCCTACACTCATTGCCATTTTTCCTGCGGGGCTTTTTCTTTTTCTCAGAGAGGGAAGACGGTGCCTGAGGAGCTGGTGAAGCCAGAAGAGCTCAGCAAATACCGGCAGGTGGCCTCCCACGTGGTGAGTGGCTGGTCCCCACTGACTTGGAGGCAAGGGCGGCCCGTGCTGTTTCTGGGGTAGGCAGGCCAGCATGGAGAGCAGTGGGTGGAGAGCTATCCAGGACCCCTGGCCCTGTTTCTAGCCTTGGTGGCAGCTAAGTGGTCAGGACTTCTCTTCCAGCCCAGCCCTGGCTTTCCCAGTCATGCAGTGAGGGAGTTATTGCGTCCAGGCACAAAGCCAAGCACAATGGATAAGGAACAGAAGTCACTCTTGTTCCCCTTCCCTGGGGATGGGAATGGGGGAGTTGCATGGCTTTGTGGCCTGCCTTGATTATTGGCCGTGATTGGGTTTGGTGTGGCGCTCTCTGCACAGGGGTTGCACAGTGCCAGCATTCCTGGGATCCTTGCCCTGGACCTCTGCCCCTCCGACACCAACAAGATCCTCACTGGTGAGAGCCGGCCTGGCCCAGCGGGCCGAGTAAGACGGGGAGGGCGGCGGGGAGGGTGCATGCTCCTGTCCTCAGCGTGGGCTGGGGACAAGAGTACCTTCTTCAGCAAAGGGACCTGGTGGGCCTGACTCATTTTTGGATCTCATTTGGGTTCTCTCCAGGTGGGGCGGATAAAAATGTCGTCGTCTTCGACAAGAGTTCTGAGCAAATCCTGGCCACCCTCAAAGGCCATACCAAGAAGGTCACCAGTGTGGTGTTTCACCCTTCCCAGGTAAGGGGCTCTCCTAGACACCCTCAGACCCTCATTCCTGAGCCCTGTTTCAGAGGTGTAGGGTCCCAGAACCAGTCCCCTAGTCCCCTGCTGCCTCCTTGGTGAAGTGAAGTGGGCCTGAGAAAGAGCTGATTCTCCAGAGTTGGCATTTAGGGGCCTCTGTTTAGAGTCATGGGGTTGCACTTTACTTAGGACCTCCTGGCATAGTGGTTAAGTCCGCGCATTCCGGGCCCAGGTTTGCAGGTTCAAATCCCAGGCGTGGGCCTGAGGACCACTCATTAAGCCATGCTGTGGTAGTGTCCCATATACAAAATAGAGGAAGATGGGCACAGATCTTAGCTCAGGGCCAATCTTCCTGACCAAAAAAAAAAGAAAGAAAAAAACAGGGAGACGGGAAATGTATAGCTCAGAAAAGCATATTCATTGACATATTTCATATTAGGAAAAGGAAAAAACCCTACAGTGTTTAATACAAGTAAACAAAGCTCAACAAAATCTTGACTCACGTATCTGAGAAAGACAGATGTATCCTTATTCCCATGGTCCTCCAGGGCAGGGGATCAGAACTTGATGGTGACTATTGAAAACCGTGTGGTTTAAAAGAGATGGAGAATTGCTGGTTAAGAGGGTAGTGGCGGCTCGTTGGACCAGATTAATGACATCGTGGGATTTGAGTTTGTAAGTCTAGAACAGTTTGGGTCTGGGACTGGAGGATGGTGGCTGGATCCCTGCTTCCCAGTCAGCCGGCCTTTTCCCTGTACCTTCAGGAAATTAGAAATGGAAGAATAACATGGTAAATTCTTCGTAAATTAAATTTATTCACATTGAAAGCACTCCTCTCCTGCTTACTGGGAGTTAATATGTTATTTCTCTTATGAAATTGCATTGATGAAAGATGGTAGTTGGTTTTACCTTAAAGTTTTTAATGTCATAACTAACCCAAATAATTGGTTGGTGACACTATGTAAGTTCTCTCGCTGCCCCCTATTTTTCTGGTAAATAACTTGCCTCGAAATCCTTAAGTGTGGGATGCACTGGAAAATCCCCTTGCAGCCCCTTCCGGACCTGGTACAGTTCAGACCTGTGCCATCCCGGACGGTAGCGATTAGCTACACGTGGCTATTTAAATAAAATAAAATAAAAAAATCAGTTTCTCAATTGCGCTAGCCACATTTCTCTGGTCCTGGAAACAAGGCGTGGGAAATTGTGCTTTGCTTCAGTTATCCTTTTTACCACTGAGTGGTGAGGCCTCCTCCCCTAGGCCAAATGCTGTTTGATTTACCATTTTAATGGCATGTACCTTTGGTCCTCTTAGGCATCACTGGGTGAATGGATGGTTCCAGGCAGAGCAAGGCTGAAAGGAGAAGCAATTGTTGGGGTGTGGCCATCCCCAGTCCCCTTTTCTAAGATTGTCATGGTCCGTCTCTTCTGTCCCTGATATTCTGCCTCTTTGCTTTCCTTGTAGGAGCTGGTGTTTTCCGCCTCCCCAGATGCCACTATCAGGATTTGGTCGGTCCCGAACGCCTCTTGTGTACAGGTTGTTCGGGCCCATGAGAGTGCTGTGACAGGCCTCAGCCTCCATGCCACTGGTGACTATCTCCTGAGCTCCTCTGATGACCAGGTGTGGTCCCAGCCAGGGCCCTGAAGAGGCCTGCTGGTCCCCGAGCTTGAACATCCTGGGAGGAGGGAACATCTTACCTACCCCAGCTAGGTCCCCGGAACCCCAAGGGGAACATCTCCTCTCTGCTGAGAGGAGCTGGCTCTGCCAGGGTTTGCTGAACCAGGGTCTCTGCCTCCCTGAAGGGCTGCCAGAACCTGGGACCTGCTTTCTTACTGGCTCCGTTGTCTGTTTTTCTAGTACTGGGCCTTCTCTGACATCCAGACAGGGCGTGTGCTCACCAAGGTGACAGATGAGACCTCTGGCTGCTGTAAGTTGCCTCAGAGGTGCTGGGCTCTTTCTCTTCATCTACTGTTTATCATTTACTTTTATGTTTTATTGAGTTATTTGCTCATTTGTTCTTCTAAAAGTACATTTACTGCCAGTACCTGCTGAGTGCTGGCCATTGTGCGGGGCCTGGTGAGGAATGTGAAGAACAGGGCACCCACCTTCTGTAGTGCTTAGTCTCTCCCAGTGGGCTCTGACACAGGTCTCTCTCCCCTTCTCCACAGCTCTCACCTGTGCACAGTTCCACCCTGATGGACTCATTTTTGGAACAGGAACCATGGACTCTCAGATCAAGATCTGGGACTTGAAGGTAGGACATGGTGGCCTCTGTCTGAGGCCCAGGGTTGGAGCTCTTGTGACGACACAGTGTAATGAAGTGCTTGTGGCCCTGACCGTGGGGGTGTCCTAAGGGTAGAGAGACAGTGCTGCTGTGTGTGTGACATGCTGGGTGTGGTCTGGGGGCCCTGGGCCTAGCCATCCATCCCTGCGCTTCCTGCCAGCGGTCCTTCCCTGAAGGATGGAGGAGGATGTCTTGGAGGTAGGAGTTTGGTGAGCTCCGTCTTCTCCCACTTGTGTTCATGGGTGACATTTTACTACCCACTCCCAACTGTAGGAGCGCACCAACGTGGCCAACTTCCCTGGCCACTCGGGCCCCATCACCAGCATTGCCTTCTCTGAGAATGGCTACTACCTGGCTACAGCGGCCGACGACTCCTCCGTCAAGCTCTGGGATCTGCGCAAGCTTAAGAACTTTAAGACACTGCAGCTGGATAACAACTTTGAGGTGTGGCCCCTCCCGCCCCCCAGCTCTCTCGGTTGCCTCTCCTCTTCATTTGTTGGTTATTCACTGAGTTAATCTAAACTGCTTCTGCTTATCCTCAGTTCCCCCATGGTTTCTCTTCCCCTCGTGTGACTCTCTCCTGGTTCTGGCAGGTGAAGTCACTGATTTTTGACCAGAGTGGTACCTACCTGGCCCTTGGCGGCACAGACGTCCAGATCTACATCTGCAAACAGTGGACGGAGATCCTGCACTTCACAGGTACAGGCTGGCCCTGGGATCCTGAGATCTCTGGGCGCCCTGGCCCAGAGGGAAGAGGGGAAATATCACCGGGTTAGGAATTTCCAGGGGTGGGCATGAATTTGCCTATAAGGCAGCTTTTAATCACAACCTGAGGCAGTAGAGTTTAGTGGCTAAGAAAACGAACTCAGGAGTCAGACTGCTTGGCTTTAAATGCTGGCTCTGTCACTTCAAGCTGTGTGACATTGGGCCGATTCCTTAACCTCTCTGGGGAATGATAACAGTATATACCCAGTGGGGTTGATGTGAAGTTTAGATGAGTATATATACATATAAATATTTATATATATAAATAAATACGTATGTATTTTGTATGTTTATACATAATATATATTTATATGTATATACATAAAATAGCTGTATATATATAACACATATATAATATTATGCATATATCTAAATCTATACATAAATAGTTAGAACAGTGTCTGGCGCATAGTAAGGATTGGCTGTTGTTGTTCAGTGTGTTGTGTCTTAGTCAGCTGTGGGCTTGGAGCAGTGAGTAAGACAGATCCAGTCTGTACTAATGGGATTTCCAGTCAGGTTTAGGAAGCCAGTGTAGAAGGTGACTTCCCAATAGCTACTTAATTGCAGTGGTACGTGCTAGAGAGGAAGAGTATAAAATGCTGAGACAGTGGATAACAGGGTGGTGAACCTCTTCATCGTCGTGTGGCCCTGGGTATGAGCCTTTCCCTTTCAGAGCTGCAGCTTCTCCCTCTTTAAAATGGACATATTGGCGCAGCTTTGCACATTGTGCCAGCTGGTGACGTGGAGGTGGCACGCATGGTGACAGCGTGCCTGCTGCACACTCAGGAGCTACATGAGTGGCAGCTGCTACTGTCTTTGTTGGTGAAATTCTTGTCCTCATTAGCAGGTTGTGGGAAGGACACAAGATACCTCTGCCCCCATATTCTCCTGAGCCCGGTCAGTGTGTGTGATACAGAGGTGTCCAGGCCTAACTGTGTGGCCCATGGGTTTTAACCCGTCACTGGGCCCTGGCGTTCTCATTTGGAGCAGAGTTGGGTCGAGTGGCAGGCTGGAACATAAGGGGGAGCTGGTTGACTCCAGGTGTGATCCTTCACCTAGAAGGAATTTGCACTGATGCTCATGAAGAGTCCAGTGAAGAGTGTTACCCAGCCTCCTCTGCCCAGCCCTGCCCTGTATCAGGGTCCCAGGTTCCCTAGAGTCAGAACCATGAGCTAGAACAAGCCAGTGGACTGTTCAGTTACAAGCAAGGAGTTAGAACTAAATCTATACCAGCAAGCTGAGCACTGAGGTTTTAAACTGAACTGAAAATTCAGCTAAATTTTTTAGCAGATTGTGACATGTGGAAGAACAGGACTCTGTGCTTTGTCTCTCAGTGCCCCCTGTGTAGCTCACGTTCACTTCTAGGACTTGAGCTGAGCAGAGTTTTAGTTGTGCTGAAAGTTTAGATGAGGGGGTTCTGACAGTCCACTGTTCACTCAGCCCACTAACAAAAACTTGAGTGTCTGCGTGTGCCAGGCACTGAGTGAGGCCCTGGAGATGAAGGTGCAGGGCAGACTGGAGCCCTCCCCTCGGGAGTTTATGGTCAACTGGGGAAACAGACAGATAAGCAGTAACGTGCTGTGTGATCAACACTGACCGGGGAAGGACTGGACGGATGGGAGCATATCATCGGGGGTCGATGCTCAGATCCAGAGGAGGAAAAGCCTTCTCACCAGGGCCTCTTGTCTCTCTTCCCAGAGCACAGCGGCCTGACCACGGGGGTGGCCTTTGGGCACCACGCCAAGTTCATCGCGTCAACAGGCATGGACAGGAGCCTGAAGTTCTACAGCCTGTAGGCCCTGCCCCTTCTGTCAGGAGCTGGGCCTCATCTCAGTAGTGGGGTAGAGTTAGGGCTGGGGTGGGGGGAGGAAGGGGAGAGACTACTGGGGGGGGTCTGTGGGGCGGGACATTCACATCATTTCACTCTGGTCTGGGTGGTGGCCTGAGAGCCGTGGAGGTGTGGACCACCCTCACCCATGCAGCCTCCAGGCCCGACGGGAGTGGACATGGGAGGCAGAACTGCCACCCTCTGAAGGCTCAGGGTCGGAGCCCAGGGCTCTCCCCTCGTCTCGGTCACTGAGTTGGTGGTGGTGGCCATTCCACCCCCAGCTTGTTTCAGTTCTTGGGAGATGGGGAGAGGCTGAGCCCAGGGAACTGTGAAGGGGTGGGCATGAGGGCTCACGCAGGTTTTTGTAAGCAGTGATCTAGTTTCATTAAAAAAAGAAAATAATAAACATAGCCACCTCCCCGTGTGTGTCTGTAGCAGGAACCCCCGAGCTGGGTGGGTCACCGGGAGGAGCACAAAGCGGGACACTGGCTCCCAGGGAGCCCAGAGCCCATCATTCTTGTCCCCTCACAGCTCTCTTAGCTTTTTTTTTTTTTTTTTGATTGCACAACAGAAATAAAGGAAAACAAAAAAATCTACAAGCCATTTGCCAGAATGAATCTTCCATGTCCCTGCAGGCCTTGATGTTGTGTTTTATAGGGTCTCCTGTCACTGGTGCTGCCACCTGCCACGTGGGCTTGGCTTCCACACGAGCCCGGGAGGGAGGGAGAAGTGCAGGGGACAGTAGCCTTTTCATGCTGGTGAGGACCTGTGAGCATATCTATAAGGATTCTTGGTTGTAGGTGATGGAAAACGTGTCCCAAACTGGCTTAAATCAGAAAAGAGAATTTTGTAGCACTGCCATTGGAAAATTTGATGTAGGGCCGGCCCCGTGGCATAGCGGTTAAGTGCGCGCGCTCCACTACTGGCGGCCCGGGTTCGGATCCCGGGCGCGCACCGACGTGCCGCTTCTCCGGCCATGCTGAGGCCGCATCCCACATACAGCAACTAGAAGGATGTGCAACTATGACATACAACTATCTACTGGGGTTTTAGGGGGGAAAAAACAAAAAAAAGAAAATTTGATGTAGAGGTGGTTCCAGGGGAGCCAGCCAATAAACAGTAAATGAAAAAGATCAGATTACGAAAGTGCATTGTGGGGAATTTAAGTAGGGTGGGGTGGCTACTTTAGATTGGGGTTCAGGAGAGGCTTTTCTGAGGTGGTGAGAATTAAGCTGAAGTCTGGATGACAGGAGCTAAAAGGGAAGAGGAGCATTGCAGGCAGAGGGAAGGTTCTAAGGCTGGAACAATCAAGGTGTGAGAGGGATAGGAAGGAGGCCGGTGTGGCTGGAGTGTGGAGGCCGAGGGTGGGTGACTGCTGGGTGGGGCCCAGGGGGATAATTAGCACCCGTGACAACACCAGTCCCCATAGTGTTGAGGCCGGAGGCAGGATGGAGTGGGTTAAGAGAATGTGAGGTGAGAAAGTAGGGGTCTGTGAGTGTAGACAAGGAATTGTGCCAGGGAGGGGCACTAAGAACCAGGGTGTTACCTGGAGGGGGGCTGCGGGTCAAAGCACAGTGGTCCACACTGATGCAGCAGAAGACCTGCACGTGTGTGCTGCTGGGTCGGTGTTCGCGGTGAGGTGAGTTTGGGGATGCTGTATCTCCCTTGGCAGGTCAGGATGCTTATTAGCTGGTAAAACCTTTGAAAACTTTTGCAGGAAAGAAACCCATTTCACTTTTTAACCCGGTTTCCTCAAATATTTGATGAGGGGACTCTGTGTATCTGTAACCCCTATTAATTGTCCATGAACTCGCCTTTTGGAAAACATACCAAGTGTTAGCTGTAAACAGCGCGTCAGTGAACACCTGGGAGCGTGCAGCCTCTTGTTGGTTTAGGTTAGTTCTTATGGGAACTTTCCAAGAGTGGGGCAATGAGGCAGTGTTTGGAACACACAGAAGTTTCCAGCATTTGCCAGTCAGAGTACCAAATTGAAGGTCTGGCTCCGGGTATGAGAAGGGGCGGGGCGGCTACGTTGTTGTGCCTGGCTTTGGAGCGCTGACCAGGGCAGCCACCTGGGGGCACTGTCGTTACACTGCTGTCCCCTAACACTGGCTCCAGGACAGCTCTCAGCACCGCAGGGCAACCTGCCAGACAGGCGCTGTGCTCCCGTTCTACAGCCAGGACGCGAGCTCCAGAGGGCCTTGGCTGGAGGCCACCCAGTAAGTAGTGGAGCTGGGAGTGTAAGCCGTCTGGCTGCAGAGACCAGGCTGACCTCCCGTGATCAGCTAAGACGGGAAGCAGCTGCTGATGACCCGCTCCACACGTGTCTAGGAGTGTAGTGTGGTGCTTGAGGGTGGGCTCTGGGAGCCAGAAGCCCGGGTTTGAATCCCAGCTCTGCACCTCTCTGACTTGTGTCTTTGGGTCAGTTTCTGCTTCTGAGAAACTGAGTGAGTGGCGCCTGCTTCATGGGACTGATGAGGGTTCAGTGAGCTAATGCGTACGGGGAAGCACTCCACAGTTGGCTGCTGTCTTCCCTGCTTCTGTCTGCACTGGCATCCATGGCGCTGCCAGGGGGCCTGGTGGCCCTTGACGCTCAAGACCCATGTTATAGAGGTTGGTCTGCCTCTGCCTTCTTCATTCACAATCCTAATGTACATTAGGGTTCTGATGACACAAGGTGTTGGGAACACAACCCAGGCAGGGAGGTGGGCGTGTGGACTAGACTAGAGTTCTGATGGAGGTGGCAGCACAGGGGATGGCGTGTGCGGCTGTTTGAAAGTCAAGTGGGTCTGGGGAAAGGTGACATAGGCATGTCTTGGAGAAGTAAACACTCACTAGATGGACACGGAGCAGAGGAACAGAGCAGGAGTGGCTGGAGCAAGGAGAGGACCCGGCAGCCCCAAGCAAGACGGAAGGAGAGCAGAGTCGAGGAAAAGCCAGGAGGGGAAGTGGGCAGTGTGGAGGGTGGGGGGGCGAGATGGCTGGTGAAGTGCCCCACAGATTAGTCGGGCAGGTTAGGAGGCAGCTGGTCTCAGCCAGCAGTGTGAAGTCTAAGGTCTCACCTGAAGATTTTCAAAATTTGGAACAGATCTTTTTATTTTTATTTCATGGCTGATGAGTGGAGTAGTTCCGTGCCTGGGATCTGAACCTGTGAACCTGGGCCACCCAAACAGTGTGCGGAACTTGAACCACTTGGCCATGGGGCCCGCCCCTAGAACAGGTCTTTAACATTTTAAAAGTTTGTTTAGGGGTCTGGCCCTGTGGCGCAAGCAGTTAAGTGCACGTGTTCCGCTGTGGCGGCCCAGGGTTCGCTGATTTGGATCCCGGGCGCGCACCGGCGCACTGCATGTCAAGCCATGCTGTGGCAGCATCCCATATAAAGTGGAGGAAGATGAGTATGGCTGTTAGCCCAGGGCCAGTCTTCCTCAGCAAAAAGAGGAGGATTGGCAGATGCTAGCTCAGGGCCGATCTTCCTCACAAAAAAATAAATAAATAAAAGTTTTTTATTGGGCCAGCCCCAGTGGCCTAGTGGTTAAGTGCAGCATGCCTGGGTTTGGTTCCCGGGCACAGACCTACACTACTCCTCTGTCAGTGGCCATCCTGTGGTGGCAGCTCACATACAAAATAAAGGAAGATTGGCACAGATGTTAGCTCAGGGCGAATCTTCCTCAGCAAAAAAAAAAAAAAAAAAAAGTTTTTTATTGTGAAACATTCATTCAAAAGTGTCTAAAACATACCCTTTCAGTTTAATAAACACCCTCATATTACCCAGCCTGAGAAAGACAGTGTTGGAGGTCCTCTGTGTGCTCTTCCGTGAACACCTCCCTCACCCCTGCAGAGGAAACCACTACCCTAGAATTGGGGTTGATCATTCCTTCGCTCTTCTTTATAGCTTTATCACTATACTGGGTTTTTTTTTTAAATTATCTTTGAACTTTATGTAAATGAAATCATTCATCTTGCTTTCACTTCATTTGCTCAATGTTCTTGAAGTTTATGTGTATCGACACACGTAGCTGTGGTTCACTCACTGTTGTGCAGACAAAGGCAAATGGTCCAGCAGAACTCCCACGAGGCTGTTGGAAGAGCAGGCATTGGAGATGGGAGCAGTGAAGACGGGCGGGTCCTGCGTGGCCCCTTCACCCCAGGGCAGTGCGCTCCGGGAGAGGGGTCCCCAGCACTGGGCTGTGGGGCTTTAGAGCTGCAGGATTAGGGAGCACAGCCCCTCCTTCGTTCTCATCAGGGGAAGGGACCCAATAACAACATGATGTGGCAGAACCCAGGTTCCAGCCCTCATCTGCCAGCTCAGTGTGTGTGTTTGGGGGGGCTGCACCCGCTCTTCCTCTGATTCGATCATGGATCTAGGGTCCAAACTGTGCTGTTGCAGCTAACCGGCAGGAGGATCCACCGCGTTGCATTCATGGTTGGAGAAGCACCAGCCCCTCTGACATAATTAGGGGGCTGAGCCCCAAGCTTTGTAATTGATCAGTGCCTTAGGCACTTGGCAATGGCCGCAGTCCCTGCAGCCTTGTAAGAGGCCAACTCCTTTTCTGGGAGGCCAGCCTGCGAGGGATAAACCTTGACAGGCCGAGCCTTACCTGTCCTTCATTGTAGAATTCCATTATAGGTCCATTTATATGTCCTCTTGTTGATAACGGACTTGAGTGGTTGCTAATTTTTTGTTATTAAAAACAATGTTCCAGTGAACATTCGGGTGTAAGAGTTTTTCCTGAGATATTAAGCTAGGAGAGGATTTACTCACTAGATAATATTATAGGTAATGGCTGCTTTTCAACATGGTTGTAGCAGTTTACCCTCTGGTTAACAGTGATGAGTGCTCCTGTCTCCATACCCTCACCGCCCCTTAGTCATTTCTGATCATTTAAAGTTTTGCCCATCTGGTGGATATCTAATAGTGTCTCAAAGTTTAATTTTCACCTGCATGATGACTAGTGAGGTAGGGCGTCTTTTCACCCCCTTCCAGGCCATTTCAGTTTATCTTTTACAAAATGCCTTTTGTGCCCTTTGCCTGTTTTCCTAATTGGGTTGTCTTTTATTGATTATAGCAGTTTTAAAATAGATATTTTTGGGTAGTGTGGTCCGTGTGGTCGCAGCTATCTTCACAGATTGCGCCTCGTTTTTTCACCCTATGGTGTCCTGTGGTTTTGGCTTGTGAAATGCTCGTTTTATTTGTGACTTGTTCAAGGAGAATTCTTTGCGACTTCGGCTGAAGTCACATTTCTTCAGACAGGGTTTGCACTTGCTTTTGCCTGAAGCCCGGAGATCACTTTGTCACCCTGGGATCATTTTAAATTAAATCCAGCCCTTGAGGTTTTTCCAGATTGAACCTTCCCGAGTCCCCACCCCTGCCCCAGTCGAAACTGCACTTTTCATTCTCAGGGGAGATTTTTCCCATGCATCCATTCAGCACCAAGATCAAGATCCTGATGTCCACTCGACATCCCTTGCAGCCCCCTTCTGGGCAGTGGATTTATGTCTCCTTCCCTCCGCCCCGAGGACGAAGCCCTCTGGAGTCCCTGCTTCCATAGGAGGCCGCATCCAGATTCCTCCCCTTTGGCAGCTCCGGGACTGATCTCAGTCCCCTGTACTCATCAAAGTGGGATGTCAAGGTCTCCAGGGTTCTGTGGAAGGTCCCAGAATAGAAGCTGGTTTTACTTCCCGGAGATTTTGCTTTTACTTTGTCTTTGGCCTACGTGACTGCTTTTTTTTCTTTTTCCATGTTAGCAGTCATTTCAACATCTTTTTAAAATGTGCCTATATATGAAATAATCTGGCATTTCAGTCGTTTACTTCAGTAGGTTGATCTGGGTCTCTAGTCTTCCTACTGCTGGAACAGAAGTGGCCCTTTCCTATGAACCGCCTGGTTCGTAGGAAACGTCTGGGCATGCAGCCACCTTCAAGGAGTTAAGTTTACTTAAGCTGAAGTAAAGGCTGGGAGGTATTCTCCTCCTCTATTTCAGGCAAAGCACCAGGATCTCAGGGTAAGGATGAGGGAGCGTGGGGGCAGATGGAGAGGTAGGGGGTCCCATGGGGTCTTACACCTCGTGGCAGCCGCAGCCCCTGCCCCCTTCCTCAAAGGGCAGGAAGAGAGGAAACCTGACAGGCCCCGGAGCAGCTCTGCTTCCTGCCACAGGTCAGCAACAGTGGTTTATCATCATCCCCATCAGGTCTGACTCGGCTGTTCTCAGGGCTTAGGAAGTGGTTTTAGGGAAGAAGTTTTAGGGTAGGTAAAATTTAGACTAGATTTTGATATCTAGGAAAGTCAAAGCTTCGATTGCTTCCTCCAGGGAGAGCACAAGGGACCTAGGGCTGCAATGACCTTCACTGCTCATGTGTTCTGTGCATTCGTTTCTGTAACCAGAATCCTTTTTTTTTTTTTTTTTAAAGATTTTATTTATTCATTTTTTCCCCCCAAAGCCCCAGTAGATAGCTGTATGTCATAGGTTCACATCCTTCTAGTTTCTAGTGCTGCACGTGGGACTCGGCCTCGCGTTGGACGGAGAAGCGGTGCCCTGGGGCGCGCCCAGGATCCGAACCCGGGCCGCCAGCATCAGAGCGCACGCACTTAACCGCTAAGCCACGGGGCCGGCCCTGTAACCAGAATCCTTTGACCTAGAAGTATCGACAAAATCTACATGCCATTTAGATATCAATTGCCAAAGTTACCTATCCGAACTCTTGTACCTGCATACACCCTACCAGTAGGAGAGAAACACTTGCCTTGTCACAGGAGTATCACAAAAAAGTAAATGGATACTTTTATGATTCTATAGGGGAGGGGAAGGTCTTTGCTATATTCCAAAATAAAAATATGAGGGAAAAAATACTCATTGTTACATAATCCTATTGAACAGCAAGATGGAAGATCCCACAAAGAAAAACGAACAGCCAACTCAGTGGGAAATTGATAAGTGAGGATGTTGACCCCTTGACTTGTGAAAGCTCTTTACAGACAAGGAAAGAAACAAATTTCAGAGAGTAGATAAAAGACACAAAGAGGCAATTGATAAGACACGTGGCTGGAAAGATGCAGGGCTTCTAATCAAGGGGTCCATTTTAAATCAGCAATGCTGATTGCCCTAGAATGCTCAGATAAGGAAAGATTCAGAATGATATTGATCTGCGGTGGCAAGGCTGTGGGGACAGGCTCCCATACTTCCCTAGAGCCCGACAGTCAGAAGGTGCGTAGGGCTTGACCCAGCAGTTCTACCTAAGAATTTCTTCCAAGGAAACAGTATACAAAGCATTACATGCTTACGTAATTGTGTTCACCACTTGTTATTCTTAATGGACTTGGTTTCCATCAAAAGGAGATCAACTTTATTACACTTCAACCACACTATGGAGGAGAATGCATCTATTAAAAATGATGGGAGAGGCCAGCCCCGTGGCTTAGCTGTTAAGTGCGTGCGCTCCGCTACTGGCGGCCCGGGTTTGGATCCCGGGCGCGCACCGACGCACCGCTTCTCCAGCCATGCTGAAGCTGCATCCCACATGCAGCAGCTAGTTGTATGTCATAGTTGCACATCCTGCTATCTACTGGGGCTTTGGGGGAAAAAAAAGGAGGAGGATTGGCAATAGATGTTAGCTGAGAGCCGGTCTCCCTCAGCAAAAAAGAGGAGGATTAGCATGGATGTTGGCTCAGGGCTGATCCTCCTCACAAAAAAATAAATAAATAAAGCTTAAAAAAAAATGACAGGAAATGACACGAGATGTCTACCTTTGTATTAAAAAAAGTCAGTTACATAATGTGATTCCAATTTGGTTATCTAGAGACTCATGCTTTGTTGAAACACCTCATCGCTGCCATTCATAGAACCACCCTTCCATGCTATTTTTGAAATGCTTTTAATGAGTTTGTATGATGAAGGCAGTGGTAAGAAGGAAGAGGTGACGCTGGATGGAACCAGAACCCTGACCCCTAAGAGCAAGTCAGCCTGGCTCCTCCCAACAGCCAAGCTAAGAATGGTCACCGATTTCACATGACCCTGAAGAGTAGATCCGAGAGCCCCCTGTGCAAGCTGGGAAGTTGGACAGGACTGGTCATCCTAGCCACAGCTGGGAAGACAGGCTCCAGTAGGGGAAGCAATTTTATTAACTTCCATAGTAAGCGTCTGGATCTTCCTGCCAAGTGTTCTGTTCTGCTGCATCCAGCTGGAAGATCCTGAAGGCAACAGTTTCCCCTAGCCCCTCCTCATCTTGGGCTGTAAACTTGTCCTCATAACAACAATAAAAAAGTTAGGTAAGCATTAGGTTAGGGGCAAGGGGAAGAAAAATTCCAGTGGTTAATACCATTCAGTAAACGTTGGCTAACTGTTAAGCACTAGTCTAAGGATTCTGATCTCTTAACTCATTTTATCTAACACCCCTATGGGGACGGGTATTATTCCCATTTTACAGATGCAGAAACTGAGGCTCAGAAAAGTTTAGTAACAATATCCCACGGCTATCAGAGATGTAACTCACACAGCCTGGCTCTGGAGTCCCCGTAGCTGACCAGTGTCCTGAAGACGGAAAAGATGGAGGAGGCGGAGCTACTCCGTCCCATCGTAGGGTCAAGGCCACTGTAGTTCCCTTTGCGCCAGCTCTCTCAGTTCATGCCCTGCCAAAGGCTCAGAAAGGTGTCTGAAGCCAAGTTCTGACTTCCCACCAGATTCTTCTCTATCCACCAGAGGCTGAACCTTACCCACCCCCAGCCCGCAGCCGCTACTCCTTCCCAGCCTAGAAGACCCACATGTCAGTCTGGAAAGGTCTTTGCTGCCAAGTCAGAGACGGAGGCCCCTGTCACACACGGGCAAACGAAGGTCAGCAGCACAGCCAGCGCCAGGACTGACCCATCTGGTGGCCGTGCCCGCTGCGGCAGGCAGCATCAGGGCCAGCAGGCTGCTGTTCAGCCTGTGCCCACTATTCCCGCGTGGACTAGTCCTAGGGGGCCGAGGGAGGGGAGGAGAGGGGAGGCTGGTGATCGGAAACGTAGCCCGGCATCCTTTAGTGGGAGACTGGGGGGCCCAGAGCGGGACTATGAAGAGCTCCTTCAAGTTGGGTTCACAGCTTTTGGCCCCTGGAACTTGGGGTTCCCCTTACCCACGACGGCAGCCGAGCAGCCTGCTTTGAGCATGCCCAGTAGAACTCCTGTGTCCGTGGGAAGGTGACCAGCCTTCACAGGCCATTAGCCCTGCCAGGTTCCCAATGCCCAGCTAGTGCCTCTCTGTGACTCTGCTCTGATTTTATTGTCCTCGGCCTTTGCCTGGCCTGCTTTCTCGGCCTGGAACCCCACCTTTCCTTGCTGAGAGGCAGAGTCTCCTGAATTCAGTCTGGGAGACACTGGACTCCACCCAGTGTCTGTTAACAGAGGCCACAATTCTGAAAGAGCAGAGCTGACGCTGAGGAACAAGTTTCTAAGACAAGAAATATTCTGTTCTAGTCATGACAAATGGCTTCTCCACACCTGCTTTCGGTAGGCTTGAAATGATGGTTTATTGAGCCCATTCACCCTCTGTTGCCTTCCTGGAGCTTCTGGGCCCAGGCCTGGCTCAGGCTCACAAAGACGCCGACCCCTAGGACCAGGGCAACAGCCACCAGCGAAAGGACCATCCAGAGGACAGGCCTCGGGTTGGCGTTCCTGGTGGAGCCTGCCGGAGAGAAGGGCTGTGAAGGACTGCAGGGCTGGGCAAGGCCCCCTCCAACTTTCCGCCACACCAGACCTTTGTAATCACACGGGCAGAGCTGAAGCCGCCCTTCTGCAGATAAGGTAGACCGTGTCTATCTTTGCTTAGTTCCCCCCTGAAGACACTTACACCATCCCCTGCCCTCACTAAGGCCAGAGCTTCCCTGTTTTGTTAGCACGTGGAGGGTGGGGGACAAGGCCTGGGGGCCCCTCCACAGACTCTGGTACCTGCCGGCCTCAGCGTAGGCTCCTGCCCATAAGAATCCTTGAAGCCCACTGGCCCTGGAGAGCTCACGATGTTCTGGGGCACTGCAGTGTCGTTGTGACTGTAGGATCGTCGCAGTCCTGCCCAGGGGAGGAGTGGCATCTAGGGCTGGTCACCAGCCCCTAGTGGCCCAGAAGCCAGGAACGCACATGCAGACATATGAAAGAACAAACAACACCCCCCGCCCGGTCCCCACCCCAGACTCACTGGCAGTCCCAGAGCTACATGTGGTGGAGCAGGTCTCCAAGCCCGAGGGGGAGCAGGCAGAGGCGCTGCAGAAGAAGTAAACCTGGGGGGAAGAGAATCAGGTCAAGGTGTGGGGCTGGCTTGGTGCCCTGGGCAGGAAGCACTGAGGCAGGGACGTGGGATAAAGGACCCAGGCCAAGTCCACACTGCTGCCGGCCAGGCAGGCAGGCTGAAATCTGGGCGTGTGGACCAAGACTGAGAAGCAACCCTTGCCGATGAGGCACAGAGCCATGTGTGTTGCTTCCCAATTCGGAACCCGTGCCTTCCTCCTTTCTGATGGCCCTAGTCTGCAGGAGAGAACCTTACAGGCAAGGACCACTGCACTTGGTCTAGTCCCGGCCCTCGGCCTGCTCCACCAGTGCAGCCGCTGGTGGCAGAGTCCCCCTGGGAGGGCTGGCCTGCTCCTTTTGCTGCCCAGCTGATAGAGAAAGGGAATTCTGAAGGGGTGGGCCTTGACCAGGCAGCAGGAGAGCAGATGCCTGCTGCCCTCTCTTACTCTGTGATCAGCGACTGGGAACAGAGGGGAGGACAGGTTACCACTGCTCCCAGGAACACAAGGCCGGGGACAACTCCCAAAAGCAGTAGAAGCAGGAGGAGTTGACCTGACCTGGGCCACCCAGTAGGCCTGACCAACAGATGCCCCTTCATCCAGCAGGGTAGGGTCTCTCGGCTCAGGAAGAGGCACACAGCTGAGATGAGAATGAAGCCACCCTAACAGGTGCTAACCAGTGAAGCCTGTCTATATCTGACATAATAACATGCAGCTATTAAAAATACACAGAGACCTGTACGTATTAGTGTGAAAGATATTGTTCAGTAGAATAAAAGTTAGACAGTGCTATAAGGCCTATGGTGCCATTGGTATGCTATGTAGAAAACCTAAATATACCCTAAGTTTATCCACATTTACCTTCTGGAGAAGTTGCTGGGTTTTAAACATTCAAAGCAGAATCACGTTGAACACAGTCAGAAGCAAGGCCACTCTAGGACCCCGTGACCAACCCTCGGATTTAGGGTTGATGGCATCCACCCTCGGCATTTCCTTCCTCCCTCTTGAGGTGTGTACGGGTCACCTCTGGGCTGATCCGAGGCAGGACCTGGGCTCACCACCCTCCATGACACTTGGTAAAACCAAGCCCGGTCTGGGGACCTTTGTCTGAGTTCGCTTGCAGGGTGCTGGAGGGATTCGGTGACTGGCTTATCTCCCTTAACAGACGGGGACCAGACATGAGGAACATGGCGTGTCTTACCGGTCCCCTGAGGGCCCTCTGGGAGCCTGAGTCCAGGAGGGCAAAGGTGGCAACAGTGAAGCGCTGGTAGTGAGACGGGAAGGGAAGCTCTGCCCTGTCCAAGGCTACCATTTGGGTCTTGTAGCTGTCACCATCGAAAGGACACCTGGGAAGGAGAGAAGTCAAGGAGGCCACTCTGAGGGGAGAGGAGGCAGGGGAAGGAGCGATGGGGCAAGCTGGAGCACCCAGCGCCACTCACCCGTCCGACAGGATGGGCCACTGCGGCTGCTGGAAGGGGTTGGCGCCTGGAGTGGCCCAGCACTGGTGCAGCACTAGGACCAGACTGGGGTCTGTCCTCTGCAGGAGCCGCACCTCCACGGGGATGGGCTCACGGAGCAGCCTCACGATGGGGTAGTCCTCCTCCCCGTAGTAGGAGCCGAAAGTCTCATCTACAGGGAGAGGGGCTCGTGAGCCTCGGTGGGCTGCACATCTGGGAAGTGGGGGCAGGAAGAGAAAGTATGGGGACACAGTACCCTTGGCAATCCGCAGCTCAAGCCGCAGGGGGCCAGACTGGTTCACAGCGGCTGGTGATGGGGGAGGGAAGATGGACGCCTGGAGAGGAAGGAAGTCGCTGACGTTGAAGACACAGTGCATGTGAAGCCTGAAGTCCAGGTGCGTGAGAATGGGGAAGAAGATACAGAATCAGCACATCCTGCTTCCTTAAGAAACCAGGTACTAGCCATGTGGATGCAACAAACAGGGTGCGGTCCAGCATGGCGGATGGACGCCACCTGAGCCATTGCTAGGGTAACGCGCACCCCTGCCTGTCCTCTGCCCCCTCATCTTCCCAGGATGGCTCGAGCCTGCCATGCCAGGCCCTCTTCTAGTGCAGGGGTGCAGCAGGATGGAGACATGGGGGGACCCCATGGGGCTGACAGCTGCCTGCCCTGTTCTGGCATTTGAGGCCCTCCCTTGGAGCCTGACAGTTGAGCCTGGAGGCAGGTCTGGGAGCTGTATCCTCTGAGAGACCCGGGTTTGAATCTTCTTAGTACTTACTGGCCATGGGACCACGAGCAAGTGGTTTAACCCAAGCCTCAGTTTTGTAAGATGGTGATGACCCCTCCCCCCGAAGGTGAGGATTGAGTGAGGTCACGAGATAGCGCCCCAGTGTCATCATTGTCCTTACAGCCGTAGCTCGTCGGCCACTGGGTCTAGTGTCCCTCACTAGCCTCAGCATCCCCCCACACTCTCAGCGGGGGCCCATGCCCGGACCCCCGGAGGTGTTCTGCAAAAGTAGCTGACCCCACCCTAGCCCAGCCACCTTCACCTCCGGCCCCTAAGCACTCTACCTCCACCTCCACTTGAGACAGAGCCCTGGGTTTGAGCCTGGGCTGGGTGCCCTGGGGGAAGGCATGCTGCTGATGGAGCCTGGGGCCTGGCACAACCTAGGTGCCAGCAGGCATAAGCCATCCCACCCTAATCCGAAGGCCTTTTGTCTGAGGAGCCCTCCTTCTTACTCCTGATGGGCTGCAGTTGCTTTCCCTTCCCCCTCCCCTTCCTTTGGCCTCCCCTTCCTCTGGCCTCCCCTTCCTCTGGGAATCCTGGCGCTGTGTTGAATTCTTGCTAGCTCCCAAAGCTTTTAAATCCAAGGGTCTAAGCCATGACAGATTTGTCCCCCATCCCCCCGGCCAGTAGGTACTTGGCATTTTAAAGCAAAAGACATTTGCACCCTGAGGCCGGCATCTGCCCCAGCCCTCATGGCAGGTAGAGGGGTGAGAAGGACACCTGGGCATCCAGGCACAGAATTTCTACAACCCATGTTCATATATGAACTCCACTGGACACAGTACACAGGCTGAGGTTGGGTGCCCAGCCCCTGGAGTTCAAAGGCAGGTGTGAGCAGCAGATTCCCTCGGGGGCACCCCCACTGACATCCTGGGAACCTGGGGTGGTTTTGCCCGAGTCAGCAGGTCCTGGGGCCCCTTTCTGCGAGGGGGTCGCCCTCGGGTCCTCCCTCCACCACACCCTCGGAGAGCTGCAGCCCCAGGGGTCTTCTGCCTCATCTTGGCTTCGCAAGCTCGGATCAGGGGGCGGCAATAGCCTCAGACTCGGCTTCTTCCTGGGGCCTGGAAGGGGCAGCTGTCAGCTTAATTCTTGGTGCTCAGTTTCTGAGCTTAGTTCTTGGAGAGATACAGGCAAGTGTTCTTGAGGTCTCTGGCCCTCTCGGGCACTGCTGTGGCTTCTCCTTGCCACGGGTGGGCAGACCCCACTTAATGCTCCCACTAGCCCTGATTAACGGGCATTCCCTCTGCCTAGTAGGGTGGGCTGGGAGGAGGTAAGGAGCTCTTCTAAGGTCACACAGCTGCTAGTCGAGTTTGGGCATGAACCCAGATGGCTCCAAAGCTTGCTCTAAGTGCACCTGTTCTCCCTTCCACCCAAGCCCACAGCCCTGCCTGTTTGAGGAAGGCTCCCCCTCACCGGAAGGTGCCATCCCGTGTGATGGAACCCTGCGGCCCCACCCGGACATCCACATCAGACACCAGCTGGTTCTCATAGATGAGTTGGCTGCCAACCACCTGTGGGAGGAGACAGCTGGGTGAGGCCCTCCCAGGGGGCAGCCCTGGGCACCGGCCCTTTGCCCCCGCTCCTACCTGGACTGTGGTGCCACAGTGGGTGAGGGGGAAGTGGAAGACCACGAAGGACCTCGTCTCCTGGGTCGGGGAGCAGCTGGCAGGGGCGTAAGCCAGGCGGACATCGGCCAGTGTGAAGCTGTGTGCCAAGGCTGTCTCTTGGGACACCACCAGGATGAAGTGGCCATTTCTGAAGCACTGGACAGTCGCTGGGACAAAGGCGGATCAAAGAGGCTGATCAGGGCCTTGGGGTTTAGTGTCCCTGCAGCACAGACCCAGGGTGGGTGGACTGGGGGACAGTAAATATTTAAGTGTGGGCCTGGGAGACGGGAGACCTGATTCTTACTTTCCGCTTGTGTGGAGCAAACCCTTTGCCAACCCAGATTCTCATGCATGGAAAAAAAAAAAACAGTCGAACTATGCTCTGGGATCTTATTTAATTTATCATCCAAACTGGGATGTTCTCGATCTAAAAGGTAGGGGTACATGTAAAGGTAGATCTGTTAATTGTTCCCTGGGCCAATCATTATCAGGGAAACTGGGACGTGTGACCGCCCATCTAAAGGTCTCTTTTGCAGTCCCTTCTGGGATCAGCCTCTCCTCGGAACAGGGTGGGAAGCCGAGTTGCAGCGTCGGGGGTGGGTCGGGGAGGAAGCCCTCATATGGCTACAGGACTCAGAGGACGGGGACCATGCTTGGTGTGGCAAGTTGTACCTGTGTTGCCATAGTAACAGGGAACCTCTCTGCTGTTGTCATAGCAGCAGCCAGCCTGCTGACAGGCTTCCCTGGAACTACTTCTCACTCTGCAGGGGATGAGCCCAGAGACCACTCGGCACTGCTCCTGGGTCAGATGGGTACCTAGGGTTGGTGACAAGACGGGGGAGCCAAGGGGTGACATAAGGAGCCAAGTGGGCAGCAGACTTCCAGGGAAATGGAGGGAGGTAGCCTCTCAGAGCCCAGTAGAGGGCTATCAGGCCACCCCATACCCTAGAAGGCCCCAGACACGGAGTGTACCCACAGAGAAGCCCTACATACCTATGGAAGCTGGCCTGTCAACTTCCCAGTGCTCCAAGGTGCCCCACTGGGGTGGACCCAGGGTGGGGTGGGTGGGTCCAGGTCCAAGGAATGGCGGGGCAGGAGTTGGATGGACAAAGCCATGCTCTGGGGTGTGGTGGAGGGGACGAGTATGCAGGGGAGAGAGTGAGGATGCGGTGGGGGGCGCCAGGTGGGAGTCCAGAGTCCAGGTGTGGTCAGGTTTGGGACAGATCAGAGTGACATCTCGTGCTACATCAACACGACCATCGGGCAGCACAGCTTCGATGAACACCCTCAGGTGGGAACGTCCGTCCTGCAGGGGAGAGGGCGACAGGAGAGCAGCTGGGTGAGGCCACCCAGCATCCAGGCAGAGGAGGGGTCAGCGAGAACCAGCTGGGTTTAGGCAGGGAGCTGGATTTGTGGGCGGGTCCCAGGAGGTGCCTGCGCCCACGACTTAGTCCCCCTCACCCACCAGCTCACTGAGTGGGCTTGAGCAAAGATGCGCCCTGGTCCATAAGGGGCCTCCCTAGCCCGACACGGTGTTAGGCCAAGCTGGCTCCCAGCTGTGGGGCTCTCCCCCAGAGCAGTGAGTCCCTACCTTCTCCAGCACGTGGCAGCCTTTGTAATCAGCAGAGAGGACCACAGGACCCTGGGGCTTGGCCGTGACCCAGTGATAGCAGATGGAGCAGTTGTTCACTTCAAATCGGTTCCCAAATTCATCTGGGGTGGGGGGAGGGGAAAGAGAGGTGGAGGGCAGGGGTCAGTGGTGCTGAAGGGTAAAGCCAGAGGCTGCTGGGGTCTGCTGAGAAGACTCCCTCCCACTCAGGGCCAGGAGACTGGTTCCAGCCTTAGCTTTGCGACTAGTTTGCTGTATGATCTTGGGCAAGCCCCTTTCCCTCTCTGGTCTCAGTTTTCACATCTGTAAGGAAATGACGTTAGCTACTTTTAGATCTTTCTAGCTATGGTTCCCTGCTGCCAGCACACAGCAGCAAACAGGAATGAACACATGGTGGAGAAAAGATAAGTAGGGTCTCAGCCACTGAGCTCTTGTACACCAGTTCATTTAAGCTTAATTATCACCTTCTGTGGAGGAGGCAGCTGAGGCGCAGATGGCGAGCTTTCTCGGGCGCACACAACGAGGGGCAGGATGAGGATTCAAACCTGAGGTTTTGTAGAAAGAGCTGAGCCTGTCTGCCAGGTTAACTGGCTGTTGCCGTCACCTGGGGACACCTGCTAGGTCAGCCCAGAACAGCCAGGGCCCCTCTGGGTGCGGGCACAACCCCTGCGCTCCTGTTCAGTCTACATGGTGAGGTTGGGGTCATCTTTCCCATCTTACAGATAAGGAAATGCAGGTTCAGAGAGGTCAGGTCAGTTGTTCAAGATCACACAGCTTAGAAGCTGCAGATTCAAATCCTCACTCCAAACCCACCCCCCTTTTCTCCACTAGGGCTCTGCCACTCAGGGAGTTTCTCGACCAGCAGCCTGGGCATCAGCTGGGCGTGATTACAGATGCAGAGTCTGGGCCCTACGAATCAGGACCTGCCCCTGAGCAAGACGGCCAAGAGATCCCTGTGCACGCTGAGCGGGGAGAAGCTGCCCTGGGTGGCCAGGGAAATCCAGGTGGGGAACTGGCCTTGGCCCTCCTCCTCCCCCTCCTTAATGTGGTGAGGGGGTGGGCGCAGCCACCTGCAGGCAGGATGGAGGCCCCTGCTTTTCTTGTTCCTGCCGCAGGGGCAGGATCCCAGCTCCCCACTGCAACCCTGGGAGGCGGGTCCGGGACTCAGCCGGCACTCACCCACCACCTTGAAGCGGACAGTCTGGCCTGGCAGAGGGAACACCAGCAGCTGCATGCCCCTCATCCCACAGTCGTAGCTGTGCCATAGGCCTAGGAGACCAGGCTCAAGGTGTGGCTGCTGCCCCAGCCCCAGGGTGGCCGCTAGCAGCAGCAGCAGGGCCACGCAGAGACCCCAGCCCATGGCCGAGGCTCCTGCCATAAGATACACCGGCAGATCCTACCGTAGTCCCTACCTCTCACCACTAGGTGAGGGCCCAGGCCTTATATGGGGGAGGTGGCAAGTGGAAACTTCGATGGGTGAAGGGGGCCCACCTGGGGGAGCACCTGTATGGCCACCAGGGGCTCTGGTGAAATTCCTGTCCTGATGGCCAGGGAAGGCACCCTCCCTGCCCGGGGCCCTGAGGGGCTGCTGGGAAAGCTGCCCCTCACCCTGGCTTCCTGCCTCACAGCTGGCCGGTGATGCTGGATCAGCTGAGTGATTCTGGCTGGGGAGGAGGGAGCTTTCTAGGAAAGGGGAGACTGCAGGTGGGCTGTGCGGCTGGATCCACGGCTGGGAGGCATGGGCCCACCACCCTGTCTCCCAAGTCCCTCATCACCACCTCCCTGCCCAGTCAGGCTCTCCAGGCCCCCTGCCTGCGAGGAGCTGCAAGGACAATGGCAGTCTGCAGCAGGCCAGGTTTCATCACCCCCCTCAGGATGGGCTTTAGGGGCTCAGGGAGACACTGCCCCTGCCCTAGCAGCTCGCAGCGGGATGGGGGCGATGGGTGAGTAAAGAGCTAGCTCTCCTGAGCATTAAAACGATTAATAGGACTTTGGCTATTACTAATAAAAAATAACAAGATGGACACGCACATATAACGTGGCCTCCTGGATGGGATCCTGGAACGAGAAAAGGATATTAGGTAAAAGCTAAGGAAATGGACTTTAGTTAATAACAACGAATCGACATTGACTCGTTAATTGTAATAAATGTCCCGTCCTAAGGTAAGATGGTAATTGTAGGGGTGACTGAGTGTGGGGTCTGTGGCAACTCGGTGCTATCTTCTCCTGTTTTCTGTACATCTAGAACAGTCCTTAGAAAGTCTATTAAAAACACCAAGTAGCCTGGCTCCCGGTCTGCAGCGCCTCCCACGTGCCAGGCGTAGTCCGGAGGCCTTGCCCGTGTTAGCTCACAACCGCCACCCTCTGAGGGAGGTGCTGTCACCGTCCCCGCGTCCTGGAAGCGCTCAGTCCAGGGCCTGGCGGAGTCCAGCTCAGCAGGTGTTGGTGATCGTTGGTGAGCATAATCTGCAGCGGCAGGAGAGCATGGGGCTTGGTGGTGAAGAGTCTGGTTCCAAACTCCCCCCGACCGCTTCCCAGCTGTGACCCAGACACCTCATTTTCCTGACCTTCAGTTTCCCATTTGTGAACTGGGGGAGATAATGCTTACCTCGCAGAGGGGACAGAAGACTGCAAGTGACAAACAGTGGGTGTGATAAATTATATGTGGTGATGATTTCCTGCTTGGCGACGAATAACTTTCACTGTGACTAGAACTGAGACGGGGGATGCTGGCGGGGTGGCCCTGGGGGGCGGGCAGGTTGAGGCAGGAACCCAGCAGTGGGGTGGGGGCTGTGGAAGTGTTTCTGGAGGAAAGGGTGCCTGAGCAGAAGTGTGAGGAGCCGTGCGTGCAGGGGTGGTGGTGGGGATATTGTGCTGAGGCAGAGGGAATCTAGGTGGAGAAAGGCATAGAAAGGGCTGGAAACTGTGGACTTCAAGCTGGCTGGGGTTGCCGGAGAGGGAAGAGCTGGGTGGGGACAGGGAGGAGATGCAGCTAGAGGGCGGGAGAGGCTAGTGAGGTCAATTTTTCCTGAGGGACAAGGGGGGTTTTAAACATTTTATTTTGAAATAGTTTCAGACTTATTGGAAAGAATTTCCGTACATCCTTCACCCAGGTTCCTCAAATATTAACTGTTGTTAAAAACAGGACGGACATGCACATATAACCGGCCCAAAATGGAGTTGCTTATGCTAAGCCCCACATCACCAAACCAAGACTTAATTTACAGTTTCAGCTCTCCCAGCCATGGAATCGTACACTAGTCCGTCAGGAGTCTCCTGATCAGCACTAGTTAGGTCATCGGCCTGAGAGACCCCTGCCGTCCCCTAAAGGAAAGTGACCGTGCCATAACCAACCCGCTTTTTGCCTAGTGTAGCTCCTTGTTCCAGCTCCCTTCTGCCTATAAAAGTCTTTCCTTCCCTACAGCTTCTCGGAGCTCCTTTCCATCTGCTGGACAGGATGCTGCCTATTTATGAATTGTAGAATAAAGCCAATAAGATCGTAAATATTTACTCAGTTGAATTTTGTTTGTTAACATGTTTTTGCATTTGTTTTAGCTCTGTGTCTCTCTCTCTGTACACACACACACACGTACACGCACATACTTTCTTCTCTACCATTTGAGGGCTGGCTGCAGACATGAGTGATTCCCCCTTTACCCCTGGACACTACAGCGTGTATTTACTAAAAAACAAGTAACCACAGTAAAATGATCAAAATCAGGAAATTAACATTGGTATAATACAATTGTCTACAAACCTTATGCGATTCACCAGTTCTCCTAAGGATGACTTTTATAGCCAAGGGTAAAGTTTTTTTTCCCTAGTCCAGGATCCAGGCCAAGATCAGGATTCTGTTTCTGCAGCCTCCTCCCATCTGGGACGCTCCCTCTATCAGTCTTTGTCTTTCACACCCTTGACATATTTGAGGAGTGCAGGCCAATTTGCAGAATGGCCCTTATTTGGGTTGTCTGGTGCTTCCTTCTGCTCAGACCCAGAGTTATGCATCTCTGGCAGTGTGTTTGTTTGCTAGGGCTGCCATAACAAAATACCATAGACTGGCTGCCTTAAACAACACAAATCGAATTTCTCACAGTTCTGGAGGGTGGAAGTCCAAGATCAAGGTGTCAGCAGGTCTGGTTTCTTCTCAGGCCTCTCTCCCTGGCTTGCAGATGGCCACCTTCTCACTGTGTCCTCACGTGGTCTTCCACATGCACACACATGCCTAGTGTCTCTTTGTGTATCCAAATTTCCTCTCATAAGGACACCTGTCAGATTGGATTAGGGCCCATGCTAATGGCCTCATTTTAACTTAACCCCTTTAAAGGCCCTGTTTCCAAACACAGTCACATTCTGACATACTGGGGGTTAGAGCTTCAACATATGAGTGGGGGAGGGGACACAGTTCAATCCATAACCGGCAGGAATACCCCAGAAGTGATGCTGTGTCCTTCTCGGTGAATTCTATCTGGAGGCTCATCATCCTGGTTTGTTCTCTGACTGCTGATATAACCTATAACCTGATCACTTGGGTAAGACGGGGTCGTCAGTTTCCTCCACTGTGAAGTTACCACATTTGTCTCTGCAACAGTAAGTATCTTAAGCACAGATACTTGAGACTATGTAATTATCCTGCCCCTCAGCAAACATGTACCCACTGGTGCGGTGGTTCTCCAACTCCCTCATTCCTTCTACGTTTATTTGCTTTCTGTTGTAGCAGAACGCTTTCCCTGAGGAGGGGTTTTAGGTGGAAGAGACAGCAGCAGCCAGAGATACTGCGAGACCTGGATTCTATCCTGTGTTCACTGCTCAGGAGCAAAGGGACCTTCCCCCATCTGTAAGATGGGGATGAGAATGGTTACGGTGGGGATGGAATTAGGTAACACACAGAACGGTGTTTCCTAACTGAGCACGGATCTTACCTATGAGGAGAGCGTCTCCCAAGGTTCTGGAAAAGCAGGGGAAGAGCAGGGGAGCTTCCTCATGGCCAAGGGCAGCAGGATGCCTTTGAGAACAATGGCGCCACACTGTCCTGGAGAGGGTGAGCCCTGAGCCCTCGGTTATGATTCCACATTCTTGCAAAGACTCACGGAGGCCAGAGCTCATCAGCCTGGGAAGGATCCCAGCTCCTCTGTCCCCACTGGGGACCCTGGAAAAGTCACCTGCTCGGTGGCTCGACTTCCTCATATGTATAATGGGGTTAATAACAGTAACTAACAGGTCGGGTTGCTGTAAGGATTAAATACCCCATCTAAAGCACTGAGAACAGAGTCCGCACGTGGCAATCATTTGAAAACGATAGTGATGAAAACCACCATTATTTTGAGTGATGAAGGAGAGAGGGCCAGATCAGAGCGACTTGAAATCTTGGCTTCCCACTAGGCCACTTTCTAAACGCCCATTTGTTCATCTCTTTCCTACCTTTTTAAATCTCGTTTTTATTTTTTAAAATTGGGCTTCAATTTCTTAATCTGTAAAATGGGATTAAGAATGAGCTTAACCTAACCGGGGAGCTGTGAGATTTCAGTGCTCAGAAAGTGTGAGTTCTCCACCCTGTCTCTTCTGCTAATAGAAGCGAGGGACAGAGGGAGGGCGCCGGGGTTTGAGGAAGGGGCCTTTTCAGGCTGGAGAGACAAGGGTGGTTGTGAGGATTAAATTAGCTAAGACATGTGAAGTGCTTAGCCTGGTGTCTGGCACATAGCAAGTACCCCATAAATTTTGGCAATTACTATTTGTAGTGGGCTGAGTGGTGGCCTCTCAAAAGATATGTCCACGTCATAACTCCCGGAAACTGTGATGTAATCTTATTTGGAAAAAGGGGCTTTGCAGATGTCATTGAGTTAATGAGCTCAGAATGAGATCATCCTGGATTATCTGGGTGGGTCCTAATTTCAAAGACAAGTGTCCTTGTGCGAGACACACAGGGAGAGGAGGAGAAGGCCATGTGAAGGGGGAGGCAGAGACTGGAGTGACACAGCCCTAAGCCAAGGAATGCCTGGAGTGGCCTGAAGCCAGAAGAGGCAAGAGGGCGTCCGCCCCTAGAGACTTTAGAGGGCATGCTGCCCTGCTAAGACCTAGATTTCAGACTGCTGGCCCCCAGAATTATGAGAGAATGCATTTCTGCTGTTCTAAGCCATTAAGTTTGTGGTACTCTGTTATGGCTGCCCTAGGACACTAATATGCTCTTTTTGTTTTTGCAAGGATTAACTGGCATATGCGTGGGCCCGAGCGAGTTATTAGTTAATAACAGTAGAAAGTTATCAGTCTCCAAGGTTGTGCCCTCTGCAGGCGAAAACAGAGCCAGAGAGAACGGCACCAGGCCATGGGTAACAACGGATCCAGAACGGGTCACCGTGAGGAACTGGGGGATCTTGGTGGATCCAGTCTCCGATACTGGAGATTTATTCTGTTTAGCAAACATTCATTGGGACCCCTCCCACAAGTCAGGCCCTCTGCTTGGCTTTGGTGATGAGGAGATGAAATAGAAACAGTTTCTGTCCTCAAGTTGCTCATCAGGAAGGTGGGGAGCAGTTGTGAGAAAAAGTTACCATTGAGGGGAAAGGTGGCCATATATAAAGTGAGGCAGAGATGTGGGAGGGAGGGTCTGTCTGAGAGGATCAGCCAATGTTTCCCAGATGAGGCAACCTCTGGCCAGGGTTTTGAAGGATGAATAGGAGTTCACCAAGAAGTCAAGAGAAGAAATAGTATTCTAGAGCAGGAAGCAAACAGCACGCACAAGGGCACAGCAATCGTACTTGTGTATGGGGTGGGGGAGGCGGTAATAAATGGTGACTGATCATAGGATGTGATTAGGGAGTGGCAGAAATGAAGGTGGAGGCACGGGCGCGGCTGGATCACTGAGAGGCGTCTTGGCCGTGTGAGGAGTTAGGCCTCCTTCTGTGGGTGACAGTGGCACTAGGGAGCTCAACACGGGCCTCCAACAAGGTTCTGTCACACTGTTCCTCCCCTGCGTGTGGGCAACTCCAGGGCCTCCCCAGTAAGGATTCCAGGGCAGTTCTCACCACTTCCTGCCATGCTTCTCGCTTCCTGTTTGACTTCTTTAAAGAGGCCAGAAAGGAACATGAAAACCCGCTTCCTAAGGCAGGGCCAGAGGGAGACAGCTGGGGAGAAATCCATGGCTGGGGGCCGCGTTGGCCCGTTCCCTTGACTGTTCGTTAAACACACCTGATGGCACGAGCCCAGAGACCCTGATGACGTCAGACAGGGGTCCTGCAGGATGAGTAGGGGAGGGGAAAAGGCATTCCAGGCAGCAGCAACAGCATGTGCAAAGGCACTGACGTGTGTAGGGGAAATGGGGTAGGGGTGCAGGGACAGGTGGATCCGAGAGGCTTTCAATGCCCCTTTGGCAGTCTGGACAGCTCCCACGGGCAGCAGAGAACCAGCAGAGGTCTGCCAGGCTTGGATTTGTCTCCTTCTATGTGGGGTGGGTGAGGTTGATACAGAGATGGACCCAACTTTGGCTCTTTCTGGCTGTGACATCAAGTTCCCAGCCATGGAGAAAGTTGTGCTTCAGGGACTAGGGCCTGCGTCCTGGGGGAAGTGCATCTTTCTCGATCCTGGGGGTCACAGGGCAGGGCGGGGCTGGGACTGAAGACTCACTCTTCCCTCTACCCCTGCAGCCTCTCATCCCAGTGCTCAGAGAAGCCAGGCTGAGGCGCCTCTGTGGGTACCCATCCCCGCCCCCCTTCAGGTCAGGACGCCAGCTTCCCTGGGCCCTCTCTCTCTTTCCTTAATCTGGAACCCCTCCTGGCAGGCTCTGGCTGCACTGGCAGCTGGAACAAAGCCTATCTCCCTTTCCTCTGCTCCCCCACATTCTGTCTGGCAAGGCCCAGCCCCACTGAGGTCCTCACATCAGCATCGTCACAGACAACAACAACGAGAAATAATAATAACAGCGGCTGGCTCCTGCGTCCTCACTCTGTACCAGGTTCCAAGCTGAGCCCTTTGCTTATTATCTCCTCTGACTCTCAGAGCAGGGAGGGGAGACACTCGCCGAGGCCCCTCAGCTAAAAGCCTCTGCACTCTCCCAGGACCCAGCTGCTGCTCCCTGCTCCCAGCACACCAGACCCAAGGACCCAGAATTCTCCATCCCAGTGGAACCAGCACATCGGCATCCTCTGGGGAACTTAGAGATGCAAATGCCCAGGCTGTGCCCCTGAACTGCCAGATCGGACTTGGGGATGGGGCCCAGCAATCAGCGTTTTTTAACAAGCCCTCCAGGAGGTTCTGATGCGCCCTCAAGTTGGGAATTGCTGGTCTATACCATTTTGGCCTTGGTCACCCATCTCTGGACTCTGAGCTCCGGGAGGGCCCATCTGACAGTCTTGGTGTTCTCCTGGCCACAGCACCTGTCCGCCACTGCAGAGGCCTCCACAACGTTCTCTGATTGGATTTTCTCCTTCTTCGACTCAGCCTGAGCTGGTATCTCCTGGTCAAGGGAGGCTTCTGTCCCCTGCTTCCAGCCAGTGAGCCCCTGCCCTGGGCCCCCACTGCTCCCATCTGTCTACTCAAGAGACTCTTCTTCTTGGAGAGCCTGGTGCTGGCTCTCGGTTCCTGAAACCGGGGGGCTGAGGCACATGCTCCCCGCGCAGACTCCTTCCTGCCCCCGGCATCCTCCACGTGGAGACTGTGGGGCTCACTCTCGGAGTACGTGCAGGGAGACTGTTTCCACCGTGGGAGTGCAGCCGGGGTGATAGTGGGGGGGGCCTCAAGAACACCCCTGCCTCCTTCTTTAGAAAAATGCCTTCCGGCCCTACTCATCTGGAGTCCTTTTACTGTTTGTTTTAGTAACAGTTCATAAGTTCTTCTCGGGGGAGGCTTGGGAGATGAGCCGCCACAGTGGTTACAGGACAGGAAACAAGGGTGGGGGAAGGGTCAGAGGAGTGAGGGTTTCAGGTGAGAAGCACCTTAGCAGGGCTGCCCTGAGAGGCTGTGCAGGATGTTCACTGCACAAGGGTACTGGGCAGAGAGGGCAAGGGAGGGCTGTGCCTCGTCCCAAGCCTGATGCCCTGATGCTAAGACGGGTCTATAGGAGAGCAGGGGAGATTCTTGCTTGGCCCAAAGAGCAGTGTATGCACCAACTCCTGCACTTTGAGGCAGGGACTGTGCAGACGGAGTAACTTTAAAAATTCATATTTTACTGCTGTGGAGTTACTGCCCAGGGTCATATAGCTAGGGAGTGGCAGTGCCAGATCCCAAGGCTGGCAGTCTGCCCCAGAGTCCCTGGGCTTATCCAACCAGGGTATACGGCCTGCATGGCCTTAGAGGATGCCCATGGGTCAGCAGGTCGAGTGTGTGTGTTGCGGGGGATGAAGGAAATTTCCCTGAAGTGGAATGGTAACAGCCCCCTATTTTCTAGGGAGGGCTGCAGGCGATGGTCCTTGGAAGACCAAACCCCCCTGACCCAGAGGAGAGGAGGCATTTCCTAGTGCTAATGGTTTGCATAGTCAAGGTTCTTACTGAAATGCATGCCACCTTGGGCCACAGGGAGAAATATCATCTCCCACCCCACCACGGTCATGACATTTTGTTCATTTTCCACTCAGGATTGCAGTCTCTCTGCAAGTGTATCAAGCCGGATACACTTTAGGCACTGTCTTAAGCCTGTGCCTAAACAGAAGATTCCTGTAGAGTCAGTCCCATGGGGGGTGCCCTGGCCCTCATATGGGGTACTGAGTTCTTTGATGTTTTCTTAAGTATCTGCTCAGTGCTGGGACATTGAGATTGAAGGACGGTCCCTGACGCCGAGAAGCTGGGTCAGTAAAGGAGAGTCAGCACTCGGGGAACGATCAAATGCAGACTTACACAGTTCAATCATCTCATCCCAGGGCTCGGAGCTCACTTTAAATAAAAGCTGTGTGCCCTAGCGCTACAGCCAAAACCCATTTCTCCCCCAGAGGGGAAAGACGCTGATTTTTTGTGTGTGTGTGTGTGTGAGGAAGACCAGCCCTGAGCTAACATCTGATGCTAATCCTCCTCTTTTTTTTTGCTGAGGAAGACTGGCCCTGGGCTTACATCCGTGCCCATCTTCCTCTACTTTATATGGGATGCCACCACAGCATGGCTTAACAAGCGGTGCATTGGTGTGTGCCCAGGATCTGAACCGGCGAACCCCGGACTGCCGCAGCGGAACGCACGCACTTAACTGCCTGCGCCACTTGGCTGGCCCTGACGCTGATTTTTATAAGAACCTACTGTGTGCTGGGCACTTTGTCAATGGGAGCACTTCATTGCCACAGCCTGCGAGGCAGACCCTGTTGTTCTGTTCACAGATGGCCAAACCAGGGCCCAGCAAGGGGAGCGGCTGCAGGGGCCGCTTGGGCAGTCAGGCCCCCCAGCTCTTCCCACTGCCCACCCTGCCTTCCTGGTCGTGGAGCCCTCGGGGCCCTCATGGACAGGCCCCCACAAGACCCAGGTACCTCAAAGCGGTTTCTTTGCTGAGAATTGTGGGGTCCGAAGAGGGCAGCCCAGGACAGTGGACAGATGGACAAGACGTCTTCTTCCTCCTGCACTTCTGCTACACCCCGTCACTCTCAAAAGCACTCCCATACACATTCCTATTTCCTCACCTGCATTTGTTCTGACCTCCGGCTTCTGCGATGTCTCCTTTGTAAAGAGAGAGGGGTGACGCAGAGGCTGTCAGCAGTTATGTCCCCTGCCCATTGATGGAGATTACTGTTACTTGAACACCAGTGTGACAGCTCACAGTCTACTGTTCCCGCCTCCCCCCACCCCACCCCACCTCTGAACACACACACTCTGGGGCTGACAGCTATTTCCTCTCTCAGCCTCACTCCCTGCCTCCACCCGCCCGCCCAGTGCCTCTTGTCTGGCTGCTGCCGGGAGCTGACCACCTTCAGGGCTGGAATCCTGTGCTCCCTCTGTGCCCAGGTAAGGGGGTGTTGGCCCAGGGGCTGGATAGCCTTAGTGCTCTCTCTGGACCCAGGAGAGAAGGGACAGTTTTACCAGGGGAGAGGGCTGTTCACGGCTAGGATGGCAGAGGGTAGGGTTTACCAAAGACTGGAGTGGACTCGCTGCTCAGAGAAGAGCAGGACTACACTTTCTTAGGCGTTGACTGGATGCCAGGCACGGCGTTAAATCATTCGAGCTCTTTCCAGACTCACATGCAGTCTGGGTGGGAGGATTACATGAGCAGTCTTAGGGTAACCGGCCCCAGTCCACCCAGCCAGGAAGTCGAGGAGCTGGGATTCAAACCCAGGTCTCTGACTCTAGAAGTTTGCGTTCTCTGCCTGTAGCCCCCTGCGGAAATGGGACCCTAGCGGCTGGGCTCTCTGAGAATCCTGGGAGGCTGGGGGCCGACTCCACGCAGCCAGAAGGTCCAATCTGGATGGGTCCTAGGCTGCAGCAGGACTGTGCTCTTCGAGCATCCCCATGGGACTCAGACAAGCAACTGCTGGACTGAGGGAATGTCGCAGGGCAGAGAGGGGATGGCACTTGTCTGTCTGCTGGGAGTGGAGTCCCAGCTCCACCACTGTAGCTGGGGAATGTTGGGCAAGTACTGTGCTTCTCTGAACCTCAGCTTCCTCTTCTGAAAAATGGGGTCTCATAGGGTCACTGTGAGAGGAATTGCTCTGCAAACTCTAAAGTTTAGGAAGGATGAGCATTCTCAGGGAGCACAGGTCCAACTGCTCCCCACCCACCTACTCACAGATCCCCAGCTCCAAGGGGCTCGTCTGCCAGGGAAATTCTAGTTTGATGTCCCGGGACCTTACCCCACAAAGGACCATGGTCCCTGGAGAAGGGTGTGGATTTTTCTCATCCTGGCTAACAGTGTTTGCCCTGGAAAGAGAAATACTGAAGACTGTCTTCCCCTTAACCCTTTCCTTCTCTTCTTCCGTCATCGTCTCTTGCTCAGAGCAGGGAGAGAGGAAAGAGAACAGGCTGAGCGCTAGACTGTTGCTCCTCCGCAGGTCTGTGTTGTTTGGCTGGCTTTGCGTATGTGATTTAAACGCTCGAGTCTCAGTTTCCTCACCTGTAAAATGGGATGGAGAGAAGTACTAGCACTTTCTCCTAGAGCCGTGAGGAAGACAGCACCTATGGAGAGGACCTACCACAGTACCTGGCGTGTCAGAGGAGGGGGAGCTCTGTCCCCACCTCTGCTACCCGTCCCCTATCTCCTGCCATCAGCCTTCCACCCCACCCCCATCAGCCCTCGGGGATCTCCACCAGCTTCAGGTCTCGGGTTCTTGATGAGGCTGTGGGCGTGCACATCTGGGGTGTCTGCACACCTGCCAGGGCTGGCTGCTCCAGCACTTGCCTGAGTAGTTGCTCAATAAATACCTGTTGAGTGAGTGCGCGAGTGCATGAATAAACGAATGAACAGGCTGGGTTTCCTGGGGCCGGCAGAGGAGCTGTGGCTGCCCCTGCGCAGAGGAGAGGTCTTTGGCCCCAATCTGGCAGTTCCTCCTGCCCCGCTCTCTCCCTGCTCTTATCTTATTTCCTCCCCAACTATCAGGGGAGGGGCTGGCTCCACTCTCCGCAATCAACACACCCAACCAGCCACCACCTTGGGAGCAAAGGGCCAAGTGGAGAATCTGCAGAGCCAAGGTCTGGGAGTGCTGGGGGTGGGGAAGGGCGGCAATCCTTAAAGGCACAGACTCCTCCTTTCATTCTCATCCCCCAGGCCAACTGAACCCTCCTGCCCTTTAGGTGGGGCCTCGTGCATGCCCCAGCACTCGGAGGAGGACTGGGGACAGCAGTCCTGCATGCCTGACCGTGTTCCTATTTCTCTGTGTGATCTTACGGCGTCTGCTTAACTATAATCACAATGACATTGATGTGCTCACTGTGCACCAGGCTCTGTTCTAAATGCTTCTATATAACTCATCTGACTCTCCCAACAACCCTATGAGCTAGGTCCTGTTAGCACTGACATCCATGTTAACAGAGGAGGAAACAGGCTCGGGAAGGTTAGATGGCTTGCCCAAGGTTGCACAGTGAGCAGGTGGAGCTGGGATGTTATTCCCCCACCTCACTGTCTTTGCTCAATTTCCCTGATCCCCAGGGGCCTCCTCTGTAACATTCGTGGGTCAGATTCGCATCTTCTGGAGAGGGTCCCCTGTTGCCCCTGCACTGCCCACCTCAGGGCCTCCTTCTCTCCACCACAGAGCTCGCCATGTCGGCCAATGTCTCCATGAAGCCTCTCTGCCCCATCCTGGAGCAGATGAGCCGCCTCCAAAGCCACAGCAACTCCAGCATCCGCTATATCGACTACGCATCTGTGGTGCTGCACGGGCTGGCCTCGCTGCTGGGCCTCCTGGAGAATGGACTCATCCTCTTCCTGGTGGGCTGCCGCATGCGACAGACTGTGGTCACCACCTGGGTGCTGCACCTGGCGCTCTCCGACCTGCTGGCCTCCGCCTCCCTGCCCTTCTTCACCTATTTCCTGGCCGTGGGCCACTCCTGGGAGCTGGGCACCATCTTCTGCAAACTGCACTCCTCCATCTTCTTCCTCAACATGTTCGCCAGCGGCTTCCTGCTCAGCGCCATCAGCCTGGACCGCTGCCTGCAGGTGGTGCGGCCCGTGTGGGCGCAGAACCACCGCACTGTGGCCGCGGCCCACAAGGTCTGCCTGGTGCTCTGGGCCCTGGCCGTGCTCAACACCGTGCCCTACTTCGTGTTCCGGGACACCATCCCGCGCCTGGACGGGCGCATCATGTGCTACTACAACGTGCTGATCCTAAACCCCGGGCCTGACCGCGACGCCACGTGCAACTCGCGCCAGGCGGCCCTGGCCGTCAGCAAGTTCCTGCTGGCCTTCCTGGTGCCTCTGGCCATCATCGCCTCGAGCCACGCGGCCGTGAGCATGCAGCTGCGCCACCGCGGCCGCCGGCGGCCCGGCCGCTTCGTGCGCCTGGTGGCGGCCGTGGTGGCGGCCTTCGCGCTCTGCTGGGGGCCCTACCACGTCTTCAGCCTGCTGGAGGCGCGGGCGCACGGCGACAAGGCGCTGCGGCCGCTCGTGTGGCGCGGGCTGCCCTTCGTCAGCAGCCTGGCCTTCTTCAACAGCGTGGTCAACCCGCTGCTCTACGTGCTCACCTGCCCCGACGTGCTGCGCAAGCTGCGGCGCTCGCTGCGCAGCGTGCTGGAGAGCGTGCTGGTGGACGAGAGCGAGCTCGGCGGCGCGGGCAGCAGCCGCCGCCGCCGCACGTCCTCCACCGCCAACTCCGCCTCCTCCGTGCCGCTCGCCGGCCGCGGCTTGTCTCCGGCCCGGTCCGCGCGCCTGCTTGGCTGGCTGCGGGGAGGCCGCGCTACGTCCCCGCAGAGGGGCCAGGCCCGCTCCCAGGACAAGAAGGGCCCCCTGAACCGGGCCTGAGCGGCACCTGCAGTTAGAAGCGCGGGCCCGGAATCGCCATGCTCCCCGGAAGGCCAAGGCTGGGCAGCCGCCAAACGCCAACGCGTCCCGAGGGGGCCATCATTAAAATGTAGATATCTTGGCTCCAGCCTCGGAGATCGTGGTCCAAGGTCAGGACCCGGGAATCTGCATTTTAAAGCGGCCCTGCATGATTCCGGGAATGAATTCTTTTCAGAATCAAAGTGAGTTAAAGCAGTGCTTCTCAAACTTTTTATTGTGTGTGAGTCACCTAGGAATCCTGTTAAAGTGCAGGCTGATTCAGCAGGCTGGGGCAGGGGTGCTGAGCCTGCGTTTCTAACAAGCTCCCAGGAGGCGATGTCAGTGCTGCTGGTCTGTGGACCACACTTGGAGTAATACAGGGTTAAAATCATAAGATTCTCAAACCAGGGTAGTGGACTCCCCAAGGTACACAGGATGCGTCTCTCTGGAGCTCAATTGTGCCAGATGATTGGGGGGGGGTGCTATATTTTTACATTGAACCAGTGATGTGTTTTTGGAGTCAAGTGAGACGAAAGGTTTGGGAAGCACCACCCAGTCTAATCTCTTTGCTTTAGCTACTCAGCCAATATTTATAGAGCAGACTGCTTTATCCCACAACCTTGAGGGGCAGGTTCTGTTAGCCCCAGTTTTTACTGATGAACAAACTGAGGTGCAGGGAAAATAAGTAACTTGCCCAAAGTTTCACGGCTAGTGACCAGCAGGGTCTGCATGCTACCTTCCAAGCATTACGTGCTCAACTATTTAGTAAGTGAAAGAACACCCCAACATACCTAAGGTACTTAAGATAGTAGCTGCCTCGGAGCCCCCATCTCTACCCTTCTGAGTTGGCATTGCCCAAAGTGTTTACAATGTGGAAAAAGCAAGGGGTGCCATGGTCAGATGTTTGGGAAACCTGGGCTACTCAAACTGCAGTGAGCATCTTCACTGAAGGTCTTCTCGTTCATTAGTATGTGAATGCGCACGGCAGCCTCCAAGACCACAGCACGTGACATTTCCTAGCTAATCTGCCACCTGTGCAGGCCTGGACTTCAGGGGGATGCCCTCTGGCCAACGCTGGTAATCCCAAGATCTGTGCAGCGCCCACCTCCTGACCACACAGGGGCTGGGCAGCTATCACTCCCAATTTGTAGATGTGGGGGTAACTTGTATCTGTCACAGCACTTCCACTGTACCTTGTCTGTTTCCTCTCAAAGACTGCTGTCTTGAGCTCTGCATCCCAGGCCTGGTGCAGAGTTGGTGCCAGTAAACATGTGGTGGATGAAACGATAGTGGGAGAGCCGGTGGAGAAACTCGTTTGGGATCTTGTTCCAGTGCTCCTGTGCCACCCCAGGCCGGGCTGGCTAGCTTACTGTTTACTCCCAGTGCCAGGCAGGGCCTGGCCCACGGCAAGTGCTCAGCAAACTGAACAGCAGACATACAGCTGGCTGAACAGATGTCCCTCCGTAACACCTCGCCCACATTCCCTCCCACTCCTCTGCTTGACTCAGGGCACTTTTCTGACATACAATATATTTTACTACTTCACTGTATTTTCTCCATCAGAATGAAAGCTCCTTGAGGGCAGGGACTTCTGTCTGATTCCCTGGTAGCTAGATTTGTGCCTGTACAGAGCAGGCATTCAATAAATATTTTTGTTGCAGACTGGCTGGCACAAGTCAATCAGATCTTTGGGGTTTCTGCAGAGTGTGGTACAGGAAAGAGGGAGCTGGAAAGAAACTGCTCCCTGCAACCTCCTCATGTTACTCTTTCCCTGTTGAAAAGTTGGGCAAGGCTGGATTCAGTTTGCTGGGTGATGGGGTCAGTAGGGTGCGGAGGTACCCAAAGCAGCCTTTGGGAAGGTGTACAGGGAGCTGGACTCCTGACTGCTGGCTCCTGGCCTGGGCTGGACCAGGACCTTGAGATAGAACATACACATTTTGGCAAGTCACCCTTCAGTCACCAGCTCCCTGAGGAACCAGAAGAATTTACTCTTCTTGGTTTGAAGGCACTTGGAGGAGGAGGGGCAAAGGGGGCGGGTGGGGGCACGGCTGAACCTCTTCCCTCCCCCAGTCTCCGCCAGGTCCCAGGCTCCCTCTGGGCCCGTCCCACAAAGCCCTGCCCAAGAGCCTCAAAAGCTCAGAGCCCATCTCAAGTAGGGTCCCCGTTTTGGGACCACAGAGCTGGAGTGCCGGGTCCAGCAGAGGTGTGTGACCAGTGGCCCGAGAGGTGCCGTGTCTGACGTGGTGGTTGGCCACAGCAGGCCTCGGGCTGTCCGGGGCTCAGACCTTGGCTGCTGGCCGCTGGGGTGGCTGCTTCTGGAGCAAGGCCAGGGTGTCCCGCTTCTCGACGGAGCGCAGCTGCTTCTTCTTCGCCCGCTTGAGCTTGGCGGGGTTTCGGATCTGGGAGTGGTGGGAGGGGAAGCATGAGTGTGGCTGGAGTTTCCGCCTGGCGCCCCGGGGAAAGGGAGGGGCCTGGGATCGCAGCATGAGAGTTGGGGCCGTGAGGCAGGGGTGCCGAGGCATCTTGGACGCAACACCCACCCTGGGCGGATCCCCACGCAAAGCAACACTCACCACTTGGACCACCTCTGCCTTCCGCTCATTCTCCAGGCGGCGTTTCAGGTTCTCAGCCCGGCGCTGTTTCTTCTCCTGGAACACACAGGGGAAGAGGATTTGAGTCTGGGAGCCGAGGTGGCCCTGGTCTCTTGGGCCCCGGAGGCGAGAGCTGGCAGAATTCCCAGGGAGGAGGGGAAAAGGCCCTCTTATCAGGCTCCAGGTTGTTCCCGGTGGTGTGTGGATGGAGGGCCAGCAAGGAGCAATCTCTGCGCCCATGGGACAGAGGCCCACCGTGGTGGGGAGTTCCTGACTCCACCTGAGAAGGTGGGCACCTGGTCAGGCAGCTGAGGACAGGGGCTTAGACAGGAGGACTGGGGGGCGGGTAAGACATGGTGGCTCCCCACCTGGAAACTCAGACACATGCAGACAGCAGCCCCTCACACTACCCCCTCACCAACTGCCAGGGGAGAAGGGGTGGGCTGGTTTCCTCATTCCCACCCTCTCAACAGCCCTCTTGGAGTCTCCCTCTCTCCCCCTGAGCCCATGTGCCCCTAGAATGTGAGGCCAGGGGTGAGTGCAGGCTCCTGAGGTTCGCCCAGCACGGGGCTGGGAAGTGGGGAGGCTGCAGAGAAGCGCCTCCAAGCTATCCGGTCCCGGTTTGAATCCTGACTCCGCTACTTCCTAAACGGGTGACTTTGGCCAAGCTGTTTAACCTCTCTGTGCCCCAGCCTCCATCTTTAAAGTGAAGATGATCTCGTAAGGTTGTTTTGAGGAACAAGTGAATGAATACAAGTACAGGGCTTGGAACAGCACCTGACCCACTGGGACCACTTAGAGGTTGAGTCTAGATGGAGTGTCTCTTGGGACTGGAAGCCCAGTGCTGTCTGGCTATGCTGACTGCCGTGCTTGGTGGGGCCAGGGCAGGGGTGCAGCTCTGAGGCTGCTGCGTGGTCAGGGGCTTCTCTTGGCTTTAGCAACTCAGGGTAGCAGGGGTGGCCTGGGCCCCTGGGGAGAAAGGAGAAGCGAGACTTAAGCTCCCGTAGTCAGGGGAAGAGCTGGGCTGGGGGCTGGGCAGGGGCAGCTCTGAGGGGGACGGTGACAAGAAGGCTCTCTCTTGCCCAAGAGGGACCCAGGGCCACAAAGGAAGCGAGATAAGGCCTCAGCGCACGGCAGTGGCCACACCATCTGCAGGGCCTCGGCCATAGCTGAGCTGGGGCGACTCAAAGCTGGGGACAGATGACCAAATGACTAGCCCACTGTCCTCCAGTGTCCAGGCTGGGACCACGGCTGGGGGCAAGGTGTGTGACTCCCCCTGTGCCCCTGGGATCACTAGGTGAGTGACCTCCCACTGATAACCCTGGTCCCGGTGTGGTGCTTGCTGACCAATGCCTCCGCCTTGCTTTCTCTGTGTGCTGCCTGAGGGGGCTCCCTGGACACTGAAGAGGTTGGGCGTGAACCTCTAATGGGGCATTTCTGGCCCTGGGCTGAGCGTCCCGGAGAGAAGTGGAGGAAAGCGCGGGCTGTCCATTTCGCTGACGGTGGTAGCCCCTTCTTGGAGAAGGATGGCGATAACACTGGGATGTGGCTTTCCAATCTGTTAGCCTTCCCATCTGTGCAGGTCCCAGGGATGGGACCTTTAAGCCCATCTCACTGAGAGCTCCTGTCACCAGTGAGGGGCGCTGGGGGCTTCTTCCTGGGCCTCCTCCCCGTCCTTGAGCCTCTCACAGAGCCGCAGGCTCAACTGGATGTTCCACTGGGCTTCCCCGCCACTGCAGTCCCAGACTGCACTTCTGCTTCTGCCCAGGCTCCCTGCCTCCCTGGGGCCCTCAGGCTTGAGGATGGCTCTTGGCCAAGTCAGCCTCCCCCGGGGCACGTGTGTGAGCCTCCCACCTCCCAGGCCTGCTACAGCAGACACCCGTTCTGCCCGCCTGAGCTCCCGCCTGAGTGTGGCTGGCCGGCTCCTCACCTGCCGACGCCTCTCCTTCTCCTCCTCCAGGTGCCGGGCAAAGTCCTTGGCCAGCTTCCTCTCCTGCCGTTCCTTCATCTTCCGCTGCCAGGATGTGCGCAGGGGCTTGTCCTGAACCATCTGGGAGAATCTGGACGGGGAAAGCGGGTGCTCGCAGAGTCCGTGGGACGTACCCACGCCCCCTCTCCTCTCAGCTCTGGGCCTTCTCCCCGAAACCCAGTCAGAATCACCTCCCCACCTGCCTGCTTGCTGGGCAGTCGATCCTCCAGGTCTGCAGAAACTCAGGGCAGAAAGGGCTCCGACCACGACGGCTGCCATTTCTTAAGCCCTGGTTACGTGCCTCTGAGGTTGGGACTCTTGTCCTCTCCATTACACAGAGGAGCAAACCAAGGCTTAGAGGGGTTAAGTCATTGCCCAAGGTCACCTTGTGAGCAGGAGTCAGGACTCGAATCTCTGTCTGTGACCACAGAGTCCAGGCACACGGCCTCTGCTGTAAAGTTCTGCTGCTTCTGCCAAGTGCAGTTGCCCTGGGCATGAACACCTCTGGAGATGGGGCACCCTGCCTACGGAGGTGGCCCGTTCCATTTCAGAACAGTGTGAATGGTCACAGCTCTCTGTGATGAATCAGGGGAGGGTGTGAAAATAGAGTAGGCATTCGGGGATATCAGGGAAGCCTTGACTTTCTTAAGAGTGACAGTGACACTATAGTCATAGGGGAAGCGAGACTATCTGTGTAAGAATGCATCCCACAAGGATTTATGGGTGGAATGACATATTTAGGATGTGCTGTAAAATATTCCAGGAAAAAAAAAAAAAGAAGAAAAAAGTGTCGAGGAGCAAGATGACGCTACACGAGTAAAATGTTGAGAACTGGTAAAGCTGGTGATGAGGACATGGGGGGTTCATGAAACCATGCTCTCCCCTTTTCTGTAAGGTCTTTCTCCTGGAACGATTTGAAGCCTGTTCAGGTGTCCCACGGGCCTTTTCTCCTTAGCAGATCCTCTCATAGTGGCCTCTCCACCTCCCCCACCGATTTCTTGACTTCTGAGAGCTCCTGTTCATCCATGTCCATTATATTGTGCCCCAAACTGCCAGAGTAGGTCAGCCAGTCCCACCCCAGCCTCTGAAGGCTGTTGCGCGCAGGGCACAGCCCCCTCCTGTCTATGGAGGAGAGTCTTCTGGGCCGTTTTCCCCGCTTCTTGCTCCACAGGAGTCTAGCACACACAGCCCGGACCCTGACCCCAGACCCGTCCATGTTCAGCCTGACTCTGCCCGCCCCCTTCTCTGACTCTGCCTGCCTCTGACCCCAGCACACCACCCCCTGCTCCTTCTCCCCCTCTCCAAGAGCTCGCTGCTGAAACCTGGTCTTCTGAGCACAGAAGAATGGGGCTGCAGCATGGATTTTCCCTACCCCAAACTGGGGTATGACAACCCAGAAGGGACAAGGCAGTGGGGGCCTGGGCACACACCGCACTACAGGTCACATCCTGCATCTTTCTAGAGCAGTGCTGCTGAGCAGAACTTTCTGTAATGGGGGAAATGCTCTATATCTACGCCGTCCAATAAGGTAGCCACTCCTCACACTGGCTGTTGAGCACTTGAAATGTGGCTGGCGTGACCGAGGAAAAGAATTTTGAACTTTATTTAATTTTAATCAGTTTAAATTGAAATAGCCACATGTGGCTGACAGCTAAGATATTGGGGCAGTTCCATGGCATCAGTCTTACCTGGAGACCCAGCTGCTCTGGGTCTCAGCACCTTCCCGTGTTAAATGGAGACGAGAATCATGCCCATTCCAAAGGGTGGTGGGAAGATTAATCTAGACAAGACTCAAGAAGCACTTAGGACAGAGCTCTGCACACGGTAGGTGCTCAATAAAGGCCACTCTTCAGAGAAGGCAGACAGCACACCCATGCAGCACTGTGCAGAAGGTGGCATTTGGCATGAGCATGGAAGGTGGGGCTGCAGCTTCCCAGCCGGGACTGCCTCCCTCCATATCCCCCCTTTGCTGGGCCACTTTTTGCAACACGAGCTGCCTTCGCCACCTCTGGACTCACTCACCACCCACCGAAGCTGCTTCCTCAAAGATCCCAAACATAATTCCATGGCCCTTTGGCCCTTAGCCACAAGGCCTGCCTGTAGCCCTGAAGGTGTTTTAATTCTACTGCAGGCTCTCTGCTTTCACCCCTGCCCTCCCACAGTCTGTTCACCCCCGGTTCCTCTGCAGAGCCTCAGTTTCCTCATATGTAAACTGAGGAAAATCCTAACACCTGCTGCCTCATAGGGCTGATGTGCGGCTTCAATGCGTGCTGGTCCCTCTGTCTGAAAGGCCCTTCCCGGGGCCAATCCTTACTAAACTCTTACTAAAGTGTCCTATATACTCAGCGCTCGGGAATACTTTTTATCACAAATGCAAATAACTGTAACAGATAACAGTGGATGAAGACCTCACTGCTTTTTATCAAGTACTGCCTGGCTTACTTGCTTCTGCCTCCCTCTCTAGAGAGAGGGCAGGCCAGGGGAAATGTCTGTTGAATGAATACACAAAGGAGATGCTACAGGAGAGGTCCACAGGGAACCTGAGGAGGAAAAGCATCACAGAAATAACCTTTGAGGGCCTGGTCTCACCTTCCCTGGGTCCCAGGCATTTTACCACCTTCTGATTATAGTGACCTGTTTGTGTCCAACTCCCTCTCCAACCCAGGGGCTGTCTCCAGGTCGCACCCCAGCCCTGCCCAGCTGTTCCCCACTTCACCTCTTCTTGGAGCGGTCCTTCCACACCCGCCCCGACTTGGGCTTTCCCTTCGGGATCAGGGGAACCTCATTCTCCTCCTTCAACTTCTTGGACGCTGGGGCCCGGGCTGGAGAACCTTTTCGCTTCTTTGGCCCGAGGCCGTCTCTCCCCGGCTCCCCGGCCGCAGGTGGCTTGCTCGGCTCGCGCTGACCCCGGGGGAAGCCAGGTGACGGGGGTGTCAGCTCCTGTAGCGGCGGCGAGGGCTCCGGACCCGGCGCTGGCTGACCGGGGTAAGGCTCTGAAGATCCTGAGCCCGGCTGCAGCTGATGTCGTGGGGACCCCGGGGCCAGCTCCTCCTTCCTCTGGGCCAACTCCGAGTCCGGTTCTTCTTGGCCCTGGGAGCACTTTGGCGACTCCCCACTTGGCGTTGGCTGTAGTCGGGGGGATTCTGGACTCGAATCCGGCTGTCTTGGGGGCGACACCAGGCCTGGATCTTGCTGACGCCGGGGGGACCCCAGGCCAGGTGGCCGCACACTCCGAGGAGAGCCGGGCTCCCTCGTTTCCTCTGGGTTCGACTCGAACTCCACAAGGGCCCGTCTCGCCCGCAACACTGAAGTGGGACTCTCGGGGGACTCGGGTTTTAGGCCTTCCAGCCGCCGGCTGCGTCTCAGCGGGGTATCCATGCCCCAACCAGCAAGTTCCCAAACCCGAGCCCACGTGCACCCTCTGGGACAACCGGCGCCGGCGTATGACGTCAGGAGCCGCCACGTCTGTGCTGGGCACGAGGAACTGTTGCCTGGGAGGCCATGTTGGTGACGGGCGGAGAGGCGGGGTTGGCAGCCCGAAGGGGCTGGGCTTACTAGGCGCATGCGCAAAGCGCTTGCGCGCATTCCTTTAATTGATGAGCAAGTCTTAGCTTGAAATCCGCGCTTGGCCTTTCTGCAAACACAGGCTCTCAGGGAAAACACAGTGTGCAGGCAGAGAAAGGAAGGGGGACCCATTTCCGGGAGAGAAAAGGATTGGAAAAAGATCCAGGGAGCCCGTAGGCAAGGCTGGATGGAAACTTTGCTCCCATCTCCTGTGCAGTTGGGCTGGGATCCCGCCCTCTTTGGGACTCAGTTTTTTCATCTGTAATATGGGTGATTTGCATTACTTTAGTGTATCTAAAATGATTCTGCTGCCAGAGTGAATGTTACTTGGCGGATCCTGGAGATGGGAAATCACTTAAGTCTTGCGTTATATAAGTTTGCACATCCTTTTCTTCTCGCATTCTGTGCCTAAGTATCAAGTCTATGGCTCTCCCTTTGCAACATTTTCAGCATTGATGCCTGAAGTTGAGGTACCCGTAAGATGCACCCCTTTTGTTCTGTGGCACACCCGGGCCCTCAGCCATGCTGCATACCCTCTCAGGTCCCCCTTCTGCCCCATTTCTAGACACAGGGATTGGATTGTCTCTGAGCTTCCTTTCAGCCAAAGCAGCCGTCTTTGCCCCAGTGTGTGAACCTGCCTCCTCCCCTCCTTTGCGTGAGACCCAGGAGCAGGCTTTGAGTCACTCACAGCAGGAGACTTTCTTGGGAAGAGCATCTTGGAAGTTGCCCAACTACATCCAGCTCTTCTCCAGTGTTATTTTTGGGCATTGGCCCTCAGGGATCTAAGGTCCCTGTCTGGCTGTCTCAGTGGCTTCTTTTAGAAACCTTTGTTTCTCCAGCTGAGTGGTTGTGGGAGGGCCTGGGAAGTTGTCCACGGGTGATCAGGGGGTAGAGGAGGACGGCCAGGGCCTGGTTGCTGAGCACAACCTCCACCTGCTGAGTCACTCTGCCGACAGTGGAGCAGGAGTAAGTGTCAAATGAGGTCCTGCGTGTCTTTTTTTTTTTTTTTTTTTTTGTGAGGAAGATCAGCCCTGAGCTAACATCCGTGCTAATCCTCCTCATTTTACTGAGGAGGACCGCCTCTGAGCTAACATCTGTTGCCAATCCTCCTCCTTTTTTTTCTTCCCCCTCAAAGCCCCAGTAGATAGTTGTACGTCATAGTTGCACATCCTTCTAGTTGCTGTATGTGGGACGCGGCCTCAGCATGGCCGGAGAAGCGGTGCGTTGGTGCGCGCCCGGGATTCGAACTCGGGCCGCCAGTAGCGGAGCGCACGCACTTAACCACTAAGCCACGGGGCTGGCCCGGTCCTGCGTGTCTTGATTGCTGATCAAGGAGGGGGCAAAACCAGAGAAAGCTTCCTGGAGGGTGGAAAAGTGGATTGAGAATGCCTTAATGCCTCTCACTCCTTGGCTGGTGCCACACAGCATCCAAAATGCATCCTGATAACTTTAGCCTGTGAAATCACCTCCCTCCGGGTAAGATGATGGCACATCTTCTCCACTGGACCTCCGTGTCGTCCAAAATAATTGTGCTGAAATCATATATCAGTCCCTGCCTTCCTGGCCCCTCTCAGAGGCTCCACCCGCAGGATCAGCGCCCTCACGTTCCTGGGCCAAGGAAGGCCCTGCACTGAGGTTTCGTCTCAGTCTTCTGCCCAGCAGAGCAGCTTCCCACTGCAGAAGCAGCTCAGACTCCTCCTTGCCCAGCTTTCCAGCCCTCGGTTCCTTAAATTCCCTGACCCTGCCTGGAGACTCCAATGGCCTGCCACTTAGAACCGTGCCACGCTGGACGAGACTGTACGCCACCCCACTGCCACTGCCCTGCTCCGGGTCTCCTTGGCTCCCTGCTTCCTGAACTCCCGTTCTCCCTCAGCTGGAGGGATTGCTCTCAAAGGCCAGTTGGGTTAAATCCTGGCCTTGCTTAAAATGCTTCAGAGGGTAATCTCAGGTACCTGCCAGGGTGGTGTGAGAGAGGGAGACGTCTTACAGACATCCCTCAAATCAGGTGTGGAGACCCTTAATCAACGTGGCATCACGTGAACTTGGCCTGGAACCCTCCACTCCCTCCTAAGCTCAGTTGTCATTGTCACTATAAACAGTGTGCAGGGGCCTAGGGGAGACTCCTGAATTTTTCAGAAAAGCCCAGTGTGGCAGTCACTGTTGGGACTCTGTTCCCTTATACGCCTTTGCTTTCTACTGTAGCCATCCTGGACTCTTTGCCCTTGGGTGGGAGGATGCCAAGGGAGTCTCTAGCACCCCTCCAAGACCCCCGGTAGGACTGAGCCCCAGTTGTCTATGAAGGTCACCTGATCATTCATGCACTCTCTTTTTTTCCCTGTGCCTGACTCACTTTCCCACTCCTTGTGGGTGCTTCTGGGCATTCTCTGAACAGACTATTTGCACTAAAATCCTTGTCTCAGTATCAGCTCTGGAGGAACCCAGCCTAAACTAGTGGGGCGAGCAATTATTGGGCCAGGCCTTCTTTCAAGAGCTCTGGACGTACAAACCCATCTAATCCTCACAACAACCCTGTGAGGCAGGTGCTGTTGTTATGACTCCCCTTTCACAGATAAAGAAACTGAGGCACAGAGAGGCTGGGACACTTGTAAAAGTCACACAGCAAATAAGTGGTGGAGGTGGGATCCATACCGAGGCTGTCTGACCGCAGGACTACAACTCTTTTTTTTTTTTTTTTTGTGAGGAAGATCAGCCCTGAGCTAACATCCGTGCTAATCCTCCTCTTTTTGCTGAGGAAGACGGGCTCTGAGCTAACATCTATTGCCAATCCTCCTCCTTTCTTTCCCCAAAGCCCCGGTAGATAGTTGTATGCCATAATTGCACATCCTTCTAGTTGCTGTATGTGGGACGCGGCCTCAGCATGGCCGGAGAAGCGTTGCGTTGGTGCGCGCCCGGGATCCGAACCCGGGCCACCAGTAGCGGAGCACAAGCACTTAACCGCTAAGCCACGGGGCCGGCCCAGGACTACAACTCTTAAGAGTAAATGTCTCTGTTATCCAGGTAAGGAAGCCGAGGCACAGAAAGGCTAAGGTGCTTGCCCAAGGTCACACAGTGACACATTGAAGGGCCAGGATTACAGTTCCAGAGCTCACATGCTTAGCTGCCTTAAAACTGCCCCTCATGTGGGCCTTGCTCACTCGTTCCTCACACTGATACTGGTCTGTGCACTGGGAGAGGCTGGGTGCCACCTCACCCCGAGGACTGGCTGTGGCTCTGTGTGCATACACACAGGGCAGAGTGTGCTGAATGGGCAATCCCCAGCTTATTTATGCAACTGAGATCTGCTGACTGAAGGAAACCATGCACCACAGAGGACTGAAGATAGGGATCGGGTATTCTTCTCTGAGCCATCCGTCCTCCACGTAGCCAAGGGTGCTGCTGTGAGAGGGTTTGACAGTCCCAGGTGTTGGGGGCCTGTATCCCGTGGTCCTCAGCTCAGCACCAAGATCGGAGATGGGCGGGTCCTGCCAGCCACTAGCAGCACTAACTGAGCCCTTCCTAAGTGCTGGGCCTCTCCTGGTTGCTCGTTTAACCCCCTGGAGCATCAATGCAGGAATGTGATTGCCTGCACCAGCACCCTGCTGGATAAGCATTTGCTGAGTGAGTGGAAGGATGCTCATTACAACCCTCCAGGGCAGGGATGGACATCCCCAGTTTACCGACAAGGAAATCCAATGCCGAGAGAGGTTGTGATTTGGGACAGGGTGACACAAGGAGAGGGTGCAAGGTACAAGGACAGAACTGGAACTCGGGGCTTCCCTGCTCCAAACCCAAGCCCTCACTCTCACATCCAGCAGGCCCAGGATTGGGAGATGGGGGCTGAGGATGTGTAAGGACTTCCTCAGTCTGGGGGGTGCATCTGGTAAATGGGATGTTGCTGAGTGTGGCTGGAGAGAGGGCAGGACCCCGACGAGGCAGAGTTGTCACTGGGCTGGGGCTGAGCATGGCTGTTCTTCATTGGGCCACATGGTCCAGGCTGCCCTCTCTTCCACTCTGAGGTCTCTTAAGTATTTGAACACAATTTTCTTGTAGCTTCCCCAGAATTGTCTTTTATCCAGGCCGAACATCTGCTCCTTCAGCTGTCCCTCCCATGACAACATGGTAACTTTTTGGAAAAGACATCAGTTCTTGATGAGCCTTCCAGAAAGTGGTAACCAGAGCTCCCTCAGGCAGCCAGGGTTGACTGCCCCATGGAAAGCCGAGTAGATTTGTCACCTCCCTTCTCCACGATTCCTGTCAGTGTGGCCAGGTCCCCATCCTCTTCCCAAGGGTGAGCCACCACTTGAAGCCCTCCGTCTGGTTCCAGCTGCTGTTCCCCGATCCTGGACATGAGCTGTTGGCTTTTCTGGACAAGTACAGGATCTGTCATTTAGCCTTACTGCCTTTTTTTTGACCTCTCCGGCAACCCCACTCTCCTCTTTCAATATTGGCTCCCCATTCCTCCTATGTGTGTGTGCACAGCTGCTTCTAGGTACCTCGAATCAGGTCCTACTGAGAAGATGCACCAGGATAAGGGTTATGTCTGTTCTTACCATAAGCACTTATCTTGGAGGTTCATCTTTTCTTTGTGTTCCCAACAGCTCACAGTGAGGTTCAGATCCTCAAGAGGAGGTGGCAGAGACCTCAGCAGAGTGGCTGGGGAATGGATGCGAGTCGAACCTGGGACCCCTGGTGCGAGGCCTCCAAGCTGTTCCCACGGGGCATTGATGGGGTGCAGAGAAGCTGGCTGGATTGAGAAGGGACCTCTTTGCAAAGCTCTGGTGTATGTGCAAAGCTTATCTCCTAATCCCCTCACAGCATCTGCAGGTTTTGCTGAAACAGGAAGGGGGCAGACCTGCTGGCCCCGGAAGACAAGGCCTCTTCCCCTCTTTGGGCCTTTGCCAGCCTCCATCATATGTTCCCCTGGCCTGAGGCAGGCCAAAGAAGGGGTGGGGGTTGATTGGGAAATGCACACCTGTGCCAGATGGGAGGTCGATACCCCAAGAAGAGGGGCATGGTAGCTCATACCCCATCTCACCCTCACCCCAATGTGTCAAATAGCAATATTTCTCAAACTTTGATGAGCATCAGAATCATGGAGGGCATGTTAAGACACAGATCTGGGCCCCAACCCCAGAAATTATGATTCACTGGGTCTTGGGTGGGCCCGAGATTCTGCATTTCTACAAGCTCCCAGGTCATGCTGTTGCTGGTCCGTGGACCACCACACTTTGAGGAGCAGTGTCCTGCAGGAGGGAATGAGTGATGCATGAAGAGCTTACCTGCTTCACTTCCCATCCAGGGCAGGAGCTGAGTTCACCATCTTCCTATCGTTTATTTATTCACCAAGAATTTATTAAATGTTTACTCTATGAGAGGCACTAGTTGTCCAGCAAGGGACAGGGCAGTTCTCATCCCTACTTCGAGGCACAGATATTAAACTTGTATCTCAAAACTGTCCTTTGAGGAAAGCTGAGCAGGAATTAGTGTTCCTATTTTACAGATGAGGAAATAGCATCGTAGAGAGGTTACATGACTTGCTGTAAGTCACACAAATGTGAAGTGGCAGAACTTGAACTCTGGACTTCTCAACCCAAAATCTGGCTGCCATCCCCTGGCTGTGTGCCACCCCAACTTCATGGGGTTGGATTGAGGTGGTGAGGCTACAGACCCTGGACATGTGTCAGTGGGTGACAGCTGGGGCCTTCATCCTTATGTATGGAAGGAGAGCTTGACAGCCAGACACACCGTCCCACGCCCACACACACTACTCTCAGTTCCTAAGACCTGGATAACTACTGAGTTTCACAGTGAGTCACTTCCTCTCCCTTACTCCCACTCACTAATACCCCTCCTCTCATTTCCTCTAACATTTGGTTTCCCCATGGCTCTGGCTCATCCTCAGTGCGACCTCTCCTCTGGAGAGGGTCGTCTCCGCCAAGCAATATGGCAGCCTCGTCTCCATGGCAACCGTTGGAGACCTTGCCTTGGTGACTAAGGAGCAAATATGAGGCCCTTTTCCTGAAGCATGGACCAACTAGGTCCCTGGTTTGAGGGTGGGAATCTGCTGGCCCTGTGGCAGGGAGAGCTTTTCTTTTTCCACCTCCACACACTCCAGTGATGGCCTAAAACTGGCCCCAATCTGATTGAGCTGGGTGGTAGAACACCAGGTTGGTGAGATGTGGTTTCCCTTGAGTCAACAGTCTTTTTTTAAAATATTTTTATTTTATTTATTTGTTTATTTAATTAATTAGTTAATTAATTTATTTATTGGTGAGGAAGATTCCCCCTGAGCTAACATCTGTTGCCAATCTTCCTCTTTTTGCTTGAGGATGATTGTTCCTGAGCTAATGTCTGTACCAGTCTTCCTCTACTTTGTATGTGGGTCACTGCCACAGCATGGCTTGATGAGTTGCGTAGGCCCATGCCCAGGATCTGAACCTGTGAACCCCTGGCCACTGAAGCAGAGTGCGCGAACTTAACCACTATACCACTGGGCCAGTCCCCCTTGAATCAACAGTCTTGTTTCTCTGTTCTCATGGAGCCTCTAGAACCTCAAGCTCCCTGGGTACAGGATGGAGCAGCTGCTCCCAGAGCCCACTGGATCAGCCAGGGTCATTCTTCTGGATCTCACGCTCAAGACTTGCTCTACCAAAGGACAATTATAGAAACCAACTGATCATTTCCCCCAAAAGGACCGTTCATATGCTTATAAATTTAAAAACATGATTTATGGTAAATTTTAAGGACGTGAAAATTATGGCAATATTGATGAAAAGACATTTTATTGTAGTGGATTAAAAGACCACAAAAATATATGAATGCCACTGGTAGTTTAAATGATAGAGATTCTGTCCAGAGTGGCTACCAAGAGTGGAGAGCATAAATTATCTCGTTTAATTCTCACGGCGACCCCATGAGGAAGTTGATCCTGGTGCCCTGGTTTTTAGACATGAAGGAACTCGTCCAAGGACAGACAGCTGGTAAAAGACTGAGAGAGGATTTGAATCCAGAACTCTGCCTCCAAAGCATGTGCATCTTTACCCACAGCTCTCTGCCTCTGTGTTTTATGCACTTGACCCAAATGAAGAATAAGTCCTTTCTTTAGCCTAGGCCTAATTTTCCATTCTTTAAAAATAAGGTACAAGGCAGAAATTTCAGGTGGTTAAGAGTGCCTCCCATACACAGCAGGAGCTGATCAATCAAAGGATTGTTCTGCTGCTCTTTTATTATCTGTTCAAACTAAAACATTACACAACACTCAGATATTATCACTCTCTGCTTGAGTGATTTTTGCTCTCTGTTTGCAAGATGACTCTGGGTTTATCTAGATAACCCACTTTTTTTATTTTTTTGAAAATTAGACACAGAAGGTGTAGGAGATTGCATTTTCTAAAGTTGGCTGCAGCAGTATCTCTCATCCACATGTTCTTCCTCCAGTGTGACCTTGACACCCCTTCCCTGGAGTAGTGGGGTCTATGTCCCACCCCCCTGAAACCTGGATGGACCTTTGTGATTGCCTTGGCCCAAAGAGTAGGGCAGAACTGTTGCTATGTGACTTCTGAGGCTAGATCTTAAGAATGCCATGTGTTTCCACCTGGCTCTCATGGGATGCTCACCCTTGGGACCCAGCCATGTTGTGAGGAAGCCCAAGTCATCCCATAGGGAAACCACATGGAGAGGCCAGTGAAGGTGTTCCAGCTGATAGCCCAGCTGAGGTCCCATCTGACAACTCGCACCATGTGCCGGGCATGAGTGAAGATGCCTACAGATGATTCTAGCCCCCACCTGTCAGGTCACTCCCAACTTTGAGTCTTCCTAGCAGAGGTCCCAGAAATCATGGAGCAGAGACAACTCCTCCCCACTATGCCGTGTCCAAATTCTATGCCGCAGAATAATAAAATGGTTGTTTTACATCACTAAGTTTGGGGATTGGTTGTTATGCAGCAAGAGTACTTGGAACAGAAGGCATTTGCTCAGATAGTCAGGTGTCTATCTCAAGGGGGAAGGTCTTGTGGCCTTTTATTCACCCTTTCCTGGGGCCGACATGATTGGCAGGGATGGCACCCAATCATAGCCCATAACTTCATCAGAGGCAGATTGGGTGGGCAAGCTTCCTTGTTCTTTAGTCACCATACATTAATATATTTTACTTGCTTACTTGTTTATCGTTTATTTCCCACTGACTAGAATGTCTGTTCCCCGTGGACAGGATTTTTTTCCTGTTTGTTACTATCTTCCCAGAACCTAGTCCTTGGTACTTAGTAATTACTCAATAAATAATTATTGAATGAATGAGTGAATGAAGATGAAACATCAAGGGGGCACATTTTTTTTTTTTTTGTGAGGAAGATCAGCCCTGAGCTAACATCCGTGCTAATCCTCCTCTTTTTGCTGAGGAAGACCGGCTCTGAGCTAACATCTATTGCCAATCTTCCTCCTTTTTTTTTTTTTTCCCCAAAGCCCCAGTAGATAGTTGTATGTCATAGTTGCACATCCTTCTAGTTGCTGTATGTGGGACGGGGCCTCAGCACGGCGGGAGAAGCGGTGCATTGGTGCGCTCCCAGGATCCGAACCCGGGCCGCCAGTAGTGGAGCGCGCGCACTTAACCGCTAAGCCAGGGGCCGGCCCGGGGGCACAATTTTTGATAATGTTTTCTCAAGAGAATTTTGTTAACATTACCGTGTTTTAGTTCTTATGGTAATGATACATCATTTTCTGGACAATGGCAAGCTCACATTGTGGAGGGAATCTTTTGAAAATCATAGTAGAGGGCCGGCCCCCATGGCTTAGCGGTTAAGTGTGTGCGCTCCGCTGCTGGTGGCCCAGGTTCGGATCCCAGGCGTGCACCGACGCACCGCTTCTCCGGCCATGCTGAGGCCGCGTCCCACATACAGCAACTAGAAGGATGTGCAGCTATGACATACAACTATCTAGTGGGGCTTTGGGGGAAAAAAAAATAAATAAAAATTATAAAAAAAAAAAGAAAATCATAGTAGAGAATGGACTAGAAAAGAGAAGAAAATAGTTAGAGACAGTTAAAAGAGGAGTTAATAGTTCATACTTAGGAATAGATAAGAGTCCCAACTTTTTCTTGAAAAAAGGAAAAATAAATCATTAAATATATGATGAGTCGTGGGGGGACTTCAGGTCTATGCTTAGGAGTTTGTTCAAGGAATTTGTTCCTGAACACTCTAAAGGGATTTAGGATCAATCAACAAATAAGAATTGATTCAAGCAAGCTTTCTTTGTTGCCTGGCATGTGCCGGGTGTCACAGGGACCACAAACAAGTGTAAGATGGGGATGCTGTCCTCAAACTATGTTGAGTCCAGCTGGAGACACAAGAGTGAAGTCTGTGAGACAGCCAGCTCAATAAGGCAAGCTAGGCCCAGGGGCAAAACTGATAGGGTTTCACCAGCTGCGGCTTCTGAGGGTGAGAGGATATCAGAGGATTTCCTGGAGGAGGCAGATCCAGGTAGGCAGCTTCCCCAGGCACTGACTCACAGGAACAGTGAACGACCACAGAGATTCATCAGAAATCTGTGGCTTGTTAACTTGTTAAATCTACTTGTAGATTCTCCCACAGCTGTTGGAAAGGAAATTAGTGTCCTTTTGCCAAAATACCCTTAAGTAAATAATTAAGTACGTAAGTAGATAACACTGTTAAATAGAATGAGAAACCTCTTCTCGCTAGCACTGGCTAGGGGTATTTTTGTGATGTTGTCTTGACATGAGTACAGCCATGTTTGGCGGCTCCGTTGACCTACAGCCACCAGCACAAAAAGAAATATAAAAGCTGCTTTCTGCGTGGTGGGAACTGGCCCTTCTCTCACGGAGGGAGTTGCAAGTTGTAACATTTCAAGGCTCTTGGAGCGTCGTAGCACGGGATGGACTGGCCATCTGTGCCGGGCTGGGACGATAACCAAAGAGAACAATGCACATACACAGCTACTGGGCTGGGATGTTAGCCAGGGGGCTCAGTGCACGTACGCCACTGATAACCATTTTGTGCATGGGAACACTAAATGCTTGCTCTGCAAACTCTGTAATTGCTTACTCTGAAAATTACTGATGGTATAAAAACTGCTGGAAACTGAGACCCGGTCAGAGTTCCACCTGTGGAAGGGACTCCTTGCCCAGGACGTGTGATCCTTGCCCAGCCGCGTCGATTGACAGGGCTCTCCCGGCAGTGGGGCGTGGATGTTGTGAATAATTGATTTGATGTGAAGTAATTGATTTGATGTGAAGTAATTGATTTGATGTGTTCTTTTTTCGGTCAACCTGGTGTTTCTCTTTCAGGTTGATTTGTGTCATTTCTCTTCAGCCGATGTGGGTGTTTTCTCTTTCCAGTCGGGCTGATGTTTTTTCCCTTTTAATACTTGACCTATTTGGATCTGTTTGCAGACTATCGCCTTTACTATCCTCTATATAATAAAATATACCTTCAGTCCATTTGTTTGGAGTGGAAAGTGTCTTTTACGTCTCCGATCGAATCCCTGAACCTCTCATGACAGATGTTGCATTGCAAGTTGCTGCATCCACTGGCCTGTCCAGCCCCCAGACCAGCCAGCTGGCAGCCTGTGGAGGAAGCATCGCTGGGCAGCCCAGATTCTGATGCCAAATAACGCACAGCGAAGGGCTGTTTACCAAGAACGTATCTACAGGCCATTAAAACGTCTCCTAAAAAGCTGTTTCATTGCGAAAGGAAACAACAGAGAGAATGACAACTACAGCAGAGTAAGCCATGGACACCTGAAAACAAATGGTAAATATATTTAGAACAAGACTTGTTATGGTTCCCTCAGCAAGTCACCTCCGCCATTTGTAAAGGAGGGTGAGTAATTTCTCCAGTGTTGAGTGAGAGAAGAACCAGGAGAGGAAAGATAATTGCAAATAAACTAGAGTTCGAGTTGGTGCATATAGTCTATTTCCATTTGTAACATATGGAAAGAGGGTTACAATTTTTATTAATGGGAAAATGATTTCTTCCCATCCTCACTAAGTTAACATTACACAAATATTGGAAGATGATCAATTTGGATGGTTTTTAGCCTGCCCTGGGTGCCCAAGTCTTTCTTTTTTTTTTTTTTTTAATGAGGAAGATTAGCCCTGAGCTAACATCTGTGCCTATCTTCCTCTATTTTATCTGTGGGACACCTGCCACAGCATGGCTTGATAAGCAGTGTGTAGGTCTGTGCCCCAGATCCAAACCCGTGAACCTCAGGCTCCTGAAGTGGAGTGTGTGAACTTAACTGCTATGCCACTGGGCCGACCCCCAGGTGTTTCTGATCTGCCCTGCAGGCAGGATGATTTCTGCCAGGCCACATGGTCCTGTTGGTGAGATAAGATTAATAAGACATGTGGAATGATTTTAGAACCTCCCAGAGGCCATGATTAGTGCCTGGAGCCAGGGGACCTCAGGGGGACCACCACTGGAGGAGAGAGTGTCAGTGCAAGAGCCCAGCAAGGCACCAGCTTGGTGTCTGTGTCCTGTGACTTTCCTGGCTGTCCCCTCCGTGACCAATTCTGTTTCATTCTGCAAAGAAATATCTTTCTGGGTGCAGACTTGAGCAGAGCTTCCCCCACTGGCACCAGCAACCTCAGTGGGTGCTCAAGTTCAGCACTCAATGCCATACCACCACTTGGTGGCCTCTCGTCCTATGTCTCTGGGGCTTTCTGTCTGTAGAGATCGACTTTCCCAGGGTCTACAGTGACCTGATAATTTATCATCCAAAGAGGAGCTTTTGTTTAGGTGGGATCCTGGACACCGGGGGCAAACTAGATCTGAGCCAAGGACATATTGTCACTCTATTTTGTGCCTCCCAGGTACTGGGGTGTGTATCCTATAATCTGCTCTCACGTGACAGAAGCGGGTACCAGAAAGCGATGCTCTTCTGAACGTCCAGCAGTAGATCAATAGTACCCTTTCTCCTCCAGGGCGAAGCATCTGGCCCATGCCATCTCACACTCAGTCTTGGATCCTTTGGATTCAGTGATACACTGAGCATTAGCATAGCTGGCTCTGGAGTCCAACATTCTCGGCTCTGCCACAACCCAGCTGTGTGATTGGGGGGTGATTACTTTACCTCCTCAAGCATTAGTTCCCTCTTGTGGGAAATGGGGAAAAGATTGGTACCTATGTCACAAGCGTGTGGTGAGGATGGACTGAGATATGCGTGTAAAGACCTTTGATGGGGCCGGGCACACTCTCAGTGCTGGTGCATGATGCTGTGGACTGTATCAATGATGTCATTGACATCACTGGATCCATCAGAAGTTCTTGACATCAAACACTTGTTCCCTCACACTGGTGGACGTTTCAGGCAAAACAGGTGAGCCCTACAAACTTTGGCTCTGTTTTATTGAAGGATTTGGGATGTGATATTTAGGGCAAGGGCTAGCCTCCACCTCCTCTGCGGGGATAGGACTTTGGGGGTGCCCGCAGCTTCCCTTTGGGGTCTGCTGAGAGATGAGGGGTCTCTGTGTCCTGGAGGCCTCATATAACAGGCTGGAGCTGCAGCAGCAGTGATGGTAGGCTCACCTGGAGTCCTAGTGCATAGGGGACAGTGACATGCATGGCCACATTTGGGGACAGCCTGGGACAGGAAAGAGCCACATACCTGTGGTCTGCATCATCCACCCTGGGTTGAGCTGCAAGGGTGTGGCCATCCCTGTCTCCTCAGCCCACTGCCTTGCCCTAGTCCAGGACTCCCACGTCCTCCTTGGATGTACAAGGGACTCCCAGTGGGTCTTCTCTGAGTGGCCAGGAGCTTTGGAATCAGGCAGACTGGGCTTGAAACCCAGGTGTGCCCTTTAGTAGCTGTGTGTTCTTGGGTAAGTTACTTAATGTCTCTGAACCTCTGTATCCTCAGTGAGATGGGGATAATGAAAGTGTCCACCTCACAGGGTTGTTGTGAGCTTTAAATGATTCAATATACGTAGAGTGTTTATCACAGTGCCTGGAAGACAATAGCAAATGGGAATAATAATAATATATAACAATATAATTAATATTAATATATTGTATATAATATATATAAATAATATGTATAACAATTATTATATAATTATTTGTTACTATTATTATTTATTATTTTTGTTATTACTTCTGTCTTGGCCCCTTCCAGTGTATTTCCCATACTGCGGCAGAGATATCTTTCTGAATCATGGATCTGATCCTGTCCTCTCCCTGCTCCAGATCCTTCAGTGGCTCCCTACCACCTCGAGGATAAAGTCCACCTCCGTGGTGGAGCCAGGGATGACCTGGTCCCAGCTGGCTGCTCCCCTCCTGCCCTTACATCTTACCCTCTGATTTGACTGGTGCATCTCTTCCCTCCAGGCCTCAGCGTGTGTGTCCCTCTTCCTGAAGCACCCTGTTCCCCTTTGCCTGGCTGGCTTCCATTCCTTTTCCAGATCCCAGCTTTGGGTCACTTCCTCAGGAGACCTCTGTGCCATATTCCACTCTGGGATCCCCCAAGCACTGAGAGTGGCCGGGTTCCTAGTTACCCCCTCTAGAGGGCGAGCTCTGTGGGGACAGAGACCACTGTGCCCTCCCCTGTCTCTCAGCACTGGCGTCTGGGCAGAGTGGATGCTCAATACATTTTGACCATGAGGATCGCTCCACCAGGATCTCTCCCAAGAGAATCTGTCAGAGAACACAGATTCCACCTCCTGTGACTCCACCAACTTCTGTGGAGAGTGGGGTATAACACTGTGGGAGGTGGGATGCCTTGGCCAGGGGTAGGTGGGTGCTGTGATGATTAATTTTATGTCTCAATTTGGCTGGGCCACAGTGCCCAGATATTTGGTCAAACATTATTTTGGATGTTTCTTTGAAGGTGTTTTTGGGAAGAGATTAACATTTAAATCAGTGGATTTTGAGTAAAACAGATTGCCCTCCATAATGTGGGTGGGCCTCATCCAATCAGTTGAAGGTCTGTATAGAACAAAGACTGACCTTCCCCTGAGCAAGAACGCATTCTTCCAGCATACTGCCATTGGACTGGAACTGCAACCTCAACTCTTCCCTGAGTCTCCAGCCTGCTGGCCTCCTCCATCAGATTTTAGACTCACCAAGATTCCATAATCACATGAACCAATTCCTTAAAATAAACTTCTCTCTCTCTATATATATACATATATACACACACATGCATGCATCCTGTTGGTTCTGCTTCTCTGGAGAATCCTGACTAATACAGGTGGGGATGAGGAGGTGAGTGGAGATGAGCATGGACAGCCTCATGGCGGTGAGGGAACTGAGAGAGTGGGGATTTTGGTGGCTGCAGTGAGTGTGAAACATTGAGGAGAGGGGACAATGTCCCCAGAAGGACTCTGGGATGCTTCTGTGTGGCAGGTGGGGTGAAATCTGTGGGTGTCCCCTTAGGAAAACCTACCGTAAAGTCTTCCCAGTTCCTCAGGGCTTCTTGAGTCAGGCTTTTTGGCTCTGGCTCTCACTTGGGGTAAGTTTGTTGAATGAGTAAGTGAATGCACTGCCAGAGTTGGAAGGACCCTTTGAGACCTCATAGTTCAGCTCCCTCATGTTTCAGAGGAGGACACTGAGGCACGTCAGCCAAGAGGGAAGAAGAGGTCTTCCAAGAGGAATTCTAGGGCTTTCCTTACCTGAGGGCACATGTGCAACTTCACGTGCATCCAGCAGCTCGCGAGTTTAGCTTTTATTTTGCTTTAAAGGCTTTTCTCTCTGCTACAATTTTTAGGGTTGCTCAAAGATTCTCCCTGAGCCCCCAAAATATGGAAAATTGGTAAAGATGATGAAAAACGAACCTTCTGAGGAAGGATATCCTCTCACTCCTTCCTCACCCAGCGTCTGTTTGCAGCTCTTTCCTTCCTTTGATGAAAATAATGCAACAATTACAGTTTTGTATAAGAATATTTATGCTGGGCCAGCCTGGTGGCTTAGCGGTTAAGTGAGCGCACTCTGCTGCTGGCTGCCGGGGGTTCGGATCCCAGGCGCGCACTGACGCACCGCTTCTCCAGCCATGCTGAGGCCGTGTCCCACATACAGCAACTAGAAGGATGTGCAACTGTGACATACAACTATCTACTGGGGCTTTGGGGGAAAAATAAATAAATAAAATTATTAAAAAAAAAAGAATATTTATGCTCAGATTGCTTACCACCTCTAACTTGTCTCATTGGACATTTTTCTGTCTGAGAGTTGCCTGGGTTCCTTGGGTGGGAGTGGATGGAATGTGTCATAATTTTCCCATCCATGTTCATGAAAATATTTTACTTAATGGCTTTTCACTTAGCAGCAGTCTTCAGGACCAAATTCGAGTCATTAAGTGAGAAACAGGCGTCTACTCCCGCCCACTCGTCTATCTACACATGTGGACATGACCTGCCCAGGGTCCCCAGACGTGCACACACGGAGAAGATATGCAGCTTTAGTCTCTACACCCAGACAGGTGTGACCATGGCCACATGTCAACCTTTTATTGATAGCAAAGCAGCAATGTCGAGGAGTGTTTCCTAGAGACCAAGAGCAGGCCCCTGTCTCCAGGTGTGTGTGCGTGTGTGAGTAAGGCGCTGGTGTAGTGATCTATGGAGTGAAGCATGATGAAGGGAGGGCCAACCCAGTAAAGACAGGCCTGGGGGAGACAGCAGAGCCTTGGAGAGGCCAGGCTCTGGAGAAGGGTCCTCGGAAGGCCACGTTGAGCTCACTTCCCAGGGACAGCAGAAGCTTTGGGCCCGGGCGGCGGCTGGGGGCTGCTGTACCTGCTGTGATGTGCTGTAGCCATGGGCTCACCCTCAACTGGGTTCAGTACTAGAGTCGGGAGAGGAAGGAAGAGCCAGGCTACTTGCCTTCAGTTTGCCCAGAAGCCCATGGGATCCCACCATCCCTTCAGATCCTTCATTCCTGCTTCCCTGTGACCCAGGCTTGCCCTCGGCAGACCTAGCAGTGGTGGCCTGAGCCCCCAGACCATGTGTTTGGGCTGAATCCTTCCTGTAGCCACATTAGTTCTTGGGGAGAAGGTTGCCCAGCAGTCATACCTGGATTCTGGAGCTGGCTGTGACCTCAGCCAGGTCACCTCGATTCTGAGGCTTACTTTCCTCATCTGTAACATGGGTCACAATCCCTTTCCTGTCCTGCTCAGGCCTGTCATGAGGGTCAGGGGAACAAGCTGGTGGAAGCCCCTTGCCAAGGCGAGCTGCATAGCCATCCTCTACAGCATGTGTTAAGCTACAGACTTCAGCCAGGACCCAGGGGTGTCACCCTTCTGCTCTTCCTTCCTGTGGCATCTGCTGTCACCACCTGCGTCTGGCCTCACCACATGGCTGTTGTCCCCAGTTGGTTTTACATTGGTGCTGAGCTTTAAGCTTTTGTAAACATCTTCTCCAGCCCCCTCCCCTGTTCTCATGGGGTCCTCAGAGCAGCATCCCCCAGTGTAGATGCAGGGAGGCTCGCCATGGCCACCGCACAGGGCCCCCCAGTGTAGATGCAGCGGGGCTCGCCATGGCACCACACAGGGCCCCCCAGTGTAGATGCAGCGGGGCTCGCCATGGCACCACACAGGGCCCCCCAGTGTAGAGGCAGCGGGGCTCGCCATGGCACCACACAGGGCCCCCCAGTGTAGAGGCAGCGGGGCTCGCCATGGCCACCGCACAGGGCCCCCCAGTGTAGATGCAGCGGGGCTCGCCATGGCACCACACAGGGCCCCCCAGTGTAGATGCAGGGAGGCTCGCCCCATCCATTGCACATTGGGTACAGGAGGGCAGGCATCTGTCTCCTATCCTCCATCCTCCCTGCTCTTGCTGTCCCTCGTCCCTTTACCTACCCTGTCCAGGGCCTGGGGACAGAGTGAGGGTGCACCTATCCTGTCCCACAGACACCTTGCTGAAGCACTCACTAGCCAGGTATAGGAGAAGGTGCCTAGAAGCCCAGGAAGGTGGACGAAGAAGCGATGCCCATCTCCAGGACAGAGAAGAAAAGCAGCATTGCCGAGAGACCCTTCCAGGGCACTTGGAAAGCAGCAGCAGGAAGCCCCTCAGTCTGCACCCTGGCTCGGAGTGGGAGGGGCTGCCCCACGTCCTGGGAGTCAGTCAGCAGATCTGACCGGGAAAGCACACGCCACACACCCGGTACTGGGCTGGAAACTGGTACAGGGATGGATAAAGGAGAAGAAGAGGAGAGGTGAGTCATCAGTCATCATTGGGCACCTGCCATGTGCTCACTTAAATCTCCATGGCTTTATTAGGGAGGTACTATTATTAGCCCCATTTCACAGAGGATGAAACTGAGGTTTGGAAAAACTAAGGTACTTGTCCAAACCTGCACACCTGGTAAGCTTCAGCTGGGATTCAGACACAGCTGTCCAGTGCCAAGTCCCATGTGATCAGCTACTCAGCCAGATTGACTTCCAAGAGCAAAAGTACAGAGGTCAAGTAAGAAAATACACAGAGAAGCATCTAGTGTATTTGGCATCGAGTCATTGGTGACCTCCACTAGAGGGCTGAGATGCAGGTGGGAGGCAAGAAGGTGGAGACAGTGAGAGGTTCTTGGCTGTGAAGGGGGAGAGAGAGAGGACCACAGTCAGACAGAGCTGCAGAGTCTCAGAGCCTTCAATTTATGGAGCCAGAGAGGAGGGAGGGGCATGGGTGGAGGAGAGAGCCTGGGAGGGTGGAAGCCATGGAGAAGGGTAGGGAGGGGGGTCTAGGAGGAAGGATTAGTCCTCTACCGACAAGGAAAGCACAGAAGGGGCTGTGTGAAGGTTCAGGTAGGTTTGAGGTCATGGGCAGGATGCCAAGTCTCTGGCTGTCCAGCTATCCCAGGCTGTGGGGGAAAGTCTGGGGTCATGGGCAGTAGGGTAGCTGAGATGCTTAGCACAGGGCAGCAGTGGATGGTTTCCTGCCACTGGCACCTGCATGGTATCTTGGACCCAACTATGAAGGGTAGCGCAGCTCCCTTCCCAGTCCATCCCTGGGGCATGAGCAGATGGAACTCGACCCCCTTCCCCCCGCAGTGTTCCCACTCCTATTCACATCCAGGGGCCATGGTAGTGACATCACCCCACAGATCTGACCTGGACCCCAGTCAGGCAATGACGAGACTCCCCGATGAAGCCCAGTGTCTTTGGCTTCACAGTCTTCCCAAGGTCCACTCACCCTGTATTCTATGGAGGGAGGGGGGTGCCCTCAGTAGAGGCGACAGGCTGGAGTCTCTCACTCCATAAGTGTTCCCTATACCAGTCAACGCAGGAAAAGCGAGTTTACTGGTAAGAGCCTGGAGCAGACAGATCCGAAGCCCAGTTCTGCCTCAGGGACTCTGTAGGTGTGGGACCTTGAGCTAATGGATAAAGCAATTCAATCCCATTCCCCAGCTCCCACTTTGGTAAACGGGGGAGTAAGAAGATGTCTCTGGGGAGTTGTTGCCAGGATCAGTGGTGCACCAAAGTACAGGTGCTGGTTCTCTGGCCGTTTCCTTTCTCCACATTTTGGGCCTGGGGCACCCACCTGGGCATACCTGCTGCTGGCGGCCAGCTGCACCACGAAAGCATGCATCCTGAGGCCCGCACACAGCCAGCTGACCAGCCCCGTGCTGACCTTCATCTGCCAAGGAGACCAGAGCACCGTCACTACCCAGCCAGCAGGGGAGGGTGCTGATGCCATAGGAGTCACAGTCTTCCTTCATGAGCTTTTGATCTGAGAAGGACCGCTGACTTGCCCTGGGGGGCTGGGAACCAGTTACTGGAGGTGAGAAAGACATCTTTGCTCTGACTGCTGGATCCATGGGCTACAGACACCAAGAGCTGCTGCTGGCCCATAGAAGCCGTCAGCCTTAACGGCCAGAGGACTGCTCAGTGGTGGTGGCCCAGGCAGCACACGTGGCCACTTCTTCCTCCTGTGCCCACGGCAGACAACACTAATCAGTCCTTGCAATCCATGAGGGTTGGCATCAATATAAGAGCTCTTTGCTACCTGTTGTGCATTGAATTGTGTCCCTTGCGAAAGATATGTTGAAGACCTAACCCCTGCTACCTGGGAATGGGGCTTATTTGGAAATAGGGTCTTTGAAGATGTAATCAGGTTCGGATGAGGTCTTACTGGATTAGGGTGGGCCATTAATCCAATACGACCAGTGTCCTGATCAGAAAGGAAGAGGCACACAGTGGGAACGCCTTGTGACAATGGAGGCAGAGGTTGAAGTGATGTGGCTACAAGCCAAGGATTGCGAAGGAATGCCAAGGATTGCCAGCAACTGCTGGAAGCTTGGAAGAGGCAAGCAAGGATTTCCCCCGAGAGCTTCCAGAGAGAGCCTAATCCTGCCAACACTTTGATTCAGGATTTCTGGCCTCCAGAATTGTGAGACTATGAATTTTGGTTGTTTTAACCCTCCAGTTTGTGCTAACAATTTCTGGCAGCTCTAGGAAATGAACACACCATCCCACTTCCCTAGATTCAAAATCATGGCTCTGGCCCATGTTGCTCAGGAGAGACAGGATAGATCTCCTCCGAAGCTCTGACCCGGGAGGCCCAGCAAGGTTAATGCTATATAGCTCTGCATTCAACCTATCCCATCAGGGGCAACTTGGTGGCCGTGGTGAGGTCCAGGTTGTATTGAAGGCATGGAACACTGGGGCATTTATCTGACTCGCATAGGTGAGGGGGCTCCCACAGGGAGGAGGGTGGTCAGGAGTCCAGACCGCAGGAAGGTAGGTTTGAGGGCAAAAGCCCCTCCTCACCCTCCTGTGGAAAGGCTCCCACAAGGCTTCACCTTCTTATGAGGTTTTCCAGGACAGGCTGTGCCCGGAGGCAGAGGCGATGGCTGAGAACTCATCCCAGGAATTGTGCAATTTGCTGCCATGATCAGGGTGGCTGCTCCTGCAATGAAGAACTCTGTGCACAGAGAGGCAGGAGGATTTACTGGCCCTGAGAACCCAGGGGTGGCTCCGCCTCTGAGTAAAACAGTTGTGCTGGAAAATTTGCTGTCTGGGAAGGACTTATCCCAATGGTGGAGGTCTATGGCTCATCACAGCGTGGCCACATAACAGGGAGGAATGGGGCATATGGCAGCAGAGAAGAGCATGAGGCTCTGCTGAGCTCGGTAGGACAGAAGCACAGCAGGTGGCCACTAAGGACTCCTAGGTACCTGGTCCAGTACTCCTCAAACTTTATGAGCATATGGGTAGCCAGGAGTGCTTGTTAAAGTGCAGACTGATTTAGCCAGTCTAGGGTGGGGCCAAGATTCTGCATTTCTAACAAGTTCCCAGGTGGTACTGCTGGTCCGTGGACCATGCTTTGAGGAGTGAGGGACCAGTCTCTCAATTTGAAGACGAAGAAACTAAGGCTGAGACAAGGGAAGCAACCTGCCCAATCACAGGGCTGGTTAAGTGATAGATCTGGGTCTGGAAACCAAGTCTGTGACTCTAAGTCCTGGTAGGTACGAGTAAGTGGTGGGGAACTCCATGAAGTTCGGGGCAGCAGCCAGGATATGCCCACAGCTGACATGAAGCAAGCCAGTAATGATCTGCAGGGCCTGGGAGGTGGGAGTGGGGGTGAGCTAATGCCTCAGTGGTCCCTGGAGGGGCTCTGTCTCCCAAGGACTTAAAGGGCTGAGCTGAGCAAATTTTTGTCCAGATGCCACTGCCAAATGGGATCTTAGACAAACTCCCCATCTGCCTCCTCACTTGGCAGTGGAGGAAGCAGAGACCTGGAAAGAATGGGTCCCTTGCCAAGCTCACCCAGGCAATAGGTGCAGACCCAGGCCTCCCATCCCTAGCTGGGCACCAGAGGTTTGTAGAACTCTAGAAATCTTGGGTTAGGACCATCTTTGGCATCCAGCCTAGACCTCCATCATGAGATGTTATTATTAATTAGTAATTTTAGTTGCCTCCAAGGTGCCAGGCTCTGAGGGTGCTATGCACTCTGTGCATTGAACCATTTTGCTATTAGAAGACCGGGAGGGAGGTGCCCTCATCACCACGACTCAGATGGGAAGTGAGCCTCAGCAGGCTAAGTCACTGGCCCAAGGTCGCCAAGCTGGCACCTGAGCATGTCTGTGCCCAAGCACAAAGCCTGTGCTCCTGACCCTCTCTGTACTGCATCTTCAAGCATCCCGGTTGTTCAATTTCTCCTTCTAGAACACTGGGTTGACTCAGCCTAGGTTGACTGCCCAGAGTTTGTGGTCATTTATCCCAAGGTATAACCAGCTTCCTCCTAGGCTTCTCTGATGTGAGAGCAGCATTGTGACCTTGCCTTCCACATGCTGCGTCTCTGAGTGTCACCCAAGCAGAATAGCTTCTTCCATGTTCTCTCCACTCTTCCTATTCAGTGCTCATCAACAAGGTAAGCGAGCCCCATTTTGGAAATGGGCTCATAGTCCCCAGCCGGTGAACAGAGGATCTGGGGTTCAGACATCTGGCTCAGCTGCTATGCTGACATCAGAGCTAGACAGGCACCCTCTCCCCACACTTGCTGATCTTACCCTGACCAAGACCCATCCAGGCACAGTTAGGAGAGCCACGTACAGCAAAGGAAAGATGAGGGGAACCAGAGGGAAGCTGACCCCTTCCCCCAGAATGGCCCTAGGAAGATGTCACCCAGCTCATTCTGGGTTCAAGCAGGTGCCCTCTAGGACGTGGTGGCAGCCGCAGCCTTTCCTGTAATTTTTCTGAGCTGGAGGCCATGCAGGGAAACCCTGCAGATCTGTCTTGCCTCCCTGCTGCCCTAACTGTCCTGCTGGAATATACCCGTGGCCCTGTAAATCCTGCTGACTACATGGATGTTGAGATGGGTGGTGTCTGTTTTATGTCTACCTTGGAAAGGAGGGGGTCCACTTACTCCCAAGGTGGTTGGCTCTCCCCAGAAGAAGAGCTCCTCCCTGCTGGGGTGGGCATTCCCCAGGGTCTCAGGCTGTGAGAGTGGCGGCTCTGGGCTCTCCCATAGCACCCCTGGGGTTTTGGGGGAAGGGACCATCACTGGCTACTGCTCCTGGCTTGTCACCACTGATGAGCTGGCTTCTGAGGGCAGCTGGGCTGTGGGCTGGGCTGCCGCAAGCTGGCTGGAGGGAGTTGGAGCTGGGGTCTCAGACATCCTCTCCGTGGAATACCTGTGGCACACACATATGTGATCCAAGGATGACACAGAGCATTTCCAGGCAAATCCCCATTTCCCGGGCCTCAGTTTCCCCATTTGAAAAGTAAAGCTTCATCAGCAGGAGAGGTAGTTAGTAAAACATGTGTTTGTGTGTGATTTATAGCAGTTAAAGCAAAGGAAAGGACGCCCACAGAGAGCAACGCGTATGGATCTTAAACAACATGTGTGGATCTGAAACACAGCCTGAGTGGGAAAGAAAAGCAAGAAACAGAATGAGTCATCACAATACCACCTGTGTAAATTAAATATTTGCACACTAAAAAATTTCTGAATAAAACCATCCACATTAAAACACTCTAAAGTCGCTGCCTGGGGCTGGAAGGATGAGGGTGGGGAATGCAGGCAAAAGGGAATGAATAAAACAGGTGGGGGAAGAGGTTTGGACTGGGTGACAAGTGCTGTAGGCTCACACTTCCCAACAAGCATTTATAATTTGATAAGCCCAATCTCCATTTCACTCATGGGGAGACTGAGGACCAGAGAGATTAAGTAGCTTGCCTGGACCATACAGTTAATAAACAGTGTAGCTGGGACCTGAAACCAGGGCAGCTGGCTACAAAATCTGGTTTTCTCCTGCTTTAGGACAACCCCTCCCAGCTCCTCCTCTTATCTTTCTGCCCTGCCAGGCTAGTTAACAACGCCACCAGCTCCACAGCTCACACCTGTCTGTAGAGCTTGTTAGCACCTACCTAGTGTCTTCAGGGATGTTCCCCTGCTTAGTTACTAAACATCCCTTGAGGTGTACAGGGCCGGAGCATCACCTCCCAGTTCCCTCAGGTCAGACACATGCAAATAGGTGGGCCTGCATTTGAACTCACAACTTCTGACCCCCATACCCAGAGTTCAATCCACTGCCTCATGTTGCCTCCCTAAGCAAAAATGGGAGACTTTAAAAACAACAAAACCTCAGAACATCTCAGATTACAAGTGAATCCAGGAACAGAGAGGGAGGAGGCCCCTGAGGTCCGAGGCCTGTGGCTTTGAGGCTTCCCCTGAGCCTGGGGCCCTCCACCCAGTAGCTGGGATGCCTCCTCACCTCTCCCAACATCGCTTCTTCTCGGCCCCAACCTGCAGCCTCTCACTGCCCCTAACATGCCTCGCTCAGTCCCGCTGCTGAAACTTTGCATAAGCTGCATCTTCAATCCATGCCCATTCCCCTTTCTCCATCTGGTGTCTTGCTTGATCGTAAGAATAAGCTGGGTGCCTGCTAAAAATACAGACTCTTAGGCCTCACTCTGGCCTTCCGAATCAGACTCTCCGGAGACGGGCCTGGGAATCTCTGTCTTGAACACACTCCAGGTGACCCTTCTGATCGGGCCAGTTCGCAGAACACTGGCCCATCCAACCCTCTGGTCCTTCAGCTCCTGCTGTGTTTCTGATGTACGAATGAGGTCTCCTGGCTGTGCGCCCGCTGCGCTGACGTCACAGCTTCCACATCTGAGCAAGTCAGTTGATCCCTCTAAGCCTCCGTTTCCTCATCTCAAAAATGGAGGAAAATATCCATCCTGGGGGATCTTGTGGGATTAAATGGGATGCTACACGCCAAGCACCTAGCATGGCTCCTGGCTGCATACAAGTGAGCCTGTTCTTTCCTGCCAGATACAAACCAGCTGCAAGAGTGATGGACAGAGCCCTCCAGAGGCTTGAAACTCTGCTCACTCCTTGGGTCCTGTAGACCTGTCTCAAATGGCCTCTCTTCCCAGATGCCCACCTGCTTACCGGGGAAATGGCTGCATCCCCTATAAAAGTCTGTGAGTTTCATTTTATAAATGGGTGTCAGATTGCTTGCCAGCCTCATGTCTGCCACGATGTGAGCGCCACGTGTCCATCGTGAGGAAATGGACAAAGATGGAACGTTTTGCGGGTGCCTAAAGGATGCTGACAAAGGTTCACAGAGAGTAAGGAGCTGTTGGGGGTTCCTTTCTGTGCTATCCCAGGAAGAAACACAGAGAGATAAGCCACAGTGTTTGTCCCCAAGAGGTTGTTGGGGAAACAGTAATGGGTCTGAAGTTCAAGTCCTGCCTCTGCTGCTAACATTCTTTTTTTTTTTTTTAATTCATTTTTTTTTTGTGAGGAGATCAGCCCTGTGCTAACATCCTCCAATCCTCCTCTTTTTTTTTTTTTTTTCTGAGGAAGACTGGCCCTGGGCTAACATCCGTGCCCATCCTCCTCCACTTTATATGGGACACCGCCACAGCAAGGCTTGCCAAGCAGTGCTTCAGTGTGCACCCAGGATCCGAACTGGCAAACCCTGGGCCACCCCGGGCCACCGCAGCAGAGCACGCACACTTCACCGCTTGCGCCACCAGGCAGGCCCCGCTGCTAACATTCTGAGTAATGTTGGGTCAGTGACTCCCTTCCCTGGTCTCAGTTTCCCCATCTGTAAGATGAGAGTGATGGGCTAGAATGATAGGTGCTGTCAGGAGTTATGACTGTGTGACTATTCTGCTCATTAGAGTGGAGAAGCTGGGGAGTTACTCATTTTATAGATTTGAGACTGCTCTTTTCCTCTAATATAAACATCTAAGGCTATACATTGGCCTCTAAGCACTGCTTTAGCTGCATCCCACAGATTTTGATATGCTTCATTTTTAATTATTCAGTCTATTCATTTTATAGATGGGGAAATTGTAGCTAGAGAGAAGTACCCGCCCAGCCCCCAAAAAGGTCACACAGTAGGCTAACAACAGAGCAAAGACAACTCTGGCTTTTCCCTTCTACTCTGGAGTTTTTTTAAAAAAAGGAGTGCTAACATTTGGGTGACGTTCTGACAACATTTGCTTAGAATTCCATTTTTTAAAAATATAGATTGTAACTATTTTTAAAAATTGTAACGAAATTAGGCACACTCAAGTATACAGTGTATCCCAGATTTTGACAGTTGGAAGCCACTAACGTGTTTGCTTGGGCTGCTAGTTCATCCTATTTCTGCTTTGACTTTGACTTAATATTTCTCCTGCCAACTCCGTTTCATGGAACAGCACCCTGAAATTGTCAGGCAAGCTGGTAAAAATCATTATCATTTGCAATTACTCGTCTGTTTGCTTCAGGCCTTTCTTGACATTGTGCAATCAGTTCGAATTCAGAAAAAATATGGTTGCAGCTGTTACCCACACTCCTCGGTTTCAAATTTTGTGCTCACTGAAATTTCTCCTTGCTCTTGTTGACTCCTTTATAATAGATAAATGCTATAAAATTGAACTGGTAAACTACACTTATAAAATACCACTTTTATCTGTTTTTATCTACATAAGATTTTCCTTTTAAAAAGTTTTGCTGCTAAAACATTAAAAACCCTTGCCTGCTTTTTCCTGCCTCCCCTGGTGCTGACGTGGCCGCAGTTCTTCTTGATCGCTGTGCACCCACAGATGCCTATGGTGGCATGCGTGCAGCCTAAGTGTTAGTTCCAGTTCTTTCTTTTAGTCACCTTCTAATCCTTGGACTGGTCATTTCCATTGGCCTCAGTTTCCTCTGCTGCATAAAGGGGAGGTAGACTAGCCGAGGTCCGAAGTGCCTGCTGGCTCGGACGTTCTGGGATTCTTTGAATTAAAGATCAGGGACTAAGGCATAGAGTGATGCTAGAGCTGTGCAGGCAGCTGATGACAGGAGAGAACCAAATGGAGCAGGAATGGGGAGGCTGATCTCCATGTCACCATGTTAGGGTCTGTGCTGCACATTCTCCATGTGTCCCTCTAGGATCACCTCCCATTGTCTCCATCCTGCTCTATGCCCAAGACCCACGGTGGATGATGCAGATGGACTGCAACTGCAGGCTCCCTATTGGCTGGCTTTCTATTGGCTTCAGCCAATGAGAGATGCTGGAAGGAGTTCTCAGGGGAGGGGGGAGAATGAGGCTGGGATATTTATTCCCTTCTTCCTTCCAAGGTCACCAAGGATGGGTTGCATCCCTCCCAAGGACCACAGCTCCTTGCAGGCCACCCTCTCTGGGTTCTGGTAACTACTCTGTCCCCTTGATCCTTCTGGCCTAGGAGTGGTGACAGCTCCCTGGCATTAGTGGCCCAGGGTACTGCACCATTCTTTGTCACCTTTCCTGAACCCTGCCTTCATCTTTGCAAGTAGTCCTTTGATTAAACTTTCCTCCCATAACCCACATTGAGTGTGCCCTCTGTTCCTGTCGGGACCCACTGACACAGTCTGTACCACCAACCTCACCTTCTGAATTTCCTCCCCCCAGCCTCCTCCATTGCTCTCCAATCCTTTTTCACTGTTTCCCACGTTCTTTTAATTTCTGTCAATTCTGTGTATGTTTCTAAAGAGCCAAGAACGCTTCTGGCCCATGCTTCTGTGAAAATGGCAGAGAATAAAATTTCACTCCGTGTCCGGTTTGAGGTGCCTGGTGCACATTCAGATGGAGATGCCCAGCGAGCAGAGAGGCCAGCAAGATCGCTAGAGTCTTCCGAAGGGATTGTATCAAGGAAGGCGGGGGAGGAGAGAGTTTCAAGGCGAGTTAAGATGTCAACTGGGAAATTCAGTAACGCTGCCAACACTACTTTGCCACCCTTCAGGGCTTCTCATTGTATCTTCACGTGGCCCAGAGCAGAGAGAGAAGCAAGCTCTCCCCTGCCTCTTCTAAGGACCCTAATCCCATCATGAGGACTCCACCCTCATGACCTAATCACTTCCCAAAGGCCCATCTCCAAACACCCTCACATTGGGGGTTAGGGTTTCAACATGTGAATTTTGGGAGGATACTGACATTCAGTCCATAACAATGATTTTTATCTTACTCACTGACTGTTGATGCTAACCTCTTTGTGAAGGGGGCTTTCTGTGTTTGGAGGTAAAATTTCTTCCTGCTTCTCTCATTCTATGCCTTTGTCCATGCTGTTCCCTCTGCCAGGAACACCATTCCTCACTCTGAGGCTCAGCTCAGGCATCCAATCCCCCTGTAGCACTTCCCTGGCTGCCCCATCCTGGGCTGAATTATGGCACCCCATCTGTGTCCCTACGACACCCTGCCCTGTTGGTCTTAATTTCACTGTATCGTCCTGCGTTTACTTCATGCCCCAGGGCCACCAGCAAGAGGTCCTTTTCACCTCTATTTCAAGGAGGTGAAGGGGCAGGACTTTGCAGTCAATCAGGTGAAGGCTTGAGTTCCGTTTCTGCCACACACAGCCTCTCTAGGCCTCAGTACCTTTACCTGTAAAATAGAGACAACAACAGACCTTTGCTCATCAGATCTCGGAGGATCAAGAGATGATGCCCACAAACTGCTCAGTCACTTCCAACACGAACGAACCAACAAATGGAGGCAGCATGGCACAGTGGTAAGGAGTTCAGGCTCCAGCATCCGACAAAATGAAACCCCTGGTTATACCACTCTCTTGCTGTGTGACTTTGCGCAAATTACTTAACCTCTCTGTGCCTGAGTTTCCTCAACCATAAACTCATTTTTATGAGGACTTCTTACAAAATTGCTTAGAATGGTGGCTGACAATCAATGTTAGCTACTGGAATGGAATAAAATTCATTAACACGGGATGTTTGCAGACTACCCCCTCCATGCCTGCCAAAGATAATTCTATACTTGCTAGTCTTATCTATCCCTCTGTCTGCAACTTCTTTTGCATCTGTGTGTCCGTGACAGTCCTTTGATGTGTCACTTTGGCTAGGCTGCAGTCCCAGTTATTCAATCAAACACCACTCTAGGTATTGCGGTGAAGGTATTTTGTGGATGTTATTGAATCTATAATCAGTTGACTTTAAATAAGGGATATTTTCCTAGATAATCTGGGTGGGCCTGATTCAAGCAGCTGAAAGGCTTAAAGAACGGAACTGAGGTTTCTCTGGTGAAGAAGAAACTCCCCCTGCGGTCGGCAGCTTCAGGCCTTGGCTGGGAGATCTGGCCTGCCCTTCCTGACAGCCTGCTCCACCAACTCTGTACCTGCCTGGCCAGCCCCGTATTCACATAAGCCAATTCCCTGCAATAAATCTCATTGTATATCTCCCACTTGGTCTGCTTCTCTGGTTAAGCGCTGACAGATAAGTGTCCAACTCCTGGCAGGGGGCCTGGCACATAGTAGGCACATTGCTACTGAATGAACACTACACAGCAGGATGCTTGGAAGGAAGTAGGGGGTGGGGAGGAAGGGATTGCAGCCATCTGGCGTGGTGGGAAGGTGAGGGCGTGGGCTAAAGGCTGTGGTCTGGGAAGCGCTCAGTCTGCGTGGAAGAAACGGCAGGGCCTGGACAGCTTGACCACCAGGGCCCCAGGCCTCATCATGGCCTTTCCCCTGGGCAGCACTGGGCAGGCTTCAGGCCTCCATTAAGACAACTTCCAGAGGAAAGGCCTTACTGACCCCCTATCTGCCCGCCCCGTGTTCCAGATCAGGTCCCCATCACAGTCTTCATAACACCTGTTTCCCTTCTAGCAAGTTATACCTTTATTTGTGTGATTGGTCATGCCTGTCTCACGTACTGGAGTCCAACCTCAAAGAGCTGGGGACCGTGTTGGGTTTGCTCATGGTGGTCTACTTCCAGACCTAGCACAGCGGGAAGTCAATCTTCACCGTGGAAGGAAGGAAAGAAGGAAGGAATGAGTACAATGCTGTCATGCCTCCATGACCTGCCTGGAGGGCAGCAGTGCATGGAAGGAGTCTGGGGAAGCAGCAAGGGCGTGACTTTGAGCTTCCTCCTGATGTTCCCAGGTGGGTGTGTGGTTAGAGTTTGCAGGATTATCCTATAGACTGGAGGAGAATAGGTCTGGGGAGCCAAGAACTTAGTGTGGGGGTTGGATACAGACAGAGGTTGACCTCGTTCTTGCTCCCAGGGACAAGTTGGGGGAACACGTCATGGGTAGTGGGGTGATGGCACCAGACTGGGGTTCTAGCTTCATCTCGGTCAAGGGCCTGCTGGGTAGCCTTCAGTAAGCCCCTTCACACATCTGGGCCTCAGTTTCTCCACCTGTCACATGAGGGGTTAGGTAAGATGACCCACAAAATTCTTCCAGTATGAAAGTTCTATGAGATCAGGAAGTGGAATTCCAGGTTCAAAGGTCAAAGTGAACTGTTTTTTGGAGGAAGATTGGCCCTGAGCTAACATCTGTTGCCAAGCTTCCTCTTTTTCTTATTTCCTTCTCAATGCCCCAGTACATAGTTGTATATCCTAGTTGTAGGTCCTTCTAGTTCTTCTATGTGGAATGCCACCTCAGCATGGCTTGATGAGCAGTGAGTATGTTCATGCCCAGGATCTGAACCAGAGAACCCCAAGCCATTGAAGGGGAAAGAGCGAACTTAACCACTGCACCACCGGGCCAGCCCTCAAAATGAACTTTTAGTCTCAACTACAGAATGCAAAGAAGCTTCCTTTTTGTGAACGGGGTGGGTAAAAGGAGTCTACTTTCCTTGTTTCCCAGACTTCAATCACTCAAGCTCTACCTTCACAATTTTTATTACATTTATGGTGTCTTGTACCATTATTTCTTTAATGGGTTTCTTTAAATGGACTTTCTTTTTTTTTCACAATTCAATGATTTTTAGGATATGCGCAGAGTTGTGCAACCATCACTACAATTTTAGAGCATTTTTATCACACTTCTCAAAGAAAGCCATACCCATTATTGCTTTGTTTGAACTTATATGCACTTATTATTTAACTTATATGCATGCATTGGATCACTACTATAATTGGGAATCCAGTCTCACTTGCAATAAGCAGAAGGCATAAAAGTAAACCGAAAGAAAACAGAATGGCGTTGTTAAATTCTAACCCAATGCCATGGCCTGCTGCAAGCCGGCTCTGCTGTCTCTTGGTAAAAAGAGAGATTAGCTGACGTCAGAGAGGCATTCAAGATCTAGCAGTCCCAAATGGAGACTTTTTCCTTAAAGAAAACCGAGAGTGAAGGTGACTGAAAAGGAAATACCTCTTTGGTGTCATTTATTGCCATGTTCTCGTATCCCTACACTGTTCCCTCTCAGCATCTCCCACTTTGGGGAACACCCAGATGGTACTTTTGTATTGGTGGCCTCCTCTGACCCTCACTATAACTCTGTGAGGGAGGAATTGTCATTCCCATTTTACAGATGAGAACACTGAGGCTCAGGGAAGTTGGGTGTTTTTCCTCAGGTCCACAATGAGTAAGGGTAGAGGAAGTTCTTAGTCCTGTGTGCTCTTCCTGTCCCCGGAGAATTGCTCTCTCCCTGCCTTAAGCAGGACACACACAGCTCCTGTGTGTGCTCATTACTTGGGGAGCCCACTGCTCATAAAGCTCGTCCCTCCCCAGGCACAGAGTTAGCAGGGTGGTGTCCTAACTACAAAGTGGAAGACCTGTCTGTGGGGAACCAGGGGACCGTGCATTTGGCTAATTTGCCCCAAGGCCATCGAGCTGCGATCTCTAAGCAACAGACCAGATGTTGGGTGCACCATCTTCCTTCCTTTGGCTCACTGTTGCAGAAACGGAGACTGCTAGGGCTGGCTGAGAACCGGAAGATCATCAAGGTCAGGTCTCCCAGCCTCCAGACTCATGAATTCCTTTACTTTGCTATGGGCTCGGTGATTGTATGAGCCCCCTCGGAATATTTCCAATTACTCTTCATCTTTGCATGGCATATGATCAAGAAACAACTTCAAGTGAAAAGAAAAAATGTAAATCATTGTATTCAACATAGTACTACGAAGTTAGTGTCTAATATGTTTGAAATTTTTATATGGCATACATTCACATACTACAGAAAGACGGATTTTGACATTTTCCTATTTGATAAGTGTTTCCTGCTGTTTTATTTTCTTAAAAAAAAAAAGGGAAGGAATAAAAAGTGACATTGTCAGTAGTGTGGGAGATCAAGATTTGGCCACCCTGAAATCCATCTCTTTACCTTGGTTGTTTTCTCTAGGGACCTTTGACCTCCCCCACTAACTGCCTAAAGAATTTGACATAGTAACTCCTTCCTGGAACAGATCTATCATGATGGCTGTAAAGATAATGTAGGATAGAGGTTACAATAGAAAAGGCACCAACAAGCCCATCTTATTGGAAGTTCTGTCTCTCTGGCCACATGCTCTAGATGGCCCTGCGAGGAGTTACCAGATAATCATTTACAAGGGAAGTCTCCATTTGTAAAGTTATCTCCCTCTCTGTATTGGGAAGAGGGGGGATGACCTCATTTCTAGAGACTTATCAATGTGGAAGGTGAGGCCTTACAACTGCATAATAAACCTTACTCTTGTTTACAGTGCTTTAGTGATAATCTCCTGTAACTGACACCCCCACCCCCAACATCCTCCTTGTCTTTGGTTGAACATGGTATTTAAGACGAGATTTTCTGCTATTGTGTTGAGAAACGCAGTGTCCCTGCTTTCTCCCATGTATACATGCTATTAAACTTGGTATTATTTTCTCCTGCTAACCTGTCTTGTTAATTATTTGGCCAGACATAAGAACCTTAAGGAAAAGGGCAGAGGGAGATTCTCCCTCTTCCCCCGACAGTAGCAAGACACGGAAGTTACCCCTGCACCCAGGATTACTGATCAAGGGATGAGCTGGCCCCTGGATCACTTCACCCACCAGCCCCTTCATTGCACAGATGGAGACACTGAGGCCCAGGCAGGCAGACAGAGCCGTGATGGTTAGGAGGGAAGAACTGGTCACAGTTTCTGACTCATGCTCCTGCTGTCCTCCACCTGACTCCACGGATTCAGATGCACAAGTTTCCCCAGAGACCTCTTAGCAGGTTGAGGCTAGGGAAGACCATGCCTCCCTGGGCTCTGAGGATCCCTTCTCTGGCTCCCGGCACAGCCCACATGGACAAGCTCTTGAGCGTCCACCATTGATTGGAGAAAGCAGATGAGGGAGGGTGGAGGGGTAGAGGGTACCGGCCTGGAGATCTGCTCCTGAGCTGTTAGGGGGCGTGAGTAGGACCTGGTCCAGCCGAGCAGCTCTGGCTGACCAGTCAGAGCCTGCGGTGTTATGGGGGGTGTTATGGGGTGGGGCCCGGAGGCTCCTCCTGTGCCTGAGGGGATGGGGACCACCCCGCCTCAGCCACCAGTATGAGGCAGACAGTTCTAGCAACAGCACGGTTTGCCCCTTTCTGGTAGCTGCCCCCTGGGAATCAGGTCATATCTGTGGCAGGGGGAAGGGCCCACGGTGTGAATTCTGATGGTGCTGGGAGCCGCTTCACCACTACTTTTGCTCCACGTGCATGCCGCCTCGAATCACGTCCTCATACGATGGCGGAGGCCTCATCGACAGCCTTCTGAGCTCCAACAGTGTGTTGGGAACAGGGGACAAGTCATCCCTCTGCAAAGGAGAAGCCACCATCCCTGCTGCTCACATGCAGGAAGCAAGTGGCCATTACAAAGCACTTCCCCACTGGCTCACCTGTTGAAGTCTCAAGGTCATCATGGAGATGGGGAAACTGAGGCTGGAGGGACAGAGGGACTTCCACGAGGGCAGTGCGTGACTCCGTCTCCTTGTTCTTGAGAAGGGAGTGGGGGAGAGGACCACGTGGCAGTCAGCAGACTGGGCCCTTAATCCGGGCCTGCTACCAGTGTATCAGTCACCACGGACAAGTCACTCACCTGGTGGGTTTCCCCAACGGGGCTGGGCCAGGCGATATGCCAAGGTCCCTCCTAGCTGCAGTACCTTCTACGGGCATGTCTGATGCCGACAGCATCCCCGGTGACAGCTGCATCCTCATCCCTGATCTGTGATGGGCTGCAGAGCCCGTCCCTGGCACTGTCCTCTCAGATGCAGGAGGGCACAGGGGCCTTTGGGGTGACACAGCCACTCAATGGCTGTGTGACCTTGGGACATCAATTAACCTTTTTGAGCCTCATTCCTCCTCTTTAAAATGGGAAAGCAGAACCCTCCTCCCAGAGTGGCTGCAAGGTTCCAGGAGGTCCAAGCCGGTGTGGTTAGGAGGAAGGACGGACCCCGAGAGCTCTGAAGGCCCCAGGGAAATCTTCAGAGTGCAGTGGCCTGTTGTTCTGAGCGCCCATGGTGTTTGCTCTTTGGTGGCCCCATATTTTTTGCCTCGAATTGGCATTTTCTGCCCTGCACCTTATCTCCCCTGCTGGACTGTGGGCTGCCTCTGTGGTTCCACTTGGTAAATGCCCACAACGTGACAAATGAACGCACGAGAGACGTGCTCCTCATGTACCCCCTGCCTGCTGCCTCCCCTTTCTGAGCCCTCTGTTGTCTCGTGTCCCCATCTCTTTAGGGCCTGTCTCTCCAGGAAGGGCCCTCGCCTCTGCAGACGGGCGGTCATTCCTACAGGCCAGGATGGCCGTGGCCCCGGCAGGAAGAACTCCAGGCAGGTGATGCAGAGCAGGGCCAGCTCCAGCCTCTGGATGTGGACCTGGGAGGGAGAGACACGGCGAGGCCTCGCTGGGTACCTGCACCCATCATGCGGCACCAGCAGGAGTCAGACCCAGCCAGCAGAGGGCAGTGGGGGCTTCAGCTCCCAGGTGTGCGTGGGGAGGGCTGTCTCAGTCACTGCTCTATGCCTAACGCCTGGCACCCATGGGTCTTTGGTGAATATTTGAAGGTGGAGAATCTTGCAGGTCCTGGTAGAACTGCAGGCGGCCTTAAGCATCATCTCATCTAACCCCTCTTAGACGGGGATACCGAGGATCAGAGAGATGGGGCATCTCTTACAGCTGTGGAGGGGAAGAGCTGGGCTGAGGACCACTGCATAGCTGCAACATCTCACAGGGCCACGAGCATCTGGTGGGAAGTGTGTGTTGTGTGTCCAGGCATGCGTGTTCATGTGTGTGTGCACACACGTGTGCATGTTCATGGTTGGGGGGCGATAAGGAATAGCAAGCCACCGAGGTCAGAACACTCGGAACCTGGCTCAGGCTTGCAGCTGCCCACATGGAACGGCTGGCCCACTTCTACTTCAGAGACTGTGGTGGGGTGAAAAGAGAGTGGGGCTTGGAGTTGTAGACCCGGCTTTGAGTCTCCACCACGCCCTGAATTGCTGTGTGGCCTTGGTCCACAAATTTAACCTCTCTGGACCTTAGTGTTCACTTCCATAAAATGGGGGTAACAAAGTGGATTCGGCCAGCTCTACAAGGCTGCTGTGAGGCTCACAGATAATGGGATCATGGGGGCTACGATATTTAAAGAGCCTTGAACGGGAATCAACAGTTCCAGATTGTGGGCCTGAATTTGCTGCCAACTTGCTGCTTGACCTCAGACAGGCCCCTCCTCCTCTCTGGGCCTCAGTTTCCCCCCCTATAAAAGTGGGATTGGTTTTAGTGACTCGAGGCCTGGTCCAGCCCATGATGCTGACCAGCGAGAAGGCTGGCATCCTGCCTTGCACCACATCTAGGGAGGGACGGGTGGGAACAGATTGGCTGAGGGCCCCACTACTTGGCCTTCAGAAGAGGTTTTCTGAGAGCCAGAAACCTCCTCTCTGCCCAGCCCGAGGCAGCGCCTTCCTGGGAGTCGGAGGACCCTCAGGGCCTGGCACTCACTATGCCAGTGGGGTACGGTTTCCAGATTGGGAACTCAAACGGACTCTAGAGAAAGAGATCCTTGGCAATGACGAAGAGGCCAACCAGCGTGCAGAGACAGACACAATGCCTTCTGTAAGCAAAAAATAAAAGTAACAACCGTTGTCCAAAAGTTAGAGACCCAGAGCTAGGTCCTACGTCCAGGCCTGCCAGGAGGTTGCTCTGTGGCCTCAGGAAAGACTCTGCCTGTCTCTGGGCCTGAGGCTCCTCAGCCAAACACGACTTGCTGAGACAGCTGACCACTGAGGAGGCCCCAACTGGCCCTCACCTTCTACACGACAGGATTGGGGGAACCCAGGGCTTTCTCCAGATCCACAGGCTTTGTGATGAAGGATGTTCCCACTGCTGTCTCCTCCTCAAAGCCAGTCCTGACCATCCTGGCATAAGATATACCAGCTGATCAGGGACTTTACACCCAAATGACTCCTCACCCAGCCTCTTCCCCACTGGAAAGGGCGGGAGGAGCCATGAAGGTCCCTATCCTTACACACTCCAGGTCTGCCTCCTTCCCCACCCACCCTGGTCCCTGAAATGCCTCCATTCAGCATCATCTTGGGTTAAGCACTACTCCAGGAGCCTCCTACCAAGTGCAGAGCCCTGTGATGGGGAAAGAGTATGAACATATGGAGCCTCCAACCCCTTATACAAGAATGAATTTCTCTATAGGAAGAGGGGAGACTAATGGTTCTGAAAGGGGCACAGCCCAGGGGGAATGGGCTAGCCACGCATCTTCTGCCTCTGCTGGGTAAACTGCACAACACCGTCCCATTCTCTACGCCCCTCTGGGAGGGCAGGGGACAGCCACAGCTCAGCCCAGGCTGAGGGGCACAACTGTGGCCCCGGCCAGGGCTTCTAGGGCAGAGGGTGGGCTGAGGCCATGAAATGCGATGGGTAAGGATGGTCCTTCCATCTTCCATGCACCTCCATCCATCCAGTCTTGTGTGGCGGTCTACTCCGTGCCTACCTGGGCCACCCCAGGCTAGAAAGATGCTCAGACAACAGCTGCCCACACAGCTTAGTGCATGAGAGAGAGAGACAAGGACACAGGTAAGTCCAAGGAGCCCAGCAGACACATAAGCCAGCCATGGCGGGTCGGAGAAGACCCCCCAGGAGGACGAGGCGTTTAAGCCGAGTCTTGAAGAACGATCACTAGTAAGTGAAAGCCAGGAGAGAGTGTGCAGCAGGGAGAGGGTGAGGTGCTTGAATAGGGGCCAGCACAAGGTATGAGAACAGCTGTGCCTGGCTGTCACTTAAACATGAGACGTAGATGGATGCCCAGGTGCTGGGCTCAGCTCTTACCGACTCGCTGAAGTTGGAGGCAAGCCAAGGGCACCAGGGAACGGAGGAGGGCTTGACAGCCGCGGAGGGATACAGTCAGATTTGCCCTGGAGAACAATTCCTCGGGCTGCTGTGTGCAGAACAGGCTGGAAGACACCTCCAGGCCAGACACCTTGGGGGCCAGAGCTGGGGTGGAGGAAAGGCAGCGGGTGGAGTGAAAGGCGCGGAGTCAGGGATGTGAGGGGCAGAGCTCCAGGACGCCGGACCTTTCCGCTTGGGCGCCCTCTGCTGTCCGGAAGGCTTGTGCCTGCTCCTAGCAAATCCTGGAGAGCGGCCTCCGGAATCTCCAGCGGGCGCAGATGCTCTTCACAAAGTTACCCCAGGCACGGGGTGGACCGGGATGGTCTCAGGGCTCTGACTTACCAGATACGATTTAGAAAACGAATCCACTGTTATCGCCGAGATGCCTGAGATGAGGAACTGCTGGCCAGATTTGAAACAGTCTTAAGAGAGGAGCTGGGGTTCCTTGAAACCCACACATTCCTTGTCACCTGCTATTTTCTAAGAAAACCAACATCTGGGCGCCAACTGGGTAGAGAACACCATTCCTCCAGCAAAGGGAGCTCACCCTGCCCGTGACATGGCCCATCTCAGGTCCTGCTCCAGCCAGGCTGGTCTTCTCTGGAGCACATTTGGGATCAGGCTGTGCCCTGCACTCGGAATGCCCTCCCAGGCTTCCCCCATTTTACTACCCAGACCATCCCTCTGAGATTCCTGCACTGTCCCCTGCTCTCTGCCCTTTCTCCTTTCCTGGATCCTGTAGTTTGGAGGATGTTAGCTCTTGGTTCTAAGGTCTCTGGTGTATTTCTGTAATTAGTCCTTCAAATGTTCAATAAGCGACTACTATATGCCAGTCACAGGGATGAATGGGCACTGCATGTGGGGACAGTTCCATCACTGTGCCCTGCAAGCTCGGAGCTGGTGGCAGTGGGGACAGAGGATTGAAGTGACAGTGGGGTGTTGGGACTCCTGCCCGAGAGGGCATCAGTGGAGCTGGGACTCAGTGTGTAAGCAGGACTCCATCTGGACCAGGACAGGGAGGGGGCCCTGGGGATCCTGCGGGAAACGGTGTGTGCATTGGTCTCCTCTCATCCCCATCCAGGCTGACGGCCTTGGGAGGACAGGAGCTGTGCCTTACACCCCTGTGCTCTCGCAGACCGACCTTGCAGAGAGTTAGGGCACCAGGGATGTGTTGCTGGGTCCAAAGGCAGCCTGGCTGCTCAGAAGCCTGAGGGAAGATGGAGCGACCCCAGCTCTGCCCGCTGTCCTCTCTGCTGGATGCGCATGTTAAATCAGGGAGGAGAGAGGGGAGCACTCCTGGGATGCAGGCCTGAAGGGGCCCCCGGGAAGGAGCTATTTCCAGTATGACTGAGAGAACAGAAGCAGAGAGAGGAGCCTGGAGAAGGGCTGGCTGATGCCCCACGCCAGTAGCTCCCTCCACCGCACCCTACATCCCGTCCCAAGTGCCGGTGTCCCTCAGCCTGCCTGCCGACCCCCACACCCGGCCCGTGTTTTGAGACCTACTCACCGAGGCAGTGCCTCAGAATGGATGTCAACAGTTCAGCACCACCAGGTGAAGGCTCTCGACTGCAGAGGCCAGGTAACCCCCAAGGGACGAGAGCAGCAGAGCCATGACCACGTGGAAGGCCTGGGCAGGGAACAGTGAGCCACTGTTAGGGACTGGCCCTGGAAGAAGTTGTGGGTGCCCTGGACCAACTGGCTGAAATGAATCCCCTCCCCACCTTCTAAGGGATCCTGGTGGGTCTGCAAGGAAGGATCAGTCCTCAGGAAGGGAGGTGGGAATCAAATAATTGCCCTGCCACCTGTGGCCATAGCGGTGCCTCCTGGGTTTGGGGCGATGGGGAAGAGAAAAGAAGGAAATTTCTGCTGAGGACCTATTATGAGCCAACACTGAGCCAGGAAGTCAATATTTAACAATAAATCAACATTTACGAGTATTTTCTCTGTTCCTGGCAGCGGGATAAGCAGTTTACATGCATTATCTGATCTTATCCTCATGCCAACCCTGCGAGGTAAATACTATCCTTGCTCCTATTTTGCAGGTGAGGCTCAGAGAGGTTAAGCCACTTGCCCAAGGTCACACAGCAAGTAAATGACTGGGCTGAGACTCCAAGTCTGGCAGACTGGCTCCAGAACTTGTGGGCTGAAATCTGGTATGTACTGTTGTCTCCATAAGTGAAAATGAATGTTCCGGGTGTTTTAATGGACATGAGAAAGGGGTTGGGGTATAACTTTGCAGGAGGCTAGAAGTGTCACTTGCTAAGGGGCCTGGTCATTATGTTGTATGTGGATGTCGTGGGCATATCAGGGCTTGGGGGCTGCCTGGTGACTTGGCTGGGAGAGCAGACATCTTTCTCAGGAAAGTGGGGGGCGAGAGGGTCTGGGAGGGGAGGAGAGGGGGGCTGGCTGTGAGGATCTCTGTAGGCGATGGTTCTCCATGGAGACAGGGCTAATGAGAAAATCCTTTCAAGGCATTGGGCTGTTTTCACTCTTTCTAGTGAAAAGAAAGGGGAGGGGCACATTCCTCTCCATTTTAATTTTGACCGTGTGAATTCAGGAGGTCTCATTTGAGCACCCACATTTTGCAATTTCCTGCCACAGAGGTGGTGATGGTGGGAGGGGAAAGGGCCCTGGGAGGCTGGGAGGAACAGGTAGGCCAGGTGACTAAGTCCTGGACAGGGAGGAAAGGGAGGGAGAGCGTTGGAGAGCGAAGGGCCGGATGGGGCTGCAGGCTTTGCGCTAGGCACTGTGTGGGGGGCGTTTGTGCATGCTGACTTCCCTCTAGCCCCAGGAAGTTGGTTCCATTCCATAGAAGAGGGAGCAGGTTCAGGGAGGTTGAGCGCCTTGGCCAAAGTCACACAGCAAGGAAGTGCCTGAGATTGGGGCTGTGTGTGGTCTGATGCCACTGCTCTGTGCCCAGGCTGCTGGGACCTCTGATCAATATCCCCATTGGCCTGCAGTGCCACCACCTGATTTAGTGGAGGGGGAGGGGAATGCTGGGCTCTGGAAGCTAAGCCCAGAGACTCACGGCTGCGTGACTCTCTTTTCTGTGACCTGACCCAGCTATCCTTGGGAATTTTTCCCGCTCTCAATTCCCAGCACTTCAGGGACATAGTCATAGTGGACTGAGGGTTAGTCACTGTGGTTGGTGGGAGAGGCCTGTACCAATTAGCCACTGGGAAGCACAAAGGAAGGCAGACTTCTTAGCAGCGGGATCTTGGATGGAATGGGTTGTCCAGGGAGACAGTGAATGCCTGGTCACTGGGGGTGTGCTTCCGCCTGGACATTCACCTGCCAGAGTTGAGGCAGTGGGAGTGGTTCAAATATCCAATAAAGACTTGGATCCAAGAAGCCAGAGTAACCTTTCTCAAAGTACATTCCTCGGAACACTGGTCCTGAAAGATCAGCAACAAAAGGGTTCCATGGTGAAATAAGTTTGGGAAACCCTGGATATCCTCATCCTCCTCGTTAGTATATTAAAGGCCCTGAGAGTTCCTGCAGTGGAGCCCTCTATTTTAATATTAAGGACATTTCCCAAACTTCACTAGCTATGGAACTGTTTTTCTCATAATCCAATGATTCTACACACTTGGTATTCTGTGGAAATGCTTTTGGGCATAGTAGCCTTAAACTTATAAATTTTAAGTTCTGGGTTTTTTGACTTTCTTTGCCCTCTTTTTGGTTTTCTCATGTGCATATCATGGTAGGGGTGGGGATTGGACTGTGATCTCTAGGGTCGCTGCCAACTCTAAATAATTCTCTCACGGGATAGAGAGATGCTGCAATGAACTATATACAACCAGGAAGGGACGGAGTTGCTGCGGCAGGACTTAGACAACCAGAGGGAAAGTCTGTTTGTTGTGAAGTCCCCACTTCCCAAGAAGAAGGGCATAATCCCCGAGTCCCTAGAAGGCTATGCCCTGTTGCCCCTGCCCACCACACCTCCAGACCCCGGTGCAGGGCAGCTTAGAGATGGAAGTGGGCTGACAGAGGGGAGGGGGCAGGAGACCATTGGGGGCAGTGGAAGGAATACCCTTCCCCAGCTCGTCAGCCAGCTCAGGACCCGCAGCCCAGTGAGCCTGGCACCCCCAGGGAAACCAGCCTGGGCCCGGCACTCCCCAGGTCCTGCACATATTCCCTTGTTCCTTCAGCTTCTGGAGGGCAGGGTTGGCAGGGACAGATCTGGGCAGGACCCTCCAACTCCCAGCAGAGTGGACCAGATCATAAGTGCTGGGAGTGGATAAGTCTGGGCCAGATCCTGGCTCTGCTGTCCTGAGCATTGATCTTGGGCAGGTTGATTACATCCCAGCATCTTAGTCTCCTTATCTGTCACATGGGGTGTGCCAAGGGGTGTGAGGATTAAATGAGATAATGTCTGCAATGTGCAGGGCCTGGCACAGCAAATGCTCATAAAATATTAGCCAGCATTGCCACTAGCCTGCACCTGCCTGGAACCCACCAACCAGGCTCCACTTGGTGCTTGTCTAGTTCTTGGTTAAGACCTGACACATCCTGTCCTCATCATCTGGAGGGAGAGGGCATGAGAGCTCTGGGCTCCTGGGGAAGGTGGGGAAGGGTGTAGAGAGCAAAGGAGAGCACCAAGTTTATTGAACTAGTGCTTTGAACTAGTGCTCTGAGATTATCTATGGAGTTCTGAGCTGAACAACACAGGGACCGGGGCAGCAAGGAGTAAGATCTGTCCACGGGAGGTTTGTGGTCAAGCAGAGAAAACCTGTGACCCTAATCAGGCTGTGCTGTGGAGGCCTGGACAGGGAGAGCTTCTGAGGGGTATGTGTGCCTGTGTGTGCATATGTGTGTGTCCATGTGTGCATGCACGTGTGTGCATGCATGTCCATGTATGTCAAACAGAGAAAGGCAGGAGTTGAAAGGCATCAAGTCACATTATGTGAAAAGGGACTGGTAGGGGGCTGGGGTCCCCCACGGGAGTTCAGTGTATGCCAGTTAGAAAACATCTGTGAATGCGCCGCAGCCAGCCTCCCCTAGTGCTTTGGGATAGAGTGCTGGTGTAAAGACAGCCAGGGGGCCTGTGGGAAGTGAAGGCCTCTGCTCTGTGATGGGTCAGGAGGCCTGGATTCCAGTCGTGGCTCTGAGTGGTCCTGGGCAAGTCCCTTCCTCTCTTTGGGGCTCTGTTTCCTTAACATTGTCTCTGTGTGTATGAGTTTCTGGGATTGGAATGGAAATGGCTGAGGCCCCTCCCAGCTCTAACAGTCAGTGATGGGCAGCAGCATGGGGCTCTAGGTAGTGAATTCCTCCCTGGGGTAGATGCTATTGGTGCCCTCCACTTCCCATTTACTGGGGGATGGGGTGCCCATTTTCCAGCTGCTGTAATTGTTGGGCTCATAGCTGCTCCCTTCTGGGAATTTAGGTTACACCCCTGTCCCAACGCTGCAGCCAATGACTGGCATGGCATATAAAAGGCTGGCCCCCTGTCTCAAGGTGGGACCAAGTCTGTGCTCCTCAGCAGCCCCCTACGTGGAATCAGGCTGAAGTAGGTGGGCAGCTTAGATCACACCTGTCCTTGGCTTGTTTCATCTGCCCTGCTCTGCTTCCCTCACTCTTCTTCTCCTGAGAACACTCCTTCGTAAACCAGTTGCACCAAATCCTTGTCTCAGGCTCTGCTTCTAGATAAACTGACCAAAGACACTCCCCTCCTTGTTTCTGCCATGGGGGACCACTCATCTGGTGCCAGGACCTCCACTCTGAGCTTCCAGCCATGGTCGGCCCTCCGGAGGCAGCACGAGAAGATCAGAACGTCTTTACAACATCAGACTTTGGATCTTTTTCCTCCTGGTCCCACCTCCTGCTTCATGCCCCAGCTGCATGTGAGCTGTCGATGTCTCCCCCAGCCCCCAACCCAGGCAGGTGAAAATCTTAGCGCCCTCCTCTGTAGTCGTGAATTTCCTTTGGCAAGTCAAATGTTGACAATTTAACCTGTTTACAATGCAGGACAGATGGAGTGAAGATGATGGTAAATCTTTGTAGAGTCAGAGTTTGAGCCTTTTCAAAGATCTTTTTAATTTTTTTTTTTTGGTGATGAAGATTGGCCCTGAGCTAATATCTGTGCCAACCTTCCTCTATTTTGTATGTGGGATGCCTCCACAGCATGGCTTGATGGGTGGTGTAGGTCCGCACCTGGGATCCGAACCCACAAACCTGGGCCTCTGAAGTAGAGCACACCGAACTTAACCACTACGCCACCAGGCCGGCCCCAAGATATTTTTGTTTTAGAAAATTTCAAACATTCACAAAGGTAGAGAGAATGGTCCAGTGAACTCCCAGGTACCATCCCCAGCGACATCCCCGTCAGCAGCTCTCTGCCGATCTGTTCCCACTCTGTCTCCCCCATTGGAAAGCAAAACTCAGACACCCTACCATTTTTATGTAAGCATTTTAAAATTCTTTAAAAACTCTTTAAAAAAAAGTATGACCACATGACACAACTAAAAAATTAAAACGAGGAAAGTCTTAGTGCTCATGGAGGCCTATTTACGTGGGATGCAATAACCCCACGGCCCAGCAGAGCTCTGTGAGGCACAGGTAGATGACTAGTCTCGTTGAGGAAAGTTCAACACTATGTGTCAGAAAAGCCTCTTCTCACCCAGTTCTTATGACTTAATCAATATCAAATGTCTAGTCAGTGTTCAAGCTTCTCTGATTAAGCATCTTGTGACCTTTGATTTGTTTGCATCGGGATCCAGGCATGGCCCGCAAATTGCATCAGGCTGATCTGGTGGAGCCATCTTACTCGCCCTGGCACCCTGTCCCTGCTCAGCCCTGCCCCTGAGCATGGCGCCCGTGCTCTGAGTGGTGTGCAGATCCTCGAAGAGGCGAGGGGAGGGGTGTGGGTGGCCTCTGACCACCCTCAGCTCTCACCCTAATCCCCTCCTTTGCCATCTGGCTTCTCTCTCCACATTGTTCTGCCAAGGGTGGGCAGGGAAGCATGAGGCAGAGCCTAGCGACCATCCCAGGGACCCACCCCTGCCAGTACTTACTGACTTCAGCTTGCCGAGCACAGCATAGCCCTTCAGAGTCGACTCTGGGTCCGGGCTGCCTGAGTTCAAACCTTGGTTCTGCCACTTCATAGCTGTGAGGCCTACGGCAAGTTTTTTAACCTTTCTGGGCCTCAGTTTCCCCCTCTGCAAAATGGGCATAATAATACCTATGGAGTTGCTAGAGGGTTAAATGAATTAGAAAATGGAAAATGCTTACAGCAGTGCCTGGCATGTATTAGGTACTGTGTGTAAGTATTATAGTCACTCTCAGGGGTCACTTACACTCTCCTGTCATGCATGTTCCATGTCACACACACAACCAGACGGAGCGCAACCTCCCGCACACTCACTTAGCTGTCACGCCCACTGAGAGGTCACTCCTATTCTCTCAGGCCTGCTGGATGGGGCAGACCTCCCAAAACGGGTGAGGCTGGGCAGTCGGTGGCTCTAGACCGTCTGTTTCTTCTGGATCTTCCAGAAGGCACCACCCACCCACCGCCATCTTCTGACATGTGCCCTGGGGCCTCCTGTGGTGTGGGGCTCACCTGTCATCAGTTGCTTTGTACCCGTTCATCATCCACACTTTTAGTTCCTCAAACATGCAATGAATGTTTTTCTAGGGCCTGTGGTTTTCCCCTGGGTTAGAGGCGTTTGCTTCACCACTGTTAGTCACATACAACATGTAACACACACACACCCCCCACACCCTTGTTCATGAACTGACCCACTCATTCATAAAACCATTAATGAGCACTCATGACAGCCCAGGCACTATGCTGTGTTCTGGAGGTCCAGGAGTGAATGAGAGACCGCCCCTGCCTTGAGGATCTTGGAGGCTGAGGTGGGCAGAATAACGGCCCCCAAAGATGTCCACGTCCTAATCCCTGGGACCTGAGACTATGTGACCTTACATGGTAAAAGGACTTTGCAGATGTGATTAAGTTAAGGACCTTGAGAAAGGGAGATTATCCTGGCTTACCTGGTGGGCCCCATGTGATCACAAGGGTCCTTGTAAGAGGGAGGCAGGAGGATCAGAGTCAGTGAGAGGGCCTGGAAGGTGCCATACTACTGGCTCTGAAGAAGGAGGATGAGGTCACAAGCCAAGGACTGCGGCAGCCTCTAGAAGCCAGAAAAGGCAAGGAAATGGATTCTCCTCTAGAGCCTCCCCAAGGAACTCAGCCCTGCTAACACAGTCATTTAAGGACTTCTGACTTCCAGAACTGTAAGATAATAAACGTGTTGTTTGAAGCCACTAAGTTTGTAGGAGTTTTTAACAACAGCAACAGGAACTTGATAGAGAGTCCAAAGGGGAAGATGATCAGGGAGACAGGCAACTATCTGGGGAAGCAAGGTGACCCTGGGCATGCAGTGAAGTGAGGTGACCCTGGATATGCAGTGAAGTGAGGTGACCCTGGATATGAAGTGAAGTGAGGTGACCCTGGATATGCAGTGAAGTGAGGTGACCCTGGATATGAAGTGAAGTGAGGTGACCCTGGATATGCAGTGAAGTGAGGTGTCACTGGGCATGTGGTGAAGTGAGGTGACCCTGGATATGCAGTGAAGTGAGGTGACCCTGGATGTGCAGTGAAGTGAAGTGACCCTCAATATGCAGTGAAGTGAGGTGTCACTGGGCATGTGGTGAAGTGAGGTGACCCTGGATATGCAGTGAAGTGAGGTGACCCTGGACATGTCATGAAGTGAGGTGTCCCTGGATGTGCCATGAAGTGAGGTGACCCTGGACATGTGTTGAGGCGAGGTGACCCTGGATATGTGGTGAAGTGAGATGACCCTGGACATGTGGTGAAGTGAGGTGACCCTGGATGTGCCATGAAGTGAGGTGACCCTGGACATGTGGTGAGGTGAGGTGACCCTGGACATGTGGTGAAGTGAGGTGACCCTGGACATGTGGTGAGGTGAGGTGACCCTGGACATGTGGTGAAGTGAGGTGACCCTGGACATGCAGTGGAGTGAAGTGACCCTGGACATGCGGTGTGCCTAGAGCCCAGCAGAGGCCAGCTCACCTAGAAGGAGGAGAGAAGGATGAGACCAGGTAAGGCTTCCTGGAGGAAGTGGTGTCTACACTGAGGTCTGAGGAGGGTTGGGAGTTAAGTGGGACAAATAGGAGAGTGAGGGGCAGGCAGGGACAGCACTCCAGGCAGAGGGGTCTCCCAGGATCGGTATGACTGTGGGTCAAGTGTAAGAGAGCGTGAGGAGAGATAAGGCTGGAGAGGTGAGTGGGCCATGTCTCCTGGGCTTTGTAAACTTGCCAGAGCATTTGGACTTTAGCCTGAGGGCAAAGGAGAGCCCCAAATGACTTTAGGCTGAACAACAACACTATTGCTTTCATACTTTAGAAAAATCCATCTGGCTGTTATCTAGCCCAGGGGTGGGTTGGGCCAGCTTGGAGCTGAGGACACAGGTTAGGAGGCCGGGAGGCTGATGCCATGATGCAGGGGAAAGACAAATGCAGTCCACAGGTGATGGGAAGAGTGGACTGAGTTGAGAAAGCTAGAATGAGGAGAATCAGCAAAGGATGATTATATATGAGGCTGAGGTGGGGGAGGAACCCAGAATGACACTCTGTTTCTGCTTGGGCAGCCAAGTCAGTAGTGACATTGATTGACAAGTGGTTTGAGTTGGAAGAGAAGATGTAAATGCCTTTCCAGTGGGGCATGCAAGTAGATGCTGAAGCTGGCTCAGAGAAGAGATCTGGGTGGGAGGGAGAGATTTGGGAACTGTCGGGATAGTGATAGATGGTCCCGTGAGAGCAGGGACTTTGGCTAATATCTGGCATCCCCAGCCCCTAAGTAGGCATTCAATAAACAACTGCTGAATAAAACATTAAATGAAGCCAAAGCAGCAGATGCGATCACCTAGGGAATGTGCAGAGTGTAGAGGAGAGTCTAGGGCATGCAACAGTGAATAAATGGATGGAGTTGTTATTATTAAAACAAGGATTTAAAAAAGCCCATTGGTTTTGGTGACAATGAAGTCAATGACAACAGCCTTGGAGACAGGAATTTCAGTGGAGTGAGTGGGAGGTGAGGAAATAGAATCTATTAAGGAGAAGAAGAAAATAAATCCACAGCCGAAGGGGTTTAGGGGGTCAATATAGGGCTTTTTAAGCTGGGAGAGAAAGAAACACATTGCATTTTCACATTCACAAAACTTAAATGGGCAAAAGTGTAACTGTGGTGGACAGATTCCAAGATGACCCCCGCTAACCTGCCCCTTGAGTGTGGGTGGGACTTGTGATGTGCTTCTAACTGATAGACTGTTGCAAAGATTATGAGATGTCACTTCCATAATTACATTGTTACATGAGTCTTCATCTTGCTAGCAGACTTACTCTAGAGATTGTCTCTCTAGCTGGCGATGGAGAAGTAATGGCCATGTGCTGGGGCCCAGGTGGCAAGGAGCTGAGGGTAGACTCTGGGGGCTGAGGGAAGCTGACAGCTGACAGGAAGAAGCTGAGGCCCTCAATCTCATATCCACAAGGAAATGAGTTCTGCCATCAACCTGTGTGAGCTTGGAAGTGGGTTCTTCCCCACTCGAGCATCCAGATGAGAATGCAGCCCTGGATCCAACCTTGATTGCAGCCTTGTGAGACCCCAGGTGGATTCTGACCACAGAAACTGTGAGATAATAAATGTGTGCTGCTTTGAGACATTGTGGTAACTTCTTACATAGAAATAGGTAACTCAGACAGTAACTTTTTCTGTTTCTTTTTCTCCTACTTCTAAAAAACTGAGGTGATTACATAAAATGCATAAATATGTATAGCCCGATGAATTTTTATCTATGTATACACCCACATAACCATCACCCAGATCAAGATCTAGAGCATTTCCCATGCCCCAGAAGGCTGGCTCATGCCCTACTCAGTTGGTACAATCTCTCTCTAGGGCAAAACCACTGTGCTGACTTCTATCTCCATCAGTTTATGACGCCTGTTCTTGAAATTCGTATCAATGGAATAGTACAGTATGTCCTTTCACTCAGAGATTTATCCATGTGTTGGATGTGTAAGTAGTTTGTTCTTTCTTATTTATTCATTTTTTAATGAATATGCCACAATTTATTTGCCTGTTCTATTGTTGATGAACGTTTGAAATGTTTCAAGTTTTGGCCTATTATGAGTAAAGCTGTCATTAAAAACTCTTGTACATGTCTTTTGGTGGACATATTCACTCATTCCTCCTTTTCTTCTTCTTCTTTTTTTTTTTTGTGAGGAAGATCGGCCCTGAGCTAACATCTGCCAATCCTCTTTTTGCTGAGGAAGACTGGCCCTGGGCTAACATCCATGCCCATCTTCCTCCACTTTATATGGGACACCACCACAGCGTGGCTTGACAAGCAATGCGTCGGTGCATGCCCGGGGTTCCGAACCAGCGAAGCCCAGGCTGCCGCAGTGGAGCGCGTGTACTTAATCACTTGCACCACCAGGCCAGACCCTCACTCATTTCTGTTAGGTATATATCCAGGAATAGAATTGTTGGGTTATATTGTATGCTTTAGCAGGTCCTGCCAAGCATTTTTTCCAGCGTGGTTCTATCAAATTATACTCCCACCAGCAATGTGGAAGAAGATGAGCTCCCCAAACTCATCAAGACTTGTATAGCCTGTCTTTTTAATTTTAGCCATTTTGGCTTGTTGTGGTATCTCGTTGTGGTTTTAATTTGTATTTCTCTAATGAGTAATGATGTTGAACACACTAATTGGCTATTTAGATATCATTTTTTGGTGAAGTGTCTGTTTAAGTTCTTTGCCCATTTTCAATAGAGTTGTCTCTCTTTTTCTTATTTATTTTCGGGAGTTATTTATACATTTTGTGTATGAGTCCTCTATCAGGTATTATGTATTTCAAAATCTTCTCCCAGTCTGTGGAGTATTTTCACACTTATCATGGTGTTTTTTGATAAACAGAAGTTTTTAATTTTAATAAACCCTAATTTATCAATCTTTTATTTTATTAGTGTTTTTTTGTGTCCAATTTGGGACACCTTTGCTTATCCCAAAGTAATAAAGATATTTTCCTAATTTTTTTTAGAAGCGTGTTTTAGTTTTCAAATTTAGGTCTATGACCCATCTTGAATTAATTTTTATGTATAGTGTGATGTAGGAATTAAGGTTCATTTTTTTTCTATACCAATATCCATTTGTTCCAGCACTATTTATTGAAAAGGACATCTTTTCTCCACTGATGTGCTGTTGAGCCTTTGTCATAAATCAAGTGAAGCGTATATGTGAGGGTCTGTTTTTGGGCTTTCTAATCCATTGATCTATTTGTCTATTTTGCACTAAAACTATGCTGTCTTGGAGATTATTACTTTATAGTAAGTTTTGAAATCTGGTAGTTTAAGTCCAACATTAAGTTTTTCTTGAATATTTTAGATCCTTTGAATTTGCATGTGAATTTTAGAATTAGCTTGTCAATTTCCCCCAAAATAAACTGTTGGAATTTTGAATGGGATTGTATTGAATCTATAGATACATTTTGGAGATAAATGGCATTTTAACAAAATTTTGAGCTTTCCAATCCATGAACATGGTATATCTCTTCATTTATTTAGATCTTCATTAATGTCTCTTAGTAATGTGTTATGGTTTTCAGAACTCTTTTTCTTCTTCATGGTAGTTACGTGGCGGAGAATTTAATTTTGCCAATTAAGGATAACTCAGTCACTTCCTGTGACTTCTAATCCCCAAGCTGTGATCTTTCATGGCCTCTGGAGGTGTAGTTTATCCTTGCTGGTCTCTCCCTGGTGGCCCCTGTCTCCACTCTTATTTGCTCTAAAGCTACAGTCCCATGCAATCCACGTTGAACTTCAACTCACTCAGCCTCTTCTGCTTCCCCCTTGGGGACACAGAAAGCTTTCTGATGCTTTTACTTATATCCACATGGGAGTGTAGAACTTCGTGTTGTGTCATGGGCACAGCCCTCAGCCACATCTACTCCACATTTTGGCTCCCTGCTGTCTGGACATAGGGCATCTCTAGGGACATCTCTTGCAGTCTCCTTAGGTTCCAGCCTGGGAAATGAAAAAGCATCCAGCTCTTTAATTCCTCCTAATTGATCTGTGGTTTTTGGCCCCCACACCTCCTGAGGGACTCAGTCTACAGGCGCCAGATGGTGGTAATCCCAGCCAGGCGCTATGCCTTCTCTTCCTCCTTGTTCTTCCTTCCTCCCTCCCTCTCTCCACACATCTCCCCTCTGTTCAGTAACGTCTCGAATCTCCTCTACATGTGGCAGGAAAACTGGTCTAAAATTTGAAAACTTGTTTCCCCCAACTCTAGACTTTGTGGTCTTAAACTTTCAGCTCTCAGTCCTCAAGATTCCTCTCTCAATTTTGAAAGCCAAAGCTTGTTGTATGCCCCACCCCAACTCTGCACTTGCAAGACGCTGGGAGCAAGTGGCTCCTTAAAGGGGGCCTTGCTTGCCCCACACTCGTCCCAGCTCTGTGGCTGAATAGCACTTAGCCACCTAGCCAACTACCCCTCTTTGGGAAGACCTCACAGAAGGGGCAATATTAATATAGGGTTTTGAAGGAGGAGCAGGAGTTTGTTAGATGAAGAAGTGGGGGTGCTGAGGAATGCAGTCTTGTCCCAGTCTTTGGGATGAAGAATCAGGAAGAAGGAGGGGAAGGGCTTGGTGGAAGGTACTTGGGTTTGGACTTGGGAGCCATGTACTAAGAGCACAGACTCTCCCGTCACATGGAGCTGGGTTCAAATCCCAGCATTGCCTCTTACTAGCTTGGTGGCCTTGGGCACATGATTTAACCTCTTCAAGCTTCTGGGTCCTCACTTGTAGAGAGGGGATATGAATGCCTGCTTATTTGGGCTCAGGTGGGGACAGAACAAGTGTAAGGATCACTCCACACAGAGCCCAGCACTCAGAGATGCCCTTTTGCTGTGACAATGGGACAGTTACCCAGGTCTTTTGATAAATAAGGGACAACCCTTCGAAGCTCCTGAAGTTAAAAAGAAAAAGTAATTGCAATGAGACCAGCTCAAAATGTAAGCCACGCTGTTTATTTCCCTCTGTGGTGTGGTCGAGACGAGCCACCTGCCAGGGTCTCTGAATATCAGGGGTGTCTCCTTGGCCTGGAGACCCAGCCCAGCTCATGGTAACCTTCAGGGCCAGCCTTGCTCCTCAGGCTGGGGGAGTGGGAGGGGGTGCTGAAAGGCACAGGGGGCACCTGAGCCTCCTGGAGGAGGGGCCACCATCGCTGTGCACCTGTGGGTATTGACCGAGGTGCACTGCGCTGGCTTCTGCTCTCCCCTGCAACCTCCCCAACCCTGGGAGCTGGGAAGGGCCGGAGTCAATACCAACCATTTTACAGATAAGGAAAATGAGCATTTCCGGAGGCAGTGGGGGGACAACACCTGACTTAGACCCAGGACTTCAAAGGAGCCCAGGGGAGCTGGAAGGCCCTTATATGTCATCTAGTTCAACACTTTAGTTTCCAGGTGGGAAAATTGGAGCCCAATGATGTGGCAGCAGATTACAAAGGACAGAGTTGGTCATGGAGCCCAAACACCCAAGGTCAGGCCACTGCCGACTGTGTGGCCTCAGCAATTGGACTCAGTACTCCCTTCTGGAGATTCTGGGCTTTCTGAGCTTAATGACCTTCACAAGGCCTGAGGGTCAGGGTAGCCCTCAAACCCGTCTCTCAGTGGTCCAGGGTTTCCCCAAGTGAGCAGAGAGAAATGCAGAGCAGCACACAGGGGCATATCCAGAGGGGTGACGGGGCCAGGGAGCTGAGGGACACACACCTCTGACATCAACTATCTCTTTTAGGACAGAAACCACTGCAAGAATTGGGTGGGACAGACGTCCCCGGGGAACACCTCACTCGCGTGCCACAATACGTGAGGATTGGGGGGGGCGTGGCAGGCTGCCCTCCATTATCAAGGTCGGGGTGGGGAGAGGCTGGGCCCACAGGGGAAAGGCTGGACTCCAGCGGGCCAGAGTGACCATCTACTCGGACGACTCCTTGGCCATATATGCCACATTGTCATAGGCAGGGGGTGGAGAGGCTGCCGGGCTGGCGATGTTGAAGTCTGTGCTGAAGGCGTTCGGCAGGAAAATGACGGGCTGCAAAGAAAAAGAAAACCCCGTGACGGTCCTAGAGGGCGCTGGCGCAATGAAGGAGGTGCGGCAATAGTGCCCCCTTGTGGGGATTCTGAGAACAGTGCCCTCGTAATGAATTCTGCAAGTCTGAATGGGTGACTCAGAACTGTCACCTGTTCAACTAATGTCAAAAAATATTTACTGGGGCCAACTATGACCCAGGCGTTGGGAGTACAGCAGTAAAGAAAACAGACGAAAGTCCCATTTCTCTAGGAACTAAAGTTCTGGAGTTCTTTCTCTCTGGTCTGCCCCAGCACTGGTTCCGGGCTTGCATATCACTGCACTGGCCCCCTCGCAGCCTCCCTGCCTCCAGCCCCTCCTCTCCGCCCCTCCACCCCTAACAGCGGACAAACCCTCTTGATTTCCCCGAATCCCGCTCTACTCACTCTCCCCTTTGAGCATTTATTTCTCTGCTCAAAGACTTTCGATAGCCTCACCTCCCATCTTGCACGAAGCCACCTCCGAAGCAGCATGCCACGCCACGGCCTGCATTTTCCTGCCAAAGGCAGGCTTTTCTCCAACTGGTTCCCCTGCCACGAATACCCTCCTCCACCCCCCTTCCATCTTCACAGTCCTCCAGTTTTTTGGAAACTAAGCTCAATTTCCACCTGAGTCATGCTGCCCCTTTCTGATGCCCCCTGTCTCCCTCATGGCCCCTGAACTTCTGGAGAAGTCCTACTTATCCCAGTACAGCCCTCTCCTTGGTCCCCTGCATCACTGCTCTGCATCAAGGCTCACAGAGCAGCTAGTCCACTGGTGCTGGCGCCCCCTTAGTGGCCATGAGGAAAATAGTCCTATGTATTTTCCTAAAAAAGCAAAGACTTTTTTGGGTTCCCCATATGTAAGAGCCTGGAGCTCATGGCAGCCCAGTCCCTCCAGATGGCTTCCTAGAGGGAAGACGGGAGGGGCTGGAAGCAGAGAGTCTTCCCAGCCAACAGCCTTCCTCAGAGGCCCAGGTTGGGGGTGGGCATGGGGTGGAAGTTCTCACCTCGTTGGCCTGAGCGTGGGTGGCTTGGCACCCAAAGTGGGTGACGACGACTGCGATGAAGAACTCCAGGATGGTGAAGATAGTAAGCACGGCCAGGTAGCCTCTGCCCACATCCTGGGGATGAAAAACCCACAGTCAAGGTAAGACGGGAATTCTAGAATAGAGGAGGAAAGGGGCCCAGAGTGAAAATAACTTATGCAAGGTCACACAGCCAGTTGGCGGCAGAGCTGGAGCTGGGGCCAGCCCTCCTGCTGCCCGTCCTGTGCCCTCCCGTTTGCTCTACCAGGCTGCCTCCCATCTATCCTTGGGGTAGGGTCAATATACTCATGGGGTCTATTGGGACTGGTAGGCCCCGCTAATGCCCAGGCCTCCTGGTGCTGCAAACTCTCGCCTCCCCCACCTCCTGGATATGGCTCCTCACTCTCCAAGTTTACCCACTCCGTGGAGTGTCTGACACACACCCAGTTAGTGACACCAAAATCCATGAGCAGAATGGCCGTCCCGGCAAAGGCCGCAATGGCGCTGAGGATGTTGGTCCCCAGGCTGCTTCTCACCTGCAGGAGGGAGAGGGAAGGAGGGAAAGGAGCAGAAGGAAGAGGTGAGGAGAAGGAGAAAGGATAAGAGGCAACAGCTATCCCCGCCTGAGCCTCCCACACCCAGCCCTCTGCGGCCTGGGGGCAGTGGCCGCACTGACGCGCGTGCCCGTGTTCTTGTTGACCCCTCTCCTTTCCTGCTATCCTTCCCCAGGACCTCAGGAGAATGGCCTCCTTTACCTTTTGTCATCTTCTCAGAAGCTGCTAGGCAGAGGACCCGATCTCTGTCATGGCCTCTCTGGGTGGAGTTTGTGGCAGGCTCCTTGCTCACCGCTTACTGTGCCCCCATGCCCAGGCTGAGCACCCTGCAGGGGCACCCTGAACCCTGGGGCCGGGTTCGGGGCAGGCCCTCTGCTGTGGACACTCAGGCCTGGCTTAGAGAGGAGTTGGAGTCATTTCCACAAGGTCCCAGCAGAGCAAGGCACTGCAGATCCTGGCAGGCCACTGGGCAGGAGAGAGATGAGGCAGGTGCTGGGAGCCTGAGGTTGGGGTGGGCCGAGCCCTCACCTGGAGCCCCAGGGCTTCAGGGCAAGTGGATCCCCGGGTGGTCCAGGTGACCACTCAGGGGTCACCCTGCCCATGCAGCCAGAACCTGATGCTCTTTTGACCCAGTAGCTGAAGCCTTCTGGGTAAACAGCCCTGGCCTTAAAGGGGGCACCACTCATGGGTGGGTGGGGATTGCAGGACCTGCTCAGGTTCAAAGACCCCTGACTTTCTTTTTTGATGACAGCAAGGAGGTCACTGAGACCAGAGCAGCCTCACAGGAAATCAATTAATTGATTAATTAATCCAACAGACTTCTGTTGAGCACCTGCGGCCCGCCAGGCACTGTCAGAGGAGCTGTGAGCATGGGGGAGAGCATGTCAGGTTCCTGCCCTCCTGGACTTTACAGTCTAGGGGGACATTGGCTTTGGTACTGAGGGCCCCCCGTGGCCAGTCCTGCCCTGCTATAATCCATTCTCCACCCAGGAACCAGACAGCTCTCAAGAATGTAAACAGGCCAACCATTCCCATGCTTAAACCCTCCGTGACTTCCCATTGCCCTTAGGATCAGACCCAAACTCCGCTTCCAGCCCTGAGTCATCTCCCCACCTCTCCCTCCTAGCTCATCTCCTTCCACCCGGCCTCTTGTCTGCTGTAATCCAGCGTCCTGGCCCCTTCTGCAACCTCTATGCCCAGGCTCTTCCCCACGTTATCTCCCGGCCTGGGATGCTGGTCCCCGGGCTCCTCTGTGGTGGCCGCCCTCGGAACAGTGAGCTGCATGACACTTCCTCAGGGCGCACTGAATGTCCGAACTGAGCAGAATCACTCACACTATCCCATGGGATTCCTTTTAGACTTTTCACTCTCTGTAACTATCTTATTTGGTAGTCTGTTTTTTGAATGTCTTACCAGACACCTGAATGTAAGCTCCACGAGGCAAGGACTTGACCCTGCGGGACGTGAAACACTCTCTTGTTCAAGGCCTCTATCTTCTCCCTGGTACCCGCAGAAGGCGCCGGAGCCTTCCACCATCTGGACCTACCACATCTCTCCGTCTAAGTTCTTTCCACTTCCCTTCCCAGACCTTTGCCCTGGCCAAACAGAGCCATACATGGTTTCCGTAGCAACCCTGCCCATGACCCCTCCTTGCCTTCCCATGCTTTTCCCTCTGTAATTCTAAATCCTGCCTGTCCACCAAGGCGCCGCTTAGCTGTCTCCTCTTCCAGGAGGGCTTCTTGCATCTCCTCTTTCTCTGAATGACCATTACCACTTCATCTGTGCACCCTCCTTTCTGCCCTGTAGTGTATTTCGAAAGTGTATCTGGGCCGTCTGGGTGTTGTCCTGTCCTGGCACTCAGCAGGCCCCCCAGGAAATGCTTGTTGAAGGAGCCAAACGAGTGAGCGTATTTGGAGGCAGAGTGGAGTGGAATCTAGCTGTGGCCCCACCTCTGCCCCTGGGTCTCCCATTCAGACTTACCAGGCAGCTGATGTGGTTCTTCTCGGCTGCCACTGAGAGGGACCCAGAGATGATGAACTGTGTGGGGAAGAGGGGATCCCAGTGAGGCTTCGGCTGGGACACTGGGCAGGGCACACCATGCCCGGGCTCTGTCGAGGCCGTGGGTATTAGGGAGACGAGGGTAGCCTCTTGGCTGCCACCTTCTCTGCCTCCTGGCTAGACACTCTGGGATCTCTCTGTCAGGGTGTCCCCTGGTTACCAGGGGCCACTGTCCAGGGAACTAGGGCTGTAGCTTGCAAGATGAATGTGTTCATTTTCATCCTATCATCGGAGCCTCCTAGGGAAGGCTTTGTTCCTTCAAACATTCACTCATCAAACATTCACTGAGCAGCAGGTATGTGCCAACAACACAACAGAGTTGAGCAAGACAGATAAGATCCCTGCTCTCATGGGGCTTCTGTTCTAGCTGGGGAAGACTGACACTTAGCACAAACATCCAGAAGTATGGGTGGTAGTGACAGGAGCTGTAATGATAAGGAATCACTGGGGCTACTTGAGGTTGAATGGTCAGGTAAGGGCTCTGTGAGCTGAGATGCAAAGGAGAGGACACAGGACATGTGAGGATTTGGGGCTGGGGGGAGTGGGAGAGGCTGGCTCAGAAGCTGGCCTCCGAAGATGGCTCCCAATGAACCCCGCATCATGGCGCCCATGTATTCGGCACTTGCCTCGTGTCATGAACCTGGACTGGCCCTGCGAGTGGCTTAGCTGAAAGAATGCAGCGGGAGTGGTGCCAGTTCTGGGCCTAATGCTTAGAAGGCCTGGCAGCTTCCATCTTTGCCCTTGGCTGCCATGTTGGAGAGACCATGGGGACAGACCACATGGAGAGGCCAGTGGGAGTCTGTCGGGGAGAACCTGGGATTACATGGAGACAGACAGGACCAGGAAGGAGCCACTACAGCTGTCCCAGTGGTGTGGACCAGGGTGATGGTAGTGGAGGTGGGGAGATGTGCACAATTCCAAGCTTTGCCTGGGAGGGCGAGCTGACTGGACCTGCTGGTGGTATGGACGTGGAGTGGGCAAGAGAAGAGTCTAGGATGACTTGGGATGTTGTAGCCTCTGGATGGATGGAGGTGCCATTTGCTGAGATGAGGAGATGGGGGATGTAGAGAAACAGGGTAGGGATCAGGAGTTTAATTTTGATACATTAAGAGTTGCCTCTTGGACATCAAGAGGAGATGTCAAGATGGAAGCTAGATTCAGAGTCCAGCTCTCAGGGCTGGAGACAGACACTATGTTTCTTTGACAAAGAAGCTGAGCCCCAGAGAGAGGCAGTGACCTGCCCCGGGTCACACAGAGGAGGCCTGGCTGGGATTACACTCCAGCTGTCTTGCCTCTTTCCTTCTTATCCTATTTTATCCTTCTTTCCTAGGATTTTGGGATTATTCAACTAAGGACTCCTTGGAACATCTGACGAAAGCTATGAACCCTTTCTCTAGAAAAATATGCATAATCCATGTGTACTTTCGGGGGTCCCAGGAGATCAGCCATGTGAAGACCCAGCTGAAGGATTAAATGTTGGAGCTCACACACGCCCTGTCAGGGTCTCCAGATGCTGATGTCCTCCATAATTGAAAAGCAGGGTTTTTGTTCTCCTTCCACCATTTTTGAAATCTTTACCCGGGTATACGTATTTCCGCTCACAGCCTGCCAGGAGGGAGCTCAGAGAAGAAAGTGACACCTTTGTTTCTCCCTGTTGCAATTTCTCCCTTAGATCTTCCTATTTGCCGACATTTCCCCCAACTTTGGGTCACTAAGGACTATTTGAAAGACCAGAGCTTCTCTCTGCAGCATGGCCAGGCGACCATCCTGCTCTAGCTGTGTGTCAGCTCCTTTGGCCTTCCTGGGACCCACTTTTGGAGATTCCGAGCTCTTGCTGGAGGCACGTGGCACAGGGGAAGAAGTCACTGTGCCCTGGGTTTGGGAACCACCACTCACTCGAGGGAGGTCCCTCTCAGGCAAGTCTCTGACTCTCTCTAAACGGGGAATGGTTGCAAGTAATAGCCACCATTTGCTGCAAAATCAAGGGCTGGTGATTGGCTCTCAGCCAATCAAGAGCATTAGCTCTTGATTTCCTCAAAGCAGGACCAGAACTAGGGACCTGATTCTTAGATGGGGAAGCTGAGGCTTGAGACTGGGTGACTTGCCTAAAGGACTTCGTGGTACCACCCAGTGGAGCTGGGATTCAGACTCCACTGGCCTGACCCCAAAGCCTGTGCTTCCCCTGGGGGCTGGGAGGCTCAGGTGCAGACAGCGACGTTATAAACGCTGAAGTGCTGTCTTCCTGTTGGATATTATAACATGCCCTCCCCTGATTCTCCAGCAGAGGTAGGCAGCCAGGTTGGCTGGGGTATGGGCAGAGGAATGGGCTCAGGGGCTTCAGAGCTGGTCAGACTCCCAGGGCACGGAGCTCAATGGTGGGCTGGGACCCATGAGGGGGAACTGATGGGTTTCTGCAGGCCCCGGTCTGGATGCGGGGTGAGGCTTAGGATCCAGGTAACACGGGTGGTTAGTGTCCTTATCCCCTGCCCTCAACCCTTTTACCCCATCTTTTTTGGGAGCCTTCTCTGTGCTAGGCTCTTTGTTGGGAGCTTTTCGTACCTTGGAGTGGAGTCTGGCTCAGGTTTATGATGAGAGTTTGCCGGTAGGAGTTAGATTTAGGCTCAGGACCCCGCCTAGGGGCAGCTGTGCCCAGGAGAATGTGGTCAGGGGTGGGCGCAGAGGGGAGAGGCGAGCCTGGGCACGGCCCCCCAGATGGCCCCGGCACTCACGCAGGCTCCTCCCCAGAAGGGGACACCGCCCTCGATGAAGAGCATCCCCACGTGGCCGCGGCGGACCATGAGCAGCACGCTGCCGAAGCCCAGGTGGATGAGGCCGATGAGGATCTGGACGGTCTGCGGGGAGCGGCGGCGGCTCAGCCAGGCGGGCGGGGCCAGCTCCACAGCGCCCCCTGCCGGCCGCCGAGGAGAGCGCGGCCCGGCCCTGCGCTCTCCCCGCGAACGGTCAGCGACTCGGAAATAAACTCTGGTTCTTTTGAGGAGACATCGTTATAACAGCCATAAAAGACCATTTTAAGAAGGAAAGCCAGTTCCCCACCGCCTGCGGGACCCACCCTTCTCTTTCCCTGTCTCAACGGGTTTGCATCCTGCTTTGTGCTCTGACCTACGCGTCGCGAGCATCGCTGTGTGTTGCTACCTGGTTTTCTTCTCCCTCATTTCAATGACACAGCATTTCCTGCGCTGAATGCCTCACCTTTTCCTTCCTCCTCCCCCTACAGCCTGCACTGAAGAGCACCTTGAGCATCTTTCTCATCTGAGCGTCTATCTCTGAGCCATCCCGGCCGCGTGTTGGACCTGCTTCCCATCCAGCTGAAATCTGGACTTGGGTTTTATTGTTTGTTGTTTTCCTGGCACCCCACTGATCCGTGCCTGGAAGTGGGATGGTTTTTCCCAAGGATGAGGATATGTGTGCTTCTGGTAAATTCTGCCACATTTCTTCCAAATGTTTTTGGTAACAATTGAATTCTAGAAGTGACTGGAAAGGGACATGGGAAGCCCCTAAATTCAACCTCTGCCTGATCCAGGAGCCCTTTCCAGCTCCTGACTTTTAAGTGGACTCTTTCCATGACTAGCTGCTCACCACCCAAACCTGCGTGGTCCATTTATGGGTAGTTCTGACTGTGAACAACTAGAATCATGTTCTGGGGTCATGTGGAACATATATGTCTTTCTAACATGAGTGTCAAGACTTTGGATATTTATAGGCATGACCTCTCGAATCTTCTCCCTTCTGTTCTCTCTTTGGCTGCGTGTCTTTCATCTTCTCAGCTTCCTTATGGGGCGTGGTGTCCCAGCTGCCAATGCCACTTTCCTTCTCGGCAGGTCCTTCTTCTGCCACTAACCACCACCGCTACAGCCATTAGTCCTCACAAAACACCAGCTGCTGGTCACCGAATGCCTGTCTACGCTAAGCAATGTGCTGGGTGTTTTATCATCTCCCTCCTTCCTTTGCTCATTACATTCCAGCCATGTCCACCTTCCATTTCATGCTTGAACAAGCCACACTCATTCCCACCCCAAGGCCATTATCTCATTGAACCCTCACATGATGAGGTAGGTACTATTATCCTAATTTTGGAGATTAGGAAAACAAGTTTCAGAAATGTTAAGTAACTTGTCTGACGTCTCCCAGCTATGAAGTGGCAGGCCAGGTAACTCTAAAGCTGGCAGTCTTCTCCCTGAGTGACATTCCCTAACATCTATCTGTAGTTGCCACTTTTATTCTTTTCAATAATTTGTGTTTGTCTTGTCAAATGCCTCTGGAGGTCATCGGTTCCCAGAGTCTGCTCTGAGGTTTCAGGATTCCAGCAATTGATGACTCCATCTTTGTTCACTATCTCTAGTCCCTTCATGCACCCATGGACTTGGTGCAGCGTTTAGTGTAGAATCCTAAATTCCAGAATGTTCAAGCCAAAGCTCCTTCATGCTACAGAGCAGTGAGGTTGAAAGTAGAACTTTACAGTCAGGTCATCCTCAGGTACAGGATACCACTTACCAGCTGTGTGGCCTTGGGCCAGTGATTTAGCCTTGACAAGCCTCAGTTTCCTAATCTGTCAGAAACTAGGAACTAGGATCCCTGTCTCACAAGGTGGCAATGAGAATGGAAGGAGACAATGCATGCAAATTCCTTGGCACAGGGTGTGCACGTCTCAGGGGGTGCTCAGTAAATGAGAGCTGTCATCATCATCATCATCATCATCATCACCATCACCATCATCATCACCATCCTCACCATCACCACCATGATCATCACTATCACCATCATGATCATCACCATCACCACTATGATCATCACTATCACCATCATGCTCATCACCATCACCATCATCATAACCATCATCATCATCACCACTGCATAAGCTATGTTTTCATCTTCCACTTGGAGAAACTAAGGCCAAGGGACACACTGAAGACACTATACATGTATATATAGATGAATACGTGCATGTAACTATCAATTGTCTAATATTTTATCTCCTTCCAGAGACCAATATCTCCAGGCCATCTGAGATTGGAGAAGATCTTAGAGGCCATCTTCCATGGACTGTCAGCCCAGAGCTGGCCCTGGGCTACCACCTCAACTTCATCTCATCCCCCTCCTTCCTTTGCTCATTACATTCCAGCCATGTCCACCTTCCATTTCACCCTTGAACAAGCTGCACTCATTCCCACCCAAGGCCTTTGCACTTGCTGTTCCTTCTACGTGGTGAGCCCTTGTCCCCAGGTCTTCCCTTGGCTGGCTTCAGCCCAGCATCTAGGTTTTAGCTTCAATGTCATCTCCCCAGAGAGACCTCCCTGTCCACTCCTGCTAGTGTTGCCCCTCCCCCATCCATCATTTTCGACCTCATTACCCTATTTGGAGTTATCTTAGTCATTTGTTAACTGATTTATTCTCTGAGCACTACTGGGGAAGGGTCCTTGTCTGTCTGGTGCAGGACTGAATCCTAAGTATCTATCAACTGCCCCTTCTCCAAGGTGTGCGTGAATGCTCCAGGGCTGGGGCGCTCCCTCCCTGCCCAGCACCTTCGCCTCACAACGGTTGTCCGCAGAAGCTGTTCTTACCCCTAGAGCTTTGGGCTCCCCGGTCAGGAATGTCTCCATGGGCCGCGGGTCCGGCGGCTGAGTGGCCCTCGGCGTCTGCGCCCCCAGCGGTGGCTCCTCGAACTGCATCCTCCCGGGAGGCTGGCACATGGCGGTGGGCAGAAGGGGTGGAGGTGGGCGGAGGCCGCTGGCGTTGCTGGGCGGGATGACGACAAACACCCCGTTGCTGGCGGGAGCAGCGGACATCGTGCTCAGAGAGCCTGGGACACAGAGGCTCGGGGTATAATAACGATACGATGATGGTTACACATTTGCATAGAGCTTTTTAGTATAAACAACATGCCTACCCACCTCTGCTCACTGCAGCCCCTGAGGATGGCACCAAGATCTCTGACCGTCTGTGCGGAAGCTTTACTCAGAGAAGTGAAGGGACATCCGAGGTCAAGGGCCTCTGGGAGAGGCAAGGTCAAGACTTGAATTCTTGTCTCTCTGACACTAGAAGCCATGTTCTTAATGTCTGTGCTGTTACATAAAAGGACCTATAGAAGGAGCATGTATTTAAACCTCCTTTCCCTAGAGAGGGCAAGTGACTTGCTCAAGAACACACAGCTAGTGCGAGGCAGAGCTGAGCCAGCACTTCTCGTGTCCCCCACCGCATGACCGGAACTCACCCTCCATTTCCCGTCCCACAGCCCTGCTGCGCTACTGAGTTTGTGTAAATTATCCCTCAGGGTGATTTCCTGCTGTGAGAGGCTTTCTCTCTGGTTACCCAAGCCATTGCCATTAATGTAGTCGATATGCATGGATTATGGAAAGTTCCTGTGTGGCTGGCCAGAGCACACACTTTGGTGGACCCCCCCCGCCAGCTGTTAGGAGGTGAGTTTACTAGGAAACAGCAGAGTGATGAATCTGCCAGATTATACAGTGAAATTAAAACAGTCATCCTTCTCATCGGCATTAATTGGTGCAGCACGCAGCTCTGGAGATAGAAGCCAGGATTTGAATCCTGGCCCCTCTAGCTACTGTGAGATGTGGGGCAAGACGGCCACCTCCTCCTGCCTCAGTTTCCTGGTAACATGGGAATGATAACACTGGTACCCATCTCATAGGGTTTGGTGTGAGTTAGGTTGAAATAACACACACAAACCTGATAAAAGCCATCCTTTAGGTGTGGATCTAAACAGGGGTCAGACATAGAGTCCATGCCCTTAAGGAGCTTAGAGTCTAGTAGGACGAGCAAGAGAAGTTTGCATTTCAGTCCAACAAACCATTATTGAGCATTTACCGAGCACCAAGCTTGGGAGGGGGATACAAAGATGAAGGAAGCCGGAATGTCTTCCCTCACAGCATCTCAGAGGGAGAGCAGGGCCACTGCTGGAAGAGAGAGGTGGGTGGAGGGAGGGGGAACTGATTCGACCCTGAATGTGGAACTCAGGGATGTCTTCACGGAGGACCTGGACCTACAGCAGGGGTCCTCAGAGGCTCCTCTGCTGTCACCTCTCTCATCCAATGTTCCTCTGCTTTTGTCTTTCTTCTTCAGTCTCTTTCTCCTTCCACACCCATTGGCCTCTTCCCTCCCTGCCAGACATATTTGGGAAGCGTAGACAGTTGCTGAGGTCATTGCTAAAGATTTCCTGGTCTGAGAGTCTAAGAAAATGGGATGAGAGAGTGAGAGGGCAGAGAGATGGCGAGTCCAGGCTGAGGAGGACACACCCGCCCCACGAGTCTTTGCTTCTTCAGTGTGAATAATGACCATTGACGCCCTCACCTCATTCTAAGGGAGAGACAGGCATGGACTATTAGTTGTGCTTAGAGATGAAGAAACAGGTTCAGAGAGGGTGAGGGTGTCTTCCAAGGTCACACAGCACCTCAGTGGAGGAACTGGGATAGATCCTGGACTCCCATCTCTCAGTAGAAGGATGCTGACTTTATGTGATTCATCCACTCCTGGGTTTGAATTCTACTTTGTCAGAGCGAGCGGACCAATGCTTGTACTTCACTCTGTGAAGTAATAGTTCTAAAATGCTTGGTGTTCGCAGATGAGTAAATTAAAAACAAATGGGGACTGAAGAGTTTGCCAACGCTCCACTTCCTCAAGCAAATTCATTTAAAGAAATCATCCATGTTCTCACCATCATCTAGAAAGAATATTTAACACCTGAGAGGGAGGAAGGACATAATTTCAGAACAAAAGGACAGAACCTTTAAATGGAACAAATTTCACTCGGTGAAAACCCCACGGCTCTGACTGTATAGTTGTCATTTCATCAGGGACAGGGGAAGACTGTGCCTGAGATCCATGGCAATTGGTGGCAGGGTCATGAACGTTCTCTGGGGTCCCCAAGGGCCAGCGCCACGGCTGGTTGGCTGGTGGGGCCTGAGCAGCCCCAGAAGGGAGCACACGTGGAATTATAGCATCTCTCCCAGGCAAGTGGTGAGAAACGCACTAAAACCGAGACCTCACCCTCCTTAGGAGAAGAGAAAACACCTACAAAAATAGGCTGTCTGCTGATAGCATGGGTTAAGTGGCAATTGGGGGCATGAAAGTGTCACATAGTCCCTGAGCCTCACCATCTGCTCTCTCTACCCAACCCCCTGCAGCCACCACCAGCACCTTTGCAGCCTGAGGCCAGGGACCACCCCTCTGTCTCATTCCAGAGACCACCTGGCCCATGCCCCTGGCTCTGTGGCAGCTAGAAAGAGAACTCTTTTTTCCTTACTAGCCCATCAGCCAGTGCACCCTGAACACTAATGCATGTGTGCCAGAGAGAGGCAGGTGGAAGAGAGGGAAAGTCATGGTCCCCTGCCTCCAGGTGCTTGCAAGGTACCCACAAGGGGAACAGCTGCCTGTGACAGAGACCCAGGAAACACCTAGACATCAGCAGTAGGCTGAATGAGCAGTGGTAGTGCTGGTCACTCACATGCACTGCCTTTGACAGTTTGTAAAGAGTTACCATCTGGGGGCTGGCCCCGTGGCTTAGTGGTTAAGTTTGGCACACTCCGCTGTGGCAGCCTGGGTTCAGTTCCCAGGTACAGACCTACACCACTCATCAGCGGCCATGTTGTGGCAGTGACCCATACAAAATAGAGGAAGATTGGTACAGACGTTAGTTCAGGGCAAATCTTCCTCAGCAAAAAAAAAAAAAAAAAAAAGAGTCATCATCTGTATGAGAACTACAGATCCTTACAACAGCCCTGTGAGGTAGGTGTTACTCAGCCCATCTTGCAGACCAGTAAACTGAGGGTCAGAAATTGCAGCTTGGTAGAGTGGGACAGGCCCTGGGCCTTGAAGACTGACATATTTGTCAGAGATGGTAAAACAAAAGTTTCAGGGGCCGGCCCGGTGGCGTAGTGGTTGGGTTCACGCACTCTGCTTCAGCAGCCCAGGGTTTGCTGGTTCGGATCCTGGGCACAGACCTACCCACCACTTGTTAAGCCATGCTGTGGTGGCATCCCACATTTAAGGTACAGGAAGATGGGCATGGATGTTAGCCTAGGGCCATCTTCCTCAGCAAAAAGAGGGGGATTGGCAACAGATATTAGCTCAGGGCTAATCTTCCTTACCAAAAAAAAAAAAAAAAACCAACCCAGAAGTTTCAGCTGCCACCAGACACTGGAGTGAGCTATCTCACAGGCAGCCCAGCAGGACTTGCAAAAAGCAGGTGACCGAGAACCTGCTGCGTGACTTTGCACCCTCTTCTGAAGGGTTGAGAGTGGAGATTGAGAGAGGATTTTGGAAGAGGACATTCAGAGTGAGCTGAGCACTGTGTGTGTGTAGGGGAGGAGAATGCATCCCTGTTCACCTTGAGATGAGACAGAAAGGCTTGTGGTAAGGAGACTTGGGGAAATTGATGGGTATCCCCTGCATTTTGGATATGCCAGACTCCTGAGTTGAAGGAGGAGTTGTTGGGGATACCTACAGCAGAGAGACCCCCACACACGGGGAGGTGCCTCCATAGACCCCATGAAACACCTCTGCAGAGAAGTCGGCTTGAACACCGCCCGTCTCAGGGAGGGTGAAACCAGCTCACAAGAGCAGCAGGCAAGTGCAGCCTTCCCTACCTCCTCCATCTCCTCTTTCCCTTTATCCACCCAGGAGAGGGCAGCAACTGCAGTTAGCCAGCTGGGGAGGAGCAGGGGAAGCAGGTGGAGAAGCCAGGGGAGGCCACCAAGTCCCCTTCTTACCTGCGGTGTGCTGGGCTGAGGACCCAGGTGCCCTAAACGAGCTGTGACATAACACAAGACTGGATGCTCCGATGACTAAATAGGGGCTGGCTGTCTCATCTGAGAGCAGCAGAAAAGTCCTTGGAATGCCCCAATGTCACCTTACATCGTAGCTGTGAGTTTTAAAAGGATAATGCCCATCTAGTGCCCAGCACGGTGCCTGACACACAGCAGCCATTCAATGCCTTTTAGCTTCTGTTGTTGTTAACAACCTTATGAGGTAGGTACTGTTACTATTTTGCTCATGAGGAAATCGAGCTCAGAGATGTTAAGTGAGGTGTATGATCTTGGGCCAGTCACTTATTCTTCATGAGCCTCAGTTTCCCTGTCTATGAAGTGGGGCAGAGGGATGGTCCTGGTGGGTCCCTGAAATCCCTTCTAGCCCTCGAACCCTGCTTCTCTAGGACTTGGGGAGATGACCTGTGCTCTTCCTGGGAGCTTTTCTCCAGGACCCTCCTGGGCAGGCAGAGACCCAGCGGCTCTGCACACGCCGTCCAGGAGAGAAGGCTCATGACCTGTCATTTTGAAGATGAGCAAGGTGATTTGCCCAGGGCCACATGGTCAGGATAAGGGATAGAGCTGGGACACAAACCGAGGTCCTCTGACTCTACATCCTGCTGTTTCCCAGCTCCCAGTGGCCCCTCGAATCTAGGGGCCACACTGCTGGGACACAGGGGCTGCACCAGATGGCCTCGGCAAGCCCCAGGACGCTGACTCCACTTGGCTCCCTTGACTGATCCAAGGTCTCCTGGTCCAGCACTAACTCATGAACATCCCTGCCTTTGGCTGAGCCGAGCCTTGTCATAGGCTGAGCCACCCCTAAGCAGCCAGGACTTGTCTCGTGAGCATCTCTGGGCATCATCTTTATTCACAAGGAGCCAGAAGCAGCTTTGTTCATTCACAGTGGACCAGCATGGAGTGGGTCTTACCAGCTGAAGGAGAGAGGCTCTAAGGGGGGTGTCTTGGATGAAATGCACAGGAACACATCCTGGGTGGGGGGAACTGCACATCTGCACCTCTGTGGGGAGGCAGCTTTGCTCAGTGGTTAAGGTCATAGTCCATGGGGTTAGCCTGGGTAGAATCTACGCTATCACCCTGCGAGCTTAATCAGCTGCATGACCTTCGGCAAGTTGCTTAACCTCTCTGGTCTCAGTTTCCCCATCTGTCAAATGGGAGGCTGTGAAGTTGGTGGGACATTAGGTGCTCCAGGCTTCCAAGGCTGTCTACTTCCCCTGTCTACAGCTATGCCTCCTGGCCCCGCCACTTTGTTGCTCAGGCAGGAATTTGCCCCTCTATCTCAGTCTGACCCTGTGGCATTAGGCTGGCAAGAGGCTGTCTGGGATCCTCTGATCCCAGCCCTTCCAGGACAGCCCAGACCTGCCCCACTAGCCTGGAAAGCATGCCGACAGAGGCAAACAAACGATGGAGGAGGGCAGGCCTCCCCGGTCCCCACACCCACTAGGCTGGACCACACCCACCGCCTGGTCCCTCAGCAGGGCTCTACTCTGCTTTGCTACCCACCTCCCAGTGAGGTCCTGGGTGGGGGACAGCCCCTTCCCTTCGCTGGGTCTCCATTTCCCCATCTATAAATGAATGGTCAGCCAATGTTTGCCCCTAAGCCCCTTTCCAGCTCAAAATCCCTGCCAGGTCCTTCTGTTTCCCTTGGAGAAGGGAAAGGGCAGGGCACCTGCGTCTGGGTTGGGGTCACCTTTCTGGCCCCCGTGGGATGGGGGGGGTGAGAGTGGGTGGAGAGGAAGACTCCATTTCCCAGGGAGGATGGTTAGGGTCCTAGGGTGTCTAGGGGATACCTCAGTCGTCTCAGTGGCTGGCTTTGAGGACAGAAGACAGACGCCCCTCCTTTACAACCACCATCTGTGCAGTGGGGCCCGTAGGGCCAGAGCTGGCAGGTCCCCGTCATTGGGAGGCCAGTAGTTCAGACAGCCTTGGGAGCTGTCATGCTGCCAGTTAGTGACAGGTGGGGTAATACCCACCCATGGCAACCTTCTCTGCCCCGTGGTCTCTCCCTCCCTCCTTGCCTGGGATCTGATGCACCCCTGCCCCACTTCCCTCATATGCCCCGGGGGGTGGGTGGCCTGGCCGCTGCTCCTGGAAGGGCCGTGGGTACTCACCGGGCTGCCACTGCCACTGCGCTCGCCGCTGCTCGCTCCCCGCTGCCTCTGGTCTCCTGCAGCTGCCTCTCCTGAGTTCACACATATTCGTGTGAAAGGCTTGCTGTTCGTGTGGGACTTGGAAATCTGCTCTGCTTGTGAGCTGCCACCTCTGGGAAGTTCTCAAGTCCCTCCCAGCTCTGAGGCCTCTACCCATCTGGACAGACTGAGGGGGCCGAGGAAGCTGCTGGTGGAGTCATTGGCCTCTGGCCACAAGAGCCCTGTAGGAGGGTCTAGTTCTTTCCTTCAATCTACAGTAGGGGAAACTGAGGCCCAGAGAAGCAAGTGGGCTGCCAGGGTCCCGCTGTTAGTGTCAGAGCTGGGTGTGGGGTCCACATTGGCCTCTACTCTCCTGAAGCTGTGGATCATGTGGCTGCCTGACTTTCTGCCACCCGAACTTGTCCGATGTTAGATAGGAGGGGCCGGGTGGTTAGTCCACAGCTTTCCAGTGGCAGGGGGCAGAGTGTGTGAGTGTAGGGGTGAGTGTGTGCAGGCGTGAGTGTGACAGCATGTGTGTGAGGGTGTGGACATGTGTGTGAGGGTGTCAGTGAGACAACATGTGTGTGGATGTGAACACATGTGAGGGTATGTGAGCATTGTGTGAATGTGTGTGCACGAGTGTGCACATGTGTGAGCATATGTGTGTGAGTGTGGGTATATGTGTGCATGAGGTGTGTGAGCATGTGTGTGAATGTGGGTGTGAGTGTGTGTCAGTAAGAGAACATGTGTGGGCATAGGAACATGTGTGAGCATGTGAAAACATGCATGAAAAGCATGTGAGTGCGTGAGTGTGAACATGTGTGAACATGCATGAGTGTAGATGTGTGAGTGTGGGTATATGTTTGTGAGATGTGTGAGTGTGTATGTGTAAGTGTGTGAATGTGGTTGTATGTGAGTGTGTGGGGTGTGAATGTGTGTGAGTGTATTTGAGTGTGTCAGCATGTGTGAGTGTGTATGCCCACAGATTGGCATTCAAGTGGCGTATGCACAGAGAATTTGTGCACTGGTGTCTGGATTCAGGTTCTCATCAAAATAGCCCCCAAGGCCTCTCTTCAAAGTCAGGAGATGACACACGACCTGTGGGCTCAAAATGGCATGGAAATGGTCCAGAAGGGCATCGCCTGGGCCAGCCCTCAGCTTAACAAGGGATAGAAAGAACAGTGTGGCAAGTTGATTGCAAAAATGGCCCCAGTTCTATACCCTTCCATGTATCCACATCTCTTGCAGCTGGAGCTGGAGTCTGTTTTCCCAAACCCTTGAATCTGGCCTGCCTTGGGATTTCCTGTGCCCGTAGAATGCAGCAGAAGTGGTCTTGCACCAGTTCTGACCTGAGGCCCCAGGAGACCTTGCCTGCTTCCGTTCTCTCTTGAAAATCTTCAACCACCATGGAACCTGTCCGGGCTAGCCTGCAGGAAGGGGAGACACAGGGAGAAAATCTCAGTCATCCCCGCTGAGGCCCCATACATGTGAGAGAAATGGTGGCCAAGTTTACCTACCTGACCCTCCGCTGAACCCAAACACACGAAGAGTCTGGCCATGCCCACATCAGATCAGGAGACCTGCCCAGCAAAAATAAATGCTACTTGTGATGTGCCAGTTAGGTTTTATAGTTGTTTGTTATGTAATCCTGTTGTTGTGAATGCTACTGAAGCAATCAGTTTCTTTTTGGTGGCCTTTTCATCTCTCACATAAGCAACGCCCTAGGCCAGGGGCTAAACTGGTGTTGGGGAGTCAGGGATAATTCCCCCTCGCTGGTTTTTCCCTTAAGGTTCTTATGTCTGGCCAAATAATTAAAGTGGCAGTTTAGCAGAAGAAAAATAAACAAAGTTTAATAGTGTGTATACATGGGAGAGACCCAGGGAAAGTGAGTAACTCAATAAAACGGCAGAGGTTCTCTTCTTAAATAGACTCGGGTAAAGACAAAGGAAGATGTTGGGGGTGGGGGGTGTCAGCTATGGGAGATTACGAGAAAAGCACAGTAAACAAGAGTAAGGTTACCATGCAGATCTAACGGCTCGCCTTCCGCATTGACAAGTTGCTAGAGTTGAGGTCATCCCCCCCCTTCCCAGTACAGAGAGGGAGGTACCTCAACAAATGGAGATTTCCCCTACAAATGTAAATGTTTGGTAAACAGAACTTTGAGAAGAATGGGCTTAGCAAGGACCCTCCCAGTCTATCGATACCCAGAGTTATCTGTGGTGATGGTTTACCCTGTGGACAGGCATCTTATCTTAAATTCTTTTAGGTAGTTTGGGGGAAGGTCAAATGTCCTTCATGATTCTTCTGAGCCTTTGTTGTCTTCAACTCGAAATAATCCACATACCAGAGTGGCGCATCTTAGGGCTACCTGCCCTGAACTCCATCACTAGCTGTGCCGACCCTTTAAGAAATAGGAACAGCAGGAAGAATGGAAGTGTCCAGACTCTGAGCCCAGCACTAAGCACCCACTGTTTGGTGCTATGTTATCCCAGCTGCCTCTGGGTGTCCTGCCCATCTCTAAATCTCCAGCTCCTCGCAGAGTGCTGACTGTGTTGAATGGGTGAATGCATATAGGTTGAGCTCATGCTAGGAGCTGGCCAGGTGTCCAGTGGGGTGCATGACAGATCTGGTTTCTGACTCACAAATGGAATCGAATTGAGCTTTGCAAGGTACCAAATGAAACCAGAAGATGCAGGAAAGAGGGAGGAACCTCCTTGGAAAGAATAGGAAATCACAAAACATCAGAGCTAGAAGGAACTTAAGAGAGCAGCTGGCTAGACCTTCTCCTAAAGATGAGGCAGTGGAGGCCCAGGGAGGGGAAGGAGTATGCTTGAGGCCACACAGCAAATCCATCTGGCCCTGAAACCTATGTGGGGGATCACAACTGGCCAACCCAAAATGTGTCTCTTTGGCTTGATTATTTTTAAGGACAAAAGACACTGAAAGAAAGTTTGACCATCCTCCTAACTGCCGAAAAGAATGTAAGATAGAAGGCCTGTCTCCAGGACAGGCCATCACTGTAAATAAGTCTGGACATGATAGACTGGGAAGATCCTTACTAAGCCCATTTTTATGAAAGGTCTCTCTCTCAGGTCACATTGTCTATATATGGCCAAACAAACATTTGTTTCTCAAACATTTGCTTTTCCAACTCTGTGTAAATTGCCTCCCTCCCCTTTGAAGTCCCAAACCACTACTCCCAATGTCCTCTTTTGTCTTCAGCTGAAGATGCTATTTAAAGTATTGGCTTCTGCCATTTTGGCGAGTTACTCAGTTTTCCTGGGTTTCTCCCATGTATACATGTTATTAAACTATATTTGATTTTCTCCTATTATTCTGTCTCATGTCAATTTAATTCTTAGACCAGCCAGAAGGACCTAGAGGGTAGAGGATTAGTTCTTCCTCCCCTATGCCTGGATGGACTGACTTATGGCTGAGGGGGGAGGAATAATATCCTCTACCCACTGGGTCCTTTCTGTGGGGCTACAAATTAAATTGACATGAGACCAAATAGCAGAAGAAAATCAAACAAAGTTTCATAACATGTATACATGGGAGAAACTCAGAAAATAGAAACTGAGCAACTTGTCATTCTGACCAAGCTGTTCCTTAAGTATATTCAGCTAAAGGTGAGGAGGGTGTTGGGGGTTGGTGGTTTGGGATTTTAGAGGGGAAGAAGACAATTCACATGGAGATGGAAATGCAAATGTTTGTCAGACAACTCTTTACAGGGCCACCTCTAGAAAATGTGGCTGGAGAGACAGAATTTTTGATAAGGAGGGTTTGTTAGTGCCTTTCTTATGGCAACATCTATTTTACATTCTATGACAGCCATCATGTGGTAGTGGCTCCTTCCTGGAACAGGTCTTCTATGTTAAATTCTTTAGGCAGTTAGTGGGGGAGGTCAAACGTCCGTCAGAGAAAATAATCAAGGTAAAGAGACATATTTTGAGGTGGCCAATTTTGATCCCACACATGGCCAATGGTGGGTTCAATGAAACTTTTGCTGACCTCTGCCCCTGATAGCTGGACAGGAGAGATTTTATCAATTTTACACCCTCCCCCAAAGACCAAGGATCTGACTGGGGAGTGGGAGGAAGGCAAGGAAGGGGCTGGCCTCTGTGGGGTCATCCTGGGTCCAGCCTCCAGGGACTGCTACTTACCCTTGTGTTCTTTACCCTCTATATCCATTCCCTTCCTCAGACAAGTGCACTCGACTTGGGCTTATGAAGTGACCCAAATTGGAGAGAAAAAGAAACTACTAACGTTCTGACCTCCTCGTGTATGAATTTCTTGGGATCAAATGTAGGAGATGATCCAAATGACATGTTCCACTGTGACTGGTTTGAGGTATGCATTGGCCCAGGGATAAGTTTTGGAGGATTCTGAGGGTCCTCAAGCATAGTCTGGAGATCCGTAGTGTGGGGGATCAGAAGTGGCCACCCCAAAATGTGTCTCTTTGGTATGAGGATTATTACTTTTAAAAACTGCAGACATGGGAGAAGCTCTAAAAAGTAGAATATACCCTTTGTAAGATACATTTACATTTGTAAGGGAAATCTCTACTTGTAAAGGTCTCTCTCGCTCTGTACCAGGAAGAAGGGAGGATAACCTTATCTCTAGAAACTCTTACCAATACAGAAGTTGAGGGCTTAAATCTGCATAATAACCTTACTCTTGTTTACTGTGCTTTTCTGGTAATCTCCTATGGCTGACTCCCCCCACCCCCAACATCCTCCTTTGTGTTTAGCTGAAGATGGTATTTAAGATGAGAGCCCCCACCGTTTTGGCAAGTTACCCAGTTTTTCCTGGGTCTCTCCCATGTATACATGTTATAAAAGTTTGTTTGATTTTCTCCTGTTATTCTGTCTCATGTCAATTCAATTCATATCCCAGCCAGAAGGACCCAGAGGTTAGAGGATTTGTCTTCCTCCTCTACAGTAGTTCCCAGTGAGTTCTGGATACTCTGGGTCGGGGCTGCAAACTGTCCATTCCTACTGGCTACTGGAGCACAGTGGGTTGACTCTGAGCATTTTTCACTCCCACTGGATTCTGGATGAGTGGGTTCTGTAAATTCACTCTTCCTGTATCACCCTTTGTCACTCTTGATGAAGTTGAATAAGTGGTCATCCCCAAAGGTTGCCTTCCCAAGGCTTCCAGAAGCCACAGAGTTCCTGGGCTGGATGACACGGACATTACCTGGGTCAGTAATGCCAGGCACACAGTTGGGTCCAATCTCCTGCTCGGTCATGGTGTTACAACTGTTACAAAACACTTAAGAAGGTGCATTTTCTCTCCTCTGATAAAATGAACAATGCAGCTTACCCCATTCTTTAGTTTCATATTCATTAAGATAAAAATCACCTACCATGATATTATACAATATAAACTTCTTGTTTTCCTTGTATTCTATGTTCTTGGGACATGCTGTTTTCTTTTTATGAGTTTAGATTTGCAAGACTAGGTTTCCTGAGGCTACTTAGCTCCTTGTAGATACTTTGTAGATACGATCTGGGTAGTGGCTTTGTTCAGGGCCCTGAGATTGATACTTCAATCTGCCTGCCTTGAGTTTTCTGAGAGAGCAGAGGATACCTCTCCATCCTGCCTCCTGCCCTGGGCACAGCTGGTTGGCCTGGGGATGGACAACTGTCCCCAACTGGGCTGATAGTTTTCCTGGGAATTTGGGATTGGACCCAAGGACAGTTGTGGGATGGGAGGCTATGCAGAGCAACCCGTGATAGTGCATCTGAGATTCAAATTTATTTTTTTCTGACTGCTATCTTCATTTCACTATGTTTTCATTTCTCAGAAAGAACGCTTTATCTACCAGCTGACATACGAATGGCGGAATGTTCGGCAGGGTAAACCGAGACCCTGGCAGGCAGTGTGGGCCACTTCTTCCTTGGACTTTGAGCTCATTCCTTGCTTTCTCGAAGGCAGCAGGTCTTCCATTGGGGTGGTTTACAGTAATGATTACAGCAGCCATGGGTGTTTATGCCTCGTAGCCCTGTAGATATCAGGCAATTCCTCCAGCAATCCATTATTGCTACGACTAACCATTTTGCAGATGAAGTAACTGTTAACCTAAAAATAAAGAGCCAAAATGAGAGGCAGAGAGGCATTTAATTTGAGATCAAAGAATTGCAATTTGGGGTACACAGATTCGGGTAGCAACTCAAATACTGTCCTGCTAGGGAGTAAGAGTCAGGAGATTTTAAAGGCAAAGGAGGGAGATTTGCATTACAAAGAATGTTAATTGGGGTTGGAAGCAGAAAACTAATCTTGGCTAAACATAATTGATTTCTAAGGCTAGAGGAGGCAAAAGTCCATCACTGTGAGGAGCTACATGTTTCTTGCAGGTTCTCAAAATATTTGTGTCTTGACCCAGTACAAAAGTTCATGTTCTGCCCGATGATGACTTGCATAAGACCCATTTCCTTAATGGCTTACAATTAAAAGCTTTTTTTTTTTTTTTTTTTTTGCTGAGGAAGATTGGCTCTGAGCTAACATCTGTGCCCATCTTTGTCTATTTTGTACGTGGGATGCCACCACAGCGTGGCTTGTTGGGCGGTGTGTCGGTCCACACCCAGGATTCAAATCTGCGACTGATGAAGTGGAACGCATGAACTTAACCACTATGCCACCAGGCTGGCCCCCAAAAGCCATTTTAAAGCCCTTAGACATAAGTGATCCCATTTTGTTTCACATTTCACATAACTGAGGCTAAGAGAGGTCAAGTAACTTGATCACAGTCGCACAGCTAGGAAATGCTGAAGCTGAGATTTGAACCCAGGTCTGTCCACCTTCAATTTTCATAATGAATACTGTGCTAAATGTTATACTCTGCTTCATGATATAAAAAAAATGGATTATTTCTGTCTTCTTTTTTCAGAGCACCCTTCCTTCTTACACGTGTGAAAAACAATACCACAATAGACTTGGCAATTGGCACGGGCAGCTGAGTCCTGTGATGGACACTCCTGAGACCCCTTCTGTTCCACCTACTGTCAAGAACAAAGGGAGGTGGTTCTGTCAGGAGCCTTTGTATCAGTTCTAGATTGAGGTCCTAAATAAACCTGATCACAAGGTACCTACAGCTGGACTTAGTGGGGGTGGTCGGGGGTGGGGTGAGCCAGAAGATGCCCTGCAGGGTTTCCAGCATTCTATCTTAAGATTGCTGTGTCCATGCAGAGATATGAGCTGGTTTTGAGAACCTGTCTTGACTTTTCAGTTGCCTCCCAGTTGGCCAAACTCTGCATTTCCAAGGTTAGGTTGCTGCAAGCTCTATCTGGCTGGAGTACACTAGTCTATCCCAAATGCTTTTATAAAAAGGCACTAGGTGGACCCCTGACACATTGCTGCTCCCCGGAGACAGTTCCAGGGCCTGTCGAGGTCCCATGTCTCTCTTGGTGTGATCCAGTCTCCGTCAGAGTCATGCAGAGGAAATCGTAGAAGTCTTATCTCATAGTCCTGGGGAGCCTTTGAAATCTTCCTCAGATTCTGTGGGCCTCTGAAATGTGGTCTAGAAATTCCTGGTGGAGGAAGAAAAATTCCATTTCTTTTTGAAGCCCCAGAGTCCTTTTTGCAAGTTCATTTAAGAGTCAAACAATGATTAATTCTCTGGTTTCCAAGTCGAGTTCATTTGCTCCTCAGAATATTTAAGGCCTTGGTCAGGATGGGATTCCACGGGAACTTCTTCCAAAGTCTTTCTTTGAGAAATTGAGAGATCCAGAAGTGGGTCCTTAAGGTCTTATAAACCAATAAATTACACTTAGTAAGCAATTAACATGTATTTATTGAGTGTCTGTTGTAGGTGAGATGGTCTGCTGGATGCTGGCGTACAAAGCTCTCTAGAAGTTTACAATGAGTTGGCAAGACAAAATATAACCATCGTTGGATAATCGTAGTACAAGTTATAGCTGAGGACGGACAGATAGCCAGACCACCCATGATGAAGTAGTTGGGAGACGTGTCAAAGAGGTGGGCTGGTCCCTGGAGGTTTGTGAGTGGTGGGACATTGAATTGGATATTCAGCTTAGATTGGACATTGAAAGGAGGGTCAGATTAAAGCTGTAAAAAAAGACACAGTGTATTCCAGAAGAGTGCAAACAGAGGTGTGGGTGAATGTTGAAGGGTAGCAGAATATGCCACTCTAAAATATGCCTCTTTGACATAATAATTATTTTGAGCTGATCATTTGAGAAACAGCAGACACAGGAAAATCTCTGAAAACAGAATAGAAGTTATCCTTTAGTAAGGGAAGTTTACATTTATAAAGAAAATCTCCATTTGTACGGATATCTCCCTCTCTGTATCAGGAAGGGAAGGATGAACAAATCACAAGAAACTCTTATCAGTGGAGACAGCAGGGCCTTACATCTGTGTAACAAATCTTACAAACTTTACTCTTGTTTACTGCACTTTTCCTTGTCACCTCCCCATTACTGGCTTCCTCACATCTTCCTCTCTTTTTTCTTTAGCTGAAGATGGTATTTAAGACTGAATTCTAAGAGAGTTACTCATTTTCCCTGGGTATCTCCCATGGATACATGTGGTATATTTGTTAATAAACTTTTGTTTGTCTTTCACTTGCTAATCTGTCTTTTGTTACAGGGGCCCCAGCTGAGAACTTAGAAGGGTAGAGGAAAATTACTTTTTCCTCCCCTATAATGTCCACATCTAACTCATTCTTTTTTAAAATTATTTTATTTTATTTTTTTGAGGAAGATTGGCCCTGACCTAACATCTGTTGCCAATCTTCCTTCTTTTTTCAGTTCTTTTTTCTCCCCGCAGCCCCAGTAGATAGTTGTATGTAATAGTTGTATATCCTTCTAGTTGCTCTATGTGGGATGCCACCCCAGCATGGCTTGATGAGCGGTGCATAGGTCTGCACCTGGGATCAAACTGGTGAACCCCAGGCTGCGGAAGCGGAGCACACGAACTTAACCTCTGTGCCACTGGGCCGGCCCCTAACTCATTTTTCAAGACCCATCTTGAAATCTTTTCCTCTACGAAGCCTTCCTTGAAATTTCCAGTCAAAATAAATCTCTTTGATACCTGAATGTCTCAAATATCAACAGCCTTATAGGCTCACCCTTTCCTTTAGTTTTACATGGCCTGGCTAATGTCCCCATCCTATACATGGTAACCTCACTCCCAATAACTTGGAGGATTTGGGGTTGTGGATTATGCTTTTCTTAGTCGCCTCTTGCCCAAATGTCCTGCTTTCTGATCTTGTTCATTCTTGATCTTGTACATACCCTGGTCTTCCTCATATCTCCCTTTTCCAGCTGTTTCTCCAGTCCACGTGGATTCAGTCATGGAACATGGCTCTTTGTTATGGGTTGAACCAAGTACCCCCTCCATCCCAGCCTCCCCACCCAGTAAAAAGATATGTTGGAGTCCTAACCTCCAATACCTCAGAATGTGACCTTATTTGGAGACAGGGTCATTACAGAGGTAATTAAGTTAAAATGAGGTCATTAGGATGGGCCGTATTCTAATGTGACTGGTGTCCTTATAAAAAAGGGAAATTTGGACACAGACAGGCATGCACACAGGGAGAACACCATGTGAACATGAAACCAGAGATTGAGGTGATGCACCTACAAGCCAAGGAAAGCCAAAGATTGCCAGCAAACCACCAGAAGCTAGGCAAGATGCATAGACCAGAGCCTCCCTCACAGTCCCAGAAGGAGCCAGCCCTTCTGACACCTTGATCTCAGACTTCTAGCCTCTAGAACTGTGATATATACATTTCTGTTGTTTAAACCACCTAGTTAGTAGTACTTTGTTACAGCAGCCCTAAAAAATGTTGCGAAGGGGAAAATTACTCTCCTTCCCTTCTTGATTCTTTTGGCTGGTTGAATAGTTAAAATGACATAAGACAGATTGACAGGAGAAAATAAAATTTAATTATGCACATACAGGAAATCCACGTTAACATGAGAGATTTCAAAGACAGTCAGGCAAAATGAGGTATATACGTCATTCTGGACTAAGGAGAAGGGGGCAAAGGTCTGGGATTCCAAAGGGAGGGAAGGCAATTCACAGGAAGAATGAAAAGAATAAGTGTTTGGTAAACAAATGTTTACTGGGCCATCTAGAAACAATGGGACCCAGAGAGGAGTTTGATCAAACAGGCCTTGCTAGGTTCCTCCCTGTCTACCACACCCAGTTCATATTATACTGGAGTTACCTACACTGATGTCTCTTTCCTGGAACAGGTCCTCTACCTAAATTCTTTTAGGCAGTTAGGGGGAAATGTCAAAGGTTCTTCCTGAGTCATCTGGGCCTTGATTGTTTTAAGCTTGAAATAATCTGCATGCCAAAGTGGCACATCCTGGGGAGACGTGTTCTGAACCCCTACAAACACAAATACAGCTTCCTTCCTTGATTTTCCTAAAGCTTTACTCACACAAAGCAGTTCCACGTAGCAGAATTTGACTAAAAGTTGGGATAATAGGGGTTGGCAACAGTGGCAGTGCAGCAAAGACGAGCAATGAACTTAAAATCCAGCATTGGATGTCTCTGATCTTAGTCCCTAACCCATTCCTGACAGAGAATTCAAATCTGGCCCTTTCTTCTCCATGGTCCTGGCCTTCCTCCATGTATCAGGGCCCCCCTTTCCTTTCTCCCCTCACTTTCCTTTTGTGCCCATTCCTGGCTTCCTCATGGGCCCTTCACATTGCCCCCAGAATCAACAGTTTCTTCCCATATTGTTATGCAGAACAATTAGCTCCCTCTGTTTCACCCTCCCCATCCTGGCCAGGCCCTAAGGTGGGTGGAGGGACTCATTTCTCATACCCCAGAAGATCTCAAGATAGATGTCCCCTAAGGAAATCTGCTGCCACTTAACAAAAATAAATATTTGCCTTGTCTACAATATTCTGTTCCAAACTCCCATAGCATTTTATTTGAACCCCACTTGTGGCCTTGATATTGGTCGTCCTTGTTCCACTGTTATCTGTATAGATGTGTATGCTTCCTTTTGAGCCTTCGAGCCCCTAAGGGGTGGGATCTGGTTCTTATCTAAAGAGAAAGGGGCTAGTTGTTTGATGAATGAGTGCAGAGGTACCTGAAGTTGGTGATTTCAAGGCAGAAGTCATTGACATACTGGCAGGAGGACTGAGATTGGACATCATGGGAAGTAGGCCCTTGAACAGGTTCTTGATTGCCATGGTCAGGAATTTAACCTTATCCTGGAGGTGCCGGCAAAGAACTGGCTTGTTATAAAGTGGCAAAGTGCTTGGCTGAATTGTGCTTGAAGGGGAGGAAGACTATCCTTTACACACTCTGGGTCCTTTCTGGCTGGGCTACAAATTAAATACACATGAGGCGAATAGCAGGAGAAAATCAAACAAAGCTTTATAATGTACACAGGGGAGAGACCCAGAAAAACTGGGTAACATGACAGAATGGCAGAGGTTCTCATGTTAAATACTATCTTCAGCTAAAGACAAAAAAGGATGTTGGGGGTGGGGGGAGTCAGTTTGGGGAGATTACCAGAAAAGTATGGTAAACAAGAGTAAGGTTATTATGCAGATTTAAAGTTTTGCCTTCCGCATTGACGAGTTTCTAGAGATGAGGTCATCCCCCCTTCTTCCTGGTACAGAAAGGAAGATACTTTTACAAATGGGGATTTGCCTTACAAATGTAAATGTTTGGTAAACAGGACTTGCATAAGAATGAGCTTAGCAAGGACCCTCCCAGTCTATCTATACCCAGGGGACAGGCCTTCTATCTTAAATCCTTTTAGGCAGTTAGTTGGTGGGGGAGGTCAAAGTTTCTTTCAGAGTCTCCTGCACCTTTACTGTCTTCAGCTGGAAATAATCTGCATACCAGAGTGGCGTATCTTGGGGCAGCCTGCCCTGAACCCCATCATGCTCATGTCCTGGTGTTTTGCAGACCGTAGAACTTGTGAGCAATGAAATTGGATATTTGGCTGAGGAATTTTCTAAGCAAAGTGTAAGGAGGTTGGTGGACCATCTCAATGGAAGCCAGGTGCTATTCATCAAGACAATAGTCAGCCATCTAAACAGAAGCCAGGACCTGTTGTCATGGGACAAAAGGTCAATGGAAGAATAACCTGTAGATCCTCCTTGCTGCCCCCCACTCCCATCACAGGCCCAGAGTGCAATGAGGCAGAAGGATTTCAAATGGGGGCCCCACTGCTATAAGGTGCTGCCTCCAATGGGGCTTCACTCCCCCATTGCTGCAGCTCCGATGGCCCAGTGTGGTTTGGCACCTGCGTGATGCCATCTCCATACCAGGGTGAAGAGTGCACAAGTCTTGGGGGGCAGCTACCACCGCCTAGATTTGGAAGGATGGAGCTGCCGGGAGCTGTAGGCTTGCAACCCAGGCAGAAAACTGCTGTGGGGGTGGGGCCCCACTGAGAACCCCCACTGGAGCAACACCTGCTGGAGCCCTGTGACCCCAGACTGGTAGAGCCACTGGTGCGTGATTCCAGCCCGAGAGAGCCACAAGCACTGACCCCAACCCTTGAGAGCTGTGGCCTGGGCTGTGCTCAGCAGAGCCATGGGGGTGAGGACTCATGGAGCCTTGGCCCAACCTAGCCCCCCATCTGGGTCTGGAAGGCAGGGCACCAGCCCCAGTTGGCCTTAAGGTTTTGGACTTGCTCAGGATCTGTTACCACTTTCTTCTTTCCTATTTCTCCCTTTTGGCATGGGAGTTTATCCTATGTCTGTTCCACCATTGTAATTGGGAAGCACATAACATGTTTGATCTCACAGATTCATAGCTGGAGTCTCACCCATATCTGATTAAGATGATATTCAGATGACACTTTGGACTTAGACTTGTACGCTGATGCTGGAATGAGTTAAGACTTTGGGGGCTATTGGAGTGGCGTGAATTTATTTTGCATCTGAGAAGAATATGGACTTGTGAGGCAGGGTCAGAATGCTATGGTCTGAATGTGTCCCCCCCAGAAATTCATACATTGAAACCTAACCCCCGAGGTGATGGTATTAGGAGGTGGGGCCTTTGGGAGGTGATTACATCATGAGAGTATAGCCCTCATGAAAGGGATAACAAGACTTGAGAGAGTACCCTTGCCCCCTCCTGCCATGTGAGGATACAAGGAGAAGTCTGTGACCCAGAAAAGGGCCCTCACCCAACCATGCTGGCATCTTGAGCTTGGATCAATCGATTGATTGATTGATTTAGTGAGGAAGACTAGCCCCGAGCTAAGCTAACATCTGCTCCCAATCCTCCTCTTTCTTGCTTAGGAAGGTTGGCCCTGGGCTAACATCCATGCCCATCTTCCTCTACTTCATATGTAGGACACTGCCACAGCATGGCCTGACAAGCGGTGCATAGGTCCCCGCCCAGCATCTGAACCCAAGAACCCTTGGCTGCCGAAGAGGAGCACATGAACTTAACCACTATATCACTGGGCTGGCCCCTTGATCTTGGACTTAAGTTTCTGTTGTTTATAAGCTACCCAGTCTATGGCATTTATGCTAAAACAGTCATCAGTATAAAGATTGGATTTAAAGCCAGGAGACTGGATAACATCATCAAGGGAGTTAAACCCAAGGCCTGAGTCCTGGGAAATTCCAATGTTTAGAGGTCAGGGAGAAGAAAAGGATTCTGAGAAGGAGCAGATAGCCATGTAGGAGAAAACCCAGAAGATTCTGTAAATATGGGGTCCTACACACCAAGTGCAGAAAGGTTCAAAGGGGAGGGGCATGACCAAGTGAATTAAATGCTGCTGATAAATGAAGTAGGTTGAGGACTGAGAACCTGCTATTGGATTTAGCAACGTGGGCTCATTGAGACTTTGACAAGAGTCGTTTTGGTGAACAGATGTAGAAACCTGACTAGAGTGAGTTCAGGAGGGAGGGGAAGAGAGGAATTGGAGACAGAAGCGGAAATTGTTTTGAGGAGATCTTTTCTGTAAAGGGTAGTAGAGAAACAGGACAGCATCTCTAGGTGGTTCTGGGGTCAGAAGAGGGTTTCATTTTACAGCAGGGAGAAATTACAACACGTTTGGGTGCTGCTGGGAATAATTCAACAGATTGCGAAAAACTATGATGTGGGAAAGAGTGAGTAGATGAGAGGGGTGGAATCTGGTGCCAGGTGGAAGGAGCCTGGATGTGTCCTCTGTAATAACTGTAGGGAAGTCGGGCTATGGGCACAGAAAGACCTAGTCTTTGAAAAGGGCTTGTAATTCCCTTCTGAATGCACTTGGGGAAACAGGAAGCAAGCTTGTTAGATGAGAACTGGGGAGGAGGTATTGGGGTTTGCAGAGACAGGATAAGATATGAAATAGTCATCTAGAGGTTGGAAGAGAGTATAGAGTAGGCAAATGAAACAGAACTGCTAGGCAGTTATTTCAAACACTAAATAGGCAGCCAGCTGAGTTAAACAAGGGTTGGGATTTTGTCAGACAGTACACTGAGGTGAGAGGGGAACAAGAGAGTTGAGAGTGATTGTAGTGACAGACCATGGAGTCTAAGTTGAGTGATGGTGGAAGGGAGTAGGAAATAGTGAAAAGGTGGGAGATTGATGGATTGTAGGTCCTATTGGAGTTGAGAACTGTAGGACTTGGGGCGGTGAGCTGGAAGAATAGGAGGTGGAGGTTGGAGAGAGGGAGGTTGAAGCTGAGGTTATAGAGGGGGTACAGTTGTGGAGATGACCAGGTTAAGGTGTGACCATGGGAGTGAGTGATGGAGGTGGGGTGGAAGAAGGGATTATTGAGGGAGAGGGATATTCAGTGAAAACGGAGGTCGCAGAGGTGACTCGCACAGGCATATTTATTTGCCCCACCTTCCTCTGCCCTATTGGCGTTTGCCCTTCTTTGTGTGGGGCTTATGGTTGGAGGAGGAAACTCTCTTTATTGCCTGGCTGGCTATTGACCATCTGGTTTATTTCCTGGCTGGTTTGTGTTTGTGTTTTGTTGAATAATATTCACTGAAGCCTATAACCCAGACCCATTAGAGATTGGTGGGTGCACCACGGTTTACATTTATTTACTCTATGTTTTTCATTGCCTGTCAAGCCCTATCTGTGTGAATAGAGCCCTTCGCTTAAACATGGTCATGTGCTTTTAGTTCCCATCACCAGGGGAGCCTCTGATTATCAAGGGCAAGAGAGGCTGGGTGGATCCCAGCCAATTCATGCCCACCGTGAGTAGCTTGGAACATCATGATCCTAGTACTCTGCACAAAGGACAGTGACTTTATCATTATCATCATCATATCATGCTTTCTTTCTGTCCTGGGACCAGCACTGCAGACATGACAGGATGAGGTGGTCAATGAACATGGGCTTTGGAGGCAGGGGACGTGGATTCAAACCTAGCTCCACCAATGACTAGTGGTGTGGACTTGGGCAAATTACCTACCCTTTCTGAGCTCCAGATTTTCAGATTTCTTGTTCTTGAAACATAGGTAATGCCACTCTGTATTGTTTGAATACAAAATAAGATAATGCAGGTGAAAGGGCATTGATCAGAATAACTTAGCAGATATTAAGGACTCAATAAACATTAATTCCTTCTTTTTTCAGAGGATTGAGTCCATTCAACAGGTATTTATTGAGCACCTGCATCCTTGTGCACTGTTCAATCATGGAGGGTGGGGGTATTCTCTGATGGCAGGATGACTTCTGGCAGCCTTTGGACAGGCCCAGGTGGTAGTCCTTTATGGAGTTTTATTGGCCTCTCACCTGGGCAAAGTCTAATCTTGCTGCCCCTGCCTTCATTGCCCTTGGCTTCTGTACAGACTCTTTCTATTGACTCCCGGTTGCTGATTTAACTTTATGAAACATAAAAAGCTGACAGTAGCCTCACCTGAGGAGAAGGGGTGACTGAAGGGAAGGTGAGGAACTTGGGCTTACAAGGGGCTTTGATAGGAAATGGGTGGGCTGGGATTGAGTCTTACCCAGTACTCTGATTGCACAACTCTAAAGGGGAAGGGAATCTTTTTATCTCCTAGGTGACAACTTGGGGAGCATCTTGTCTGGATTTCCACTTACAGTTCATTCTTTAGAAGAGCTTCACAGTAGAGTTGTCTAAGGATGGCGTGGGCTACCTTTGGAGACACCATCATAACATACACCACCATATAAAGTGCTCAAAATTAGAAGGAAAAATCATTTGAGAAGATGCTTGAGCAGAGGTTCTCAAACTTGAGCGAACATCAGAATCACCCGGCATACTTGTTAAACACAGATTGCTGAACCCCACCTTCAGAGTTTCCAATTAAGTAGGTCTGGGGTGGGGCTAAATAATTTGCATGTTTAACAAGCTCCCAGGTGATGATGATATTGTAAATATGGGACAATTATAGATGATATTCAAGCAGCAAATGAAGGTTATCTTTAATTTCTTGGTCGCCTCTGAAATGCTATGCTCCTGTAAGTTCTTGAGGGCAATATTACTGAAATCTTGGTTTTTCTCCTGAAACTTTTTCCTACTCCATTCTTCCCCATCTCAGTAAATGGCTATTCACCCAGTTACTTGAGCCACAAACCTTGGTATTGCCATCAATTCCCCTTTCTTCCTCTGCTGCCCCACACCAACCATGGGCCCTAGAGATCTCACCTCTGAACCATGTCCCAAGTCTGCCTCTCTGTCTCCACAATCATTACCTAGTCCAGGCATTCAACAGATAGTTATTGAGCACCTATATCCCTGGCCACTTCCCCTAACCATGGTTGTGTGCTTACCACTTCCATCTTAATTGGTTTTACTAGGGGAGTCTCTGAATGAAACTTTATTTACGAAAACAGGTGGTGGGCTGGATTTGGCCCACAGGCCTTAATTTGCCAGCCCCCGTCCTAGACTATCACTAAATCTTTTCCTGGGCTTCCTGCTTCCTGCCTTCACCCTCCTCCAATCCTTTCCCTACAAAGCAGGCAGAATGATCTTTCAGAACCATAAACAAGATTACATCACTCTCATGCTAAAGCCATCCGATGGCTTTTAGCCCTAGAATAAAATCCAAATCCTTCATGTGGCTGCTGCCTGAGTTTCCAGTCCCTTCTTGAGACATTCTCTGTCTCCTTCACTATGTTCCATTTGCACGGATTTTCTTTTCAGTTCCCGGAACACTCCAAGCTCTTTCTTGCTTGAGCAGCTTCGCACAGGTTGTTCTCTCTTTCTGGAACGGTTTTTACTGCACTTTCTGTGTGGCTTATTATTTCTTTGCCTTCACGTCTCCTCTTTAGAGAAGCCTTCCATTCAGAAACTCTGCCCCTCTTCCCCTTCCCCAGTAGCAGCTATATGAGCATCCTATTTGTTTTCCCCATCACTTTTCGTCTCTCAACGGATCACGTGACTTGCCTGTTTCACACTCTGACATGTAATCACCAGGAAGGCAGGGACTATATCTGCTCCATTCACCACTGTATACCCAGCACCTGCCATACATAGTAGGCACTTTGTATCACTGAATGACTGAATGAATGGATATGCAAGGGATTCTTTCCTGGAAATAAGAGGATACTTTTCATTCTAGGAAATATTCAGTGAATAGCTGCTACATACCAAGCCTTATCCTGAGCCTGGCAGGAGGGCTGGGAGCTGTTGAAGACATTATGTCTGCACCCAGGAAGACTGAATCCATATGAAGGTACAAACTGTGGGCAGTAAGAGTCCTGGGAAGGAAAAGTCAGGCTGGTGAGGGTCATAAGCATTGAGGTGGGGGTCCTGGGAAGCATATGTCTTTCCTTCACATGACATACCCCCTGACATTATAATGCACCTTCCAGAGACTGAGCATACTTTCCCAATGTAATGTCCCAATGTTCTTAGGGAGGTTGGGAGGAGCTGTAAATGTTGCAAGTGTGAATAAACTCCTATGAAACATAAAGTCACAGTTCTATTATTTTAGCCACAATACAAAAATCTGAATTTTTTTCAGTCAAGATAAAAAAATTCCTCGAAGTTAAATTCTGAATGTCATCACTGCTAGTGTTGCATTGTGCAGCCCCTCCCTTCTCCTACCACAAGACTGCCATTCACTCGGATGCTTCTGGCTGTGGGAACCTAAGGCAGCTTCCTTGTGGAAGTGGCACTTGAACTTGGAACGGAGAAGTGGAGGGCCTGAAGTGGAGAAGACAGGGGCAGGGACGACAACCAGGATTTTACAAGAAATCTCAGATTGGAGGATGATGAGTCTTGGGACCCAGGGCCTGACCAGAAAGTGGTATAATCACTTTTCAGTGCTTTCGTGCACTGATTGCACATTTGAATCTCACAATCTCACTTCAGATTTCCATCTCAAGCCCCCAGGAGAGGAGCTTGAGCACACAGACTGAGAAGAGGGCCAAAGGCAGCACCATATCGGAGAGCAACACTTGAGGCACAAGAGGAGAGAGAGGAGCTTGTGTAGGAGAATGAGGAGGATGTGGAGAAGCTGGATCAGAACCAACATAGTGTTTGAAGGAGAGAGTGATTTGTGGAGTCAAATCCTTCAGAGGTCAAGAAAGATAAGGATGGAAACAGAACCATTGAAGTTGGCAACATGGAGCACATTGGTGACTTTGGCGAGAGCAGTGTTTATTCATGAGTACTATTGCATCAGTGGTAATAGCATATAAAAGCATAGATCGTTTTAGTGGACGACTCACTTTCTCCAAAGGTCTTCCCAACAGTGTGGTTCCTTATTGCCCTACAAAACCCCTTCCTCTCCCTTAATGCCCCACTCAAGTGTTGCTTCCTCAACCAGGCTTATTCCCTGCTTTACCCGTTCTTTGTCACATCCCTGCCAGAATAAATCATATCCCTCTCCATTCTCTCTCTGTGTATCCCCACATCTGCCCTGTGTTAGAGAAAATTACTTGCATGTTGTCCTCTCTTGTGAGGCCAGAAGTTCCTCGAGGTCAAGGACTTTGTTGTGTTCACCCTTCTCCTGCCAAGAACAGAGCCTTGACTATATCAAATGCTTAGTACATATTTATTAAATGAATGAATGATTAAAAGAATGAAGCTTGGGTTATATAGACATTCGTTCCTCCAGCCCACAAGCTCACATAGGTAAGCACATGAATATGTGCACACAAAGACCCCACGTGTGGACGCCCTAGGGAGGAACTCTTTGTTAAAATCCACTTTATTTTTATTTTATTTTAATTTTTTTTAATTGCAAATGTGCTCCTTTATTGCAGGATTTGTAAATTTAGATGCCATCATTTGAGACTTCTATTTTTTTTTTTCAGGTGTACATCATCATATTTCTAAAATCCACTTTAAATTCCTGTCTCCTTTTTAAGAGAGGAATAGCACAATTTACCAGGCTGAATTGAATGAAGTCCAGGATGCATGCAGTTGGAAAGACATTTCCCTTAGAATGTTAGGGAAGGAAGAACCTGGGTTTCAGAAGCCCAGGAAGGGGAGGTCTTCATTTGGTCCCAGTGAAAGATGCTTCTAGAACATTTGGCTTTGCTTATTTGGAGGTCTGGAGCTAGTTGGAATAAGTTGATGGCGGGTTTGCTGGTTCTGTGATGACTACTGGGTTTGACACATAAACCTTTGGGTAGACCACGCCCACCTAGAAAACACAGGCACAAGGTAGGAGCATGAATGAGGGTGTAAGAAGGACTGGGCATGCACAGAGGCCTCTAAACACTGTGGGACTCCTCCTACTCCTGGGCAGGAAAGGGAAGCATGAAGACCCCTCTAGTCTCCACCCTTTTTGGGGCATTTTCCACCTGCTGAGGAGCCCCCAGGACTCACGTTGTTCTGTTGACAGCAGACCAGTTGGCAGCCAAAGTGGGAAGATGTGCATGCAATGCAGAACTCCAGAAGGCAGAATATTAGCAGCACAGCAGAAATAGCCATTCCAGGGGTCTGGAACCAGAATGGGTGAGGAGGACATGAGTGCTGGCCTGGGACTCTGAGGTCTGGCTCAAAGTGTGGCTCTGCAGTGGACCATTGCCATGACTTTGGGGAACTCCCCTAACCTCATTTCCCCCTAGCCTCGTGGGGAAAACATCTCACTGGGTTTTTGGAGGGTCAAGTAAAATAATTATTTTAACATTTACTACTGGTGCTCCTCCAAGGGGAAGAGGAGACGTTATTTAGGAAAACACCTTGATAACCTTGTTTCAGGTAAGGAGATGAGACCTGATGTGTACTCTGGAGTCAGACAGTGAAACAGTGAAACTGTTCTGTGTAGGAAGTGAATAAAAATTTGGGAGTAGGGACAAGCCATAGAGAGAAAAGTGAGATGGTTAGAGGAGAAAGATAAGATTGAACAACATGACGGGAAGGTGGAACCTGCAGAAAAAGCATCCTATGAGAAATTAAGAGTTTACAAAACGAGGATGTCTAATCTTCAGTCACTGGTAGTTTCCTGGGCTCTGATGTAAACCTCCATCATCCCTCTGCATTTTTAGAGAAAGTTGGCTACTGAGACAACCTTCTTGGCTTATGACAGTGGCGTTTTGTGGAGGGAAGTAATCGGGCTGTCTTTAGTTTGGGAAAAAGAGTCAGTGAAGGATCCAGAAATTGGAATAGTTCAGCAGCAGTAGATGTCACCTAAGGACCAGGAGAAATCTAAGCTGTCCTCTAGCTATTCTCTAAGAATACCCAGGAGAATGGGGCCTCCCACTGCATCTGGGGAGAAAGTTTGAGTAGAACCCATTTTTTTGTGTGTGTGTGAGGAAGATTAGCCCTGAGCTAACATCTGTTGCCAATCCTCCTCTTTCTGCTGAGGAAGATTGGCCCTGGGCTAACATCCATGCCCATCTTTCTCTACTTTATATGGGACACCGCCACAGCATGGCTTGATGAGCGGTGCATAGGTCCACGCCCGGGATCTGAACCTGCGAACCCCGGGCTGCCAAAGTGGAGCTTGTGAACTTAACCACTATGCCGCCGGGCTGGCCCCCAAGTAGAACCCATTTTAATCTTAAAGGAGAAGGGATGAATGACTCCAATTGCCATGTGGATTCCAATTACCTGAGATATTATATATGAGTGTAAAAGTGCACTGCACAGAGTAGGTACCAAATAAATGTTTGTGAATTATTATTTTTAAAATGGCATTGGTGATAGCCCACTGCTCCGAGAATTCTCCTTTTTGGAGAGACCTCTCCTTAGCACATTTCCTTCTCCTCCCTCTCACTTTAGCAAGGATTTATTAAACATCTGTTTGGTATAAGTGGCCAAGAAAAACATCCTGAGAGGCACAATCTAGTGAGGGAGACAGATAGAGAAGTAGATGACTATAATTCATGTCTATTATGTGAGAACTATAAAAGAGCCCCAAAAGTGCCTAAGGGGCACTGAGGAGAGAGGTTAATTCTTATTGGAAGATTTAGAGAGGTGAGAGAAGGAGAGGGTGTTCCAGGCAAAGGGAAAGGCAGGATGATGGTGTCTTCTTAGTCAATGTATCTCGGAAGCTTAGGGAAGAAGAGCCTTGACTCATTCTACTGGTCCTTTACAAATGTGTTTTTAACAACAAAATTCTTTTATAAATAAAACCTTCCATGGAAAATGGGTCCCTCGGGCCGGCCCCCTGGCTTAGCGGTTAAGTGCATGCGCTCCACTACTGGTGGCCTGGGTTCGCATCCCGGGCATGCAGCGACACACCGCTTGTCTGGCCATGCTGAGGCCATGTCCCACATACAGCAACTAGTAGGATGTGCAACTTGACATACAACTATCTATTGGGGCTTTGGGGAAAAAAAAAGGAGGAGGATTGGCAATAGATGTTAGCTCAGAGCTGGTCTTCCTCAGCAAAAAGAGGAGGATTAGCACGGATGTTAGCTCAGGGCTGATCTTCCTCACACACACACACACACACACACAAAAGAAAAGGGGTCCCTCAAGAGCTTCGATATTTATTATTTGATGGGCAATGATTCATCCTCGTTGAGCTCTTGGAGCGTCCCATCCCTTGGGTCATCATTTGCAAAGCTCTGATGAAGCTCAGCCCTCATTGGTCAGATGGGAGGACTGAGGCTGAAAGCAGGGTGGGCAGCCAGGATGGGGGGAGTTCTCCCTCTAAGATCAGATATTGGCGGAACAGACTAGAAGCCAAATTTTCTGACTCAAAAGTTACTGATGTCTATACTCCAGGGCATTGCTGGGCTGCAGAGGTTTAGTCTTTTCTAAACCTCTTCCCCATCTTCCCCTCCTTTAGCTCCTCAACCAGCACTGGCTTCCTCATTTCTTACGCTGGGAAATTCATGCCTCCTTGGTTCTTTCCCAGCAGGAAAAGACCCAAGTATTCTTCAGTGTCTTCCTCTCCCAGTGGATGGGAGGAGCTGAAGGTCAGAGTGAGGGATTCGAAGGGAAGTGAGTTGTGGGGCACAGGGAGTTAGAGCCAGATCTCTGGAGAGCAATGAATACCTGACTGAGGAATGTGGACTTTAATCCTAAAGCAACTGGGAGCCATAGCATGTTTCTGGGAGGGGAGGAACTCGAGGTATTTTTGTGTGTGTGTGTGAGGAAGATTAGCCCTGAGCTAACATCTGTCGCCAATCCTCCTCGTTTTGCTGAGGAAGATTGGCCCTGGGCTAACATCTGTGCCCATCTTCCTCCACTTTATATGGGACGCCGCCACAGCATGGCTTCACAAGTGGTGCATGAGTGCCTGCCTGGGATCCGAACCCCAGGCTGCTGCAGCAGAGTGTGTGCACTCAACCACTACGTCACTGGGCCGGCCTCTCAAGGTACTTTTGATAAATGACATGGACTTGGTCTATAGGTTCTCCGGCGGGAGGCTTTTCTTAGGAATCTTGGAGAGAAAAGTCCTGGGATGGACCTTTTGATCAAATGCAAACAACAATTAATGGCTACCATTTACAGAATACAGACCATACCTGGTGCATTCATGTATTCATTTGACAAGTGTTTATGAAGTGTCAGATATGTGCCAGGCATGGTTCTAGGTATTTGAGATATGGCGGTGAATGAAACAGAAAAACATCCCTGCCCCTATGAAGCTTATATTCTAGTAGGAGGAGACAGACAGTCAGCATGAAATGAAACAGACAAGTCAATTGTAGAGTTTGTTAGGAGATGTCTAAGACTATGGGAAAAGTGAATTAGGGGAAGGAGAATTGGGATCCTGGGATAGTGTGGGTTGATGCTTGTGACTTTAGGTACGGGTATTGGGTTGTTCCGGTGGGCCTCATTGAGAAGGTGATTACCGAGCAATGGCCTGAAGGAGGTGAGGGAGGGAGGGAACTGTGGGGATAGCTGAGGGAATATTCCAGGTCTGGAGATCAGATCTGGATATGTTAACTTCAAGATGTTGAGTAGACAACTGGATACAAGAGACTGGAGTTTGGGAGAGAGGTTTTGGCTGGAGCCGTGCATTGGAGTCACTGTCCTAGAGAAGATATTTCTCTACGAGATTGCCAAGGCAGTGAGTGTAGAGAGAAAACAGAAGAGGACCAAGGACTGAGCCTAAGAGATTGCGGAAAAGAGAAGAACCAGCAAAGGAGACAGAGAAGAGAGCAACCAGCAAGGGTGGAGGAGAACCAGCCCCAGGGTGGAGCCTGGAAGCCATGTCAAGTCCACCAAAGAGGAGGAACAACTGGGGACTTTGAGCAGAGGAGGATTTTGGAGAAATGAGGCTGAAAGTCTGATTAGAGTGGATTCAAGAGAGAATTAGGAGAGGGGAGAATTGGAGAAAGTGAGTGTAGACAATTCTTTTAAGGATTTTTCTGCAAAGAGAACCAGAGAAATAGGGTGGTACCTGGCAGGAAAGCAGGAAAGTGGAAGGTTTGTTTGTTTGATTTTTAGGATGGAAGAAAGAAAAGCATGTTTATATGCTGACAGAAAAACTCTAGTAAAGGGGGACAATTAATGGTGCAGAAGAGAGGCAGAGGTAAGGGAGAGGGGAGGAGAACTTGCAGTGATGACCTTGAGTGGGTGGGAGAGGATGGGCTCTGTGTGCAGATGGAGAGATTGAGTTGACATGGGACTCATCCGTAGCTGCACTCTTTGATTCGGTAGCCACGAGTCTCATGTGGCTGTTAAGCTCTTGAGATGTGGCTGGTCCCAAATTGAGATGTGCTGTGAGTACCAAATACACACTGGATTTCAAACAGTACCTCAAACGCAAAATACGGAATTAATACTTTTTTTGTAAGGACTACATGTTGAAATGACAACACGTTGGATATATTGGGTTAGATAAAATGTTATTAAAATTAATTTCACCCATTTCTTTTTTTCTTCTTTTTAAATGTGGCAAATAGAAAATTTAAAATCATATACACAGCTCACATGATATTTCCATCGGACAGCACTGGTCTATAGCACAGATTGGCGAATTATGATCCACCGGCCAAATCCTGCTTGCTGCCTATTTTTGCCAATAAAGTTTTATCTTAAGTAGTAGATAATAACAACAATAAACAAACACATAGGGACAGAGATTGGATTGGTGGTTACCAGAGGGGAAGGGGGGAGGGAGGAGGGTGAAAGGGATAATTCGGTACTTGTGTGTGGTGATGGGTTGTAATTAGTATTTGGGTGGTGAACATGATGTAATCTATGCAGAAATAGAAGTATAATGATGTACATCTGAAATTTTCACGTTATAAACCAATGTTACTGCAATAAACAAAAAATTAAAAAAAAAAAGTTTTACCGGAACACAGCCGTGCTCATTTGTTTATGTATATTCCGTGGCAGCTTTTGCGCTATAGGATAGGGTTGAGTGGTTGCAACAGAGACTGGATGGCCTGCAAAGCCTTAAATATTTACTAACTGGCTCTTTACAGGCAACAGTCTGCTGACCTCTTGCCCGTAGTAATGGGCAGGGAGGCGAGAATGGAGGAGAGGCGAAGGTTGGTGGGTACATATGCCTTATATGTGTAATTGCATTTACTTCTCCCAACATCATGGATAGGCACTGTTTTACAAAGGTGGAAACTAAGACTAGGAAAAGTCACACGCTTAAAGTAACACAGCAATAAAACTATAGGTCAGGGATTTTAAACTCTGTTCTCAGTCTGACGGCACCTCCTTTTCCTCCAGCGCTGGGTGAGGAAGCTTGGTGTCAGGTCTTTTCCAACAGTTTTCTAAAAATAGCTAAGTCAGAGCCCAGAGGAGTGTGGGTTGAGAGGCATACTCACCACACCCCAGGCGTGACAATAATAACGCTCGGTGTAGGCAGAGGTGGAGGCGAGACTCAAATCCGTGATGAAGAGTATGATTCCAACCACAGAGCAGATTGCACTGACGATGTTCAAGCCCAAGCTGCCATTCAGCTGAAGAAGACACAGAGGATTAGGGTGGGAGAGGAAAACTATTATAGCCGGGATAAGCAGACTCAACAAACGTTTCTTAATGTGAATTCCCGGAACCTAGTTCTGCAGCAAGTAAAGAGATGTTCTGTGCAAAAAGGTTTGGGGGAAAATTAATTTTGAAAAAAGCGGAGTTGAACAAAGTTAAACGGATCTTTGTTGCAGGACTTCTCAGAGCCTTTAATAAGGATTATGGATCTTCCATAATCCATAGAGAAGGGACTACTAAGTAGAGATTCCCCCGAATTTACCTAACCATCTTCACAGAGCGTCTCGTGGGACTAGTGTCCCCAAGCATGATCTTTGGGAAGCACTCAACCCATTTATCCCATAGGAGATAGGCAGGAGGCTTGGCCCCAGTGTCCTGGGAGGCAACAGGCTCTGATTCTCCATGTTTCTGGGCCATGTGCAGAAAGATATGCCAGAATTTTGAGCTTCCCTTTGGAGATTTTCAAACAGATTTCATCTGGTTGGAGGGACCTGACTGCTCTGAGGCACTTTACCCTAGAACACCTGCTTGTGAGAGAAACAAAGGTACTTTCTTGATCCATTGCTGGGAGACCACAAAGCCCCGTCCATGTTGATTTTCTCAGCTTGGTTGGCTGGATGCATTAGGGAAGGAAGCAAGCAGGTGCCTGAGGTTCCCCTGGCTTCCCTGCAGAAGTTGCTGGAGGCCTGCTCTGTGCTCTGCTCTCTTGGTGCTCTGCTGTGCTGGAGGGGAGCCCTGAGCCCCTGGGAGCTTTGTACCTCCTCCTGTAAGGCCCTGTTAGGGAAGCTATTCCCTCGCTCTCTGTCTCCACACTCTGAAGCCTTAACTAAGGTGGCTGGGTTGCCTTTCTCTCCCCCAAATACTCTGGACTCTTTCCTACTTGTGACTCTGACCAGGTTCACGTGGTCCTATATGTGAGTAGAAGTGATGCATGTCAGTGCCCTGTGTCTGGTTACAAGTAGGCAAAAGGATGAGGGAAGGATGTGTGTTAACCGTCTTTTCCCCCTTGCGTCTCTCTCCTATAGGTCCCCAGCTGAGAGGGCCAGTCTTGGGACGTGACTTACCAGGCAAGAAGATTTTGGATAATTTTCTGCTGACACCGAGAGGGATCCTGAAATGATGAACTGGCACAGAAGAGAGGGGGTTTAGAAAGAGGTCAAAGGTTAGGGCCCATCTTCAGGCTTCCATGATTCTGGTCACACACATATTCTCTCACACACACTGGGTTCCTCTGCTGGGACCTCCAGCTCAACATGGAGAAAAGAATAAAGAAACGAATGCCTGAGTGAGCTGTTTTGCACCACACGACGGGGCAGTGAAGTGGGATAAACACAGATTTTAGGACCCAGCAGACATGGTTTTAAATTCTGGCTCGAAACTCATGTGATCTTGGGTAAGTTATTAATTTCTCTGAATCTTTATTTCCTCTTCTGACAAATGGGAAAGACTACGTGTCTTCTAAGTGTCATTGTCATGAGATAGTTTATGCCTTGTATCTGGCATTTGGTATGACTTGTACCTAGTGGATCCCGTGCATAGTAGATACTCAATGAATGCCACTTCTTCCCTTGTCTTTCATTTTCCCACACGCACATCTTGTTGGTTTCCCATCTTTATCTCAGGATGCCGCAGGGCATGGGGGCCCTGGAGGGAAGAGGGAAGGGGTTACCTGCTCCCCCACTGCTTTTATTTATATGCCCAACATCAGTCCTTGCCTGACTACACATCTCAGTGAATACCTTTCAGTTACTCAGAAAAATGTTGCATCTCTACGATGTTGAACATCAAGTATGAGGATGATTGAGGTAGATCGTATGCATTTATTTCAGCACTGGTATTCTGCAGGCCTAGTGGATGTTGGGATCATCCGCAGTGGTCTGAGAGGGCGTCAGCTACGGTTTAATAAAAGTTTTGCTGAGCGCTACTACATGAAGAGCTTTTTTAACCTTGCCTTATTTAACTGCATGATGGCTTATCAAGCACTATTATTGTTCCCATTTTACAGATGGGCAGACTGAGGCTTAGAGAGTTTTAAACAACTTCCCCAAGACCATTCCAGTAGCAGAGCTGGGAATCAAATCTAGGAGGTTGACTCCAGACCCCACGTTCTTAACTCTCACCCTATACTCCCTCCCACTCAGGGTAGATGCGTGTGCCGTGGAGTGCAAATGGTTTTACAATGAAAACTTACTCTAGCTGCATATGCCTTCTAAGGGGAATGCCATTTTTCCTATAACTGGAAAAATAAATCTCAATCTTACACCCTTCTATTTATAGAGACTTGGTGGGGAAGGAAGGGAACAAAAGGCTGGACTTCTGATGTCCCTGCCGGTCCTTTTGAGGTGCCAAAGGAGATGGGCTTTTGTTTTGGAAGAAGACATTGATGATCTTTAGGAAATGGATAGTGCAGGAGTTAAGAAGGTAACAGAACAAAACCACCCTGCAGAAAAAAGGGGGGAGGGTCCTGAGGGCTGGAGGGAGCTGAGCGACCTGGCAGAAGGGGAGATGGCCAGCAAGGCATTTAGATGTCGGGGCAGCTGCCAGACGCTTAAGACTACTCACTAGACTCAAACACTCAATAGCAATGTGGCTGTGGTGTTGTTCCCCTCCATTGCCCCAAACTCCATTAAATTTGGTTATAGGGACACAGGTATGGGGGTGGGGGGAGGAATAGGGGCTGACTTCCAAGTCTGAGTCTGGGCCGAAAAGAGAGAAGACCACAGCCTCAGTAGAGGATGCTCAGAAAGATGCTCCCAAGAACATAAGCCCTGCCACTTTGCAGATGTTGTGTGGGTGTGAGGGTGGGGGATATCTCTATGCTATTTTATTTAAATCTCATGGGATAGGGTGACTTTGGCTGTCATCTAGGTTACTCTGGAGTTTTGCTATTTGTCAGAAAAGTTGCATTTGAATCACAGATAGGTGTGTGAGTCAAGGGACAGACTGTGTAACAGCAGGAAGAAAAAGGAGATGGGTGGGTGGAGAGGGAGGAGAAGAAGGGATTGTGTTTGTGTGTGTGTGTGTGTGTCTGTGGAAGTGTGTGTAGGGCAGAGGACTCTAGGGAGAATGCAAAAGAATCATAAAGGCTATAAAATTGGAGACGAGAAAGGACCTGTAGTTCTTAACCTTTTATGGAGTCACAGATCACCCTGAGAATCTGCTGAAAGCTATGGACTTTTCTAGAAAAAAAAATTTGCGTCTAACATACCAAATATTTTGCCAAAACAGGGACTCTGAAGCCCATCTGTGGACTCTAGGTTGAGTCCCCACGGCTTAACAATTGCTCTATGGCTGGGCAGTCACTCTTGACCATTGGTGGAAATATTTTTCTCCTGGAGCTTGGGTTATGGGCCTACATTGAACAGTTGAGGGTTATTCCCAATACATGTTTTTACATATGGGTGTTTTTGTGTGAATTGGAAAAAGGTGCTGCCTCTTGGTTGATGAACTAGAAGAAGGTTCCCTCACCTCTGGGGCGGCCCAGTTAGAAATGGTGCCTGCTCTGGGTGGATGGCGCCTTGCAGGGCTGTCACTTGGTGTTATGGGCTAAATTGTGTCCCCTCAAAATTCATCTTTTGAAATCCTAACCCCCAGTACCACAGAATGTGACTGTATTTTGAGATAGGGCCTTAAAGAGATGACTAAAGTTAAATGAAATCATTAGGGTGGGTCCTAATTCAATGTGATCAGTGTTCTTATAAGAAGAGGAGATCAGGACACAGACACACAGAGACCATGTGAGGACACAGAGAGAAGGCAGCCATCTACAGGCCAAAGAGAGAGGCCTCAGAAGGAACCAACCTTGCCAACACCTTAATCTCGGATTTCAACCCTCCAGAACTATGAGGAAATAAATTTCTATTGTTGAAGCCACCCAGTCTGTGGTATTTGATATGGCAGCCCAAGCTGACTAATACGCTTAGTGAACAAAGGCTGAGCTGGATTCACACTTGAGTACTCTCTTGGAGGGAAACTTCTGGAGGGCAAAAGCTACTCAACTTGACAAGGTGGCCCTTGGGTACGCTGACACTTTCTGGGAATTCACTTGCAGGGTGACCCACATTACTTACCCAGATGCCTCCCCAGAAGGGAAAGCCTCCATAGAACGAGATAGCTATATAGCACCCTGAAAGGACGGTCCCCATAATGGAGCCAAGGCCGAAGTGTATCAGGCCGATCAGGATCTGGACAGCCTGCAGGAGAGACGCGAACTGAAGCCTTTGTTTCTGAAGCTGGATCCTGCCTCCCCTTTGTGCCTTCTGTTTATTTTAATAAATCTTTTGTTTTCCTAGTCTAAAAAGTCATATGGAAAATATAAAAGTGAGATAAAAACTTCCCATAATTTCCCCCCACTCAGAGAAAACAACTGCTTACATTTTGGTGTATAATTTTCTATTCTTTTCGAATATATACATTGATAATACAAAATGGCTCTGTATAATTAACTTAGTATTTCATCATGAACACATCCCCACTGTATTAAGTATTCTTCAAACACGTTTTTTAAGGCCTGCCCAGATTCCATCGTGTAGATGTTCTGTGGAGTATTTGGAACAGAAATATTGGACAGGTAAAATTGTTTTTATTTTTTCATATTATAGATAACACTGCAATGAACTTCTTTGTAGATAAATCTTTGTGCTCATCTCTTGTTGCTTTAGGATATTGTTATGGATCGAATTGTGTCTGCCTCTCCTCCACCAGATTAACATGTTGAAGATCTAACCCCCAGAAACTCAAGATGTGACCTTATTTGGGAATAGAGCTGCTGCAGATGTAATTAGGTAATATCAGCTATACTGGAGTAGGGTGGGCCCCTGATCCTATATGACTGGTGTCCTTTTAAAGAGAATGCCACGTGAAGAGAGACACATGCACACAGGAGAAAGCCATGTGTGCCATGATTGGAGTTGTGTGGCCATGAGCCAAGGAACTACCAGAAGCTAGGTGAGAGGCCTGGAATTGATTGTTTCTTGGTGCCTTCAGAGGGAGCATGGCCCTGGGAACACCTTGATTATGAATTTCTGGTCTCCAGAACTGTGAGACAATACATTTCTGTTGTTCCAAGATACCCAGTTTGTGGTACTTTGTTAGTGCAGGCCTAGGAAACTAATACACATATAGTCTTGCACAAAGAGTATATATACATACATATACATATATGTATAAACATACATTTTTTTTAAATTTATTTTATGTATTTATTTTTTTTGTGAGGAAGACCAGCCCCGAGCTAACATTCGATGCCAATTGTCCTCTTTTTGCTGAGGAAGATTGGCCCTGGGCTAACATCCATGCCCATCTTCCTCTACTTTATATGGGACGCCGCCACAGCATGGCTTGACAAGCGGTGCGTGGGTGTGCACCTGGGATCCGAACCTGCGAACCCCAGGCCATGGAAGCGGAGCGCGCACTTAACCGCTGCACCACCTGGCCAGCCCCGACATACGTATGTTTGTTGTACATACATATATGACAAACATGGCAGCAAATACAAATATTTTATTTCCTTAAATTTGCACAAATGGTAGCAAATTGTATGCAATATCTGCCCCTTATTTTTTTTCCATTAATGACATATCTTGGGGTATGTCTATATTATTACATAAAGAGCTTCCTTGTTCTTTTTATAGCTCTACTACCTTTCATTCTTTGGATATACAATACGTACATTGATTTAACCAGTATTATATATATATATAAATATATATTTTTTGTGTGTGAGGAAGATCAGCCCTGAGCTAACATCTCTTGCCAATCCTCCTCTTTTTGCTAAGGAAGATTAGCCCTGGGCTAACATCCGTGCCCATCTTCCTCTACTTTATATAGGATGCCGCCACAGCGTGGCCTGACAAGCGATGGGTCAGTGCACACCCGGGATTGAAACCCAGGCCGCCAGCAGTGGAGCGTGTGCACTCAACAGCTACGCCACGGGGCCGGCCCCTAACCAGTATTGTATTAATGCATATTTTGGTTGTTTCCATTCTTTTGTTATCACACACCATGCTGCAACGAGTAAGCTCATATATATCACATGTCTCACGTGCACAAGCATATCTGGGGGACAAAATCTCAGAAATGGAATTATTGGGTATTTTATAAATTTGGTAGTTACAATTGGCCTTCCACACAGGAGGTATCGATTGATACTCCCACAAGCCATCTATAGGGATGGAGCTAGGATTTGAGCTTGGGCAGTCTGGATCAGAATCCATGCTTGTCATCATTCAGCTACACAATGAAATGGGCTCCCCTGTCCTACCCAGGACAGCCTTTCAGGGGGACAGTTGTTGTGAACTCTTATCTTGTTGGTTGTCTATTGGGCAAAGACTCCATTCAATCACATTGGGTTTAAATTCCACCTTGTGGCTCGCTGGACCCACTTTCTTCCAGTGGCTACAAGGATCAACACGGATGCTGGGAACAGGACCAAGCTTACTACCTTTTTGTTACTTTACTTCCTCTTTCTTAAAATGCCTAAGCCAGAAAATACAAGGCCCCGTACTGAGGCCCTGGTGATGTTGCACAGCCGAGCTTTCTAATAGACCTGAGTTTGGCGTGGCCAGGTCAGTTCCAACCCCACTTGCTGGGTTTGGAGTTTCTGTATTGCCAAATCTCCCCCCTCCTCCGACTCCAGCCATTGTAGACTCCAGCCTCCGACTCCCTGGCCTGCAGAGTGAAATCTCACTTACCCCTAAGGCTTTGCCCTCTTTCAAGGCTCTCTGGGTAGGTTGCACACTCACAGATGGCTCCAAACCGGGTGGGTTCCTGGGAATTAGATGGACTTGGGGCTGGTTGCTTGGATACAGGGGCACCTGAGCCATGCCCCCTGGGATCACAGGATACCCGTTTTGGGGTGTCATCACAAACGCAGAATTGGCCATGGGGCCTGCTGAAGTCATTGAATTCATGCTGCTAAAACATAAACGTGATAGAGTCGTCTTTCACATATGCACTAAAGTTTACAGTGAAAAAGGACTTTTGCCTTCATTAGCTCATGTGAGCATCTCAATCCCCTAGGAGTTTATTCACCCTCTTTTAGAAATAATATTAGATATCAGTTACAGGGCATTTATGAAGTGCCAGGCAGTCAGTACTTTACAGATACATCTCCTTTAATCCTTACAGCTGCCCAGTTTTACAGATGAGAAAACTAAGACCCAAACAGGTTAAGCTCTACTGGAGGGCAAGAGGTGCATCTTTTCCATTTTTGCATCTCTCATAGTTCTTCGCATCATACTTTGCATATAGTAATAGTATCTGATTACAAAATTTCAGAGCTGGAAAGTCTCTTGGAGAACACTGAGTCCCATACTTTCAATTTCTGGAAAACAAAACTGAAGCTGGGAGAGCGGACTTGAATTCCCCAAGGTCCCAGTCATATAAATGTTAGTTAAATGGAGATCATTCTCCTCAAGGGAAGCCCAGGTTCCAGTGCAGTGTATATCCATTGGGTGTCTCATGCTGCTCAATTTTCTAGGCTACTTGTGAACTCTGGTCTGGTTTCAAAAATATCTTTTCTTTTTCCTTGTCTTTTTTGGAAAAGACCCAAATAAAGCTAGTACAATAAAGCTTGCCTTGTGCTCCACTCCACACCCAGATTCCTCAGAAGTCTCATTTGGCAGAAAAACTTTATCACCACCCCTCCGTTATCTATAGAAACCATTAGATTAAGTATACTCACTTTGCTCTGCCAGTGGCTAAGTCTCTTTTGATCCTGTTCTCAATTCTTTGCTGTAGGCAACTCGTTCTTCCCCCAAGAGACTGAGCGCACTGTGTTCGGTTGGACGATATGTTTAGAAAGATCAAAAGTCCTCTCCACTTTTCTCTTACGTGCAGGCCAGGTCACCAGTTGCTTAGAGCTCAGCTTCCCCACCCATATTTACTTCCCGTTTTGGCCAAGGAGACAATTAAACGCATTTCAGTTGGGTAAGTGTTTAATGGTATCTGTGTGGAGAAGAGAGCGTTGTGCTTGGTGCTCTGGGAGACACGGGAATGAACTGGGCACTCAGGGGTAATGTACATGGCTGTGACATAAATGCCACAGTAGAGAAACAAGAGTCCCCCACAGGAGAACAGAGGAGAAACTGATTTATTGGATTTGAAGAGAATAGGGAAGATTTCAAACAGAAGGTGGAATTTTGAAATCCATAAACTGCAGGACAAAAGGGGAATCACAGCATGTGAAATGAGAATTGCAATCAACTTAAGCCTGTTTTTTAATTTCTCTATTATTTTTATTTGTTTGTATATGAGTCTTTTAAAATACCAATTGGGTCATGCTATATGTTACAACTCTATTTTTATTTAAGTCAGAGCCTAAAGAAAATCAGAAAACACCCATGGGCAGGCATCCAATGTAGGCTTGATGTATATCATGTGAATTGCACAGGCAAAATGTACAAAAACTGCTGTGCTACGCCATGAGTGTCTTGAGGGAATAGTCCATGACACTTTCACCTTTGTATTCCTACTGACATATAATAGGCACTCAGTGAATGCTTGCTGGGTGAACAAATGAAGCTGATAGAATGGCTAGAACTTTGTAAAATGTCAAGAGAAAGAACATTATTACAGGCAGAGGGTATGGAGGAGGGCAAAGGCATGGAGGAGAGAAGGTTCAGGACATATTTTGGGTATGGCTAATAGTGGCTGAAGCACTTTGTGGGGGAAGGACATTGAAAGTATTAAGGATGAAAAGATGGAGCCAAACCTCATGTCTTGAACTCATTTTTCTATCAGATTTCTGGACCTTTGTTTCTCAAGTTTTAAGAGTTCTTTATATATTAGGAATATTAGTTTTTCATCTGTGATATCTTTTCTCCAAATTTGACAATTGTCTTTTGACTTTGTTTATGGTGTCTTGTTTTTTAATCATACAAATTAAAAAAAAATTACGTAATAAAATTTATCAATCTTTTCTTTTATTACTGCTATCAACTGAATGAGGCACCCTCTGCCTCATTCATATGTTGAAACCTAATCCCCCGCATGATGGTGTTTGGAGATGGGGCCTTTGGGAAGTGATTAGAGTGGACCCCTCATGAATGGGATTAGTACTTCCTGTTCCTGTCATGAATGGGATTAGTACTTCCTGTTCCTGTCATGAATGGGATTAGTACTTCCTGTTCCTGTCATAAATGGGATTAGTACCTTTATAACCTCAGAGAGCTCTCTGTCCCCTTCTGCCATGTGAGGACAGAGAAGACAGTCATCTATGAACCAGGAAGTGGGTTCTCACCAGACCCTGAATCTTCAGATGCCTTAATCTTGGACTTCCCAGTCTCCAGAATTGTGAGAAATAAATGTTTGTTTTTTAAGTCACCTAATCTATGATCTTTTTGTTACGGCAGCCCAAATGAACTAAGATAGTTACCTATGGAGTTTGAGTCATTGTTAGAAAGCTCAAAACTAAGATTAAATAGGAATTCACCTGTGGTCTCCTCTAGTACTTGTATGGTTTTAATTTTTTTTTAAGCAATTTGTAGATGGTCCAAATAGGATTTATTTTCTCCTCCAGAAGTAGGTGTTTGGTGTCAACATATATTTTTCCTACCACAATGCTTCCTTTCCCCAAACCTATTAATTTTGTTTTTATGAATAATGTAGTATGTTATTTTACTTTTTACATTTTGATTCCTAATACATTTAGAGTTTATTCTTGTGTATGGTGTGAGATATGGATCTAACTTCATGTTTTTTCAAAAGGCTCCCTAGTTGTCCCATTACCATTTATTAAACAGTCCATCTTTACTCCAGTGATTTGGAATTATATTTTTGTCACACGTTAAATTTCTGTATGTATTTGGGCCTAGTTCTGATCTTTCTCTTCTATTCCATTGATCTGTTTATCTGCTCATATTTTAGTTCAACAATGTTTTAATTACAGAGGCTTTATGGTATGTTTTAATGTCTGATAGGGCTGGCGTCTCCTCATAATTTTTTCGTTTTCATTATTTTTCTGGCTATTTTTGCATGTTTCTTTTTCCATATGAACTTTAATATTAATTTATATACCTCCATAAAATAGCTTGACAACTTTTTGAAAAGATGAATGACATGAACCAACTGGTATTGAAGGAAGTAATAAGAGGCATCTGAAAGTGGACATGTAGGTGACTAAGCCCAAGTTCTTTTGGGACCAGCCTTAAACCAGATATTGTAGAGGACAGAATTTTCCACCTTTTTATTGATTTCTCAGAAGTGATACCAAATTCCTAGAAGGAAGAGACATACAGGAGAGAGGATTGTTGTCCAAACCTACTGTAGCAAATGCTGTTGATGCCCCATCCCTATCCCCTTGGCCCACTCTGGAAGTCACCTTCAGTTTCTATGTCTAAAGATAATTCCTGCCTCTCTTTTCCTGAGGATGCTTGGGTGTGACAGGCCAATGCCTCTCTCTTCCTGAGGATGCTTGGATGTGGCAGGCCAATGCCTCTCTCTTCTTGAGGACGCTTGGATGTGGCAGGCCAATGCCTCTCTTTTCCTGAAGATGATGCTTGGGTGTGGGCAGGCCAAAAGTGCTGGGAAGTTAATACCCCAGGAATTTTTCTCAACAAATGAAAGGTGGGTATTGCTGGATAATTATTCTAGCTCTTTGTCCCCTCTGTCTCCCCCAATGAAGGATAATCCTGAAGTGTGTTTCATCTGTTTCTTAGAAAGTCCTCATAAAGATTGAGCCCCCATTCCCTGTAACAGGAACCCATTCATCCATGCATATTTTCTTGGCTTTCCTCCCTTCCTATATCCCTTTCCCATTCTCTCACAATATCTAAATCCTTACATCAGCATCTGCTTTTGGGGGAACTCAAAATAAGACACCCACTGCCTTGGTTTTTGAAATCACTGTCAAAAGTAAGAGCACATGAGACTCTAAAGATTGAGATAGATTATGGAGGCTGTCGAGCTAGTTTAACCCTCCCCACTCCCTAAATGATGCTCATGTTCCTTCTACGGCATTCTTGCCAGTGCTAAACACTCCCAGGAGTGGAGAACTTCTTGCTACTCTAAGTTGTCTTGTTAGAGAAAGGTAGTGAATGGATTATCTTCCTATTATCTATTGACCTAGAGAGAACTGAGTATCCCTAAAAGATTCAGTCTCTTTACACTGATCCCACCCAGTCTGGGCAAGCTGATGGCTTATGCATACTTTTGTGCATTCTTTTGAGCATTATTGTATCACTTGTGGTGGCAGAAGAAAACAGAAGGCAGTCTTAACGTGTTTAATTGAAGGAAGATGAATGAAGGAGCTATTTACAGAAATGTGGGCAGGGTCACGGGAACCAAAAGGGATGTTGACACACTTGGGAACCAATAACAGGAGGAAGCTTTTATTTCCCCTCAGTCTTAAGCACGGGGACAGGAACTGTGTTCCTGTAGCAGCAAGAGCTGTAGCCAAGGATGTGAGCTGCCTAGTAGGAGCTGAGGCCTTAGATAGAGGAACTTAGCTACTGTCAAAATTGTGACTAGAAAAGAGGAGGGTGAACTCTGACTTTTCTCTCCTCCTAACTTCCAATTTCATTGACTAAACACCACCAGAAGGAATAAGAACAAAGAAGTATAGATGATGCAGTCCATATAGGTTAGCCTCCCAGTGTACAGAGCAGGGCAGAGATGGGCTGTGTGCTGCCTGTCTTTCATCTGCCTCTCCAGATCTCCGCTCCATCCTTCTCTATTCTATTGTGTCCCTGAGGACTAACCTTTTTTTTTTTTTCACCTTCTAACAAACTTTATTTTTTTTTTAAATTTTTTGTTTATTGCAGTAACATTGGTTTATAACATTGTATAAATTTCAGTTGTACATCATTATACTTCTATTTCTGCATAGATTACATCATGTTCACCACCCAAATACTAATTACAACCCATCACCACACACATGTGCCAAATTATCTCTTTCGCCCTCCTCCCTCCCCCTTTCCCCTCTGGTAACCACCAATCCAATGGGGACTAATCTTTATATGGACTTCATCAACAGGCACCCTTGCCTTCTGGCTTCCAGTTGGTTTCAAAGAGCAGAACATCCTATTCGGAGATTGGAGCAGAGAAAGGGCAAATTATTTATTCTCTTACTTTCCTCCCTGTGGTGTTGCCAAGGTTTGGTGGGCACCTTGACCAATGGTCACAATGCCTGTCAAAGCGGCCTCTCCATGTGACTCTCTTCTCCTGAGGTCTGGGGAAACACTCTTTTCACTTGCCTATTCATACTTAGAGGATTATGATTTGCTTCTGCTCTTAACAACTTTGGGATACTATTCTATCACTTGTGGCTTCTCTACACACTGCCCACTTTTTGTAGAAAGCCCCTGTATTAAATGTCCCTCAAATTATCCCATCTTAATGTTCCATCTCAGTCTTGCTCTAAGAGCAAGTTACCTGACTGCTCTAAGGGCCGAAAATGGATCTAGATGGGAACGTGGAGACTTGTCTCCCTCTTTGTTCTCCCCCACCCTGCCCCAGATGGAGGCAAATATGATAACCATGCCTCTATTTTTTATTTAAAGGAAGATCTTGGAGTCTTACTCATTCAAATTAATGCAAGGATCCCAATAAATACATTATGACGTGTCTTCCCCTGGAGAAGTCTTGGCTCATGCAAAGCTCAGGGCAACTGTGTGAATATGATTTCTTTTTTCTATTAAATGGATACTTTTTTTCTACTTTCTCTTCAGATAAAAAGGAGTGTATATAATTTCCAACTCATCCAATAATCAAAAATTGCTTATCCACTGTTAGAGCAAATTCTTTTCCCTCTTGTAAAAGTCCTTGTGAATTGAGAGTGGGGAGTGGAGAATCCATAAGGATGCTAGAATGCCAGTAGAGACTTTGGTCTTTTTGACTCAAAGTATAATATCTGCAGGACCTGCATATTTTCCAAGAAAAGATCATTGAAGAGACCAAGGTGTATGGAAGTAAATCAGTTAAGTTTATAGGTTCTAGAATTCTCAAATTTAAAGGCCTAGATTCTTCTATCCCAAAATAAATGCAAGAATTTCTAATGCTGAAGAAATGCAGTTGCAAAGGATATCTGTTCCTCAAGATTAAGATGGATTTATGAAGGATAAAGAAGGAAACATTTCCTTCAGGAGGTTCCCTTTGAATTGGATTCATAGTCCATCCTTGGAGGGCATGAAAGAATAAAGGCTGTAAAGTCTCTTAAAACAGGGGTGCTCCATTTTGATTGGTTTCAAAAAACTATTCAGCCCCTATATTCAAATATAAGGTAAAGTCTTTTAAAAACTCCTAAGAAGAAAAATAATAAGAAATTATACACAAAAATCTCTCCATGCTGGGATAAAATTAAAATATAGGGTCTGTAGTCACTGTTTACAAAGAGAGGCAAATAGTGAATTACACTCTGTAATTTGTACAAATACGTTAAATAGGTTAAAAACTTAGCTGTCAGATGACTGAATCTTATAATGATTTTCTACTTGAAAAAGATACTTCAAGTGAAAAACTAAATGAATAATAAAAGTAAAGATTATACTTGGAAGTTGTAAAATGAAATAGCATAAATCCCATATGGAAAAAAGTTTAAACAGGATCCAGTTTTTAAAAGCACAAGCCCTTTCTTTGTATAACATTTTTTTTATGAGATAAAGAGACAATTTAGCATTGTGTGTGATGGCCTCAGTTTCTCCACTTAGTCATAAGATAAAGAACAAATGTTTGCAAATTGACAACAGGCTAACAATTAGTAGTCACAAAAACAAGAATAAAAAAAGAAGACAAATACATACAGGTGACTGCAGCATACTCTTTTTTTTATTGAATGCAGTTTTATGACATGAAATTAAATCTCAATATTGGGTTATTATATAGCTAATTCAATTTTTCATATTCTTGAAAACAATGATGGGTTTCCTCTTGCCCTGTTAATTCCCAAAGATGTTCTTACTTTAGAATTCTTTCTTTCCTGTAGGTTAATTCCTCCTTTGCATATATGCACAAGAAACTTCAACTGTTCAATGCTCAGTGGTCTCTGGGGAATGCAGATGCTCCTGTGGCTCCTAACAGCTCAGTCTATATTTATTGAATTCTTCATAAGCTAACATTTCTGGAATGATTCTCTCATAGCCAGGAAACACAGTGTTTACATTATGGAGGGGAAAATCATTGCATAACCAATGTGATGGACAACTCTTCTTTGAAAGTCAAAGACTGCTCACCAGTACTGTGTATTTGGAATACTGGTTAGAAAATGAGTTTAGATAAGGCCACAGAAGATCAAGCACTGTACATAAAACTTAAAAAATAATTCCTAAAAACGTCAAAAGAATAGCATGAAATTAGAAACTGGAGTCCTTTATCCATTGTGTTATCCTATATTAGATTTTGAATGATATGTTTGGGAGAAGACCTAGAAATTATTTGGTCTAGTTCTCTCACTTTACACATGAAGTAATTGACACTCAGAGAAGGCAGTGACTTGCTGACCACCTCCAGCTGGTTAGTGGCAGAACCAGGACTGTCCTGCTATCTTCCAGCCCGTGCATTCACTGTAATATAAAGGGCAAAAAAAACCCTTATAATAAAATAGCTATTTCATTGTATAAAATTTCAGGCCTGACTATTCTGGAAGACATAATAGTTAGATGCCTGTAAATAAGTTTGGATTTTAAAAAAGAAAGAAAATCAGAAGCCATCTGTACAAGAAATGCAAAAAAAAAAAAAAAAAAAAAAAGCAGAGGTGTAAGTGGTAAGTAATAAACAGAATAAAGTAATACAAGAACAGACAGACTTATAAGACAGGAGAAATAAGGATAAAACCTTAAGCTATGTAGGCAGACCAGGCTAAGGCCAATTACAGAACGTTATAAAAAATGAGGAGTATTTTTATAATTAACCAGGGAAAATACAGTGTTAATTGCCTGTGTTACGACATGGGATGGGGAAGTGAAAAATATTCCAGAAATGTATGCGCTATGAGAGATTCCACCATAGGTTGAGACATATGTTCATACGAGGAGCTTAACACGATCTTGGGTGCCATCAGCTTCAAAAGGCAGTGGGGTATCAAGGATGGATTGGAAAAAGAAATGGTTATAAACAAGAGATTTGTTATAAAGTATTGGCTCACATGAATGTGGAGGTTAAGAAGACCTATGACCTGCTGTCTGCAAGCTGGAGACCCAGGAAAGCTGGTGGTATAGTTTGAAGTCCTGAAAGCCGGAGAACTGATGGAATAGACGCCAGTCCAAGTCTGAAGGCCTGAGAACCCAGAGTGCTGAGGGCAGGGGTACCATGTCCAAGCTCAATCAGTCAGGCAGAGAGCAAACTCAACCTTCCTCTGCCTTTTTGTTTTATTCAAGCCCTCAGTGGATTAGATGATGCCCACCCACACTGCAGAGGGCCACCTGCTTTACTCAGTTCACGGATTCAAACACCCATCTCTTCTGGAAACACCCTTATAGACACACCCAGCAATAACGTTTAACCAGGTATCTGGGCATCCTGTGGCCCGCTCAAGTTGGCACATAAAATTAACCCTCACAGGTGGCAATAATATGAACTATTTTTAAAACAATCTTTATTATTGTTTTTTAAAACTAAATGAAATGAAAAGATCTCCCTGCATTTCATGTGTTTATTCCAATTTAATAATAATTGATTTTATGCTAAAAGTGTCTTAGATCCTTCTGTTACATGTTTGCATGAGATAGTTATGAACATAGACTGATATGGTTGTGTAGTATTGGTGACATAAATGCCACAGGAGCATTGTCTTTTCTCCTATTATTTTACGTGGTGAATCATTCATGGTGAAATCCCAAGTAAAACAAAGTACATGGCAGCTATATTCCTGGAAACTTTGATATAGAATAAAGCATGAAAATGATTCATTAAGTCCTGGAATGAGATGATTATTAAAAGGTTTATCTTCTTCATGGATGTCCGGTAGGACATTCAAAAGTCATGAGAGACCATTCATTGTTTAGGACTGAACATTGCAGAAAGTCTAGCATCCGTGGCTCTATTCGCTAAATGCTTTTAGTGACTTGTCACCTCCTCCACTCACAGTGACAACCAATAACATGCTCATAAATCCCCCAGAAGTCCCTCCATGAGGTGGTACCTCCTTTGTCAAGGAATGGCTGCCGTGTGCCTTCTCAGGATGAGGGGAACATTCCCATGTGCAAGAACTAACACCATGCCAGGCAGCAAAATGCCTCTAAAACTCTGTCCTAGGTTTGGACTATCCTTTTCTGTTAATAGTAATCGAGGTGCACATTTTATAGGAAGATGCTACAAGAAGTTTGTAAAGCTCCACAAACTTATCATGCCTTCAATTGTGCATTTCATCTGGGGATCAGTGGGGGCAGTAAAGCTTGCAAATGGAGTTTAAAAAAATTTAACTAGTCAAAATTTGAGCAGAATGTGAGCTAAAAGTCCAGAGGCTCTGCCCTAACTCTTATGAACACAAGATGTGCAGCAAAATGAACACTTGAACTCTTCTCCCATGAGATGTTGATGAGCAGGTCTATGTGACTGTTGATTACTCCTTTGGTGGAGTAACTCCACCTGGTGGCAGGAATTCAGGTGCCAGAAAATGTAGTTAGATATCACAAAGTATTAAAGTTGCCAACGTATTCCAATTTTTTAGGAATACCTATTCATGTGAAAAGAGAACACGCAGAAGAGCAGAGAATCATGATCAGGGTAGTGCTAACCTGCTGTGGGAAGGTAGGGGGACTGGTAAACGGCACTCAGTTTCACGCAATGGAATCGATATTGTTTTAGTTCTTAGAGCAAGTGGAGGTGGGTGGATGGTTCTTCCATTAGAGAGTTTTGGTTTTTGTTATTAAAATATTTTCATTTACACTCTTAAGGCTCAGAACTGACAATTTTAAGCCTTCAATTTTATAACAGAGTCAGTTTTCCCCCTGCCCCAACTCAGGGTGAGCCAGTCTTTTGACTCCAATGGCTTGTCCAATGGTTGGTGTGAGAGCTGGGGATGGCCGCCTCTCACCTCTCTCCTTTATTTGTTGTGTGGGCGCCAAGGCAATACCTGAGACATGGCTGTTCATGGAGAGGGGCTGTCTTTCTTGTTTGCTACACATGCTATTCCCTACTTGTATAACCGCATGTCAGGATATGGTCTTCTTTCTATAGATTACATCTTCAGTCTAGGTGGGTACATGGAGGCTTGTACTGGCCACAATAAAGAGCCACTCAGTTCTGAGCAGTTCTCTTAGGCACTGGTGGCCTCTTTTGGAATTTGGCCTCATCTTCCTACTGACCCTCAACTGGCAGCATTTTGCAGAAGTGCTTTGCTATGCATTGCTCTCCATGCTGCAGCAGTTCTCAGGAATCCTGAGGCTTCCGGTCTCATCTCTCTCCAATATTGGGGCCTACAGGCAGTGGTAGGATCCTTATTTTTTTACCTCTTGCAAACTCTGAACTCCAGGGTTGGCCCATGGTCCCTCTGCATGGTGGCACAGCCATGCCTTCTCTTAACATTGCTAGCTCTTGCCCTGGTTGGTCTGGAGCAGGTCAGCAAGTCCTCCTAGGTCTCAAAGACTATCAGTGGGGAATGGGATTCTTCCTGTAGACACTCCAAACTTTACAGCTCCTTCTCCTCTCCCTCACCTTCAGGGAGTAGAACCATTCAAACGCGACCCTCTCACTGTGGGATGCTGAGGTGAGAGGATACCCTCCCTTCATAAACCTAACCCCCTCCAGGGAATGCGGGGAGTATGTTGCTTGTTATAGTGAAAAGCTACCTGTATTCATTTTCTGGAACTGCTGTAATATAGTACCACGAACTGGGTGGCTTAGAACAACATAAATTTATTGTCTCACTGTTCTGGAGGCCAGAAGTTCAAAGTCAAGGTGTTGCCAGGGCCATGCTCCCTCTGAAACCTGTAGAAGAAAGATCCTTTCTTGCCTCTTCCTAGCTTTTGGTGATTTTCCAGCAATTTTTGGCATTTCTTGACTGGTAGATGCATCAGTTTAATCCTCCATCTTCACGTGATATTTTCCTTATGTGTCTTCACATAGTCTTCCCTGTGTGTACATCTGTTTCTATGTCCAAATTTCCCCTTTTTATAAGGACACCACCAGTCATACTAGAATAGGGTTCACCCTAATGACCTCATTTTATCTTAATGACCTCTGTAAAAATCCCATTTCCATATAAGCTCACATTATGAGGTATTGGGGATTAAGACTCTAATATGTCTTTTTTAGGGGACACAATTAGACCCATAACAGCAAGCTTTCAATTGATTTTTCGGACTTAGAATGTTGAGAACATCTGCTTTCAGAGGTGGACTCTGGTCACCAATTCTTGGAAAATAGGAATCATGTTAAAGGTATAATGATAAGAGCTAATAAGTGATCAATAATAATAATTTATTGGGAGATTACCATAAGCTAGGAGCTGTTCTAAATCCTTTTAATGATGTATTGTCATTTAATCCTTGCATGTATACTGTGGTCTAGGTACTATTACTTCTGTTTTACAGGTGAGGAAATAAAAGCAGAGATCAGGAATCTTGCTATCGCTACACTGACATTATGCTTGCTTCTAAAGTCAGAGTATTTCCTTCTTTCAGATGAAAGAGTCATTTCACTCGGGCCTATCTCCTCCAACCTGAGACAAAGTGGGCATTCAACTTTACTTTCCTACATTCCCTGGACTGGCTATATTCATCCATGTCAACTCAGATTGGCTTTTACAAAAGGAAGAGTAAACTTGTGATCAAATTGCATCCTTTATTGAAGAAGTAGGAAAAAGGAGTACTTGAAAGGATTTCATTAGAATGCATTCTCCATGAGGCCTCTTGAAAAAAATTACAGAGCTCTTCACTAATTCACGATTCATCTTTTGCTCTTCTGAAGTCACACTGGTTCTTTGCAAATTATGAAGAGACAGAGGATTCTGATAGTGAGGAACCTGGGGTGAGTTGAGTGATACCAAATTGATCATTATTATACCCTAAAATAGGAGCTTTGGCCTAAGCCATTGAGCCAAAACAAGACAAAACAACATCAACAACAAACTAACAATCACGTAAACCTAGAATGTGACCAGTTGCAACCACACTGAGAAGACAGAACCTATTCTGTCCTGGGGAAAGTCAAAGGCACATCAGGCCTGTGGCCCATTGGACCCCAGGTTTCAATGAATTACAACCATATTGAACTATAATATTACTCTTCACAAAATGACTTTAACTTTCAGCTGGACTCTGGTGGGTCCCAAGATTCCTTGTGGGTCCTCTATTCCATTGTCTAGGTCAGAAGGAGAAACATCTGAACAACCCATGGAGTGGAGAGCTATTTGGCCCAGACTACAGGATTTTGGCGAGTCATTGTAGAAGTCATTCTAATGGCAAGAGTGTCATTTTTTTCCTGAGTAAAACTCTTGTGTTTTTGCTTTTTGTGTTTTGTTTTTAAGTTCACAGCAGAATATTGTACGATATTAGCACAGACACAAAAACCTGAAAATACATGAACATTTTAATAATCAAATGAAATACAGTTCAGTATTTAAAGCTAAGCTCAATAGTAATTGAGCAGTATAGGAGTCAGAAATAAAGGATAAGCAGTTTATGAAACTAATTTTAGTTAAACCAAGACCTTAGTTATCTAGCAACATTGAGTGTGAAACTAATATACAAAACCTTAATAAACTCCCTAAGTACCTTTCAAATTTATCCTCTTCTCTTTATTCTCTATTCCTCAAGTCGAGGTACTCATCACTTGGCTGTATATGGCTTGTTGGGGCAATCACCTAATTATCCCTGTCTCCAGCCTTGTTCTCCAGTTCTTCTATTCTTCTGCTGAATGACTGGGGACACTATAGTTGACTCCTTCAAAATCATTCGACTACACATTTATCTAAATCCTTCATGGCAATCCCATTGCCATTCTTTGGTTCAGAGATGGGCTGGCCTAGAGCAACTGGGCCAACAAAAGGTAAAGAGAGGCTTCCTTTTGGCTTCTGAGAAAGAGAAGCCAGTTTCTCCTGCTGGATGTGAACCAGGAAGTATGCTGCCCTAGCCATCTTATGATCACCAGGTAAAACAGCCTTGGGATAAAGCTGAAGATAGCAGAAGAAGACAGAAAGGATCTGGGTCACTGATAACATCACTGAGCTGCTGAATCAATTGAGCCAGAAGTCTTCTCTACTTGTGGACTCACTTTTATTAGAGAGACACATTTCTTGATTAATTAAGCGGTTTGAGTTGGGGCATATGTAATTTGCTGCAGAAAATACTGTAATGAGAATAATTATACAACTATGAAGTTTGATCAAGAAACACGGCTGCTAAAAACCCTTCAATAGCACCCTGGCAATGATAGACTAAATTCCAATTGTTTAGTAAGGTGGTTGAGCCCTATTAGGAATTGACCTCAATTTGCCTCTCCAGCTTCATTTTCCGTCACTCTCTTCCACATACCATCCTATGAGAATTCCACAAACATGCCATTCTTCTGGCTCCAGGCAGAGTTTTAGGTGGACTTAACAATATGCAATTTTTGGGAGAGATTAATGATCTATTTTGAAAGAATTTAGATAAACTGGATAGGTAAGGAGATAAGATTATCAGACATTATAACCTATTACCTTCCATCATTATTTAGTGATTGTTTCTTTTATCCTATTAATGTAGTGTATTATATTGATTGATTTTTTCAATTTTTTAAAAATATACATTTTTACATATTTTACTATCTTAACCATTTTTAAATGCACAGTTCCAGATTGGCGGTGTTAAATACATACACAATGTTGTGCAACCATCACCACCATCCATCTCCATATTTTTTTTCATCTTGTAAAACTGAAACTCTATGCCCATTAAACAATAATTCCCCATAACCCCCTCTCCAGCCCCTGGCAACCACCGTTCCACTTTCTCTCTCTAAGATTTTGACTACTGGAAGTATCTCATATAAGTGGAATCATATAGTATTTGTCTTTTTGTGACTGGCTTATTTTACTTAGCATAATTTCCTCAAGGCTTATCCACGTTGTAGCATATGTCAGAATTTCCTTCCTTTTTAAGGCTTAATAATATTCCATTGTATGTATAGACCACATTTTGCTTATCCATTCATCTGACCTTGGAAACTTAGGTTGCCACGTTATAGCTATTGTGAATAACGCTGCTATGAACATGGGTGTAAAAATATCTCTTTGAGATCCTGCTTTCTTTGGGGTATATATCTAGAAGTGAAATTGGTGGATCATATGATAATTCTATTTTTAATTTTTTTAGGAACCACCATATTGTTTTCCATAGTGGCTATACCATTGTACATTCTTACCAACAGTGCACAAGGGTTCCAATTCTTCCACATTTTTGCCAACACTTTCTTTCTTTCTTTTTTGATAGTAACCATCCTAATGGGTTTGAGATGGTATCTCATTGTGGTATTGATTTGCATTTCCCTAATGATCAATGATGTTGAACATCTTTCCATGTGCTTACTGGCCATTTGTTTATCTTTGGAGAAATGTTATTCAAGTCCTTTGCCCATTTTTGAATTGGGTTGTTTGTTTTTTTGTTGTTGAGTTATAGGAGTTCTCTATACATTTTGGATATTAATCCCTTATGAGATATATGATTTGCAAATATTTCTTCCATTCTATGGATTGCCCTTTCACTCTGTTGATATTGTCTATTGATGCACAAAATTTTTAATTTCTATGAAGTGGAATTTAGAATTTAGTATTTTTGGGGGGTTTACACATCTATATTTGTAATGAATATTGGTCTACAGTTTTCTTTTGTTGTGATGTCATTGGTTTTGGTATCAGTGTAATACTTGCCTCACAGAATGAGTTAGGAAGTATTCTTTCCTCTTCTATTTTTTGGGAGAATTGATGAAAGATTAGTGTTAACTCTCTAAACGCTTGGTAGAATTCATAATGTAGCCATCTAGGAGGGGGCTATTCTCTACGGAGTTTTTTGGATTATTAATTCAATCTCTTAAATTGTGATGAGTCTATTCAGATTTTTATACCTCTTGAGTCAGTTTCAGTAGTTTGTGTGTTTCTAGGAATTTGTCCATTTCATGTAAGTTATCTAATTTGTTGGCATATTATTATCCATAGTATAAGTCTTTAACCTTTTTTATTTCCGTAAAGTTGTTAGTCATGTCCTCTTTTTCATTCATGATTTTAGTAATTTGTCTTTTTTTTTTTTCTTGATGAGTGTAGTTAAAGATTTGTCTTCTTTTTTTTCTGTTTCTTTTAAAAGAATCAACTTTTGGTTTAACCGTTTTTCTCAGTTATTTTTCTATTTCATTTTTTTCCACTTCAGTCTTTATTATTTCCATTATTCTTCTCACTTTGGGTTTAGTTTTCTCTTCTATTCTAGTTTATTAAGGTGGAAAGTTATGTTTTTGATTTGAGACATTTCTTCTTTTTTTTAATATAGTATTTACAGCTATAAATTTCTCTCTAAGTACTACTCTAGATGCAGCCAATAAGTCTTGGTATGTTGTGTGCTGGTTTTTATTCATCCCAAAATGTTTTCTAATTTTCCTTTTGATTTCTTCTTTGACCTTTTGGTAATTTAGGAATGTGTTGTTTATTTCTACATACTTGTGATATTTTCAAATTTCTTTCTTTTATTGATTTCTAATTTAATTCCATTGTGATCAGGGAGCATGTTTTGTGTGATTTCTATCCTTTTAAATTTGTTGAGACTTGTTTTGTAGCCTAAAATATGGTCCATCCTGGAGAATATTCTATGTGCACTTGAGAAGAACGTGTACTCCGCTGTTGTTCGGTAGAGTGTTTTATAGATATCTGTTAGGTCTAGTTGGCTAATAGTGTTGTTCAAATTCCCTATATATTGTTTTCTTATGCATAAATTATTATATAAATTATTGAATATAGGGTATTGAAATTTCCAACTATTATTATTATTTTTTTTTCCTGTAGGTGAAAACTGCTTGCATTGAGGTGCAAACTGTGCATGGGGGTAAATTCAGGTCCAAAATATGGAACGCTTCACGAATTTGCATGTCATCCTTGCCTAGGGGCTATGCTAATCTTCTTTGTATTGTTCCAATTTTAGTATATGTGCTGCTGAAGCAAGCACAAACTATTATTTTTTTTAATTTTGTATTTCTCCTGTCAAATGTGTCAGTTTCTGCTTCCTTTCTGATGAGAAACAAGCTGCCAATTTCATTGAAGATCGCTTCTACAGGATGAATTCCTTGTCTCTTGTTGATTCCAAGATTTTCTCTTTGTCTTTGTTTTTCGGCATTTTGTTTACGATGTGTCTAGGTTTGAGTCTCTTTTAGTTTATCCTACTTAAAGTTTGTTGAGCTCCTTAGATGTATAGTTTAAGGTTTTTCATCAGATTTTTGAAGTTTTCATCCAATATATTTTCAAAAACTCTTTGGCTGCTTTTTCCTTCCTCTCTCTCCTCTTCTTATGTGACTCTCATTATGCACATTTTGGTAGGATTGATAGTGTTTCAAAGGCGTCTGAAGCTCTGTCCATTTTTCTTCATTTGTTTTCATTTTGTTTCACAAACTAGATAATTTCAATTGATTTACCTTTAAGTTTGTGGATTATTTCTTCTGTCAGATCAAAAGTTCTGTTGAGCTTCTTGAGAGAATTTTTCATTTTAGTTATTGTACTTTTCTGCTCTAGAATTTTTATTGATTCTTTTTAATAGTTTCTATGTCTTTATTGATATTCTCTTTTTTGTGAGACATTGCTCTCATACTTTCCTTTAGATGTTTTTTTATTGATGTCATAATAGTTTATAACACTGTGAAATTCTAGTTGTACATTACTGTTTGTCAGTCACCATATAAATGTGTCCCTTCACCCCTTGTGCCCACCCTCCACCCCCCTTCTCCCTGGTAACTACCAAACTGTTCTCTCTGTCTGTGTGTTAGTTTATCTTCCAAATATGAGTGAAATCATGCAGTGTTTGTCTTTCTCTGTCTGGCTTATTTCGCTTAGCATAATACCCTCCAGGTCCATCCACGTTGTTGCAAATGGGATGATTTTGTCTTTTTTTTATGGCTGAGTAGTATTCCATTTTATATATATACCATATCTTCTTTATCCAATCATCAGTTGAGGGACACTTGAGCTGCTTCCATTTCTTGGCTATAGTGAATAATGCTGCAATGAACATAGGGGTGCATAAACCTCTTTGGATTGTTGATTTCAGGATCTTTGGATAAATACCCAGTAGTGGGGTAGCTGGATCATAAGGTGTTTCTTTTTTTTTTTTTTTCAATTTATTTTTTCCCCCTAAAGCCCCAGTAGATAGTTGTATGTCATAGTTGCACATTCTTCTAGTTGCTGTATGTGGGACGCGGTCTCAGCATGGCCGGATAAGCGGTGCGCTGGTGCGAACCCGGGATCCGAACCCGGGCCGCCAGCAGTGGATCGCACGTGCTTAACCGCTAAGCCATGGGGCCGGCCCAAGGTATTTCTATTTTTAATTTTTTGAGGACTCTCAGTACTGTTTTCCATAGAGGCTGCGCCAGTTTGCATTCCCACCAGCAGTGAATTAGGGTTCCCGTTTCTGCACTCTGTCTCCAATATTTGTTATTTTTTGTCTTGGTTATTATAGGCCTTCTAATGGGTGTAAGGTGACATCTTAGTGTAGTTTTGATTTGCATTTCCCTGTTGATTAGTGATGTTGAACATCTTTTCGTGTGCCTATAGGCCATCTGTATATCTTCCTTTCTGTCTGTTCATGGCCTCTGCCCATTTTTTGATTGGGTTGTTTGTTTTTTGTTGTTCAGTTGTGTGGGTTCTTTATACATTATGGAGATTAACCCCTTGTTGGATAAAAGATTTGCAAATATTTTCTCCCAATTGGTGGGTTGTCTTTTCATTTTGGTCCTGGTTTCATTTGCCTTGCAGAAGCTCTTTAGTCTGATGAAGTCCCACTTGTTTATTTTTTCTTTTGTTTCCCTTTTCTGAGTAGACATAGAATTTGAAAAAATCCCTCTATGATTGAAGTCAAAGAGTGTACTGCCTATGTTTTCTTCCAGGAGTTTTATAGTTTCAGATCTTACTTTCAAGTCTTTGATCCATTTTGAGTTAATTTTTGTGTATGGTGAAAGAAAATAGCCTACTTTCATTCTTTTGCAAGTGGCTCTCCAGTTTTCCCAGCACCATTTATTGAAGAGACTTTCCTTTCTCCATCGTATGTTCTTAGCTCCTTGGTCAAAGTATAAGCTGTCCGTAGATGTGTGGTTTTATTTTTGGGCTTTCAATTCTGTTCCACTGATCTGAGTGTCTGTTTTTGTACCAGTACCAGGCTGTTTTAATTATTGTAGCTTTGTAGTATATTTTGAAGTCAGGGATTGTGATGCCTCCAGCTCTGTTCTTTTTGCTCAGGATTGCTTTAACTATTCAGGTTCTTTTGTTGCCCCACATGAATTTTAGTATTCTTTGTTCTATTTCTGTGAAGAATGTCTTTGGGATTCTGATTGGGATTGCATTGAATCGGTAGATTGCTTTAGGTAGTGTGGACATTTTAACTATGTTAATTCTTCCAATCTGTGTGCATGGGATATCTTTCCATTTCTTTATGTCATCATCAATTCCTTTCAATAATGTCTTATAGTTTTCATTGTATGGGTCTTTCACCTCCTTGGTTAAATTTATTCCTAGATATTTTACTCTTCTTGTTGCAATTGTAAATGGGATTGTGTTCTCAAATTCTCTTTCTGTTAGTTTGTCATAAGAATATAGAAATGCAACTGATTTTTGTAAGTTGATTTTGTACCCTGCAACTTAGCTGTAGTTGTTGATTATTTCTAATAGTTTTCCAACAGATTCTTTAGGGTTTTCTATATATAAAATCATGTCATCTGCAAACAGCAAAAGTCTCACTTCTTTGTTGTTGATTTGGATTCCTTTTATTCTTTTTCCTAGCCTAATTGCTCTGGCCAAAACCACCAGTATTATGTTGAATAAGAGTGACGAGAGTGGGCACCCCTGTCTTGTTCCTGTTCTCAGAGGAATGGCTTTTAGTTTTTACCCATTGCGTATGATGTTGGTTATGGGTTTGTCATATATGGCCTTTATTATGTTGAGGTACTTTCCCTCTATACCCATTTTGTTGAGAGTTTTTATCATAAATGGATGTTGGATCTTGTCAAATGCTTTCTCTGCATCTACTGAGATGATCATGTGGTTTTTATTCCTCATTACTTTAATGTGGTGCATGATATTGATTGATTTGCAGATGTCGAACCATCCCTGTGTCACTGGTATAAATCCTAGTTGATCATGGTGTATGATCTTTTTAATGTATTGTTGTATTCAGTTTGCCAATATTTTGTTGAGGATTTTTGCATCTATGTTCATCAGTGATATTGGCCTGTAATTTTCCTTCTTTGTATTGTCCTTGTCTGCCTTTAGTATCAGGGTGATGTTGGCTTCATAGAATGTGTTAGGAAGTATTCCATCTTCTTCAATTTTTTGCCATAGAATAGAAAGATAAGTATTAAATCTTCTTTGAATGGTTGGTAAAATTCTCCAGAGAAGCCGTCTGGTCGTGGACTTTTATTTTTTGGGAGGTTTTTGATTACTGTTTCAATCTTTTTACTTGTGATTGCTCCATTCAGATTCTCTATTTCTTCTTGATTCAGTTTTGGGAGGTTGTATGAGTCTAAGAATTTATCCATTTCTTCTAGATTGTCCAATTAGTTGGCATACAGTTTTTCATAATATTCTCTTCTAATTCTTTGTATTTCTGTGGTATCCATTGTAATTTCTCCTTTTTAATTTCTAATTTTATTTATTTGAGCCCTCTCTTTTTTCTTAGTGAGTCTGGCTATGGGTTTGTCAATTTTGTTTATCTTCTCAAAGAACCATCTCTTTGTTTCATTGATCCTTTGTACTGTTTTTTTTTTTTGGTTTCAATTTCATTTATTTCTGCTCTAATTTTTATTATTTCCCTCCTGCTGAATTTGGGCTTTGTTGGTTCTTCTTTTTCTAATTCTGTTAGGTGTAGTTTAAAGTTGCTTAATTGGGCTTTTTCTTATTTGTTAAGGTGGGCTGGTATTGCCATGTGTTTCCCTCTCAGGACCACTTTTGCTGGATCCTATATGAGTCTGTATGGTGTATTTTCATTTTCATTTGTTTCCAGATATTTTTTGATTTCTCTTTTAATTTCTTCAATGATCTATCGGTTGTTCAGTAGTGTGTTGTTTAGTCTCCACATCTTTGTCACATTCCCAGCTTTTTTCTTATAGTTCATTTCTAGTTTCATAGCATTATGGTCAGAGAAGATGCTTGTTATAATTTCAATCTTCTTAAATTTATAGAGGCTTGCCTTGTTTCCCAACATATGGTCTATCCTCGAGAATGTTCTATGCACACTTGAGAAGAATGTGTAATCTGCTGTGTTTGGATGGAGTGCTCTATATGTATCTATTAGGTCCATCTCTTCTAGTTTTTTGTTTAAGTCCACTATTTCCATATTGACTTTCTGTCTGGCTGATCTATCCATTGATGTAAGTGGGGGTGTTAAGATCCACTACTATTATTGTGTTGTTGTTAATATCTCCTTTTAGATTTGTTAATAGTTGGTCTATGTACTTTGGTGCTCCTTTGTTGGATGCATATATATTTATAAGTGATGTGTCTTCTTGGTGGAGCGTCCCTTTTATCATTATATACTGCCCCTCTTTGTCTCTCATTACCTGTTTTCTTGAAGTCTACTTTGTCTGATATAAGTATGGCAACACCTGCTTTCTTTTGTTTGCCACTAGCTTGGAGTGTTGTCTTCCATCCTTTCACTCTGAGCCTGTGTTTGTCTTTAGAGCTGAGGCGTGTCTTGGAGGCAGCATATTGTGGAATCTTGTTTTTAATCCATCCTGCTGCTCTGTGTCTTTTGTCTTTTACATTTAGAGTGATTATTGATATATGAGGGCTTAATGTTGCTATTTTAAGGCTCATTTTCTGGTTCTTTTCATTTCCTTTGTTTCTCGTCCCATGTGTTTTGGACTACCAATTCAGTTTGGTAGTTCTGTATGATGATTTTCATAGTTTTCTCTTTATTTATTGTGTGTGTCTCTGTTCTGATTATTTGTTTAGTGGTTATCATGACGTTTGTATAAAAAATCACATAGATGAGATAGTCCATTTTCTGATGGCCTCTTATTTCCTTAGACTAAGTCGATTCCATCCCTTCCCTCTTCCCCTTCTGAGTTATTATTGTCACAACTTATTCCATCTTGTTTTGTGAGTTTGTGTTTAAAGTGATGAGGTTATATTTATTTTTGGTGTTTTCCTTCCCTTAATCTTTGGTGTTATAATTAAGTGTTTGCTAACCTATTCTGATAGATAGCTGCAATTTTTCTGATTGGGTCTACCTATTTTTCTCTTTGCTCAAAGCTTTGTTTCCCATTTCTCTCTTTTTTTTTTTCAGGCATGAGGGCCTTCTTGAGCATTTCTTGTAGCGGGGGTCTTGTGGCAATGAACCCCCTTAGCTTTTGTTTATCTGTGGTAGTTATTATTTCTCCATTATATCTAAAGGATATTTTTGCTGGATAGAGCATTCTTGCTGAAAGCTTTTTCTTTCACAATTTTTAATATATCATTCCAATTTCTCATAGCCTATAAAGTTTCTGCTGAGAAATCAGCTGATTGCCTGATAGGAATTCCTTTGTACTGTTTTGTTTTTAATCTGGCTGCCATTAATATTTTTTCTTTATCATTGACTTTTGCCAGCTTTACTACTGTATGCCTTGGAGACAGTCTTTTTATGTTGATATATTTAGGAGATCTATTGATTGCATTCACTTGTATTTCCAGTTCCTTCCCCAGGTTTGGGAACTTCTCAGTTATTATTTCTTTGAACAAACTCTCTGCTCCTTTTTCTCTCTCTTCTCCCTCTAGAATACCTATAATTCTTATGTTGCATTTCCTAGTGGATACAGATATTTCTCGGAGAATTTCTTCATTTCTTTTTAGTCTTAGTTCTCTCTCCCCCTTCACCTGGAGCTTTTCTGCATTCCTATCCTCAATATTGCTAATTCTTTCCTCCATATTGTCAGCTCTGGTCCTCAAAGTTTCCAGATTTTTCTTTACCTCGTCCATTGTGTTTTTCGTCTCCAACATTTGTGATTGATTTTTCTTTATAGTTTCAATCTCTTTCGTGAAAAAGTCCCTGATTTCATTGAATTATCTATCTGAGTTTTCTTGTAGTTCATTGAGCTTTTTTACGATAGCTATTTTGAATTCTCTGTCATTTAGGTTATAAGTTTCTGTGCTTTCAGGATTGATGTCTGGGTGCTTGTCATTTTCCTTCTAGTCTGGAGATTTAATATATTTTGGCATAGTGCTTGAGGGTGTAGGCTTGTTTTTCCTCCTTCTTAAGATATCTGGTTGCAGCTTCCACCTGTCGCCACTGGGTGGGGGTCAAGAGCTGTGCACTCTGGCCAACTGGCTGTGCTGGTGCTCCCTGCGGGGTCTTTCTTTCACCTACCTCATCCTAAGGGCTTCTTGTTCTTCCCTTGCTATCTGCTCTCCTGGGGTGCTAGCTTGATGAAGGCACCCCTGCAACAGTTCAGTCCCCTCCATATGGGAATTTCCCACAGGCTGTGAGAGAACTTGGACAGTGACGATATTGCTGCAGAGGGCTGCCCCTCCCCCCTACTCAGAGAGCTGTTCAATCCTGGTCCCAGGGTCATTGTCATTGGGGAAGGAGGTGAGTTCTCCTTACCTCCTTCCACTTCCTCTGGGGGTACCAGCACCTCCACCTTCAGCAGTAAGGCTGTGTAGGTCTCTCAGACGTCTTTTGTGTTGTGTGAATGTCCTCTGTTGGTATTTGAATATCCTCTTTGCTGTATCTAAAGTGCAGAGAGTCTAAAGGGGAAAGCTCACTCTGCCATGATGCTGATGTCAATTTCCTTTAGATTTTTTAGACACAGTTTCTTTAGTTCTTTGAGCATGCTTATAACAGCTTCTTTAAAGCTTTTCTCCCCCCAATAAGTATAACATCTAAGCTTCCTCAGCCACAATTGCCATTGATTGCTTTTTTTCCTGTGTTCCTTGGTTTTTGTTGTTTCTGTTATTCTCTTTAGTGGCTTTCCTGAACTATTTATGTAAAGTCTTTATATTTGTCATGTGTGGACATTGATGTCTCTGCTCTGTTAGTTTAGTGGTCATTAAATAATTGGACATAGATTTCCTGAACTGCCTTGAACCAATAAATTCCCCAGTTTTTGCTGAGAAGCTGTGTGTGCATTTTGGGCTATGTCTTTACGGATCTGGGAGACAATTTACAACTCTGCTTTAGCCATCACTTCCTACCTGCAGACAGCCTGCAGTCAGCCAGAGGTGGGAGTTTAGGGCATTGTCAGGTCTTTCCTTGGCATGGACACATCCCTGCATGTGCACATAGCCTTATTTATTTCCAGGTATTGTCATAGTTCCAAAGTTCTCTACGGACATCTTACTCCCCAGTTTTTTCTTTTAAGTTTTTTGGTCAGCCTCTTGTTCTCCCCAACTGTTATCCCTGTTTTAGGCAGATGTGATGCTAAATGTTTGTTCTGACAAACATCCCAGGGAAAAAGCTGTTCACAGTGATTAAGCCCTGAGTGAGGTCAAATTATGAGGAGCCTTACCAGTGGGGATTTCCAGGGAGCTGCCAGAGAAATCAGTAACAATTATCTGGGAATGGGGCTTTTTTTGGAACTCCAATCCCATTTTTCCCCCACTTGCGGTTGCTAGGCTGGTGTTTTTCACAGGGACTGTGGTTGCAAGGTTATTTCATTTAAAGGCTACTTTGGAGATGGGGCAAGTGGGATGGGAATAGGGCAAATTTCAACATCACAAAGCTCACTGTTCTTACCAAGATTCAGCCATTGTTTCTTGAACAAGTGCTCCTTAGATTGTTGCAAGTCTTTGACCAGTTTCTGATACTGGCTCAAGACAAGGTTGACATAAGGCAAGCCATATTGTAGAAAAGAAGCCCTATTGTAACTTTGAATGACCTCTGACAAACTAACCCAGCTGGATATGCACCCTCCAGGACATCTATCTGCTCTGTAGATTTTAGGAACCCTCCTTGTGCATGTACCTCTCAGCTGTGATAAGATGATAACTTTGTTCTTTTGAGTTCCTTAGGAATGTGATGACCCCCAATCAGAGAATCTATGCTGATAGCCATCATCAATGAAAACTGAAAGATCTGGTGTGGCACTCCCAGTCTGTAACACCAGAAGGTCAACATTCTTAACCCCTTCCCCTATAAGCCAATGGCCTATATAACTGCTGTAAGATTTTGTGCTCCCTTAAGTTGGTTCTTTGAGACACTAGTTGGCCATCTTCCCCCTTGCTAGCAAGCTGTAATAAACTGCCCTTTCTTTTCCACCATCTTGCCTCTTGACGATTGGCTTTTGTCTCGTGGCAGGTGGATCATGCCCTTTGTGTGGTAACAGAAATCTGGTGACTCTAGTGGGAAGTTAAGTGCTGCTTGTTGCCAGCCAACCTTGGATGGGCAACCTGTCGAGTAAGTCCCTAGTGGTTGCTGAGGCTCTCTTTGTCTCCGAGATCTGCCCTATCTGCTCTCCCATGCTGACGCTGGCTGCCTCCTAATGCTCCCTATGGTGGAAAGAGAAATGGCTACTTCTGGTGGGTCGATGGACTCACATATGGAGTAGGGTAAGTCACCTCGGGGGTCCACCACCAAGAACTTTCCTTCCCCTCCATCTTGGGTCCCCTCTTTGAGATGCAAGGTCATCTGGTAAATAGAGTGCCCTGCCAGAGTGGGGAAAGGAATAGGACTCCACCTCGAATCTAGGAACCAGTGTCTAGTTTGTCTTTGTGTGTGTTTGTGTCTATAAAGAGCTCCAGGATCAGACGTCTTTTGGATTTGGGTGAGGGACCTTGTTAAAATGTGCCTGTACCTAAAACTGTCTAATATCTCACCAGGAGAGTAGGTTAGAGCCCCCACAGATGAGATTTGCTGGGTTAAAGTCCCAAGGCTAGGATTGTGGGAGACAATATAAAGGTTGCAGGCACTGGCACACTCCAAAAGATTGGGTTAGAGTCCCAAACTCTGGGGTAGGGTCTCAGAGTACCCTGGGTTAGAGTCCCAGAGATGGGATTTCTGTATCTGTTCATGTTTGTCTATGTTTGACTGTGTTATTTTTAGAATTAGCTGCTTGGGGATTGAGTTTCTTGGAGATTGTAACAAACTGCCTTTTAGACTAATCTTATGAGGGTCTTCTGACTCCAAGGAAAAGAGGCACTGTTGCCTCTAGTTCTTTGGGGCTTTCCCAGGTGACTGGGGACTTTACAGAGGTGTTGGGGCGTCTGCCCATGATGTGCAATGGCCTCATAGGGACCCGTCATGAAGAACATATCTTACTGGGCCCTCATTGTTTGTGGTGAGGCAATCAGCAGCAGCAGCTCATGTGGGGCTTAAATCACCTGAACTTTGTGGGTGCCAGGACACATACAGGAAAGATCTGACCCCTTGATTATTCTTGGGGGAGCTGCTCCCACTAGCTCACTATCAGACCTTGTTTGTTGTGGCCACCTTGATAAAAGTTCCCTAAAATGGAGATAACTGTAAACAGCTGGCAAGATAACCTGGGATAATTTAAAACTACAGGGGCCATTTTATGCTCTTTTTGAGCCTCCAAACCAAGGAACAAGGAAAAATCTTTAATCTTTAAAGAGTCAAGGGCTCCACCTTTTGACTGAAAGTTTCCAGTAGGTGTAAATGTTTACAGAGAAGATCAGAATATTACCAAGCTTGTTTTGTGTTCTGAGGGCTTGGTTTGATAATTGTCACATTGTGGGGGGATCCAAAAATACAGTTGGACAAAAATATGGTTGCACCTCATTTTGTGGTTAGAGATGGTTGGACAGAAATGTGGGTTGCACTCCTGTTTGTGGCTAAGAGTCCCACTAGACTGCTGTCAGCCTCAGGGGAATTACATAGACCACTAGAAGAAAGCCTTGGCTGGGCCTTCATTGTAAGGGTCTTGATTTGGGGGATGCTTGAAATTTTCATGATCTAATTCTAGCTGCAGCATAAATATACTTTTGACCAGCTGTTTCTAAATTCTGAAACAATGGGAAACACTAATTCGATCCCCACTTGAAACCCCTTAGGCTTCATTCCCTTGAATTGGGCAACTTTCAGTTACAAGTAAGCAGTACGAGCTACTGAGTACTCATTGGTTTATTGATCCTTCTCCTCCCAGAGGTGGTCACTATTTTTCCTTGTTTCTGTTTTTTTTGTTGTTGTTGTTATTTGTCATAAAGGAAAACCCATAGAGCAAGATGCAGGCATCTCCACAAGCCTGTTGTCTGGGTGAGCCCGCAATAGACTTTGCCGTAGGGCCTGCCTATGGAGTATGCGAATAACGTGGAAGCTATTGCTAACAGGGCATCTTGGAAGCCAAAAGAGCCACAATATTGGCGGGCGTGGGTTGAGCAGTTAAGAGCCATTAGGGTGCTCGCCACCTCAAGTCTCCCGTGAAAGGATAAGTTGGGTCACAGAACAGGGTGGATGACACAGGTCCCCCGCCAACTTCAAGAAAATGTCTGTGAAATGATGAGGTACTCTGTAAAGCATACACAACCTCTAACCCTGCGGCACCTCCCCCCTAGGTATTAGTCTGGCTCTGAGAGACCAAAAGCATAGCTAAAGCTGTTAATGTGCATGTAAGTTGAGGTGTTTTTTTTTTCCTCTTTTGTCTTGTTCTATGTCTTGAGAGCTCGGCTTTGTGACCTCTTTGGTCATGAGGGGTCCCAGTCCATCAGGGGCCTTTGTCATCTCAACCTTTGTTGTTTGTTAGTGCACTACCACCTGTGCAGCGGAAGCCTTTGCTTTCTTGGGCTATTTTTTTGAGAGTGAACTTTCTGCATCTTGTGAGGGCCACTCCTTTTGCACTCTCTTTTGTGGACGCCTCTTGTGTCCATAGTTAAGCCATAAATGCTTGTAGATATAGGGATGTTAAAAACTGACAAGGCAAATATCCCCCAGAAACTCCATCTTGGAGAAAACTTCGGTGGTTTCTCTGTGCTTTGTGATGTAGTTGGACAGGTAGATCAAGCTATAATGTTATTTCAGTTACAACCTAATTTCTGAGAAATTCAGAGCAAATGTCCTTTAAAAAAAATCCTTGCAAAACTGGAAATGCAGCTCTAGAGGCACTTCAAATTACACCCAGTTCCTTTATCTCAAAAAGGATTATCATCTCACCTCTCTGGGAACTGTTACCTGGCCCATCACTAATTCCTAGTACTGAAGAAAAAAAAAAGTAAAAAGGACAGAAAAATGGCCATAGGAGTGTGCCTGGCCAAAAACCTAGCATCTTGAGTGTCTTCTCCACAAATATTAGTAAAAAGGCTTAAAACAAAAATTTGTATTCATAACTAGGGAGCCTTGTACCTGACTCATGGCAGTAATAGCTGTGCAGTCTCTGGGTATGTGTGTCTATGTGTGTGTTACGTATGTGTGATAGTTTACCTCCAGATGGTGTCAAAATTAAGAGCTCTATTCAATTAACTTAAAGTAAGTGCTTACAAAAAAAAAATGATTTCTAAATGCAGTCAACCCAAATGTCTTTCAAGTTAACATGATATAAATTAATCTTTGGTAAAAGAAAGCTGGTTTAAGTTTGTTGGTTTGATTGAGAATTGTTGGAAACAAAAGATCTAGATAGATGGAAATAAGTAAGAGTTTTTGGGTACAGGAATTATGTTTTATAGTCTGTATACTTTACAAAACAGCTTCCAAATCCCTTTTGGTAACTTAAAACTTTAGAGTTTTGCTAAATTAAGTTAAATGATAAAAGTTCACTGAGCATCTGGGTCATTTTCAAATAAGATAAAATACTGAAACATTATTGCTAAACATATCTAAGTTTATCTACTTTTGGCTTATTATGGAAAAACTAAAAGGTGTTTTGGGTCTATTAGTAAACATGTCTTGTGTTTTATTAAACGACTGTACTATAAAGTAACATGTTTCCAGAAATTATGAAAAGTGTTTGCCAATAATTTGCCAAGAAATAAATTTGCCAAGCCATAGAATGCTAATGTAAAAGAAAGTTTATAACTGCTTACTTAGTTTTACTTAGAAGTCAAAGTCTATAGCAGTTAATATGTGATTCAAGTTACTAAAAATGAATAAGGAAAACAGCTCTGTATACAAGGAAAGTAAGATGTATATAGTAAAGAAGGTACAAAGAATAGAAATATTTTGTTTGATTGGTTAAGAAAGATAAATTTGTCTCAAAGTACTAGGAGGAAAAAGAAAGGCATAGGACAAATACTGAATGTAAAAAGAAAGTTTGTGGAAGAGGAATTCTGGGAAAAGAGTTTTATGCACGGTCAAGTTGGCTAAGATTAAAATGAATTTAATTAAGTAAATAAGTTTTAATATCAAAAGTAAGCTGGTGCAAAATTAAAATTTGGTCTTCTTTCTCTTAAAAGGATAATTTTCTTGAACTTGATACAGAGATTATAAAAGGTTTTTCTTTACCTTTGAGTAAGTCTACCTAAAAGACAGAAAAACTATGTTAAAATAATTTCCTATGTTCAAAAGGACTGAAGTCTTTCTATTACGGTCTTTTTTTTTTTTTTTAATATTTCAACTCTGTTTGCCCTTGACTGTTTCTGTTGTCACTTGGTTTGAATGGGGAACTAAGCATTGTTTCACAGCGACAAGATCAGCAACGCCTTGATCTGGCCTGACAAAGTGTTTTAAAATCTTTTGATATTTTTGACAAGCTCCCCAAAATTCACATCTTAAAGTCTTTCTTTTGACTTTTTTCTTTGAGAATTTTCGAAGGGCCCTGGACTTCTCAAAGAAATTTTCTCTCTGCTTATAAGGAGGAATATACTAAACTTATTAGGCTTATTTGGTATGTTAAATTACATGGGAAGCCTTGTCAAATAAGTGATAATAAACCTTCTTAGGTGGTATTATGTGGCTGAATGTTATTGATATAGGTGTTTTGAAATTGTATAACACTACCGAAATTCTGATCTGTCCTGGTTATCAGTCTAGTTCTGGTTATTATTTTAAACCATTGTATGTCACAAAATTAACCAAATTTCTTTGTCAATTGCCATTTTGGGGTCTTGTTGGTTACAGACAGTTATTTCTTTGCTCTGATGCTTTTGCAAAATATGTTTCATCTTCAGAGAAATTCATAGAAAGGACTCTTGCACTTACTCTAGAATACAAGTTTCTGATAAACTTTCAGATCATAACACTGAACTGGGTAAGAAATAACAGAACTCTAACAGAGAAACTGGTGACTTCATGAAACTGCTAACAGATTAAGATCAAGAATCAATTACACTAGACTGAGTGAAGTGATGGGGATGATTATAATTTTTTATGAATTTTGTTTGAAATATTGCTGATTTTTAAAACTTTTTTTTTCAGATTTAAGGAAAACTTTTTCTCTTTTCTCCTGAACTAGCTATAACTTATGGCAATTTGGTAAATTATACCTTTGTAAGCAGAATTGAAACATTTATCTTTTTCTCCCTACCTGATCCCTTCAGGATTTGGAAACTCTTAGTGAGTGAGCATTGTTTTAATGGCAATATAGTTATTTGCATAAGTTCAATAAGAATCTGTTCTCCTTATAACGGGACACAATTGGAAACATTGGTCATATTATCAAAGCTTTGAGTGGAATATGACAAGACAGCTTTGAGAGACAAAGACTGGACTTTATGGAATAAAGCCACTTGGAAATATTGGCCTGGTACCTTATGTTTGGCATTCCAAGAAGCACTTACTGGATAAGTAAGGAATGGCACTTATTTGGCAGGTGCAAGGAACCTTGCAATATTTTTGGGGACCTCAAGAAGAGAGGAATTCATCCAAATCTGTAGGTATTGCAGGAAAAGGCTGATGACAAAGTCCTTCACTTGGCTTTCCTGGCCTTGAGAGGCCTTTAAAGTTCAATCTGAGATTCCTTATACAGAGTTCCAGCAAAGCATATTTAAAAGAGCCTATATGATCAATGGCTATTCTTGCTGTACTTATGTAAATAATTGGGCAAAGTTTATTGAAACTAAACTTACTTTGCAAACTAGTTAGTTTTAATTTGGCTATCTTTTATAAAATGAGAGTGATTTTAGAGGGACATATATATGTTTCAATAGAAACTATAGTACACATTCATGGATATTAGGTTAGTTCTGATAATTGTCTTTAAGGTTTCTTCTTATATCTGTTAACTGGACTGGATCCTGAATTCTTCTAGTCTCCTGAAATATCTGGCTACAAACCTCCAAACTAACATTTTTTATTTTTTCCATAATTTTCATTGAAATCACTGAGAACTGAACCTGCCCTTTTTCCTGAAGCCTTCGAAACTGAAACTGGTGGACTTGATATAACCTTCAGAGAGATTCATGTCTGTTGCTGTGCAAGCCACTCAGAAAGGTACCTGAATACTCGATGACATCATCAGAGGCATTTCAAACTGCAAAAGATGCTTTGACTCTGACATCTAGAAATCTTTTTGACTGGCTGCTCCCTGGACTCAGAAACTGGTTTATAATTTTCTCCCACCATTACCTTTGTTTTTCTTTTTTTCTTATTAATTACCTGGTTACTTGCTTCCCCAATATAGGCCTAACTTTGGGAGCCCTCCTGCATCACCATCTTACTAAGAGACTGGTTCAATAAGATGGAACAACAAGATATCTCCCAAGATTGAGAGATTAAACAGCAAAAGGGAGGAATTGATATCGGCTCAAGACAAGGTTGACATAAGGGAAGCCATATTGTAGAAAAGAAGCTCTATTGTAACTTTGAATGACCTCTGACAAACTAACCCAGCTGGATATGCACCCTCCAGGGCATCTAACTGATCTGGATTTTACGACCCCTGCTTGTGCATGTACCTCCCAGCTGCAATAAGATGATAACTTTGTTCTTTTGAGTTCCTTAGGAATGTGATGACCCCCAATCAGAGAATCTATGCTGATAGCCATCATCAATGAAAACTGAAAGATCTGGTGTGGCACTCCCAGTCTGTAACATCAGAAGGTCAACATTCCTACCCCCCTCCCCTATAACCCAATGGCCTATATAACTGCTGTAAGATTTTGTGGCCCCTTAACATGGTTCTTTGAGACATTAGTTGGCCATCTTCCCTCTTGCTAGCAAGCTGTAATAAACTGCCCTTTCTTTTCCACCACCTTGCCTCTTGATGATTGGCTTTTGTCTCACAGCGAGCAGATCATGCCCTTTGTGCGGTAACATTTCTAGAGTTCTGAAAAAATTCATTTTGACAACTTTTGCAGTGTTCTCATTTATTTTGTGGAGGAATGGATTTTTAGAGATCCTTATTCTTCTATTCCAGAAGTATTCTCTTCAGTGTCCTGTGGAGGATCAGAATTTGCCACCTCAAGATGTGTCTCTTCGGCATGAGGATTATTTTTGGCTGGTTATTTTGTGTGTGTGTGAGGAAGATTAGCCCTGAGCTAATATCCATGCCAATCTTCCTCTATTTTGTGTGTGGGACACTGCCACAGCATGGCTTGATGAGCAGTGTGTAGGTCTGTGCCTGGGATCCAAACCTGTGAACCCCGGGCTGCTGAAGTGGAGTGTGTGATCTTAACCACTATGCCACTGGGCTGGCCCCTTTTGGCTGGTTATTTTTTAGAAAAACTGCAGACATGGTAAAAGCTCAGAAAACCAAGTAGAAATTACCCTTTGTAAAATACATTTACATTTGTAACGGAAATCTCCATTTGTAAAGAAGTCTCCCTCTCTGTAACAGGAAGAAGAGGATGACCTTATCTCTAGAAACTCTTATCAATGCAGAAGGCAAGGACTTGCATCCGCATAATAACATTACTCTTGTTTACTGTGCTTTTTCTGGTAATCTCCCATAACTGACTCCCCCACCCCCAAAATCCTCCTTTGTCTTTAGCTGAAGATAGTGTTTAAGGTGGTGACCTCTGTGATTCTGGCGAGTTGCTCAGTTTTCCTGAGTTTCTCCCATGTATACATGTTATACAGCTTTGTTCAATTTTCTCCTGTTATTTTGTCTCATGTCAATTTAATTCGTAGCCCAGCCAGAAGGACCTGGTAGAGGAATTGTCTTCCTCCTCTACAGACCTCTAAAATCTTTATTTTCTGAAGGCATTTGAAAATCTCAAATTTTGGAAACTTACATTTCATAACTGAATTTGAATTTCAGAGTCCCATAGCATTCAGTGTCCCCAAATTACTAGTATGTCCTGTGAAATCACTTCAGTCTATATATTTCCTCTATTAATCTCCTGGGATATACAAGTCTAAAAGGCATAATCCTCCCACATAGTTTTGCCTGAGACAAGTTGTTTGACTTCAGTTTTACACAGTATCAAGCAAGAGACATCTCAGCATATTTTCAGCTGCCCTTGACCTTCGTTTAGAAGCAACACCTCTGTTCCCCAATTCCAGCTAAACTTTACTTCCTTAGAGAGGGTTCTTAACAGGAGCTGTGTTATCCTGATCTGCCAGCCAGAAACAAAATTACTCACTCGCATCACTGTGTTCTGGATGCTTCATTGCTCTCACAATCCAGTGGACAGTTACGCTTGCCATGATCAGTTCTGAGACGGCACAGAAGAGTAAATATTGTAAAAGCATACTACCAGCCAACTGAATTGAAAAGAAAAGAAATATTCCTCGTATTAATTCACCCTTTAAAAATTATATGAGAACCACATTAAGAAAACAGAGAATAAATATCATTCATCATATGAGTCTCACACAACTATGATTATTTGGGGGTATTTTTCATAACAACAAAATATGTTTTAAATTTATCAAGTACTTACAGATGTACCACGCATTATGTCAAGCACTTTAATTCTAGCAACCACCCTACAAGTTGGATAGTTTTATTTCTATTTTACACATGATAAGACTGAAAAGCAGAGAGATAACCTATAGTACCATGTGCTGTTGGAACTGGGTGCCCATCTTTTTCTCTCTTTATATGCTCTCTTTTGGTGAGTCTGATGGTATAATCTGTGTTTTGTGCTTTTCCATTCAGTGCAAATATAATATGTATGTTCCGTTTTCTTTTAACTTACGTATCATAAGCATTATTACACGTCTTACATGGAACCGTTATCTCTCTTTCTACATTTCTAGCATGACCCAAGGTAGGAGCTTTTGCTCTCTTAGAAATAGGTGAAGAATGGCTTCTGGTGCTTCTCAATGCTCTTCACTTACAATTCCCCATGTGAGAAGCAGGGATTTATGTAATTGGTGATTTTGAGAGAAGGGACCCATCTCCTTCTGGCTTCTCTTTTTTCAGAATGGTTTGTGTTTATGACCACAAGTTCTTCTCCTCAACATCTGATAATTGTCTGGCCTCAGCATAGGGAGGCCTATGGTCTCTCTGTACCGAGGTGGATGAGTTTAATTCATGAAGGGAGGTATCAGCAAGCTCATTTGTCCAAAGATCTAAAACTTGCTCTCCAACTATAGTAATCAACAATAAAGCTGATAGTTTTATCTATATCTGTTTGATTTTTGTGTCTTATCTCAGTTGGTTCAGAACACGAGAGGAGAAGAGTGGATGGCTATTTATTGGCCTCCTATACTAGTTTTCTAGGGCTGCTGTAATAAAGCATCACAATTGGGTGGCTTAACACAACTGAAATGTATTGTCTCACAGCTCTGGAGGGCAAAAGTCCAAAAGGAATGTATTGGAAGGACAATGCTCCTTCCAAAGCCTCTAGGGGAGGGTTCTTCCTTGCCTCTTCCAGCTTCTGGCAGCCTCAGTGTTCCTTGGATTGTAGCAGCATGACTCCAAACTCTGCCTCCATGTTTACATGGCCATCTTCCTTCTGTGTCTGTGTCCAAATTTCCCTCTTCTTATAAAAACACCAGTTATATTGGATTAATGGCCCACTCTACTCCCGTATGACCTCATCCTAACTAATTATATCTGCAAAGACCCCGTTCACAAATAATGTCACATTCCGACGTACTGTGAGTTAGGACTTCAACATATCTTTTGGGGGGACACAATTCAACTCATAACAGTCTGTCTTTTCCCCCTCCCCCCAAATTCATGTCTTCCCCATGTACAAAATATATTCACCTGATCCCAACACCTCCAAAAGTTTTGACCCATCCCAACATGAACTCTAAATCCAAAGTCTGATCTAAATATTATTAAATCAAAAAGCCCCAAATCTCATCATCTAAATTATCTAAATCACTTATGGACGAGACTTGTAATAGGGTCTACCCTGGGGAAAAATTCCTTTCTGTCTGTGGACCTGTGAAATCAGAAAACAAGTTATTTGCTTCTAACATAAAATGTTGGGACAGGCATAAGATAGATATTCCCATTCCAAAAGGAAGAAATAAGAAGGGAAAAAGAGGTTATGGGCCCCAAGCAAGTCCAAAACACAACAGGGCAAATTTCTTTAGATTTCAAGGCCTGAGAATAATTCTCTATGGCTCAATGCTCTGTTCTCTGGGCCCACTGATGAGGTGGCCCTGCTCTTTCAGCTCATGAGGGTGGTGGCCCCACCCTCCTAGTCCACTAGGGCAGTGGCCTCACTCTTTAGGTTATTGTTGTCTCAGTCTGTACCATATCAAAAATGCAAATATTTGTGACATGAAATGTGTCTCTTTTTCCTCTTTAATTCTTGTTTTTCTCTCTTGGTTTTATAACTAATATACAAATTCTATACTTAGGCTATTTTTTAACAGTTTTTATGCTCACTCATTTAATTTGTAATTTCTTCTTACACACTGGGCAAGTAGGTGCCCATTATTATTTTCTTTGAAATTGATAGCTCATTGATTTAACACTATTTGTTTAAGTTTCATCTTTTCCATACTGGTTGGTAAAGTTATCTCCCATAAAATGTTTATGTCTATGTTTGGATTTATTACTCAACTCTATATTCTGTTCTTTTATCAATTTTTGTTTTAGTGTGTAAATGAACTATACCATTTTTATTATAATAGCCTAATAACATATCTTAATATCTGATGCAGAAAGTTGTCTGGCCCTCCTCAATCATTATGTGGCTTCTAGACTTTCTTGGCAATTTTCACCGAATTATTCTTGCATCCATATACATTTTAGAGTAATTTTATTGTATTCCCTCCCAAAACTTTGTTGAAATTCTAAATGGAATTGCATTACACTTATGTATTAACTTTTGGAAACTTGCAATTTTATGACATTGTAAATTTGCATTCAAGAATACAATTTCTCAAAGTATTCAGGTTTTTTTTGTATTCAGTTCTTTTTTATGCCCCTCATCATGTTTTTATAGTTTTGATGTTACTGTGATTGAGTTATTTATTATTTTTTCCACTTCAATATTTAAGTGGTTATTTCTAGTGTAATGAAAATTTACTAATTTTTGTAAGTTTTTCTTTTATCCAGCCACTTTACTAAACTGTTTTACTTGTTTCAGTAGTTTTCAGGTGAGTCTTTGGGTTTTTTAGGTGTCTTAGCACTTTATCTTCAAATAATGATAATTTTGCTCTCTCTCTGAGGTTTCTAGAGTTTCTAAATTTTGGAAGAAAACTGATTTTTTAAATATTCCCATGGCAAAAATTTGGAGAAAATGCAGTTTGTTTGCATATTTCTATGTCAAAGATGGTTGACAAGTTTGGTTGCCTTTTCCATACCTTGCTCACTCCAACATACATCATTCACTATAGTTTTTTCATTTATATCTAAAATTTTGATCCAGTTATTATTAAACTTCGTACTTACATGTGACCAAACGTATTCATTCGTTTCTGACTGAAAAGTTAAACATGAAATGCTTAATATAAGTGTACCAACTGCAGCAAAGCAGGCACTTATGACGTTCATAACAGTGGCAGAAATAAACTGTAATAGATATACAAAGAAAACTGGTCATGGACAGCATAAATGGATTTTGATGAAGCAATCAGTCTGTTGTACTGGCTAGAACATTCAAGTTGAAATTTTTAATCTGATTGTTTAGAATCTTACTGTAGTTGATAGCAGGACTCTGCCTCAAATTTGTCTGGAACCCAGTAGGACAAAACTTTTTTTTCAGATGAGGTAGTTATGTATTCATTCAACAAATAATTATGCAGGGCCTACAACATGCTAAACTTTGTTCTAGGCTCTGCTAGCACTAACTCAGGCTTCTAATCAAGAATCTTGGAATCTAATGGGGGAGACGAAATGACAAACTCAATTTCATTTAATGAAATTTAATAAATATCATGATATGGATAAGTTTCAGGTCTGGGATTTGTCAGTGTCCTTCCTATTCCAGTAATGTCACTTTACTACTTAAAACCTTTCCATAGTTCCTAACTTCCCTCAAGACTGCATCCAAACTCTTTTGAATGGCACCGAGAGCCTTGCATGAGTTGTGAAGGGAGGCTGTGCCCTTTGAGAAGGGGCTGCATGTATTTTGTATGTATGTGTGAGGGACAGTTACATTTTAAAGAGGATTTTTATTTTTAATAATGGGAAGAAGGATGTGATTTGATGCTGGTCAACCAAAGGAAAGGACTTAAGTGGACATATTAATTTTTGGTTGTCCAGAAGGTATCCCCTTTCCTATCTGGGGGGCTTTCCTCACTGGTTTAGTCTTTATGAAAGAAGTTTATCAAACTTCTATTATGAAAGCCAGAGGAGGGAGGTCCTCCCTCTCTTCAAGAATCTCCAAGAGCCACGGCCAGGACATGGTCAATGAAATGCTCCTCCTAAGGACTGTGAATTTTGAGCAAGCAACTTAAAGATGAACAAAAGATTGGAATTCATTCCTAGCAAAGGCAGCTGTGATGTTATGCAGTGGGGACAGTGGGAGCCTTGGACATTACAGGGAAACTATGATGTCTAGTAATGGTAACAACCTGGCCAGATTCTTCTTGCTCAAAGACAGCTATTGTACTTCTGTGTTTTATGCTTCTGGTTCTCTGGAACTTCCTCAGATCCTATTTATTTTCTAAGCCTTATCTTTCACCTCCAGTAGATGCTACGAGGCTGGCATTTTCCCAGGAGATCCTGTCTTTCCTTGATATAGCCAGATTCAGTTCACAATAGTGGATAAAACTGAGAAAGCATGTTATGGAAGAAAGAACAGTGTATACAAAATGTCAGAAGCATGGGAAAGCAGGTCTTCAGGAAAATACTTGGCATTTGTTGTGGCTGGAATGTGGAACACTGAAGGGGAGGTGGATAAAATATGGCTAGAGAAGTAGGCAAAAGATAGATTATGAAGAATCTAGTATGCTGTGCTGAGGATTTGCAATTTTATCTTTATGGATATGTAGAGCTATGCTGCTGGGAGTGTCAGCTAGAAATACTCTTCCTTAGTATAAAGCCAGTTATGGTATCCTCCAGAAAATATATACTTCTGATGCCTCTGCACACCTACCCTATGTCCATTTATGAGGTCAGAGAGGCTTATGAACCAGGATCACCTATAGAAAGATATTTATGTTCCAAAAAATCTGATTAAGCATTTGAATTAAATATACAACATTATTACTTTTGAAGGGTTCTGCTTCCAGCATGAGGCACTCCATGGACCAACTCTCCAGCCAAACTTGTGAAATTACTAAAAAACACCCCAATCATTTAAAATCTCTGGAAATAGTCCTAAGGGCATAGAACAAATGAAGAAACATCTATTCAAGAAAATACACTAAAACTCGTAAAAACTGTAGGAGTCTGTGGTATCTGAGTGAAGACCTGCATCCTCTTGCCCCCCTCAAGGGTTAGCAAGACCACTCCAGGTTGGCGCAACCAAGAACACAGGGCTCCCTTTCCCCTTAGATCCTCAGTTGAGTGCTGTCTAGTGCTCTCCTCCAGGAGGGGCAGGTCATCTTATTAGCATTCGAATCCTGCTCCCAGCTACCTATATGCAGCCAAGAGGTGGGGGAATCTCTTCTTTGCCCATTTGTGGGATGGAGCTCCACCTTGGATGTGGTGCCAGTGAGAGTACTAGGCCCTAATCACCCCTGTCCTGGCTTATCGGGTAGGGGTTCCATATCATGAGAGTCAAATGGGGGAGATCTGGGGCTACTGCCTCCCTTCTTCCAAGCCCTCAGCTCTTTAAAGTGGGGGTGTCACTCAGAGAGAAGCACTCCATCGTCCCTGTTCCCCCCACATCCTAGTACCCGAGCCTTGGGTCAGAGATTTTGTCCAGGGGATAAGTAGGCTGTAGAACAGAGAGCTCCAATCCCCACAAAGGAAATGACTTCATTTGCAAGAATGTGCAGAAGTTTAGACCTAAGGGTACTCTCAAAAACAGTCGAAGTTGTGGTGAAATGCAATTGGGAGGGATTGTTAGAGTCATTTAAGATACAGGCTTAACTGTAAGCCAGCTAGTTTGTCAGAGAGATGGGAAAGAAACAGCTGGGACGAGCCTTCTTGGCGTTAGAACAAATCTCAAATACTGATTTGGGGAATTGTTCCTTTAAAGGATCCCAAATTTGATCAGATTAATCTATGAAGCAATTTATGCCCAGGCATTTTTGAAAACAGTAGAGCAATCAGCAGGAAATCCGTAGAGCTTAACAGTCAGTTATAGTCAGGAAAAGAGACAGTCAAAGAGAGCCCTTCCAAAATAAACAGCATCTTATAGTGTCTGTGGGTATCCCCAAAGCTGCACACTTCCCCTGGCCCCCAGGTCCCCAGAGCAACTTAACACTGATGGGGAGAAATAGACTTCACTAAAATATTTCAGCCAGTCATTAAAAAAAAATCAACCAAATAACAATAACAAGACCTTGGGTGGGGGACTAGTACCCAGAGTTGCTGCAATATATTAGCTAAAATGGCTAGTTTCCAACAAAAACATTTATGAGACAGGCAAAGAAACAGGAAAGTTTGACCCATACACCAGTAAAAAAGCAGGCAACAGAAACTGTCCGTGAGAGTGACTGGATGTCAGATTTATTAGACAAAGGTTTCAAAGTAGTCATTGTAAAGATGGTCAGAGAAGTAGAGTAAACCATTATTAAAGAAGTAAAGAAAGGTTTGTTGACAATGTTGACTATGAACAATTATACGGCAACAAATTAGATAACCTACATGAAATGGACAAATTCCTAGAAACAAACAAACTATTGAAAATGACTTAAGAAGAAATAGAAAATCTGAACAGATCTATAATAAGTTAAGAGATTTGAATTAATAATCAAAAACCTTCCGCGAAGAAAAAGCCAGTTCCAGATGACCTCGATGGTGACTTCTACCAAACATTTAAAGATGAATTAATATCAACTCTTCACAAACTCTTCCAAAACTAGAATAGGAGTGGACACTTCCGGAATCACCCTATGAGGCCAGTGTTACACTGATATCATAACCAGACAAAGGCATCACAACAAAAAAACTATAAACCAATATCTCCTATGAACATGGATGCAAAGGTCTTCAATAAAATGCTAACAAACCTAATCCAGCGACACATAAAAAGAATTATACACCGTGACCAAATGGGATTTGTTCCACGAATGCAAGGTCAGTTTAATTTCCAGGATTCAATTAATGTAATACACCATATCAATAAAATACAAAACAAAAGCCACATGATTATCTCAATAGATGCAGAAAAAGTATTTGACAAAAATCCAAGACCCTTTCATGATAAAAACACTCAACACACTAGGAATAGATGCGATCTTCCCCAACCTGACAAGGGCATCTATGAAAAACCCATAGCTAACATAATTACTGTCGAGAGACTGGATGCTTTCCTCCTAAGATCAGGAACAAGACAAGAATGCTCTCACAATTTCTATTCAACGTTGTATTAAAAGTTCTAGCCAGGCTAGTTAGGCATTAAAAAGTAACAAAAGGCATCTATTCATGTTCTTGTATATAGAATATCCTAAGGAATATACTAAAAACTATTAGAACTAATAAATGAGTTCAACAAGATAACAGGATCCAAGATCAATATGCAAAAATCAATTGTATTTCTATACACTTCAAATGAACCATCTGAAATAAAATTAAGAAAATCATTCGGGGCCGGCCCCGTGGCTTGGCGGTTAAGTGCGCACGCTCTGCTGCTGGTGGCCCGGGTTCGGATCCCGGGCGCGCACCGACGCGCTGCTTCTCCTGCCATGCTGAGGCCGCGTCCCACATACAGCAAATGGAAGGATGTGCAGCTATGACATACAACTATCTACTGGGGCTTTGGGGGAAAAAATAAATAAATAAAATTATAAAAAAAAAAAAAAGAAAATCATTCCATTCACAATAGCATGAAAAAGAATAAAATATTTAGGAATAAACTTAACAAACGAAGGCAAAACTTGTACTCTGAAAACTAAAAAACATTGTTGAAAGACAAGTGCAAAAACATCCATGTTCATATAGATGTGAAGACTTAATAACAAATTGTTAAGGGCGATACTCCCCAAATTGATCTACAATTCAATGAAATCCCTATCAAAATCCCAGCTGTTTTTTCTTACAGAAATTGACAAGCTGATCCTAAAATTCACATGGCATTGAAAGAGACTCAGAATAGTAAACAAAAATCTTGAAAAAGAAGAGCAAAATTGAAGGACTCGTACTTCCTGATTTCAAAACTTACTACAAAGCAACCTTAATCAAGACTTAGTGGTACTGGTGTAAGCATAGACATATAAATCGATGGAATAGAATTTAAAGTTCAGAAATAAAATCACAAGGGTGCCAAGAAAATTCAGTGGGGGAAGGAATAGTCTTGTCAACAAATGATGCTAGGACAACTGAATGTTCACATACAAAAAAATGAAATTGGGCCCTTACGTTACACCGTCAACAAAAATTAACTCAAAATGGATCAAAGACCTAAACATAAGAGCTAAAACTATAAAATGCCTATAAGAAAACAGGCAGAAATCTCCATGTCCTCAGTTTTGGCAACGGATTCTTATATATGACACCAAAAGCAAGAACATCAAAATAAGAATAGATAAGTTGGTCTTCAATAAAATTAAATCTTCTATGCTTCAAAGGACACTATCAAGAAAGTGAAAATACAATCCACAGAATGGGAAAATATTTGCAAATCATTGTAAATCTGTATCTGGAATATATAAAAACTCTTATAACTGAATAATAAAAAGGCAAATAACCAATTAAAAAACAGCAAAGGTCTTGAATAGACATTTCTCCAAAGAAGATATGCAAATGGACACCAAACATATGAGAAGATGCTATGAAAAGACATAATTAGTCCTCAAGGATATGCATATCCATAGCACAATGAAATGCCAATTCAAACCCACTAGGACGGCTATAGTCAAAGATCAGATAATAACAAGTGTTGTGAGGATATGGAGAAATAGGAACCCTCACACACTGTTGGTGGGAATATAAAATGGTATAGTCACTTTGGAAAAATAGTCTGTCATTTCCTCCAATGGTTAAACAGAGTTACCATATGACACATCAATTCCATTCCTAGTTGTATACCCAAAAGAACTGAAAACATAGGTTCAAATAAAAAATTGTACACAAATGTTTATGGCAGCATTAGTCATAATAGTTGACTCCACTCAAATGTCCGCCAATTGATGAACGGATAAACAAAATGTAGTACAGCCGTACAACTGAATATTATTTAGCCATAGAACAGATGAAGTACTGATACATGCCACAACATGGATGAACCTTGAAAACATTATGCTAAGTGAAAGAAGCCATTCATGAACAATTACATATTATGTGATTTCTTTTTATGAAATGTCCAGAATAGGCAAATTTATAGAGAGAGAAAATAGATTAGTGGTTTCCTAGGGCTGGGGAGAATAGGGGGTTGTGATCTGGGAGGTGAGAGCTAAGTGGTACAGGGTTGCTTTTTGAGGTATTGAAAATGTTCTAAAATTGACTGTGGTGAGATAGTTGCACACATCTGTGAAAATACTAAAAAGCATTAAACTGTACACTTAAAAAAAAGCCCAGAATTGCTTAAGATAGTAAATATTTACCTAGACAGCTAAAGATTTTTCCAGGTTAACATGAATATAAATAGGTATGTTTTCAGAAAATAAAAGTTGCTGAACTCAAAAATCTACACCCAAATAACAGGGCCATCCATCTAATGCATATTATTTTTAAAAAAAGTAATTTAAAAAACTTTAGTGCAAAAGACATATATCCTAACATTTATCTTATGCTTTAATTTGAAAACATATAAATTAATAAATATAAATAACACTGTACTCTTTAGGACATGATATTAAACCAAAAAACTTTTCCACTAAAAAATATTATTATTTTCTCCTTTCTAGTCTTCATGTTGGAGTATTCTAGGGCTAAGGTCTTGTTTCTCCTTTCTTCTTTGCTAATCCCACTCCATTGGAGACCTTGACAAGTCTCTTTGTTTTAAATATGATCTTCTCGTCTAAGATTCCCAATTCAGTCCTTCCAATTGCTTACGACAAAAACTTGAATCCCTGACTCCTCTCTTTCTCTTGCACCCTACACCCATTAGGAAGCCCTGTTGGCATTACCTTCAAATATATCCAGGATCCAAGCACTTATCATCTCTTCCACTGCATCTGCCCTGGTGCAAACCACCATCACCTCTCACCTGGCTGACTATAATAGCCTTGTAACTGGCCTTTCTGCTTCTGAGCTTGCCCCCCTTACAGGCAATTATTAGAGAATTTTGGCGGGAATGATCCTTTTAAAACACACACCTCGTCATATCACTCTTCAACATAGTCCAATTTCTCCCTATTTTCCTTAAGGCAAAGGCTGGTCTTAAGCGTCCTATATGATCTGGTCCCCACAGCACACTGACCTCATCTGCTGCTACCCTTCCCTGACCCCTCTGCCAGCACCACACTGGCCTCCTTGCCAGAACATGCCAGACATGCTCTCATTTTATGGCTTTTCCAAAGGCTGATCCCTTTGCTTGGAATGCTGTTCCCTCCAATATCTGCATGGCTAACTTTCTCCCTCAAGCTTTGCTCAAATGCCACCTTCTCAGTAAGACTTATTCGGATCATCTTGCTTAAACACACAGGCCCCCAGTGGCAGCCTCTTTTACGTTTTCTTTTTTTCCACTGCATCTGTCACTTTCTAACACACTATACTATTTCCTTATTGGTCATGTTTATTGTCTTTATTTCCCTCTTAGAATGTAGCTCCACAGGTGCAATAAAGCTTTGTCTGCTCATTGATGTATCCTACATACCCAGCACATGCTTGACACTCCATAAATATTTTTTTGAATTAAATTATTGGAATTTGGGTACATTATATTAGGTACATTAGGTGCATTATGCTACCTAAGTAAAATAGGATATTATGCTGCCACTAGAATAATTTTTCCAAAGCATTTGTTTCGTGACTTGATCAATAATTATAATTGATTTCCTCTTGTGAGTTGAGCCACACGGGTTGGCAAATTCCTGGACAAGCATCCTTGGGGCAGATGAGTCTCTATGTTTTTGTGAGGAATGATGTCAAGTGCTTCTAGAGAAGGAAATAGAATTACTCTGCATGAGACAAGAAGAGGGATTTATTTTTGCTCCTTGAGGCGGAGTGAGGAGAAGGAAAAGGGAGGGCAGAAGGTGGAGGGATGTTGGAGGTTGGGGGGAGAATTTCAAGGGGGGAGCCAGATCATGGCTAGAACTTGGAAATTACCTAATCCCCTCCCCGCCCCATCTCTCAAATCAAAAACCAAACACTTTTTGTGAAAACCAGTCAAGCGGCCAAGTGAATTCACAGTTGTTTTCTTGCATGTGGTGAAGCAAAATTGGGACGGGATGGCAAATATAGAAACTGAACTATGAGAATGTCAGCTCAGGGATTTGCAAAACCACAAGTGGGCTTCACGGGCTTTGAGGTCAACTGTACTTATATCTCTGGGGGGCAAAGCAACATCAGATTAACGTCTGGGTCACATGAACACTCTGTAAAGACGTTGGAGAAACAAGCTTAGAAAGACGACTAGAATGGAAAACGATGCTAACAGTGGTGGTGGTAGGAGGTGGTGGTAGAAGTTGAAAAGAGGGATGAACTCTTAATGCCCATAGTTATAGCCACCAAGCTGCTGCTGAGAAAAATAGCCTCTTGCGTCTCCTTGACCCTACTCTTTTGAAAACAAAAGGTAGGCTGACCTTTAGCTGAATTAGAAAACGAGATTTCTTTAGTTTCTTCTTTCACCAATCCCTGAAAGCACGTTGTTTTCCTCAGTAGGTTTCGAGAAGCAGAGCTAACGTCTATTGAGCACTCACTGTGTGCCAGAGACTGTCTTTATGCTTATCTACTCATTAACTCATCCTCACAACAGTCCTTTGAGGCAGATACTAGCCACATTTATTCAGATGAGGAGCGTGACGCTCAGAGTAAAGTAACTTGCCCAAGTTCACACAGCCAGTAGTAGGGTATCCAGAATTTGAATCCGGGCAATCTACCTGCAGAGCTGTGATCCCAACCACAAGGGATGAAATTCTTTTTTTTTTTTTTTTTTTGTGAGGAAGATCAGCCCTGAGCTAACATCCGTGCTAATCCTCCTCTTTTTGCTGAGGAAGACCGGCTCTGAGCTAACATCTATTGCCAATCCTCCTCCTTTTTTTCCCCCAAAGCCCCAGTAGACAGTTGTATGTCATAGTTGCACATGCTTCTAGTTGCTGTATGTGGGACGCGGCCTCAGCATGGCCGGAGAAGTGGTGCGTCGGTGCGCGCCCAGGATCCGAACCCAGGCCGCCAGTAGCGGAGCGTGCGCACTTAACCGCTAAGCCATGGGGCTGGCCCAGGGATGAAATTCTAAAGGAGCAAGTGGCTATCCTTTATTGCATTACCTTAATGATATTCGATTTGTATTCTAGTGATATTCTCTAGATCTGGGTTTGCTCAAGGCAATTCTCATTTCAAACATCATTTTTTCTTATCCCCTTCACTAAATAAACACTGACATCCTAAGCTTAACTTGGGATATCCCTCATCTCTACCTACATCTCCTCACTTCCCATTGCTTTGATTCCCAGTTCAGAGTTTCATTTGGTTATATACACCCCTTTAGACAACTTGAAATGATTTATTCCATCAAAACCCTCACACCTGATGCCTTATAAAACCTATTCCTCACACTGTACCCTCCTCAACACCCATACACAAAAGATGACCTGGAGTGCATCTCTATAAACATTAAGTGATTCTTTTTTTCCATTCAAACATTTGGAAAAGTTTTTTCCCCCCAAAATTTGGCTTGGAAGCAGTAATTTCTTCTCTTCAGTTTGTGACAGGTAATCTTTCTATCTTTGGTGCTGCTCCAAACATTCCTACATACCTTATATCGTGCAGGTCTCCTCTGTGCTTTGATGCTGACGGATCCCGAGGTGACGAACTGGGGGCAGAAACACGCATTTGTAAACACCCATTCCTGTTAACGGCCCCCTAAACAAGTACTTTTCCTAATGCCAGTGGCATTCTTGAGATCTGAAGTATCCCTGAATTCTCTGAAGAAAGAGGTTTTCACTATTTCAGTTCAGTGGTGACCGCTAGTAGGCTCTCTAAGAAATGGATTTACTCTTTCTCTGTTATAGAGATGAAAAGATATTTTAACATCTCTGGTCATTAATGAAACCTTTGTATTGGGGATGGGGCTTAGGGATCTCACAATGACTTTATGAGGAACCAGCAGCGGGTACGCCACTTGTTTTGATTGTCATTTATTGAACTCATGACCTAAACTATCAGGAAGTAATCCCTAGTGGCTAGTGGGGTGGCTCTCGCTTGCAAGAACTTTTCCCCCACAATGCTGCAGAAAAAAATATTTAATCAACAGAAAATAGTTTCAGAAAGCATTTGATCTGAAGAGTTACAGGTTGACTTCCACGAACATCATGTCCTAAGGGCTACCACCACCTGCTGGCATCAGTTGAAAGGGTTGTTGTTTCTGGGATATCCAGAATTTAATTTTTTCCCCAATGGTATATCTTATACCTGCTTTCAATCAGCCCACAGCACTAACAAAAGATGACTCATTTGAAGGAGATTGGGAACCTTGCAGTCCAGGAAAATGAGATCCTGTCATGGAAGCATTTAAAATCTCTGGCTCTTTACTGCTAGGTCACTCTGTAAAAGTTACTTACATTTTCTAAGTCTTGGTTTCCTCATTTGTAAAATGGGGATTGATAATAGCTATCTTGGGGGATTGTGGTGGCAAGTACATAAACTGGACCTGAGTGCTTTTGGAAGGTGCCTGGTACACACTAGATATAAAACTGAATAATTACTATTTGTGGCTAATTTCTGCCATAAGCTTCTCTTCTACGTCTTGGACTTAGGGTCCTTTCTAGATACCTTGTAATGGGTGATTCACTGTATTCTTTCAGTTTAAAGCATTTCTCTTTATGACATACATCCCTTTCTAGGAAGTTCTCAGTGTCGGTAAATGCCCTCCACTTGAGGACTTGTGCTATAGTAAAGCCTCTGAGGAAAGATCCCTTATCCAGAGCACTGATTACCAGGCCCTTCCCCAGGTGAAATGACTGTAGTTGCACCTCTCAGAGGCCTTGTCACAAAGCACAGACACTGTGTGACGTGCAAATGTTCTCTCCCTTGAAGCCCTGTTTTTGGTGGAGTGCAAAAGGGTGGGTAAGGAGTTAATAAAACCCTTTCTCCTCTAAGGAGAAATTTGGCCTTGGGTTAACTTTCTAGCTCTGTTCAGTCGGAAACTTGATACAACTGGAATATCAGTTGTGTTATAGGATGCATTGCTTATGAATAAAATGACCCCGATTGATAAATTGCTTCTGGATTGGTTGTAACTGTGAGCCAGAAATAACTTGTGGGAAGCCATGGCTGTGGGCTTCCTTGAGTGTAGTGGATTATAATTGGGCATGTCCCTGGTGTGGACCTTGGCAACCGTGCATATGGAATTATTGCAATATCCGTACTCCAAACATCCACGTCATAAATCTCTATTTAAAAAAAAAAAAAAAGAAATCTCCGTTTAATTTCCCCAAATTCCTCTTGGGCCTCCCATGTCTCTTCTTGTCTCTTTCCTTATGGAACTTCTCTAAAAATCACCACTACAGCTCCAGACATTAAGCTCAGGCCTTTGGATTTTCAATGTGCCAAAGAAAAGCCTTAGAGTTACCCAAATAGCCACTCTCTTTATTATTCTTGAAGCATACTCCTTCAATGTCTTTTCTGCATGCACACCCCACCTTCCCAAAGTACTTATCAAAACATGCAACAAACATAAAAAGACTTTTCCCAAAAGTCTTTTTAGGAAAGACTCACCACCCCCTCCTCCACCCTCACCCACCATTTTGTTAAGGCTGTTTCCACATTAAAATGAGCTCCTTAGGGTCAGAGACTGGGTCTTTAGCCCATTGCGTGATCTCTTGAGTAATTCACTTGGTACATTAGGAAAAACAAATAAATGAATTGAAATGAATAATACCATGGTTTACTCACAAATAGTGATGACAAACATGCGTATATTAGTATAACAAATACAGGGATATAACCAGCATTTGTTATGTTCTCCTCTTTTAAAAACAAACGACCACAGAGAGTCCCCAGTGCACCGTGAAAGAAGCCAAGAATTATTTGTGCAGCCTGTGAGAAGAGAGAGCCATCATTACTACTCAAGTCAAATGGATTACAGACAACTACAACATGGGTGACTGAAAGGTCACGGAATGTCCAGCTGACCCTGGTATTTCTGAAGCAGCAATGAAAGCAGCAATTATGTGTCAGGGAGGAACTAAGGTGGATTAAAAAAAGCGTGGCCACAATCGGGTGGTGGGGGTCTCCACATTTATTTCAACAGGGAGTATTTGCTTTTGTTTCATAGCAATCTTCAGAGATAATTAATATTTAAATCTCCAGTTGGTTCTAGTTAAGTAAAGAGCATAGGCCTATTTGTCTGTATGGTTCAGGAGGACACACAACTAGAAGGAGATCTGTTGGCTCTGGGGATCTCTCAGGCTCTGCCTTAACACCCCTCTCCTTCCTATGGTTGGTTTTATGAAGCCGCCTCCAGCTGGCAGATTCAGTTCTTGTTCTCTACCACCACCCAAACTAGGTACTTTCTGACTTTGCCTTCTTTCTCTCATCCTCTCTTGTCTGGGACTTGGAGTTTGGTTTTCCTTTGCTCTGCCCACTCTCACACCCTGTGCTGACTCTTATAACCGCTGACTGGACCAGAGCCCTAGGCTTTGTTCAAAAAAGCATAAAGGAAGGCTCTCTAGTGACCCCTGGTTGTCTATAACTCTCAGGTGAAGTGTTCTCAGGAGCCATGCGTGGAGCTGGGTCTTATTCTCCAGCTGGAGTAGAGCCACATACACACACCAGTGACAAGAGTGCCTGCAATCACTGAAGCAGGTAGGGAAGGTCAATCTTTTGTTCTAGTCAGGCCTTCAACTGATTGGATGAGGCCCATCCACATTATGGAAGGCAATCTGCCTTATTCAGAGTCCACTGATTTGAGTGTTAATCGCATCCCAAAGCATCCTCACAGAAACACCCAACTATGTGACCTGTGGCTCAGGTAAGTTGACATATAAAATCAGCCATCACAGAAAGTCAAGAAACGGCTATTGGGTGATGATACTCTTCTCCGTTGAAGATTACCCTGACCTTGAGGCAACACAAAACCTTGCACTTATTGGTGACTTCTGCCTCAATCTGGCACATGGAGGGTGGCGATTTTGGATGGGATCCAATGGACTTGCCTACTACTTCCACATTCTTCAGTTTCAGATCCTTTCTTGGCCCTGAATCCACTGACTTACTCAGAGTTCAGTGAAGGACCCAAGAGTTTGGTAGGAAGAACTGATAGAAGATCCTAAACACTTCCCCTTCTCTATGGTGGTGGATCTTACTGGTAGGTCAGTGGGTGGTCAGCGACAGGCCTGTACCTTTTGACACACATTGCCCTCACCACCATCCAGGCTAGATAAGGAGATAAGGAGCAAATAATCTAGACCTAAAACACCATGGTAATGGGGGATGGGGTAGAGAAAACACTAGCCTCCTGCCCCTGCTATATATGAGGCTTTGCTGCATTAAAGTATGCCTGGAATTCTGGCAGTGGGCCAGGTAGCTACCAACCAGCTAGAGATAATCATAGACTTGACATCTTGGGAATTTTCCTAGTACAAGCTTTAATTTTGCTGGCTTAGATCAAAATGTGCTTTAAGCTCCCACAAATATTGGTGGATAACACAAAAGGATATAGCATTCTGAGTTTGAGGAGAAGTGAGAGTGGGAACGTTGATGCAGAATATGACCTCCTTGAGCTGAATGTAAGGGGAGCATATCGAGAGCACAATGTTACCAAATGGCCTCTGGCCACAGATCCCCAGTGTCTACAGTCCCTTCTAGTTTTAAGATCATTGCCTGACCACCTCATGTATGAGCTATAAGCTTGTTTACAAACAAAGGCAGAAAATGGACCTTCTCATTGTTTATGAGATTCATAAGCAATCTCAGAGTGTATTTGCTAGAACCCTGGGTAGGTTGTGATAATGTTGAACTATTCAGAAATGGTTCATGGATCCATAATTTGTGTCCAGTTAGCTCTAGGCTGATTAGGGTCACCTCAGAACGTTTTCATTAACTTTCCTTCCTTTGGGGTGTTCAATGGAAGTGGTCAATGTCTCTCCCCTTTTATATTAGGAAGATGCAACACTCATCATTTATTAACCCAAATAGCACTTAGTCCTTACCCCTAATGCTCTGGCCTCCACTCTTAGGGCATATCTTCTTGGCATTTTAATTAAGATATGATATAGAAATCATAGATAATGAATGGTACTCCTTTTCTGTAGAGAAATATAGAGAAAAAGTAATACTAATTATTTTTGAGATAAGGCACTTAGCATTGCAGCCTCTGGCTTTCCACTGCTTTCCTTGAAACAAGCTTTTGGTTCAACCTGCTGGTATTACTCTCTGCTACACAGCTAATATCTTCCTGTCAAAAACCAAGAGCTACTTCTCATATTTTATGCTTCCATAATGGTCTTTAAATGAGACTGAGTAGATACATTTTTGATGTAGGTGCCCCACTCCCATTATTTTCACCTTTTCTAGGAATTATCTGCTCCCCTAAATCCCCAGGGTCACCCAGATTTGGGTTCCTCATTGCCACATTTGGTCTTCACAAGAATGTCTCTCAATCTTGCCATAGTTGATTGGACAAGGTGGGGGTGTCTGACTCTAACTGAGCCAATCATAGTTCCCTTCCCAGGAAATTGTATTCATCACCAAGACCAGACAGTTCCAATCTGGGCTTGTCTCTTGAACAAGAAGTAGTAGCATTGCCATATTCCACCTTCTGGAAAGAAGAGTGGAGGAACACCAGAGTCAAGAGGTAGAGGGACAGTGCTCCCTAAAATTCTGATCATTCTCACCTCCCTGATTGTATTTTTGGGCCTATGAGACACACCTGCATCTTTAAAATAAATTCCTCTTTATTTTGTTAAAACTAGTGTAAGAGGATGTATATCAAGTGAGAATTTTTGTAGTGTTCCATAATAATGGCTGAGTCTCAAAGCTTGGGACAAAAGGCAATACTTTGTACTCTAAGTTCATAAAATTGCCAGAAGTTGTGGCTAGTAGCCTTCTCCAAGGGCTTATTGGTAGACAATGGTACAGAGAAGTGGCTACGGTCAATTGAATAATTGTCCCAAAGTATTCTTTCCCCTTTCCCTATTAAAGAGTTACACACCTTCACATGTTGCCTTGGGACTTGCAGTGTCCCCTGCTCCACTCTACGGGAAGAGTATCTCTCTCTACCTTGCCAATATTGGATTTGACCTTGTCTGATACAATGTGAGGGACATGACACATGCCACGTCTGAGCCAAAACCTTGTGAGGTATTGTAAGTTTCTATCAGTTTTCTTGCTCATTTTCCCCTGTTGTAAGAATATCACTTCCCAAAATTTTACTGTATTTTAGTGTGGATCCTGGAATGAAGATACGTGGAACAGGCCCACAGCCTACCTGCAGCATTGAACAAAGCTCCAGTAAGTGAAAAATAAGTGTTTGTTCTTTTAATCCTAAAATTTTGTGGTTATTACATCAGCAACACTGTCTAATACCCTGGCATCAACCAATACCTCTGGGCAATATAGTAGGAGGACAGGAGGAGAGAAGAAAGAATTTTGGGAAATAAAGTGTTGGTGAAGTTATGGGAAGATAGAAGAAGCACACTCAGAGAATAGCGGGTCCTTTAAGAAGGTGAGACTAGCTTTTACTTCCCTGTTGGTGTCTCTTTGCCAGAAGATATGGTGGCTTGCTCTTGTGTTGGCTAAACAAAGGAAGAGAGAATAGGAGAGAAGTTATATGGAGCGAGAGACCTCCATAAAGAGAGAAGGCCAGGGGGCTGACCTGCTGGCTTAGCGGTTAAGTGCGTGCACTCCGCTGCCGGCAGCCCTGGTTCAGATCCTGGGTGCACACCGATGCACCGCTTGTCAGGCCATGCTGTGGTGGCGTCCCGTATAAAGTGGAGGAAGACAGGCACAGATGTTAGCCCAGGACCAGTCTTCCTCAGCAAAAAAAAAAAAAAAAAAAAAAGAAAAGAAGAGCTTTGGCATGGATGTTAGCTCAGGGCTGGTCTTCCTCACAAAAAAAAAAGAGAGAGAAAGAAGGCCAGGGGTAAGACAATCCTCTAAGTTGTAGCTGCAGGCATAAAGTTTTGGGAGAAAGATCCCTCTGGTGCTCCTGGGATGATAGATGAGATTGGGGTCTACAATTTTGCAGAGAATACTGGTAGTATGAGGGGAGGGTGGCAAAGACAGCCAAAGAGGGGCTCACTTCAGAGGAATATAGCTGGATTCCATCAATATAGATGTGATCAATAGAGTAGAGAGTTTTGGTAATCAATAAAGTCTCAAACCATAAGAATCAATGTCAACTCAGATCCCCCCAAATAAATATCTTGTCTAGCTTGGTTCCCAAAATTTGCCCAACAGAAGAAGTAGCACTTTGCTCACTATTAAATCTTATGTGCAACTTTACTGCCCAAACTTGGTTCTCTACTTGTCTTTTCTTTCACAAGGAGCCGGGAAAGTAGTTATAGAAATAATAATGTGTACACAACATCCTCTTCTTGCAAGAAACCAAGGATGCAAGAATGTTAGAGACAGTAAACAAAGGCAAAGAAACCAGATTAATGGGATTCCCACTGGCTAAGTTGTAACAATTTGAATAACCAAAAAAGAATAAAGATCATGATCATTTAAAATGACTTGTCTACAAAAGGCCAAGAGTTCATCACAGTACACAAAAGAGAAAACTTAGTGTTAACAAAGGTGATTGTAACACCTATGAAATGTGACATGTTAGGATGCATTTCAGTTTTCATTGGTTTGAAGTGGTAGGGGAGTATAAATATGCATATGTGTATTTTGTTTCTTCCTTTAAGTGGGCATCCATTTTTAAAGCACAAATCAGTTTATAAATAGATGGGTATTTACATGTATAAACATGAAAGAGGGAATCAAATATTGTTTGGGCTAAATCGTCCACTGGCGGTTATTTCTGGTATAAGGGGCATTTCTGGTATAAAGAGCTGATTAGCACCACAGGTTTCATTCATTTTCCAGGTAGAAGATGAGGGCAGCAATTAGCACTGAATGTCATTTACAAACAATCACTAATTTAAAGATAGGTCCAGCACTGCTTTTCAAGATGAGGAATAAGTCCAATGTCCTATAGAAGAGCATTAACTGCTCAGACTCAGTCTGCCACCATTTATTCAGTGTAAACCCTAGATGATTCTACATACTATAATGAAAGTTTGAGGGCATTCATATGTTTCCAATTATTTTAATTAACCAGGTCAATATATTGTAATGGTGGGAGAAAGGAGTGAGTAGGTGATGATGGCCAGGCAAAACTGAAAGCCTTCCTTGGTCATGTGAGATGCAAGGAACTAAATGTTCTGTGATGTAACAGAGACTCAGTACAACCAGTGCTCAGATATGAGTAACTTTGGGTTGCAGAACCAGGTCCCATGACTGTACCCAACAACCCATGGCTCTGACAACCCATATACTGTAAACTTGTTTGGCCTGAAGAACTTCATTTTTCTTTTGGCTCTGGCAAAATTATTTGTAACCCTAGTATGCTTAAAAATAGTATCTGTTAAAACTACTGTTACCCTAGGAAATACAAGGAGAAAGGGAAACTAAAATTTACTGAGTGCCTACTCTGCCAGGTAATTTTCTAAGTTCTATATTAACTCATATGGACTTCTCAATAACCCTGTGAGATAGGTACTCTGAAAGGTTAAATTCCTAGAAGCATGTAACCTCCCAAGACTGAGTCATGAGGAAATAGAAAATCTGAACAGGCCAATAATGAGAAGGAGATCGAATAGTAATAAAAAACCTCCCAAACAAAAAAAGTCTAGGACCAGATATCATCACTGGTGAATTCTACCAAACATTTAAAGAAGAATTAATGTGAATCCTTTGTAAACTTTTCAAAAAAATTGAAGAGGAGAGGACACTTCCAAACTCATCCTATGAGGCCAGCATTACCCTGTTTCCAGAGCCAGACTAGGACACTGCAAGAAAAGAAAATTACAGGCCAATAACCCATAATGAACATAGATGTGAAAACCCTCAACAAAATATTAGCAAACAAAATTCAACAGTACATTAAAAGAATCATACACCATGATCAAGTGGGATTCATCCCCAGAATGCAAGGATGGTACAACATATGCAAATCAATAAATGTGATACACCACATTAACAAAATGAAGGTTAAAAAAATAAAATAATCTCAATGATACAGAAAAAGCATCTGACAAAATTCAACATCCCGCCAAGATAATAACTCTCAACAAATTAGGTGTAGAAAGAATGTATCTCAACATAATAAAGACCATATATGACAAGCACATAGCAGACTTCATACTCAATACCAAAAAGCTGAAAACTGTTCTTTTAGATCAGGAATAAGACATGGGTGCCCACTCTTGTCAATTCTATTTAACATAGTAATGGAAGTCCTAGTCAGAGCAATTAGGCAAGAAAAAAGAAAAAAAGAAAATACATCCAAATCGGAAAGAAGAAGTGAAATTGACTCTGTTTCCAGATGATGTGATTTTATATGTAGAAAACCCTAAAGATTCCACCAAATAAACTGTTAGAGCTGATAAACAAATTCAGTAAGGTTGCAGGATTAAAAACTAACATTTAACTGATTAAAATCAGTTGCATTTCTATACACTAACAATGAACTATCTGAAAAAAAGAAAGAAAAGAAAGAAAACAATCCCATTTACAATATCATCAAAAAGAAAATACCTGGGAATAAACTTAACCAAGAAGGTGAAAAAGCTGTACACCAAAAATTACAAGACATTGATAAAAGAAATTTAAGAAGACACATATAAATGGAATGATATCCTATGTTCATAGATCAGAAGAATTAATATTGTTAAAATTTCCATCATACCCAAAGCCATCTATAGATTCAATGCAATTCCTATCAAAATTCCAATGACATTTTTCACAGAAATAGAAAAAGCAATCTTAAAATTTGTATGGAACCACAAAAGTCGCCAAACAGCTGAAGCAGTGTTAAACAAGAAGAGCAAAGATGAAGGCATCACACTTCCTGATATCAAACTACATTACAAAGCTATAGTAATTAAAACATTATGGTATTGGCATGAAAACAGACACACAGATGAATGGAACAGAATATACAGTCTAGAGATAAACCCACACATACACAGTCAACTAAATTTTGACAAAGGAGCCAGGAATACCCAACGAGGGAAGTATTGTCTCTTAAATAAATAGTTTTGGGAAAACTAGATATTCACATGTAAAAGAATGAAATTGGACCCTTGTCTTATATCATATACAAAAATCAAGTCAAAATGGATTAAAGATTTAAACATAAGAGCTGAAATCGCAAAACTCCTAGAAGAAAACATAGGGGAAATGTTCCTTGACATTGGTCTTGGCAATGATTTGTTGAATATGACACCAAAATCACAAACAACAAAAGCGAAAATAAACAAGTGCAACTACATCAAACTCAAAAGTTTCTGCACAGCAAAGGGAGTAATCAACAAGATGAAAAGATAACCTACAGAAAGGAAGAAAATATTTGGAAACCATATATCTAATAAGGGGTTAATATTCAAAATACATAAGGAACTCAACAGCAAATCAACAAATACCTGATTAAAAAATGGGCAAAGACCTGAATACATATTTTTCCAAAGCAGACATACAAATGGCAAAAAGATATATGAAAAAATGTTCAGCATCACTAATCATCAGGGAAATGATCATCAGGGAAATGCAAAACAAAACCACAAGGAGATATCAATTCATACCTGTTAGGATGTCTCTTATCAAAAAGACAAGAGATAACAAATGTTGGTGCGACGTGGAGAAAAGGGAGCCCTTGTATCCTGTTGGTGGGAATGTAAATTGGTACAGCCACTATGGAAAACAGTATGGAGGTTCCTCAAAAAATTAAAAATAGAACTACCATATGATCCAGCAATCCCACTTCTGGGCATATATCCAAAGGATATGAAATCATTATCTCAAAGAGATATATGTACTTCCATGTTCATTTCAGCATTATTCACAAAAGCCAAGACATGGAAACAACCTAAATGTCCATCAACAGATGAATGGATAAAGAAGATGTGGTGTATATATATATACATAACAATATATGTATAATATAACATACATATGTTATATATATAACAATATGGTATATATATAGCAATATAACAATATACATATAACAATAATGGTGATTGTAGTTAATAATACTGTATTATATACTTGAAATTTGCTAAGAAAGTAGGTCTTAAGCATTCTTACAAAAAAAGTAACTATGTGAGGGAATAGTTGTGTTCAATTAACTTGATTCTGGTAATCATTTCACAAAGTACATGTAGACAAAATCATCATATTATACATTTTAACTACCTACAATTTTATTTGTCAATTATATCTCAATAATGCTGTGAAAAAAGCTTTCAGTTCTTATGAAGGCCAATTTATCGATTTTTTTCTTTTGTTGCTTGTGCTTTTGGTGTTATATTTAAGAAAACTGCCTAACTCAAGGTCATGAAGATTTATATTTGTTTTCTTCTAAACATTTCATGTTTTTAGCTCTTACATTTAGGTCTTTGATCCATTTTGAGTTAGTTTTTATATATGGTATTAGGTATTGGTTCAAATTAATACTTTTGCATATGAATATCTAGCTTTTCCAACACCATTTGTTGAAAAGACTATTTTTCCCCCTCTAAATGGTCTCGTCTCTCTTCCAAAATCAATTGACCATAGAGGCCTGGATTTATTTCTGGACTCTCAATCCTAGTCCATTGATTTGTATGTCTTTTTTTAAGTCAGTATCACACTGTTTTGATTACTGTAGCTTTGTAGCAGATTTTGAAATCAGAAAATATGAGTCCTTCACTTTGTACTTTTATCAAGATTGTTTGGCTATTCAGGGTCCCTTGCCATCCATATGAGTTTTAGGAACAGCTTGTCAATTTCTTCAAGAAAAACCAGTTGGGATTTTGATAGGGATTGCATTGAATCTGTAGATCAATCTGGGAGTATTGAATCTTCACTATACCAAGTCTTCCAATCCATTGAACACAAGATGTCTTTTAATTTATCTAGGTTTTCTTAAATTTCTTTCAATAATGTTTTGTTGTTTTAAGTGCACAAGTTTTTCACCTCCTTTATTAAATTTATTGCTAAGTATTTTATTTTTTTGGTTATTGTAAATGGAATGGTTTTAATTTTGTTTTCGGATTGTTCACTGCTAGTGTATATAAATACAACTGATTATTGTATCTTGACTTTATATCCTGAGACTTTTTGAACTCATTTATTCACTGTAATTTTTTTGTGTGTGTGAATTCTTTAGGGTTTTCTATATATAAGATCATGTCATATGCTAATAGAGTTGGATGCCTTTTATTTATTTTTATTGCCTAACTGCCCTGGGTAGAACTCCCAGTACAATGTTAAATAGAAGTGAAGAGAGTAGACATCTTGTCTTGTTCCTAATCTTAGGAGGAAAGCTTTCAGTCTGTCACCATTAAGTGTGATGTTAGCTGTGATTTTTCACAAATGTCCTGTAACTGTTTGAGAATGACACATTCTATTCCTAGTTTGTTGAGTGTTTTTACCATATAAGGAGTATTTGATTTTAACAAATGATTTTTCTGCATCAGTTGAGATGATCATGTATTTTTTCCCCCTTCATTCTCTCTCTCTCTTTTTTTTTTTTTTTGTGAGGAGGACTAGCCATGAGCTAACATTGGATGCCAATCCTCCCCTTTTTTCTTGAGGAAGACTGGCCCTGGGATAACATCCGTGCCCATCTTCCTCTACCTTATATGGAACGCCACCACAGCATGGCTTAACAAGCGGTGCATCGGTGCTCTGGGCAGCCACAGCGGAGCATGTGCACTTAACCGCTGTGCCACCAGGTGGCCCCAGAAACCTTTATTTATTTATTTATTTATTTATTTGTGAGGAGGACTAGCCCTGAGCTAACATCTGCCAATCCTCCTCTTTTTTTTTTGCTGAGGAAGACTGGCCCTAGGCTAACATCTGTGCTCATCTTCCTCCACTTTATATGGGACGCCGCCACAGCATGGCTTGCCAAGCAGTGCGACGGTCTGCGCCCAGGGTTCTGAACTGGCAAACCCTGGGCCACCGCAGCGGAGCACGCACACTTAACCGCTTGTGCCACCAGGCCAGCCCCCCTTCATTCTCTTAATCTGGTGTGTTATATTGATTGATTTTCACGCATTCAACCACCCTTGCATTACTGGGATTAATCCTACTTGGTCATGGTGTATAATCCTTTTAATATACTGCTAGATTTGATTTGCTACTATTTTATTGAGGATTTTTTTCATCTGTATTTGTAAAGAATATTGATCTATAGTTCTTGTTTCTTATGATGTCTTAACGTCTTTGTATCAGGGTGATATTGGCCTTATAGAATGAATTAGGAGCATTCTCTCCTCTTCTATTTTTTTGGAAGAGTTTTTGAAGGATTGGTGCTAATTCTTCTTTAAACATTTGGTATAATTGACGAGTGAAGCCATCTGGTGCTGAGTTTTTTTTTTTTCCCTTATTTTTGGATGCTTTATTGATTACTGAATCAATCTCTTTACTTGTTACAGGTCTATTTGGATTTTATATTTCTTATTGAGTCAGTTGTGGTAATTTGTATGTTTCTAGTTATTTTTCCATTTCATCTATGTTATATAATTTGTTGGCATACAATTGTTTATGGTATTCCCTTATAATCCATTTTATTTTTGTAACGTGGCTAGCAATGCCCCTATTTTAATTCCTGATTTTAGTAATTTGAGTATTCTTTTTTGAGGGGGGGTCAGTCTAGCTAAAATTTTGTTAATTTTGTTGATCTTTTTGAACAATCAAATTTTGGTTTCATTGATTCTCTCTATTTTATTTTTTATTCTCAAATTTTTTTATCTCTACTCTAATCTTTATTATTTCTTCCTTTTTGCCAGCTTTGTGTTTAGTTTCCTATTTTTTTTTTATTTACTTAAGCGTGGAAGGTTAGGTTTTTTATTTGAGTTCTTCTTGTTTTTTAACATAGGCACTTATAGCTATAAATTTCCCTCTGAGCACTCCTTTCAGTGCATCCCATAAAGGTTGATATGTTGTGTTTTCATTTTCCTTCATCTCAAAGTATTCTCTAATTTCCTTTGTGATTCTTTGACCCATTGGTTATTTAGCAGTGCGTTTAATTTCCATGTATTTGTGAGCTTTTCAGATTTCCTTCTGTTATTTATTTCTAATTTCATTCCATTGTGGTCAGAGAAGATATTTTGTATGATTTTAATCTTTTTAAATTTATTGAGACTTGTTTTGTTGCCTAACACACAGTCTATTCTGGAGAATGTTCCCTGTGCACTTGAGAAAAATGTGCATTCTGATGTTGTTGGGTGGAGCATTCTAAGATGTCTTTTAGGTCTAGTTGGTTTATAGTATTATTCAAGTCGTCTATTTCCTTGCTGATCTTGTTTAGTTTCTATCCATTTTTGAAAGTGTGGTATTGAATCTCCATTTATTTTTGTTGAACTATCTCCCTTCAATTCTGTCAGTTTTTGTTTCATAAATTTTGGGGCTCTATTGTTAGGTGCATTATGTTTACAACTGTTATGCCTTTTTGATGGATTTACCCTGTTATCATTAAATGATATCCTTCGTTTCTTGTAACAATTTTGTCATAAAGTCTACTTTTCTGATATTTATATAGCCATTCCAGCTCTCTTTTGGTTACTATTCACAGAGGATTTTTTTTCTTCATGCTTTCACTTTCAACTTGTGTATTTGAAACTAAAGTGAGTTTTAGATACACTGCACATAGATGGATCATTTAAAAAACTTCAGGGCCAGCCCGGTGGTGTAGCGGTTAAGTTTGCGTGCTCTGCTTCAGCGGCCTGGGGTTTGCAGGTTCGGATCCTGGGCAAGGACCAACGCACCGCTTGTCAAGCCATGCTGTGTCAGCATACCATATAAAAAGTAGAGGAAGATGGGCACGGATGTTAGCCCAGGGCCAATCTTCCTCAGCAAAAACAGGAGGATTGGGAACGGATGTTAGCTCAGGGCTAATCTTCCTTACCAAAAAAACCCCACGAAAAATCCATCATTCTGCTAATCTCTGCCTTTGAATTGGAGAGTTTAATCAATTTACATTTAATTTAACTACTGAAAAGGAGGGACTTATTTCTGCATTTGCTATTTGTTTTTCTATGTGCCATATCTTTTTTGGTTACTCAGTTCCCTCATTACTGCCTTCTTTTGTGTTAAATGAATTTTTATATTGTATCATTTAAATTTAATTTCCATTTATTTTCCTATATATATATTTTAGTTATTTTCTTAATGGTTACCCTGAGCATTATAATTTATTATAATCTTATAATAAATTATACATCTTATTTATAACAATCTCATTCAAATTAATATCAACTCAGTTTCAGTATTATACAAAACTTTGCTCCTATATATCTCCGCCCTGCTTGTTGTTATTGTGAAAAAGTATGCCTTTACACATTGTGTGCCCACCAACATAGATGTATAATTATTGTTTTATGCAGTTGTCTTTTAAATGATTAGGAAGAAAAGAGGAGTTGCAAACCCACAATATTTTAATACTGACTTTTATATTTACCTATGTAGTTTCCTTTACTGGTGTTCTTTATTTCTTCATGTGGATTCAAGGTACTGTCTAGTGACCTTTTATTTCAGCCTGAAGGACTCTCTTGAGCATATCTTGTAGGTCAAGTCCATCAGGTTTAGGACAGTGAAAGACTTTTTTTTTTTTTTTTTAAATATGAGTATATCTTAATTTCTCCTTTATTTTTAAAATATAGTTTTACCAGATATAAAATTCTTGATTGACAGTTTTTTTCTTTCAATACTTTACATATGTCATCCCATTGTTTTCTGGCCTCCATGGTTTCTAAAGAGAAATTGACTTTTAATCTTATTATCTTTTGTATGTGATGAATCACTTTTCTCTTGCTGCTTTCAAGATTCTTTTTGTCTTTTTTTCAATAGTTTGCTTATAATTTGTTTCTTTGTTGATCTCTTTGAGTTTATTCTACTTAGAGTTATTTGAGCTCTTGTAAGTAGATTAATGGTTTCATCAAATTTGAAAAGTTTTCAGCCATTATTTCTTTCAAATATTATTTCTGGACCTTTCCTTTTCTCCTCTCCTTCAGACACTCTCATTATGTATGTGCTGGTATGTTTGATGGTGTCCCACACGTCTCTTAGGCTCAATCCATTTTTCTTCATTCCTTTTTCTTTCTGCTCCTTAGACTGGATAATCTCAATTTACCTATCTTTAAGGTAACTGAATTATTTCACTCACTGATTTTTTTTTTCTGCTTGCTCAAATCTGCTGTTGAGCTCTTCTAGTAAATTTTTCATTTCAGTTACTGTACTTTTTAACTTCAGAGTTTCTATTTGGTTCCTTTTTATAGTCTCTCTCTTTATTGTTATTCTATTTGGTGAGATATTGTTTTCATGGTTTCCTTTCATTCTTTGTACATGATTTCCTTTATCTCTTTGAGCATATATAGTTGATTTGAAGTCCTTATCTAGTAAGTCTAATATCTGGGATAACTCAGGGTCAGTTTCTGTTAAACGCTTTTCCTGTGTATTTTACCATTGTTTCTTTTTTTTTGCATGCCTTGTAATTTTTTGTTGAAACCGGACGTTCGAATGTTACAATGTGACAACTCTGGTAATCAGATTCTCACCCCTACTTCTCAGGGTTTGTTGTTGCTGCATGTTGCAGTCATTGTTTGTTTGTTTAGTGACTTTTCTGAACTAATTTTGTAAAGTCTGTATTTTGTCATGTATGGCAACTGAAGTCTCTGAAGTGAGCTAGTGATGGGACAGAGATTTCTTTAAATGTCTGGAACAACAAGAAAAACCTTCCACCCACTCTTTGCAGATGGATTCTATGTGTTGGAGCATCCTTTCAATACTCATCCAGGCAATTTACAACTCCACTTAGCCTTCACTTCATGCTTTCACAGAGCCTGAACATCAGCCAGAGGTGAGAGCTTAGCACCTTGTCAGGTCTTTTCTGAGCGTGCATCTAGCCCAGGGTTTGCACATGGCTTTCCAGATTCTCAGAAATATATGGGAGCTTTTCAAAACCCTTATTACCCAAAACATCTCATTCTCTAGCCTTTTCTCTAAAGCTTTTTGCTCTATTGTTTACCCCAGCTGTTATCCCTTGTCTAGGGTGGGAATGACTAGTATATTTGTCTTTAAATATTTCTGACAAACATTCCCTGGGTAGATACCTCAGCACTGGGATAGTTCTGAGTTAGGTGAGATAAAGGTGGGTCCTTTGAGCAGGTCCTTCAAGAAACCACCAGACAAGTCAAACAAACAGCCAAAATTCTTTGAGGATAAGATTTGTTCTGCTCCCTCTGGCACTGGGTGCCTGTACTGGGAATGCAGACTATTTTCTTCAAGACCATGGATGAGCTGGGGAGTGGGGAATGGGAACAAGATAAGTTAAATTCCACAAAACTCTCTTACCAAGATTCAGTTGTGTTTTCTTATTGTATTGAGGTCACATTGGTTTATAACACTGTGTAAATTTTAGGTGTATATCATGATATTTTGGCTTCTGTATCAACTGCATCATGTTCACCACCAGAAGTCTAGTTTCCATCCGTCATCATATATATGCCCTTTTATCCCTTTTGCCTTCCCGCCACCCACTTCCCCTCTGGTAACCACCAATATGTTCTCCTTATTTATGTGTTTGTTTGTTTATCTTCCACATATGAGTGAAATCACACAGTAATTGTCTTTTTTTGTCCGACTTATTTCACTTAGCATAATACCCTCAAGGGCCATCCATGTTGTCACAAATGGCCTGATTTTGTCTTTTTTTATGACTGAGTTGTATTCCAGTGTGTATGTATACCACATCTTCTTTATCCATTCATCCATTGATGGCACTTGGGTCGCTTCAAAGTCTTGGCTATTGTGAATAATCCTGCAGTGAACATAGGGGTGCATATATCTTTTCAAATTAGCGTTTTCATGTTTTTTGGATAAATGCCCAGAAGCGGAATAGCTGTATCTTATGGTATTTCTATTTTTAATTTTTTGAGAAATCTCCATACCCTTTTCAACAATGGCTGCACCAGTTTGCATTCTCTCAGTTTTGTTTTCTGACAGTTTTTGCCAGTTTATTCATTGCTTGGTTTTCCCTACTCTGCCATTTTCACTGACGTTACCTATATTCATGTCTTTTTAAATTTGCCTCACTGCCATAAGTCTCATATCCAGAAATGAGCCTCTTGGGTTCCCACATGCTCACCGCATCACAGCTTTCTCCTAATCTTCTTTGTGAGCTCTCCACCTGCTGGACTGAGATTTCACCCCCAATCCGATATAAACTGCCGTTTCTCAGTAGAATTAAAATGGTGCCCAGAAACCCAACTGATGTATCATTAAACTTGGATATGCTCACTGCTTCCCTCCAACATCCTCCCCTTCACCCTTCTCTCCTCAAAGCCAACCCAACCCAACCAAATCAACCAACCAACTAAGACATGGAGAAGCCAAAAGCCAAATCTATTACTATCTTGAGGAGTAGATGCAGAGCTAGAAATGAGAGACAAAGCTAAGAGATCAGTAGCTGAATTGACATGGGATTCATTTTTTGCTTGGATTATTACAAAGGTCTCTAGTTTGGTCTTCTTTTCTTCAATATCCTATTATTTCTTTCCTTGCCCCTTCAACCCATTCCCCACATCTCAGTCACAGCAATCTTTCAAATCTGATCATATCACTTGAGTGTCTTTAAAATACTCCAAACATACAATGGACTTTCATGATGTGTCCTCTGGTTTCCTTTCCAGCCTAATTTCTCAAAACATACTCCAGCCATTTCTGATAAGTTTCAGTTCCACTAACTGGCCATATATTTTTGTGTGTTTGTGTCATACTCATCTTTTAACTGTAGACTTTAAGCACTGCGCATGGCACAGTTTTGGAGCTCAATGACTGTTCAATAACTGTATCAATACAAACAAATTTCCATGTGTTCCTACAGCCTGCCAATGTAACTGAACTGACTTTCATTTCGTGGTTTTTGAGGGGATAGGTCTTAGTATACAGGCTCATGCCATTCATGAAATTAATATTAAAGAAAAAAAAATAGAAAAGTGTTTGGTATGTAGTACTTGTGCAATAAATGTAGCCATGGTTGTATTATTATTACTACCATCCTAAAGAGCAAGCTGCAACTCCAAATAACTTTTCATCGAATTTGGATGGTATGTCTGGAATGGAATGACTTAAATCTAAGCTATATGAATATACAAAATTCCCTTTAGGGACCCTGGACACGCACCTCAAGCTGATAAACAGTGATCATACAAAATACCTGAATCCCAGACTCAAGAGGATCTCATTGAGATCTGAAGCATTAGGATGACAAGAGAAAACAAACAGTGGTTTCAAACAGGGACCTAAATTGGGTGGGTGCTGAGAATTGCAGGCCTTGGTTTATAACGGTGCTGCAACTCACAAGGTCGACTCTCCCGCAGCGTTTACTTACTTAAAATGATAGATTCTCCCGGGCAATGCTTGGTACGCCACCTAGCCGTCTGAATGGGGCTGAAACGCGTAGAATGAACATGGATCTTCTCAACTATTGTTACCAGTAAAACATTCCTAGTGATGGGAAAACCTAGGATGCGGGAGTCCCAGGGTGCCAGGGCCTGGCAACCTCTGATCGCAGTGTGACCGGGTCTAAGTCCTAGTGACAACCTGGCCAAGGCTCCCTACATCCACGTCATGCCCTGAGCACAGGGCCAAAGGAGCGTGATCCCGCAGGTGGCGCGCTCAGCTCGGGGCCTCCCAGGCCGGGGAGCCCGGTTGGCGCTGCTTCCGCGGTTGTACCCCTCATCCCGCCTCGCGCAGTTCCAACGCTGCGGTTGCGGCCAAGAGCGCGGCTGCTGGAGGCGCTGCGCGCGAAGAGACCCGCGCCGACTCCTGCCGCGAGCTCCGCTGAGCCTGCAGGCTCCCAGGACGAGGGTGGGGTGGGGTGGGGGGGAGATATTTATCATTGCACTGGCCAGTGCTAAAAGGAAAGAACAACAAGTAGTGAAGTTTGGTAAGAAAACGGTTAAATGATATGAATGATATGATCATTTACTTTGCAAGTCAACGGTATCTGCCAAAAACACTATTGGAACTAAGAAAATAGTGTATCTCAGATTTCAGATCCAAGATCGACCTACAAAAATCAATAGCATTTTTTGATACACCACTGGTAGCCAGCTACAAAATGTAATAAGAATAAGACAATATTCATAAAAATCAAAACTATAAAGTGTCCAGGGATTAATTTAGCCCAGTGTATATAAAATTTTTATGGAGAAGACTTTGAAACTCCAATAACAGACATAGAAGATGGTTCTGATGATCTGAATGAATAGAGAGACAGTCCATGCTTTTGGATGGAACAACTCAATATTATACAGATGTCAACTCTTCCAAAATTAATATATTAATTGGATGAAAAATTTCAGTTGGATTTTTTGAGAAACTTGATAAATTAACTCTTATATAAGGAATAAAGGTTCATGAATACTGTTAACCTTTAAAAAGAGGAATAAGGAAGGGTGGGTTTGCTCTATAAGTTATTAAGAGGTATATGTGGGAGCTTAACATATGACAAAGATAATGACAAAAATCAATGGCAAGGGATGAATTGTTTAGTAGATATTGTTGGGAAAACCATCTTGCTAAATAGAGGTAAATAAACCTAGCTCATTGCCTATCATAGCATATGAGATAGATACGAGGTAGATGGGAGATCTAAATGTGAAAGGTAAAACTCCAAAGTTAATAGAAACAAATGTGGGAGAATACATGTCCTAGAGGTATGGAAGGACTTCTGAAGCAAAATTTAAAAATTGTAACCATATGGCAAGTAATTGATGAGTTTGATTCCATTAAAATACAGAGAAAAACTAAAAAGTTAACCACATAAAGAAATGGTCAAAATGACTGGTAATCAGAGAAATTCAAACGGAAAAGTAATGAGATACAACTCTTTAGATCTATTAGACTGTCAAAAATTGTAAAGCTGGATAGTTCTATTGAAAAAGACGTGGAGTTTGGGATCGCTCATGCGTTGCTTGGTGGGAGTATATACTGTAGCAGGCTTTCTGGAAGAGCCCTGTGGCACTACTTAAGTAAACTAAATATATGTAAACTATTTAACCCACCCTTCTGCTCATAGAGAATTTTCCATGAGAGAAGAGTGTGTGAATATACATTGTAGGGTTGTTCTAGAGAGCAGGGTGTTGGAGGTTACCTGGGTGCCCCTCATGGAGAGGGTGACTATGTAAAGGTGCATTTCACGAGTGGTCTGCAACACTCAGAGTTAACAGTTTAGATATTCTATTGGCAACATGGATGGATTTAAAAAATATGGTGCTGAGTAACTAAGAGAAGTACACGTGTTTGTGCATAAGCACACATTTGCACACACACACACTATACCATCCATATGATTTAAATATGTGTACACAAAAGGACACTATGCATTTTAAAAATTACTTACAAACAAAATCACATACATTAAACAGAAGGGAATGGTTCCTCATGAGGGGAGATGGTTGAAAGGGGAGTGTAGAGATAAAAGGAAATAAAATAAAAATAGGGTAGGAATTTAACTAGTGAGATAATTACAGTAAAATGTTTTATAAGGTTCATATTGTGATAAAACTATATGGTACCCTTATTTATGGTTAGGGTATTAGGTATAAAAAATGCCATAACTCTTTGGGAGCTGGACCTGCTTAAAAACTCAAGGCTACACTGTTGCTAAGAGAGGGTTTGGTGTTAATCCAACCCTTAATTAAGGGCATTAATTATGCACTTTCAACCTGCTAAAGATACCGATAAGTGAAACGTGCCTTCTCCCTAGTGGCAACTATGCAAATTTCAATAGTGTTCACTGAGGAGAAATCATTCAGAAATAATTTATTTAGAGTACAATATATTTAGCACTATTATTGACCCATAAAAGACTGCTCAGGCTACGGGGATGCTTATATTTTACGCTAATTTTACTCAATAATGAAATAATGATTTCCTTGAGTCAGGATTTAAAATATTACCCCATAGACATGATGCTTCCTCCCTGCCTCCATCTTATTAATATGCCTACTTTGGAGAACTTGTCCCTATCCCTGGGATTTTCTTTCCTTCTTTTTTTTTTTTTCCATATGGAAATAGAGCGCATTTTGTTACCCCATAGCCAGGCAAGCCTCTTTGTAACGATTCCTCTGTCTGAGCTATAAGAACTTTGTTTCTTTACAACTTATTTCTAGAAAACAGAATAAGGTACTACCACCCCTAAGTTTTCATTCTGACCTGGTGTTTTTAGCAACCACTGTGTGTGAGCCATTAAAGCACTGATGTTGTTGCCACCTTCTTTGCATACTGAAGAGTCTTTTTAAGAGGATGCGACTAAATTCGTGTTTTTTTCCCAGTCCATCTGGTCATGAGTATGTGTGACACTCAGGATCACCAGTGGATCTTTGAATCCTGAGTACTCAATAAAACACAGACTCTGGACTGTTCCCATCTGCAGCACAACCCACAAGACGGAAAATGTTTCTTTGGCCTCTCAGTTTCTACAGAAATCATTGTTCCCTGTACTGATTTTCACAACCATAAAACAAGAGACATACTACTCTTAAGGTTCTCTTCCAATTTGGAGATTAATGAGTCTTTAAGCTCGGAACCTTCTGTATCATGGTTTAAGCACAAATTCAGATTTGAAACATGTAAAATACAATTCTGTTCATTGATCCTTTGTCTTAACAGATGTTAGGTATTGCCTTGGGGTTTTTGGAAGACATATGGCAAGACAGAACTAGGCCCTAACATAGTGTATATTAGTCTAAGAACACTGGGATGAATTAATAAGCTAAATGCCTAGGAAGCACAAAATTCACATCCATGTTAAATATGAATATGCTTAATATTATAATCGGGGAATGACTTCAGGGTGGGAGTTTTTGTTCTTACAAATGTTTATTTTCCTCCAAATTTATTGTGTTTTTCTGTAATGCTGTGAAAAGACTTCATTTCCCTTTTACCAGGGGTTGAGGTTCAAAAAGTCAGCTCTCAAGGCTGGCCCGGTGGTGTAGTGGTTAAGTTTGTGTGCTCTGCTTCTGCACCCTGGGGTTCTCGGGTTCGGATCCCAGACACAGACCCACGCACTGCTTATCAAGCCATGCTGTGGCAGGCATCCCACGTATAAAGTAGAGGAAGATGGCCACAGATGTTAGCCCAGGGCCAAATCTTCCTCAGCAAAAAAAAAGAAAAAAAAAAGTCAGCTGTCAACCATAAACTAATCCTCATCTCTTCAATGTCCTGTATGTTGATTTAGTTTCATATACAAGTATTTATATTAGTTTTCCCCAGGGATTTATACGTCTATCCACATATCTATCTCTCTGTCTGTCTATCTACCTACCTACCCACCTATATTCCTACACAGATATATACAGTCTTGCGTTGCTTAACAGTGGGGGATATATTCAGAGAAATGCATTGTTAGGCAATTTCGCCATGGTGTGAACATCATAGAATGTACTTACACAAACCTAGATGGTATAGCCTCCTACACACCTAGGCTATATGGTACTAATCTTATGGGACCACTGTCATATATCCGATCTGTTGTTGACCAAAATGTCATTCTGCAGGGCATGACTGTACAAGCTTTTTATCCTCATCTCACCACTTGACAATGCAGCTTTAAATATGTTTTACACAGCTGTTTCTTGGTCAAGGTCATTTGCAAGAGCAAATCTTCTGAAGAAATCTTGTTTGGAGGTGAAGGATCCATTGAGGGATTCTCATTAGTTTTTTTCACCTGTATTCTGATCCACTGGAACCAAAATCTGGAAATGGGAAAGTTTAGATGTCACCACCAGCTTCAAGGACCACAGAAATCTTCAGTTGCGTTCCCAATTTTCTTTTTAAAGAGCTTGTGGAGGGAGCTGCACAAGCCCCCTTTCTGGTCTTGCCTAGGGTTTTGATGCTGAAAAAATGTTTGTTTACTTTCTCTTTCTTCTTTTGGACAGAATCTGGTGGCGTCTTCTAAATGCATCTCTTCCAAATAGGTCTGCTTTTAGCTTTGGGACCTCTGTTGGGGGAAGAAGGTCCCAGGAGCACTGTGGGTGGTGGTGGCGGCCCCTGGGGTTTTCTTGAGTGAAATAATTCTTTAACTCAAGACAACCAGATCCACACTGAGAAAACATTACACTCTGTATCCTCCATACAGAACATATAACCAGAGTCATCCATTTTAATTTTTAATTACAGAATGGGGAAAAGGGAACATTGGGATGAACTTCATTAAAATGTGTTTCTAGAAAGCTGCTTGAACAAAACGATGACGTTCTTCCTTCATTCACCATTAAACTTTTTCATTCCGGACTGAGGCCATGATGGTTCTGTTCTTTAATATGTAATAAAAGGACCTTCTTGTATCATGAACCTGAGATAAATGGAGTGTTAGTAAATCGATCATTAATACAGTCTAAAAAGTGGTTTTATTCTAAGTCATCGAATTTTCCTACTGAAGGATTTTCCAAAATTTTCCCAATTAAATACCTATTCTGACCTAGTAGGGTGATTTAAGAGACACAGCATGCAGGGACTCAAAGAAAGGACACAATCATGTTAAAATAAACATTACTCATCTCAGCATATTCTCTTCTCTATTCTTCACAGCTTATTCTTGAATAAGAATATTCTTACTTGCACTCTGAGAGACTCCAAGCCTGTTTTCGAGTCATCTCATCTCTGGGCAGATAAGTCACATCTAAAAAGCTGATTAAAGAAGAGTGTCTATGTCAGACCACAGGATTGTTGGTGCTCATTTTGGAACAAATGTTACTGGGAATATTCTCACCACTGAGGTTTTTTCCCTCAGGAATCACACATCTGCTTTTGATGTTTTTCTTGTCCTTTTTTTCCCTTTAGTTTAGAAACTAACAGTCACACTTTATAAACACTAAAAACCTAGACTAAACATACATGAATATTTAGTTTCCTCATCAAACTAATCAAATTTAAACTGAATTTAATGCTATGCTTAATTGTTACTATGCAGTGAAAGAATTTAGAATAAATGGAAAGTAGTTTATTACTCCATTGTCGTTAATATAAAATTGTATTTTATCCAGTGCCATTTGCTATGGTGTAACTATAAACAATACACAAAACATAATTTAACATTCAAATTTTTCTTGATGACTCTCTTCTCCCTTGTTTCCCCAGCATTCCATTCTCCGTTGGGTCTCTCCTTCCCATAAAATCAACCCTCCAGAAGAGGGTCCAGACTCAGGAACCCAGGGACTGAAATTAGCTTGCAGACTTTGGCAGTTTGTTTTTGCTGTGTATATGTTGTTTGTTTGTTTTGCTCTTTGCCGAGACCATGATTTCTGTTTTTGACACTGAGTGCCTTTACCTAGAACTTGGACTCCCCAGCTCATTACTTCCTAACGTCACAAACCTGGCTCTTTACCCAAGTCTTAATCTCATGTTTTCATACCATTTAGGTCACCATTATGTCCCTTGAGTTTTTCAACTGTGGTTCTACAGTCTCTTCACGGGCAATGCCTTTTGGTTAGTCTACCACGTGTAAATTTACAACTCCCAAAGCTGAATCTCAGGCCTCTCCACTGACCTCTACATGCATATTTCCAACTTCTCACTAGATGTTTTGACTCCAAGACACCTCAGATAAAATAAATCCCAAATTGAATCTACCATCTGATCCCAAGTTGTTCTCTTTTTCTTTGCAGTTAAGAAGGGTACAAACTTGCAACTAGTAGTAAATAAGTCCCAGAGATCTTATGCACAGTATAGTGACTATAGACAAGAATATAGTGAATATAGACAAGAGCCTAGGTCTTAATTATTCCAACCACAAAAAAGAAATGATAATTATGTAATGTGATAGAGGAGCTAACTATCACTACAATGGCCATCATATTACAATATATAAATGTATCAAATCAACATGTTGTACACCTTAAATTTACACAATATGTCAGATACATTTCAATAAAAAAATTAATTAAAAAAAAAAAAAAAAAAGACGGGGCCGGCCCCGTGGCGTAGCAGTTAAGTGCGTGCACTCAGCTGTTGGAGGCCTGGGTTCAGAACCCCGGGCACGCACCCATGCACTGCTTGTTAGGTCATGCTGTGGCAGCATCCCATATAAAGTAGAGGAAGATGGGCATGGATGTTAGCCCAGGGCCAGTCTTCCTCAGCAAAAAGAGGAGGATTGGCATGGATGTTAGCTCAGGGCTGATCTTCAGCACAATAAAAAAAAAAAAAAAAAAAAAGAGCACCATTACTTGATTGCTTGATTGCTTTGGCCAGGGAGTTGAGAACTACTTTCAAATAAAAATAATCATAGAATCCTTTTGATACAATCTCCTAAACATATTTCAATTCTGTCTTCCTTTTCTCCATCCCCTACAATTCCAGCTTAGGCAGGCATCCCTTACAGCGTGAGAGCCTGGTACACTAGCACAGCACGCAGCTACTCAGACTCACTTCCTCTCACTCATTCCCTCAAACGCTGTGTTTCAGCCTCATCAAGCTTCTTACCCTGTTTATATTTTCCTCTCATTATGAAGATTTTTAAATTTAAATTATTTCCATTTTGAATTAACCTGATACATCTGGTAAATGTAGGCGGAGAAACAAAATAACCAGATGTTAACGTTTGTTTCCTTGGGTAGGACTCAGCTATTTCCCTCTTTTCCTTGATGTCCTGAGGCTACATCTTCATTTACATGGGAAAAATATTTTCTTTTCTCAAAATGTGTAGGTTGAATTTCATTCCAGAGAATATGGAGCTTTGAGATCCCGATCTCTTGGTTCCAGATGGCTTTTAAATTAAGTTGCCTAAATCTTTATCCTCACTATTGACAGTTTTTCCAGTCATCGGCTAAATGTCCCTTTGAGAAGTTTTCCTTTATTTCAAGCTATTTTAATATGCATCACTCAAATGCTGAAGGTCCTGGGTAGGGCTTGGTAAATGCTGAATTACTGGGGTTTACTCCTTCTGTTCCAACCACCAGTCCACAGCTCTGACATGAGGTTCTCGTGCACTTCTCTTATTTCCTCACACAATTTCAATTATTTTCATTCCTTCTCTCCTATCAGATCAAAAGTTGCCCCACTTTTAGTCAGCTGTAAATGAGTTTGAATGCCAAGGCTGCTGTTGGCCTATTCCCAAGAGATGCTCGGAGTGGAGAAATAAATTATCTGAGTATCACTGGTTTCTTCCAGGACTGCAGTGTTTGATAACGGGTCCTGTCATTACCTATTTCCTCTTTCCTCCCAACATGCATGATCTTCCTTCTGCTCCAAGGCTCCCACATCCTGGGGATCTAAACTTTACTTGATAATTAGAGGCCACAGATCCAGTGGATTGATCTCGACAGGATTAACTTCAAATAAAATAGACTGAGCCAGAAAACAAAACATCTCCTATTGTATTTTCTCATGAAGATATGGACACATACCCCTTTAATCCTAAAATTTTATCTAGAGGGAATTATTTATCTTCATTTGTATACAGACATATGTAGTCTAGACTCTCTGACCTCATATTCAGTGTTTAGAGGCACCAAGTACAAACAATTCCTACTGAAACTTTAATGCCTATAGCATGGGTTCATAACAGAAGCCAATACTTCCTAATTTGCCAGAGAAATGAAATACTCACATTATCTGCGATAGTTGCCATGAAGAAATGCTTGGTTCCCTCATTTGGCCACTGTATTTGCCAGGAACAACTCCAAGATGGATAATATCCACAAATACGTAAAAACAATCATTCCACTTCGCTAAACACAGAAAAGAAATCTATATTCCTCACAGATCTTTACATTTCTAAAATTTTTAGCATCACAAAGGTAATATAAAATTTCAAACATTTGGAAAATAGAAAACTTTACCTATAATATCCTACCATCTTAATACAATTGTGATGATTTTCATCTGTTTCTGTGATAATAATTGTAATAATATATATTTATTGAGCACTTAACCACATAGTTAGGCATTTATGCTAAATGTTTTATATGCATTATCTCATTGAGTCCACTCAACAACCTTTTCTGGTAGGTAGCACTATTATTCTCATCTTAGAGTAGAGGAAAAGGAGACTTGGGTTGGTTAAAATAACAAAGTTCATATTATTGAATGTTGGAGTTGCTCAGAACTTGGTTCCAGGCCCCTTTTTTCCCTCTCTCCACTCTTGCTCTTGGGTGACTTCCATCCTAGTTCTGACAGACTCCCAGGTTTGTGATTTCTGTTTTCTCATACGTGTGTTTCTATAACATTGTTATAGTTGTGAATGGTATTTCCCATTCATTTCATTTAAAATCATGCCCTAGGCATGATTTTACATTTATATAGAATCTTTATAATTATAATACTTAATACGTATACAATATTTAAGTAGAAATATAATTTAAGTTTGCTACACATTTTTGGTTCATACAACTCTTTCCATCTTTTGGATGATTAAAATGGATTTCAAGAAACCTGGTTCGTGGTAAATATTGCCAAATTGTTTTCACGTGTATTTCTCCACTTCACTCTGTTAGTGTCAACATTCAAGAGAACTACTTATGGCCTCTTCTTATTTTCTGCAAATTGGAATAAACTATGGATTATACTACACGTATTTATCACAATTAGTGATCTGTATGAAAAACTTTCATTTGAATATGACTGAGGATTAGGATGAGCAGAAATTGATCTTCTGACAGGTAATAAAAATCTGCTAGTGGTATAAAATGAGCTGTAATTGGTCTCTCTTGGGTTTTAAATGATATTCTAATAATTGGAATATCTTTTGGAAGATCTCCAGGCATACTTACCTGAAGCAGAGGACACGTATTCTCCTAAATGCTAATGACATTGTTTAATTGTCACAAAGCAGGAGTGGCCTCCATAGATAACGTCATGTTAAATAATGATTACACTAAGAATATTTAATATCAATTACTTTAAAACGAAAGAATTAATTTGGGTAAATGTCCCTCAATTCCATTGTTTTTGCCTAATAATTCTATACATTTTCTAAGTGTCAATTTCTTTAGTTAATTTTTTTTTAGTATATATGCTGCCGAAGCAAGTACTCTTTAGTTAATTTTTGACTACTTTACAACCATTTTCCCAGGGAGATGACTAGGAAGTTATAATCTTTGAATCCAAATATTGTTTTTAGAGGGTGTTATTAAGTATTTCCTTTAGGCTGGTTTAAGTGACATAATTTTCCCCTGAACAGTCCAATTAAAATATTTTCAAACATGATTTACAGTGTAAAATATTTGGAACCTGACTTATGTGCTGGAGTGGACTTAAAAAAAAATTCCCAGCTATAACTATAACTATTTCAGAGTGAAGGAGGGCTGGCCATTCATCTACATGAAAACCTTGCTCTTCAAATGGCATTACAGAACATAAAACTTACTATCTGCTTATTTAATGCTTACAACCCTCGTGCCATTACAAATATCTTCATGTTTGAGTCATTCCAGAATAACATACATCTGAGAATGGTCTGATAACCAATTCTTATCAAAGACCCAAGATTTATTTGTGAAATATTGTTTGGAGTCTGCAATCTCATTAATTCCTCAGCTTTCCAGCCTTTATCTCTTGATCAAACTAGAACACGAAGAAGCACCATTCTTGGTCCACAATTTCTTGGCACTTTATAGAAATGGTTCTTACAGAGTTTCCCTAGTATTTCCTTAAAAGTTTTTTTTTTTTTTTTTTTTAAATAAGAAATAGCTTTATGGAAGCTGCTTTAGCCTTTGCTGTAGGAACGTTGACTATTCACAACCAGTTCCCGTCATCTTGAAAATTTGCTGAAAAAGAATTAGACTTCCTTTCTTTGTCCCAATTGCACTAGGTCTTTGAAATCATAAAGAGCTAGTGTACTAACATAAATACTTCCATAACTTTAAGAAACGGAACCCCATGCAAATTTAACCAATGAACAATATGCTTGTCTTTCTTCCATTTCAACGTCCATAGCCAGTATATTTAGTTTAAAACCAAATGCTTAGTGCCATGTCAAGAAAAGATGAATTTATGGCATATTCAGGGGACTTGGGACTTATTTGTCTATTGCTCCAGAAAATTTCTGATTACCAGTTCTCAGGAGTATTTTATATGCTAATCTGGGAATACTATCATAGGCATGTTTAATAAAGAACATTCATTCATTCAATTAGCACTTATCAGACATCTATTAAGTTCCAGGCTTTGTAACAGGTATTGGGGAGACATAGATAACTAGAGTGTATCTAAGACATTGAGTCAATGAGCCTGCCAACCTCAGATCTATCCTTATTTTGAAGATATGTCTATATTTATTTAAGGTTTTTGAGTCTTCACCAGTATCCTTCATCTGAATCTCAATAATCTAGATATTAGTTATTTCTTTTTGGTAATACACTTTACTTGATTTCTTGAATTTTTCTTCACCATAGGTTTAGAGATCTATTCAGCAGTTTGGATCCATATTTGTGGTCATGCCAAATGTGAATTAATAATTTCTATCACCTCCACATTTATCCAATACCAAAATACTCTCAGCTCCTTTACAAACAAATTTAAAATATAAGTCTCTGATTGTGGAAAAAAATGATAAAACCTTGTATATACCTGTGGCCATTGAATATCTACTTTTTCCACTAAAAAAATATAATTTCAAGTACAATTAGAAATAGACCAATCTCTGCAAGGGCAATACTATGGGTGTTTGTCCTTGTGGAGTACTTCAACTGGAATAAATAGAAAATGTCAACTAGTCCTATGTAGAACAAACAAGTTGAAATGAAGTTATCAGTTTGTATTACTGGCAAGCATGTTAAAGTGGATGCTTTGTTATAATTTCTGACCTTTCTAGAATCAAAGATTACTCTATGGGTCTCCCCAGCCACCAAAATTATTGGGATCCGAATAGGAAATGATGTTTTCACCTTGCATGCATGCATTTCATTCTCTCCTTCCATACGAAATTCTTAAATGCTGAAGCGTAAGAGTGATTGGTACTTTAATATCTGTCCAGACGATGCAAAGACCTTAGACCACTCCAGTCTACTTCTATTTCAGCCTATATACTATTGTTGTTTATTTTTGTTTCTTCATATATTTTGAAATTTACAAAGAATTATTTTTAATCTTATATAGTCACTATTCATTTATATTTACCTACATAGCTGCCAATGTCTTCGATTTTCATTGTTCATGGCATAATATTTCTCATAATTAAACCCATAAATGTAAAATGAAATTTAAAAAGTCCTGTAAAGATTTCCATTTCTGGCAATGAGGTGAGTTTTGTGTGTATTGTACAGTTGTACCATTGTGTGTATTGCACAATATGTATTGTATAATTGTTTTCACATAATTATAATTAATTATACATGTATAATACAGTGTGTAGTAACTATTTTCCTTTTGGCTTCATTCACTCAGCATTCTCAGACTCATTCTTATTGCAGTGCATCATTACAGTTTGCTCCTTTTCATTGCTATTCAGCAGTGTTGTATACACATGCCAGCATTTAGTAAGTCACGTAATATTTACCTTTGGAAAGGAGGGAGGGTCAAGTTACTGCAAGAAGACATGAAGGAGGCTTCTGATGTGTTTGACCTTGGAAGGGGTTCCCTGGACATTTACTCTGTGATAATTCATTGATATGGGTAATTATGTTTTGTATGTTTTCTGTATTTGTGCTAAATTTCAAACAAAAGATATAAGATGAATGAAACTATACATAAAAAAGAAATTCCTGAACTTCAGGAAACACTGGTCAGTCAAATAGTAACACAGTAATATTTTTGGGAAAAATTACATTGGAAATTATAAAATATTTTAACTGAATAATCCTGAAATTACCACATATTAAAATTTGAGAGATTCAACTGATCTGATGAACCATCAATCTGATGAAGCTACGAAAATAGCAAATAAAATACAAAGAAAATAGAGAAGGAAATAACAAAGACAAGAATAGAAAGTAATGCCATAGAAAACAAACATAACAAGAGAAGGTTAAAAAACCTAAAATGTGGTTCTTTGATATATAAACTTAATATGAGCATGGTGTTACTGACTAAGAAAAAGAAGACAAAATAATCAATATTGGAAATATTAAAAAATGAGATCCTATCTGGGTGCGCACCATCGTGCTGCTTGGCAAGCCACGCTGTGGTGGTGTCCCATATAAAGTGGAGGAAGAGGGGCATGGATGTTAGGCCAGGGCCAGTCTTCCTCAGCAAAAAGAAAAAAAAAAAAGAGGAGAATTGGCACATGTTAGCACAGGGCTGATCTTCCTCACAAAAAAAAAAAAATGAGATCCTATAGACATCAAAACATTGATAAGATTTATGCTTCTGGTATGACGAAAAAGCTTATGACAGACTAATGTTCCCTCTGAGAACAAGTAGAAAAACAAGATATGATACAACAAGTATTTCATCTATGTAAAAGCATCAGAAAGCTGCTGAAGTACTGAGGAATATACAGGGGCCAAGAATCCTGAGACAGAAGACCACAGAGGTGAGCATATGTCCTACAGATGATTTTTCCTTGGGACCATTTGTCGGGGCAAGAGACTGAGGTTCCAGATTTTGCCTGAGAAGAGAGTATTGCTATGGGAGAGAGGAATGACCATCATTTTTGGCATTCTTGCAGGGCTAGAAAGATGAAATTGTAAACCTGAGGACATAAGCTTCTGAGGAAGAGGGAGGGTCAAAGAAATGAGCCAGCTATATGACCAACTTTTCTCTTAAGATGCCAGTCAGATTTTGAAGGTTTGCTGGTCAGTAGGCTAAGAAAATAAGAGGAAAGCATCTGAAAAGCAGAGCAGAGTTTTTGGCTGCATAACTGTGCTGAGGAAACATGGATCAGGACTGCTAGGGGGAAGGTTTCTGTAAACATATGAGGTTCTCAATTGCAAGCCCTGGAGGGTTCTATGCTACAAGTGGAAGATGAATGAAAGGTACATGGATTCTTATCCAAACTGCCATCCAGCCCAGTCCTGGTTTATCAGGCTAGGGGAGGAATGGGTGAGCCCTTTCTGGAAGAACTGAGCATCAGCTGACATTGTTATACTTTTTATACACAACTTCCGGCACTCAATCAAAAATTACTAGTCAAGTTAAAAGACAGGATCATATTTTTAAAAATACTAGGAAAAGTCAACAGAAACAGTCTCACAAGTGATCCACTTATTGGACTTAAAACTGAAAAACACTTTAAAATAACTATTATTAATACATTCAAGAAAATGGAAAAAACGGAGCAGATAGAAAATTTCACAGAAGAATTAGAATCTGAAAACAGAGAATCAAATGGAAGTTCTAGAATTGAAAGGTACAATAATTGAAATGGAGAACTTCATAACCGCAAACTGCATTAGTGACCTGGAGGGAAGGGTAATGAAATGATGAAGTGAAAGTAAAGAGAGAAAAAGGAATAAAAGAAAAAGGAAAAATAGTGTGAGAAACATGTGGGGCATAGTGAGAATATTTAACATACATTTAAATGGAGTCCTGGAAGAGTAGAGAAGAGAAAAGCAATCTGGCACAAGCAATATTTGAAGAGAAAATGGTTGACAATTTTCCAGATTTGATGAAAAACATCAACCCAGATATTCAGACTCTTATAGATACATATATTTGGCTAATCCCAAATAAGATAAATACAAAACAAATGACGTCTAGGTACATCTTAGTAAATCTGTTAAAACTAAAGGTAAAGGGACTGGCCCTGTGGATTAGCAGTTAAGTGTGCGCGCTCCGGTACTGGTGGCCCAGGTTCGGATCCCAGGTGCGCACCGTCGCACCGCTTCTCCGGCCATGCTGAGGCCGTGTCCCACATACAGCAACTAGAAGGATGTGCAACTATGACATACAACTATCTACTGGGGCTTTGGGGAAAAAAAGGAGGAGGACTGGCAAGAGATGTTAGCTCAGAGCCGGTCTTCCTCAGCAAAAAGAGGAGGATTAGTACGAATGTTACCTCAGGGCTGGTGTTGCTCACACACACACACACACACACACAAAAACTAAAGGTAAAGGGAAAATTGTAAAAGTGTGAGAAAAAAAGACACATCATGCTCAAAGGAGGAGAACTAAGACTAAGAGAAACTTTACGATGTCAAAGATGGAAGCCAGAACATGACAGAATGACGTTTTTAAAGCGCTGAAATAAAATAAAATGTCAATCTAGAATTCTAGGTGCAGTAAAAGAATCTTTCAAAACAAAGACAGTATAAGGTTGTTTTCAGACTAACAAAAGCTGAGGGAATTTATTGCTTAGCATGTTTGTGCTAAAAGAAATATGAAGGGGGGTTTCTCAGCCAAAGGGAAAATAATCCCAGATTGAAATGCTGCAATACAGGAAGAAATGAAAAGAAACAAAGGGGAGATAAGTGGATGAATCTAAATATATAGCACGTGTTACTGTACTTTGTTTTGCTGGTTCATAGAGTGCTTGCATACTCTCTTCTTCTTAACCAGGACCTGGTGGTCAGCCCTCCCTCTTTTGATTTTTTTCTGCAGCCTTCCAAGCCTAAGCATTTGTTCCTTCTGCCATATCCTCTAAGCAATGGTTAAGTGTTGGATTCTGGAGCTAAGCTGTCTGGGTTCAAAGTTCAACTCTATCACTTACAATCTAGATCTAGAGAGAATTGCCTTTTTTTTTCAATTTTTAAAATTTTATTGTGGTCACATTGGTTTATAACATTGTCTAAATTTCAGGTGTACGTCATTATACTTCTATTTCTGCATAGATGACATCATGTTCACCACCCAGATACTAATTACAACCCATCACCACACACATGTGCCTAATCATCCCTTTCGCCCTTCTCCCTCTCCCCTTCCCCTCTGGTAACCACCAATCCAACAGAGATAGTTGCTTTTACTCTTGGTATCTCAGTTTCCTTATCTACAAAACGGGTATATAATATTACCCACCCTGATAGTTTTTTTTGTGAGACAATATGCAAAAACTCTGAGTGAGGCATCTGGCACATAGAAGCCATTCAATAAATCTTAACTTATTCTAATCACATGTTTTTCTCTTCCACTGCTTTAAGGTATCCATATACACGTGTTTTCTATCTCTATCTATTTTTGACATCTTAATTTGAAATGAATGACATATCCTATTTAAATCTCCACTTCTGTTTTTCTGGTTTGCTTCACGCCTTCTGTATTATATTAATGTTTTAAGAAATTAGCAAAGGATTCTGTTGGAGTACATTCATTAAAAAATATTGTAAAGCATTATAAAGCAATATTTTGCACTTCAGTATTTTGGATAGATTTCTCCTGTTTACGAGGCAATGATATCTCCAACTTACTGATATCATTGCTTTTGACATATCAAGTTTTTATCTTTGAAATTGCTTCAATTATTCTGACTTACCAACTTTGTGGAATGTTTCTTCTCTGCTTCTATTGCAAAAATTCCTGACACGACATACTGAGAACAAAAAGAGGCACATATAAGTATCTTTTCATTATCACCCAAGAGATTCTTCTCACAACTTCAATAACATTCTTATTTTTTGCTGAGGAAGATTCACCCTGAGCTAATATCTGTGCCAATCTTCCTCTATGTTGTACGTCGGTCACTGCCACAGCATGGCTGACAAGTGGTATAGGTCTGTACCGGAACCGTGCCGCCACAGCTGAGTGTGCAGAACTGTAACCACTTGGTCAGGGGGCCAGCCCCTACATTCTTTTTTTTTTAAATTAATAACAAGTTTAATGAAAGGCCTGAAAAATGTCACATCATGTCAACTTCATTCATAGGTAAATTTAGAATCCATAACAACTTTATTACATTTGAAAATAATTTATAGGTTAGATTTTTTTCACTTCTCAACATTTCCAAATTATTTACAACAATTGCTGAGAAGGTATAACTAATAATGGAGTTATTCATAGATAATTTTCCAAAACAAAATTATAAAAAGCCTGTGATTTTTCAAAGCAAAATGATATTTAATACAGGGATGAGAACATTTTAATATGTTTGATATAGTGTGAGATGAAACACCTGAATTTCCAAAATTTCTAAAAGTTGCCTGTGCCTCCAACTCCCCTACTTCCCTGGTGATCTCTGCTTCAAGAGTGTAATGCAATTCTGATGCTAACTACCCAGAGTTAACTCAGGCTTCACAGGTTAAGGGCACAATCCCCAACAACACTGCTGTCACTTCAGACACCAGCCACAAGCTTGGGGATTTCCAGACCACCTGTACTTCTGATCAACCGGCTATAAATATGGGGGTTTCCATTGCCCACATCAGGTTTGATAATTTGCTAGAATGACTCATAGAACTCAGGAAAGTGCTATAGTTATGATTACAATTTTATCACCATGCATACAAATCAGGACCAGCCAAATGAAGAGACGCATAGTGTGAGGTCTGTGATGATTCCAAGCAGGAAGCTTCTTCTGTGTCCTCAGCATGTGTCACCCTCCTGGCATGTCAATGAGTATCACCAACCAGGAAACTCACCTGAGTTCAGTTGTCCAAAGTTTCATTATGAGATATCATTATGTATACAAGGTTGGTCTTTCTGGCATGGCCAGCCTCCTAAAACTCAGGTGTGGTCTGACAGGAATACATGAATAACAAAGACACCTCTATTACTTGGGAAATTCCAAGGAGGCTATATAAATTCCTGGAAGGTTCTCCCAGGAACCAGGGAGCCAAACTCTTTATTATACATCAGAGAGCTACGGATGTCACACTCACTGGAATAAGTTAGGGGTCTCTCCCCACTGTGTCACAATTATTTTTTTCTTAAGATTCCCGCAAGAGTAATCTAGCTTTTAATGCTTTTTTAAAATCCTCTTTCCTGAGGAACCTGAGCTAATTTCTTTCGTTTTTTTTTTTTTTGAAACTCATCCAAAGAGTAATTGAGGTTTGAGAGGAATTTGGCTGAAATACCAAAATTCTTATTGTAGTTCTATGGTAGCCCCCGGAAAAATCACCCAGTGATAAACCCTACGGTTTTGTATTATAGAGATGGTGGGAGCGAATCATTACTGGATTAATGTTATACTTATATTTAGGATGGAATAAAGGGATATTTTTGACATGATTTTATGGCATGGAGGGTAAATAAAATTTTATTGATTTCACTCAATAACTTCTTGTTGAATCCATGAGCTTTGTTACAGTCATGAACCACACAGTGACGTTTTGGTCAATGACAAACCGCATATACAACAGTGGTCCCATAAGATTAGTGCTATATAGCCTAGGAGTATAGTAGGCTACACCTAGGTTTATGTAAGTAGACTCTATGATGTCCATACAACAACGCAATCACTTAACAATGCATTTCTAGAACGTATCCCCCTGATTAAGCGATGCATGACTGTACTAGAAAATACACACTGTTATCATTTAGTGAGTCTGCTTGCATAGATTTTGAATATAACGTTATTGAAAACTATTTTATTAGCAGAAAATAGCATTTAAAAACATTTAATCTGCAGCTTAATTTTTGAAATGTAAGAATCATGCGTTGTCTTCCAAAAGTAGCCTATCCTGAATATTTTACTATTTTCTGGCATTGGTTGGAAAGACAGTTGTTGCTGGTGATTGCATTGGCATAAACTGCATGTGTGCATTCAACCTTTCTACAGCATTAAAAAAGACTATCCACGGTCTGTACTAAGTGGAGCAGAGCATGTTTCTTCTTCAGAAGCATGAGGCCTCTGACACATCAGAGATTTTCAGGTCATATTAAAATATGAAGAAAATAAAACGGTACAGTATGATAGAATACAACTTGAGGGTGAATTTTAAAAGGTTTTTCAGAAAGGTCTCTTGGAGAAGGTGACATTTAAGCTGAGATCTGCATGACAATAAGCATCAGGACTTGCGCGGGATAAGCACCTCTGGAAGAAGAAACTGCTACTCACAGGACCTAAGCCTCAGTGCAAGTGCACCTCCCCATGGAAAGCTTCCTTTATCTCTCCCACTTGTTCCTGGCTAGCTGCTGCAGGTATCTGAGGTCCATGTTTCCATAGTAACTCTCACATAATGTTGAAAAAAATTATACACACACTTGTTTGCCTCTTTATTTATTTATACTCCCTTAGTTCAAAATGAAATTTAGATGACTTGTATAAGTACATACATTAGGTTTAAAAATTAATGAACAGAAGTAATCGATAGATAAAGACACTAGGGATAATAAGGGTCACTAACCAGCTGAGGCCAAGGGTAGTTTTAATCCAATGAAATTGTATTATGGGTCCCTGAACAATCGATGGGACTGGATAGAACTGATCACTTTTGACTCTGAGGTTACTGGTGGCTTTCTTACTGTGTGAAAACATAATAATACTATGGCATGTAAATATATGCAACCCACATGTGGCTTACCACATTGGGTAATCAATGCTCTCAACCTCCTATTGGATTCCCACCATAACAGTGAAGCCAGATTTAGTTAATTCCTGTGTCAGAATGAAGACAAATACACCACTTGATCTATCAGCTACTGCCACATTATTTTTCATCTTTTTGCAGGAAAACTCGATGAAAGAGTTGTCTAAACTTTCTCTGCCTTCCAATTCTTTCTTAAATCCACTCCAATCAGGTTTCCAGCTCCACCTTGGCAATGAACCTCCTCTTGTCAAGATCACTCATGACCTCAATGTTGCAAAATCCAATGGCAATTTTTTATCTTATCTCATTTAACTTGATGTCCCTGTAGTCTTTGCGAGTTGATTCCTCTCTCCTCGTCTCTGCTTTCTTCAGTTGGCTTCTAGGATAGCACCCTCTCTTGTTTTTTTCCTCAATTTTCTTTGCTGGTCTCTATTCTTCAATCTGAATTCCTAATGTTGGAGTGACCCAGAACTTAGGCCATGTCCCTCTTTTCTACTCTGTCTACACAAGATGAGATCACTTCTTGATAATTTCATCTTGTCTCACAGCATTAAATACTATCAATATGCCAATGACCCCACAATTATACTTCTTTCTGAAACTCCAGACTCATACATATAAGGATACTTGATATCTCTATTTGATATCTAAAAGAGATTTCAAATCTAACGTGCCTCAAATTGAGCACCTGAAATTCCACCCTTCAAACTTACAACCTTACCCATCTCAGTCGATGGCAAATTCATTCTTCTAATTGCTTAAGCCAGTATTTTGGAGTCTCTTTTATTTCTTCTTTTCCCCCTCTCACATCCCATATCCAACCCATCAGGAAATCTTTTGGCCTCTATTATAAAAATATATCCAGGATCAACTACTTTTCATTTTACTACTTCTCTGGTTCGAGCCACTATCATCTCTCACCTGAATAATTGTAATCAGATTTTAAGGAGTCTCCTTGCTTTTACCTTTGCTCCTTTATGATCTTTTAATGGTTCTTTAATACTTAAGTGAGATCATGTCATTCGTCTCTTCAACACCCTGCAGTGGCTCTCAGTGTTATTCAGAGTAAGAGTATATACAATGACTCCAAGTCCTCAGATTAACATACGTCCCATCATATAGCTAACCTCTTTTCCCACCAATCTCTTAGCTCAATTTGCTCCATCAAAACTGGCCTCTCTGTCGTTCAGTGAACACTACAGGCTTGCTCTCAGCCTAGGTCCTGCTCTCCGTGCACACTCTTCCTCCAGATAGCCCTGTGGCTTATCACTTCAACTCCTCCAAGTCTCTGCTCAAATGTCTCTTCTCAATGAAACTTGAATATCCAATAAAAAATTGCAACCTGTGGCATACCTCCTTACCCTCCTCTACACTTTATTTTTTTTCCACAGTCCTTTTCATCTTTTAACATATTACCTTTTGCTAGAAGGTCAGTTTTACAAAGATAGGGATCTTGGTCTGCTTTGTTCACTGCTGTAACTGAAGCACTTAGAGCAGAGCCTGGCCCACATTAGGTATTCAGTAAATATTTGCCAAGTGAATAAACTAAAAATATTTTTGTGAGATAGGCAGATATTATCGAGAAGTCTGGGGAGGAAATGAAGGAGGTGGAATATTTTACCCTGTGCCATAAGACAACACAAATCCCTGTTAAATTCTTCCAAATTTCTCTCGGCCAATAGCACCCTCATCTCTCTTCTTTTCTCTTTTGCAGAATGACTTTTAAAAGTCCCTTCTATTGCCCCAGCAATTAAGTTCTGGCTCTCAGTTTGCCTATATTACTGGCAAACGTGAGCCTTAGAGGTAAGCTGAGCCATCAAAGAGCATCTAAAATGCCCGTTGGGAAACTTACCATTCTTTGGACTCAACATTCATTCAACTAAATAGAATCTTTGTATGGAAGAATTTTATAATTACATTTATCATTTTAAAATATGTTCAACAGATACAAGAATGAATTCCTTAACAGCAGGGATTGTATGTTTTCACAGATGGTATCTCTAGCATATTGCCTGGCCACAGAAATAGTCACTAAATATACTGAATAAATGAATGAAGGATCATCAACGAGAGAATTTACTCACAAACAAGAACGCCCAAAATGGGTATCCTGATATCAAGGCTATAGGCAGGTAGATTATTGAATCATATTGTTCGGCATATAAATAGCCCCAGATACGTCCCAGAGCACAGTGGATCACACCAATAATTACTTGGGCAGCCTGTAATAAAAGAATGTGATAATCAATTACCCAGAAATATCAAATTTCAAGAAAGTTACAAAGCAGGTGATAGAAAAGTTATGGGGGGAGTATAGCTGCTGTGTTTCTGAATCATAGGGGTCTCTGCTGCTACTCTCATTAAGCTCTAGAAATTATTAAAAACTGGGGAGAAGACAAGGTGAGGGAGGAAGGTAGCAGTAATAAAAGTGCTTGGAATCTCTACATGTAGCTTATACAGGGATTATTTATGAGTTTGTTTTTTTTTTTTTTTAAGCAATTTGTAGAGGTGTGGTTGCTTTCAGGTAAATGAAGTCTAGGGACTTGTTTATGGACCAGGTCAGAGGGATACACACCTGGAGTCCTCTAGCTCTGAGAGAAGAGCTGTAGTCTCTGCCTCTGCTTCCTCTCATCTGTTTGGTCTTGCATACACTACCCTCAGTTTCAGTTCTTTTCTCTGACATATTTCTACCATCTCCATCTCCCTCAACCAGTTAATGGGACAATGGTTTTTCTCTGATAGGAATTTTGACTTTCAAAACCATGAGGTGGGAGGATCCACTTGCAACCAGACCTGCTGAATCCTAAGATTCTGGCACCAATGATCTTAGGCACTTATGTGAACCACAATTTAACTTACAGTCCTAGTTTTTGATCTGACTCAAGGCTCCACGAATTATGGTGTATGATGGGGAAATATGTAGCATGCTAGGTGTGATTGGGGTGAAGGAGTAGGAATAGTGGTCCAGAATATCACCTTCCCCAAAATAAATGTACAAGGAGTATGTCAAGAGCATAATGCTGGAAGATGATCAATGTCCACGAAGCTCTGTGATCTAGATTATCTCTTGACTATAATCCCTCATCATCTTCTTTAGGACACACAGTCTCAGATGTACTTCAAACTCTTTCTAGATGTACGTAGACAAAAGGAAATCATAGAGATAGGATTGCTGGAACTCAGTCCATCAATTCTCTTCCATTGGGTAGTTGATGCAGAGGAGTCACTGTTTCCTTTTTTAAATATTTGGAACTTGCAACATCGAGGTCATTTATCCACTCAGGTAGCACTTAGTCCTTATCTCCAACATTCTGGTATCTTTTTTCAACGAGATGCGGCGTGATGGAGTCTTACCTAAAATATAGCGTAGACATAAGAGAGAATGAATGGAATATATTTCTAGAAGAAAATATAGAGAAATAAACATAATGATTTTCTCAGATATGGCACTTGAAAGTCATTGTGAAATTTATTCTTGCTTTCTCTAACTTTTCACAATGAAACAATTCCCTGAAATAATTTAAAATCAATCCATTGATATAGTCTCTTGGACATAGCTAATGACCTCTTAGAAATTCTAATTGTCCTATTAGATTGTATCCATCTTTTGCCCGCTCTAAAGAAACTCTGCAAGTCCTTAAGATTCTTAGATGCAGACAACAGAATTTAATCTGGCTGGTTTAAGCAAAATAGGATATTAGTGAACTCACAGAATCATTGGGAAGGTTAAGCCTGTAGCACAAGGCCGAGAACCAAACCACTGATTTAAACTGAGGAGAAGGTATCTTTGTTACTTCCCACCTCAGAACTCTTCTGCAGAACTCTGCTGCAGATGGTCAAACCTTCCCTGCTGACCTGAGCCATCATCTGTGCAAGCAGAATTGATGCTCAGTGTAGGATCTCTTTTGTTGTTCTCCTCCAAATCAAACCCCAGTGCAAGAGCATGTGATTGGCAGAACCTAGACCAAATGTCTGTACTCTGACTGCGGGGGAGGCTGGGGAATATAATCTTTTGGATTCAACTTTCGGAAAGGTAGCTTTCACAATTTAGCAACCAATAAAAAAAGGGAAGATGATTAAAAGATACGGCAGCCATGAATGATTGATCTCTATTACTTCACTATTGTGGACACTCTTTTGGGTATGTGTCCCATTCACCTCAGTCTCATGTTTAGTATCTGTAGGAATTACTTCTTGATTGTATCTAATTGGAAGAGAGGTGGGAAATATGCCTCAAGTTGGGCCCATCAGCGTCTTTTTCCCAAGAATTGTACGTTTAGGACTAAGATATTACAGCCTTAGTCTGGGCTTGTCTCTTGACAAGAAGATATAACCTCATGAAACAAAGAGCATTGACATGTTCCATCATATGAGCTGAGAAGACATCCAGAGAAATCAGGGATGAGAAACAGAACAAGAAAATTGATTACTTTCAGTTTCCTAGTTCTAATCCTTTTCTGAAACTGAGATGCCTTCCTGCTTTTTGGTGCTAAAAGACATACCCATATCCTTAAAATACATTTTCCTTTGTTTTGCTTAAGCTAGCATGAGTTGTTTTCCATTACCTGCAACCAAAGTATTTTTTAATTATTGCTTTGTTTTTCTTATAACTCTTGTCCTATGGCTTTGAAAATTCACTTTTTGATTCTTCAAAATCTGATGATCTTCATTCTTTCCCTGCTTTAGATTTTTTCTCAACCTTTTGTCAACCGCCAATTCTGATGTCTAAGTTCTTGGTTTCGAAATCTTTACTTACACTAATTTCTTTTCTAATTTACATCAACCATCAATTCTGAAGGATCAGTTACCAAATGGATGTCCCAATGACACATGAAACAGAGAAAATGGAGCATAATATTGTGAAATGAGTGATATAGACTTGATTTCAAATCTTGTTTATATCAATTACTAATTGACCTAAATCCTACGTAATATTTCAGAGAATTAGCTTTCTAATCCCACAGAGTTGTTCTGAGAGGCAAATAATAGGAACGGCACACAGTTGAACGTCAAACAAATTCATAGTTGCACACTCCTTCCTATTTCCCCTCAATCTTTCTCCAGTTATTTGACTGTCAGAGTCCTCTTCCCTGCCAAAGTTTTGAATACTTTTTTCATCTCCTTTCTGTATTTTGTTAGAAACAAGCTTATTAATTGGTTTGTGCCATTCTTCTGAATTATTCCCTTGAGTTTAGTATAGGGCATCATGAATTTATTACTAGGTTACTGCAGCAGCAATCCCAGAGTGCTTCCACATTAACCCAACTCACAGAAAGTTGTCTGGAGACTATATATCAAAGACCATGGTGGCTGCTGCTATCTTCATGGCTCCTTCATGCTGGGAGACTGGGCTTTGTCTGCCTGTACCTGCCCTACAACTCCAGCACCGTGCTTCTCCCCAGCCCTCAGTGCAACTGCAGCAGCTTCATGACACCCAATAGTCTAATGGTCAAAACTGGAGATGCCCCCTAACTATAGCTTGCAAAAGAACAGAAAAATACAAAACAACAGCCCAATAACCACAGTGGAGGAATCTAAAGCCTTAAATCCAGTCTCTATACTACGACCACAGTGACATTTCCAAACTAGGAATCAAATGTGGAAATCACTTGCTTGAAATCTTTTGATAGCTCCTTGTTGCCTTCAGGTCCCAGTGCACATTCCTTTGTGTCGCTCATTAGAGTTGGGTATGATTTGATCTCCACTTTCTTCTCCCCATGTAGTACCCCATCCATTCCTGACCACTGACATTTCCACTACCATGTGATTTTACACTCGTGTTTTTAAAGCACTTTCCCATATACATCTTTGCTGATGTAAAAACTCACAGTGTGTTGCAGTGTGAGTTTTTACACTGGCTCTAGCAATGTATTTATGAATTCTTGGAACTTGATAATTGCTTGCTAAATCAATCTGGCAAATAAAATTAAACTTCTCTCACGTATGTTTGGGAAGGTCATCCTTAAAGCATAGGTTCTCTGGCATTCACTGAATTAATTTTAGGCAGCCCTGGAGGTTACCACAAAGACAAATACAGTCATTCTCCAGAGCAGGTGAAGCCAAGAAAAAAAAGAACAGGCTGACTGGGACATATAGGATGTACTAACAAGACTCAGGTAGAGAAAACAAACTCTGGTTTCCACGTGGAGGATCAAATTGAATTTCTATGGGCAGGCCATCTGAATTGTAGGAAGTGATTCCCGGAAGAGCCACTTCTCAGGTGGGGAACTCTCTCTGGTTGCTCCAGGTGAGCAGCAGCCAAATTTACTTATTTAATCATGGTTAAAGATTCTTTCAAGAAATGCTTGCAAACCTAGCTAGGAAAGAGAATACACAGTCAGAGACACTCTTAGCTCACCGTTCTTGGAGATCAACCATTCCTACCCTCAAGAATATGAATTTCTGTTTATATATTCTCCATTGCAAAATCTAACACACATCTAAACCACAAAGAATATGGGAATATGGTCAAAAGATGGAAGGCAAGAGTCAGTATTGCCATCACTTGCTCCATAACCCTGGGATCCCCAAGTCACTACACTCCATGTTCTCCTTCTGTAAATTAGCCAACTCACCTTTATCTGAGAAGAAGCTGTGTGTGTAAAACGGGTCAGTTATTGAAAACATACGTTAGAAGAAGGGGAATTAAAAGGAATAAATAAAAAGTAGCACAATGTATTAACTGGGGTTCTTCCTGACTGTAAGTGGTTTGGGAAGCACTCTGACTAGGGGGTTGTTGGGAACATCTGCCTCCCAGCATAGTTTTATTCCTAGCACCAGCTGGCAACCTGGCCAAGTCTTCTCCTACTCACGTGTAGGCCCAGGGGGGCGTGATCCCGTGGGTGGCATCCTCGGTTCGGGGCCTCGCAGCTGGGGTATCCGGGTGGGTGCTGCTTTCTTGGTACTGCCCCTCATGCCCCGCGCGGATCCAACGCTGCGGTTGTGGCCAAGAGCGCGGCTTCGGGGGGCACTGCACGAGGAGACCCGCACGACACCTGCGGCGCAGTGGGACCCCCGTAGCGCCGTTGAGCCTGCAGGCTCCCAGAACGAGGGTGAGGTAGTGAGCTGACAGAGGTGCCACCTTTGCCTAACTGGGTCAGCGTGATACTCTGTCCTTGGACCTGGGCACACCCCAGGGGAAGAAGCTGTACTTGACTCTACCCGCGGACTGATCACGTGGTGGCCCCATCCCTAAACGCAGAGCACCCCCGCTTTCCCCGCCCCTCACCAGGCCCCGGGAAGAAGCGTCATCATCAGAACCCCTCCTGCAACCAATAATCTTCTACAAGATGTGGTAGCTACCACCCCTTTGGTCCTCAGTTTATTCTTTTGTAGAATGGAGATAATACCAGCACAGTTACCTCACAGGCTCATGCTGCAGAACTTTGAGGACCAAAGTTGTTTTACAAACCTATTCCACTGCTACAATCAGGTGTATGTATATCCTTCATGCTGAACCTGACAGTTTACTTTTTATACTCAGTGTTTAACAACTGTTCCAACACATGGTAGGAACAAATGAATGACTGCAAAGTCTGGTCTAAGTTGTTAAATTATTTGCATCACATGGCTCATTATGAGTAGTATATGGGACTAATGTTTGTTGAGCTCCTTTATGTTTGGTGTTTTGCCAGTTAATAAATTCAGTAGTTTTTCACTGAGTGCTGGTATGTGCCAGGCATTGTTCTCAATGCTGGGGATACAGCAGTGAAGACAACAGATGAAATACCCTGCCTTCTTGGGGGCCTATATGAAGAAGGGGGAAACCAGTAATAAACAAGATCCATAAGGAAAATTTATAGCATGTTAAGAGTGATACAAGCTAAGGAGAAAAGTTAAGTATGTAAGGGAGATAGGGTATGTGTGTGGATGGTAATGTAAATGAGGGAAGACAGGAACGTTCCCCCTGCAAAGAGGAGATTTGATGAAAGGCCCAGGGAAGGTGAAGGAGAGAAACTTGTGACTATCTGGGAAGTGCACATGCCCGCCATAAGGAATAGCAGCAGGACAGTATCTGAGGGTGCTCAAGGAGGAGGGTGTGGCTGGAGCAGGGAGTGAGGAGAGGAAGCAGATCATACCGGGCCTTGTTAGGACTTTGGCTTTACCCGTGAGTGAGATGAGATGCTAATGAAAGTTTTATGTTTAACTTTTTATCATGGAAAATTGCACACATGCAGCAAAAAAGATGATAGATCCCATGTAGCTATCACTCAGCCTCAACGATTATACTATGCAACGTTGTTTCATCAATTATCCTTCTCCTTAATTTTTTTTTTATGGACCAGGCGACATATCACTTCACCTTTAAATATTTAGTATGTGTTCTAACAGGTAAGAGAAGAGTTTTTGTTTTCTAAACAATGTCATTATTAAATGTAATAAAATTAACAAGAGTTTCTTGATCTTATCTAATACTTAATCCACGTGCAAATTTCCTGACTATCTCAAACATGTCTATGTAATGGGTTTGTTTGAATCGCTATTCAAAAAGGTCCACTTACTGCATTTGGTTGCTTTATGTCTTAAGTCTTTTTAAAACTTGCAGTTTCCTTCCTTTTTAAAATGCCATATATTTACTGCGAAACTAGGCAGGTCATTTGTCCCTTAAAATTTCCCACACTCTGAATTTATCTAATTGCTTCTGGCTGGTGTCATTTAACTTGTTTCTCTATTTTCCATATTTCCTGCAAAGTAGCGGTCGTATATAGAGGCTTGATTAGATTTGGGTTCAGATTTTCTGGCAAAATGTCACATGACTGGTGCTGTCCACTTCCTTTTGCATCACACTGGGAGGTACTTGATGCCTGGTTGCCCTGTTTTAGTGATGTTAACATTGATCAGTGCATTTAGGTTTTGTCTTAATCATCCATTATGCATTTTATCATAAACTTTTCTTCTAATTAATTTTAGAATCCATTGATGATCTTTACTTAGATCCATACCATTAGAGATTCCACAATCTCAGTTTTCTTAATCCTATTATTTCTTCTTAATTTATTGTCTGGTATTCTTCTGAAAAGAATAACTTCCTCAAGGAATTATTTAATTCTCCAAAAATAGTTTGTATAAGAAATGCAAAGGGCAAAGGCATTCTGGAATGGCATAGTAAGGACCTCCAAAAATCTTCTCCTCCATAAAAGCGATGAGGACATGGAAAAAAATTGTCAAAGTCAACTTTTCAGAATTCTGTAAATTAACCAAAGGCTTGCAACAATCTGAGAAGTGTTTATTCAAGAAAAATGGTTGACTTTTGGCAACAAGCTTTGTGGTGTTTTAACTTTCCCTCTATCCAACTCCCCACCGCTTCATCTTCCTGGTAGCCTTTAAAACCACAGCCTGAGAATGACGGTAACTGAAAAACATCAGACTAGCAGTCACTAGAGGGGGCATAACAGATTTAGAACTCCCCAAAATGCTCTCCTCCCAGAGAATTGTCAATATTTCACCAGAATGGCGGCTCCTTGAAAAAGCCCTATTCACAGAGGTTATCTTTATTTGACCTGACTCAGACCTCCCTCAATGAAAAAAGCCCTTTCAGGGTATTTGTGGAATCCAGTAGGCGACTTTTTAAAAACCGCAGCTGCCAGCTACCTGAGGAAGCAATACCACTAGCAAAACCAGCAAAAAAGAGACTGAACAAAGAACTTAAAGTGAAAATCTAGGGAATGATATGTCCAAAAGGACTTTGTAAAGCTCTGACATATTCCTTGAAATCTAGTAAGCCTCAAATATGTGTAGGGCTGTGCACATGCCATACCTAGAGATCTCTTCAATGAGGGGTGGGAAACTTGTAGGTGCAAGCCACTGAGTACATCTCACTCCAATAATTAGCTGACTACTAAGTTAAGCAGAAACTTCAGTGACTGCACAGGACAAAGAATACAGACTTTACAGAATTAGTCCAGGAAAGCCACTAGACAAACAGCAACAACAAATAACAGAATTCTAGTAAAAACTCTCAGGATCTGATTTCCAAAGTTGCCTCATTGTATTATTTATAATGTCCAGTTTTCAACAAAAAATTATGAAGCATACAAAGAAACAGGACAATGTGGCCCACACACAGGAAAAAAAAAAACAAACATTAATAGAAAGTGTCCCTGAGGAAGCCCAGAGGATAAACCTAATAGACAAGACTTTAAATTTGCTATTATGAATGTATTCAAAGAGCTAAAGAAAACTGTATCTAAAGAATAAAAGGAAAAGTATGAGAACAATATCTCCAAATAGAGAATATCAATAAAGAGTCTGAAATTACAAAAATAGAACCAAATAGAAACTCTGGAGTTGAAAATTACAATAACTGAAATGAAAAACTCACTAGAGGGGCTCAACAGTAGATTTGAGCTGGTGGAAGAAAGAATTAGAAAACTTGAAGCTAGGTTAATTGAGATTTTACAATTTGATGAAGAGAAAAAAAAAAAAAGAAGAAAATGAACAGTTTTAGTGATCTGTGGGGTTCCATCCAGCATACCATAGGCATAATGGGAAACTGAGAAAGAGAAGAGAGAAAGGGGCATCAGGAATAGTTGAAAAGGTAATAGCCCTAAATTTCCCAAGTTTAATGAAAAATATTAACCCAAGAAGCTCAATAAGTTCCAAGTAAAATAAACTCATGGTGATCCATATCTAGAAATATCAAAGTCAAAATATTGAAAGTCATCTACAAATAAAGAATCTTGAAAGTAGTGAGAAAAAAACAAGTTATGTGCACAGGATCCTTAGTAAGATGAGTAGCTGACTTATCATCATAAGCCATGGAGGTTAGGAGATGAAAGAATGATATGTTCAAAGTGCTGAAAGAAAAAGGATATCAAAATGAATTCTATATCCAGAAAAAGTAAAAGTAACCTTTAGAAATGAAGGAGAAATTAGACATTTCCAGGCATATAAAAACTGTCAGAATTTGTTGTTAGCAGACCTGCCCTACAAGAAGAACTAAAGAGAGTCCATCAGGCTGAGAGGAAAAACACTAGACATTAAATAAACTCCACATGAGCATTTATAAAGATTACTAGATAGGTAGATATAAAAGTCAGTATAAATGTATTTTTGTTTGTACTTCTTGTTCTCCTACCTGATTTAAAAGACAATTGTATAAAGCAATAATTAAGAGGAAGGAGAATATCCCAACTCATTCTATGAAGCCAGAATTATCCTGATACTGAAACCAGAAAAAGACATCATAAAAAAAGAAAACTAAAGACCAATATACCTTATGAGTATAGACACAAATCCTCAACTAAACACTTGCAAAACAAATCCAGCAGCACATGGAAAGGATTATAAACCATGACCAAGTGGGATTTATCCTAGGAATGTAAGGTTGGTTTACTGTCTGAAAATCAATCAATGTAATACACTTGTTAATAGAAAAAAGCAGAAAAACCACATGATCATCCTGATAAAAAAAGCATTTGAAAAAAAATCAAACATGCTTTCATGACAAAAACCCTAAATAAACTAGGAATAGAAGGAAAATTCCTCAACCTGAAAAAGTCATCTATGAAAAATCCACAACTAATATCACATTTAATGGATAAAAACTGAGTATTTCTCAAGATCAGGAACAAGACAAGGATACCCACTCTCCCCTCTTCTATTCAATATTATATTGGAGGTTCTAGCCAAGAAAATTAGGCAAGAAAAAGAAATAAAAGTCATCTAGATTGGTCAAGGAAAAAGTAAAACTACCTTTGTTCAAAGATGGCATGATATAGTAAATACAAAATTCTGAAAAATCCACAAAAAATTATTAAAACTAATAAATGAGTTCAGCAAGGTGGCAGGAAATAAGATCAGTATACAAAATCATTGCATTTGTATACACACATTCATGGATCAGAAGACTAAATATTGACATAAGATAGTAATCCTCCTCTCGTTGATCTGTAAAGTCAACATAATCCTTATCAAAATCTCAACTGATTTTTCTTGCAGAAATTGACAAGCTGATCCTAAATCAGGGAAATACAAGGGACCCAGAATAGCTTAAACAATTTTGAAGAAGAAGAACAAAAGCAGAAGACTCATACTCTTTCTGATTTTAGTACTTACAGGAAAGCTACTGTGATCAAGACTCAAGACAGTGTGATACTGGCATAAGGAGAGACATAAAAATCCGTGGTATGGAATTGAGACTCCAGAATAAACCCATACATTTGTGGTTGACTGATATTTGACAAGGGTACCTGGACAATTAAATGGAGGAAAGTATAGTCTTTTCAACAGATGGTGCTAGGATAACTGGATATTCACATGCAAAAGAATGAAGCTTGATCCCTACCTCACAACGTGTAACAAATTAACTCAAAATTGATCAAGGACCTAAATGGAAGAGCTAAAACTAAAATGCCTAGATTAAAACATAGGTGTAAATGTTCATGACCTTGAATTAGGTGACAGTTTCTTAGATATGACACCAACTGCACAAGTGACAAAAACAAATAGATAAATTGGACTTAATCAAAATTAAAAACTTTTGTGCAGCCAAGGACACCACTTGGAAAGTGAAAAGACAATGCATATAACGGAAGACAATATTTCAAATCATATACCCAATAAGGGACTTGTACTGAGAATATGTAAAGAACTCTTACAACTGAACAATAAAAAGACAAATAATCTAATAAAAAACTTGGCAAAGGTACATGAAAAGGTGCTCAACATCACTAATAATCAGGGAAATGCTTACCAAAACCACAATGAGATATCACCTCACACCTGTTAGAATGGCTGTTATCAAAAAGATAAGAAATAACAAGCATTGGTGAGGATATGGAGAAAAGGGAACCCTCATACACTGTTGGTGGGAATGTAAACTGGTGCAGCCACTATGACATCAGTATGGAGGTTCCTCAAAAAATGAAAAATAGATCTAAGATATGATCCAGCAGTTCCAATTCTGTGTATTTATCTGAAGGATATGAAATCACTATCTCAAAAAGATATCTGCACTCCATGTTCATTTCAGCATTATTTACAATAGCCAAGATATGGAAACAACCTGATTATCCATCAATAGGTGAATGAATAAGAAAACGTGATACACACACACACACACACACACACACACACACACACACACACATACACACACTGGAATATTATTCAGCCATGAAAAAGAAGGAAATCCTGCCATTTGCAACAACATGGACGGAACTTGAGGGCATTATGCTAAGTGAAATGTCAGAGAGAGAAAGACAAATATTGAATGATATCACTTATATGTAGAATCTAAAAAAAACCCCTCATAGATACAGAAAACAGATTGGTGGTTGCCAGAGGTGGGAGGTGGGTGGTGGGTGAAATAGATGACAGTGGTCAAAAGGTACAAACTTCCAGTTATAAGATAAGTAAGTGCTGGGTAAGGGTAATGTACAGCATGGTGACTATAGTTAACAATACTGTATTGTATATTTCAAATTTGCTAAGAGAAAAGATCTTAAAAGTTCTCATTACATGAAAAAAAATTTCTGTGTGTTGTAATGGATGTTATCTAAACTTACGTGGTAATTATATCACAATATATACATATATCAAATCATTATGTTGTACACCTAAAACTAATACAAAGTTATATTTCAATTATATCTCAATTAAAAAAATCGGCAAAGGATTTGAATTGACACTTCCTCAAAGAAGATATACAAATGGCATATAAGCATGTAAAAAGATCCTCAACCTCATTAGTCATTAGGTAAATGCAAATCAAAACCAAACTGAGATATCACTTCAGACCCACTAGGATGGTTACAGTTAAAAATCCAAATAATAACAAGTGTCGGTGAGGATGTAGAGAAATTGGAACCTACAAACATTGCTGGTGGAAATGTACAATTGTGCAGCTCCTTTGGAAAACGGTTAGGTGGTTCTTTAAAATGTTAAACATAAAGTTCCTATATGACCCAGAAATTCCACTCCTAGCTGTATACCCAAGAATTGAAAACACAAATCTGCACAAAAACTTGTATACAAATGTTTGTAGCAACATTATCCATAATAGCCAAAAAATGGAAACAACCCAAATGTCCATCAACTGATGAATGAATAAACAGCATGTGGTATATCCATAAAGTGAAATATTATTTGACCACGAAACAGAACAAATTACTAATTCATGCTACAACACAGACAAGCCTTGAAAACATACTATGTGAAAGAAGCCAGTCACACAAGACATTCATATGAAATAGCCCAAATAGGCAAACCATAGAGACAAAAAGTAGATTAGTATTACCCTGGGGCTGGGGTGAATGGGTCAGGAATTATAATGACTGCTGGTAAGTTTAGGGTTTCTCTTTTGAATGATAAAAATTGTACAAAATTAGATGATGGTGGTGTTTGCACAACTCTGTGAATATCCTAAAAAAACTGAACTGTATACTTTAAATAAGTGAATTATATCTCAATAAAACTCTTTTTTAAAAAAGCAGGACGTATGCTTGATTTTATCTTTTTGGTTATGAAGTTTTGGAATAATAAGGACCCTCCAGAGGTGTCCAATGATTCTTCTTTTTTTTGGGAAGGGGCAGGAGTGGGCTTTAAAATTTTTATATGTTTGATTTGCTGACCAGAGTGTGATCCATATAGTGCCTTTCCCTGTCTCCCTTTCCCTGGAATATAAGCTACATGAGGACAGGGTCTTGTCTCTTTTGTTTACATCTGTGTTCCCAGAAGCAAGAATTACGTCTGGCGCATAGTAGGTAGTCAATAAATAGTTTTTGGTAAATGAGTGAATGAATGAAAGAGCCACCCTATAGTTTCTGATCACTCGGAGCTAATTCTGTCTGGTATCCTAATTCTAATATCCCGCTCTGTGATCACAAACAACCATTCTCCAGTTTCTGTATGTTGTGACTCTATCTAGAGCTACTCTTTGTGTTAAACTAGGTCAGGCTGTGCAGCTGGGGCCTTGTGTAAAGGTGCATGTCAATGAGGGCAAAAATCAAGGCTGAAATCCTACCTGGGCTCTACTTGTAGAGCTGACTACCCTGGTGCTGAGTTGATGAGCCAGGAGGAAGGGGCCTCAATTTCTAATTTTACTGTCCAGAGGGGGACCCATCTTCTAATACAACCCAGAGGGATTGCCACTAAGCAGTCTGTCCTCCTGGAAGAGGTGCTTTATTCTAATGCCCACAAAGGCATCTTAGGTATTGGTGTCCATGTTTCAGATTATTGGTCCCCTGAACCCTACGTTTCTTTCAAAATTATTGGCCCTTTCCTGGCATCATACCCTTCCTCATTCAGCCTGGGTCCCACAGATCCAACTCATCACCTTCTGATTAGAACCCACAAATGCAAGTCTCCCACATTGTAATTCCACCTTCTCTGCGTGGGATGTTGCAGGGAAAGCCTCACAATCACATCGATTGGCCACACAACAAATAGATGGTCTCAAATCTCATTGGCTTCATCTCATGCTTCTTATAGTTCTTTGATTATAATTTGATCATTTCTGTCTCTGATTCCTATAACTCTTAATCCAAACAAATATTTTACTTACTTTACTAATTACCTCCCCTCACTCTTAGATGACTGCCTAGCCACTTATTTCAAAGGAAAAATAAGGCTTCCATGTTCTTCCCTCATCTCTCCCCAATATATGTATTTACACGACAACTCATTAGTCTCTATTTGCTTACTTGCTAAGAATTAGGTGTCCTTCCTCTGTTCTAAAGTGTATAACTGTCCCTGCTATGAACCTCATTTCCTTTCATGGGCTCATGATCCTCATTCTATCAATTATCTTTCTCCCCAGTATATTCAAACTTTGCTCCCTATTCTACATTTCTTCTGAACTCACACATGTACTCAAGTCTCTCTTACAACTGTAGTTTCTAGTTCGTGAAGGTTGACTGAACAGATGCTACTTCCTCCTCATATAAACTCCAACTCCAAGAAATGTCAAAAAAAATCCCTTGCTACATTGGAAAATGAGAAGTGATATTATTGTTGGGCCAGAATCTGTGAATCTCTAAGGGACAAAAAGTATATAGATTTTTAAAAAAATTTTTTGTTTATTGCAGTAACATTGGTTTATAACATTGTATAAATTTCCGGTGTACATCATTATACTTCTGTTGAAGAAAGTGCACAAACTAAAGGACCTGCAACAGACGACTGCTCTAAATGGTGGAAATTCTTGCACTTCATGAGCAAATGACATATATATATGTATTTAAAATCATTATATATATATATTTAAAATCATTATATATATAATTATATAAACATTTAAAATCATAGCATTTAAAATCAACTGATAGATGTACTGATAGCAATATGGATGGATCTTAAAAACATACTGCTAAGAGGAAAACGTATGTGTGCACATACATGTGTGTATGATCTACCTGAATTCCAAATACATGCATATAATACAATGCCATGCATCTTCTGGGGACACAAAAATATGCATGTTATATACAATGGAACACTTGCTCGTGGAGGGAGGGAAGTGGGAGTGGGGTATGGACATCAAAGAAAATTTTTAAAAAACAGAGAAAACAATAGAGTCCATAATGTACCTACAATATTTATAAAATTCAAAGTGTGATAAGCTATCAAGTAAAATTGTCAGCAAAAAGATGTAAAATTTTGGGAATTGGGATTTCTAGAAAAATTAAAATCCAGGAGACATTCATTCATGTAGTCTCAATAACATAAGGATATGGTTAATTGCAGTACACCTTCTCCACTATAGGCAAGCTATGCAAATTTTAACCATATCTAGTAAGAAAGAAATATTAGAAATTGTGTTTAGAGCTGATCTGCTGAGAGGCCTTCACAGGCAATGGGATTGTTTTTAATTTGTGCTAATGTTCCTTTCATAATAAAATCATTTTCCTTGAGTCAGCATTTAGTATTTCACCCTATCAAAATTACATCTAAATCCCACTCCAGAAACATGTACCTAATCTTAGAATTTCTGTTGTATGGAGGAATTCCTTAACTTAGACTGACCAGATTCAATCTGAGATAAATTTACGCTCACCTCCCCACACAGAAAAAATAACCGTATTTATCGATTTAATTTTTTATTAATGAAATGGAGAAAAGGAAATACTGAGATGGACTTAATTAAAATGCATTTTTCAAGAAGCCTCTTGAAAATGGAGTTCTTCATTCGCCACTAAACTTTCCTCCTTGCCTGATGTCATGATGGTTCTTTAATATGTAGGAAAAGGATCCCCTTCTGCCACGCACCTGAGGTAAGTTGGGTATAAGTAAATCGATCATTAATACACTCTAAAATAAAGAACTATAGGATTTGGGGTACAATTTTGGAAAGAATGCTAATAGGAACATTCTCACCATTGAGATTTTTAAATTAAATCACGTGCTTTTGATGCTTTCTGGTTTCCTTCCTCCGTTCTTTTTCCCTCCCTCCTCCCAGGCTCCTTCCCTCCCTTCCTTCTTTCCTTCCTTTTTATTTCTTTAGGTTGAAAGCCAAAGACAATGCTATACAAATAGATCCAAAAGCAAAAAGTCTTCATATAAGAATATATAGTTTTCTACTAAAACCAAATTGCATTGTTATTTAGTATAGTGTTGAATACTGATCAGTTTAAATTCTATCTATCTAGTTGAGTAGAAGACTACATATTATTAAATGTTCAATTCATGTTTTTTCCAAGACTCCCAGGTCCTAGGCTTCTGATTCTTTCCTGTTATTTCCTAAATCTCCCTATGTATCTGTCTAGGATGTATGGACGAATCACTCTCTCCTTCATGTTAACTTTGCACTCCTTCTGAGTTGTTCTTAATATTGCATTGATCCTTAAGCCTGGGCCTGTGGTGTGGGCACTGGGGAGGAAAAGGCAGATGTATCTTTCACCAAAGTTCTCTGATTCAGTGTTGTTGAGGTCATTTGGAGACAAAGTTTGCCTTTAGACATGAAGTAATAGGTGTGGAGGAAGTAGGAAAATAGTTTTATTGAAAATGGTTGTTATCATCTTTTCCAGCTTCTCAGTTACTCCAAAATCTTGGTTTCTGAAAACACTAAAGGCCCTGCACATTTTTTTTTGTGTGTGTGTGAAGAAGATCAGCCCTGAGCTAACATCTGTTGCCAATCCTCCTCTTTTTGCTGAGGAAGACTGGCCCTGGGCTAACATCTGTGCCCATCTTCCTCTGCTTTATATGGGACTCTGCCAGAGCATGGCTTTACAAGCAGTGTGTCAGTGTGCGCCCGGGATCCGAACCTGTGAACCCTTGGCCGCCGAAGCAGAGCACGTGCACTTAACCACTATGCCACTGGGCGGCCCCCTAAAGGCCCTGCACTTTGATATTCAACTTGTTTTCTCAAATTCTGAGAGTTAAAGGTATGAATCATCAGCATTCCCATATCCTTGTGCCTGGTATCAACCTCCACAAAGTTTTTTGTTTCCAGGGGAGTATCTGCTGAATTAAACAGACCCAAGTCAGAAAATCATATATCTTATGTCTTATTCTCTCATGAAGTGTGAACATAAAAATATTCTGCAATAAAAATGCCTTTGTCTAGGGCAAATTAGTTACCTTCAGTTGTATAGAAATCTATGTAATGCACAATAGTTAGTGCAGAGTGCTTTCAGCTACCTATAATTACAGCTTAGAGATGACACTATTTACACTTAATTCTTATCAAAACCTTAGTTCTTGAAACAGAGCTCATAACAGAGGCCAATATCTTCTGATTCACCAAGGGAGAAACAAGACACTCACCACATGTTTATTATCTGGTATATTTTGCTTTGTATGCCCAATGGATCACTGTACATGCCACAGACAACTCCAACCATGTGAATAGGAGCAAATATTCTGAAAGCATTCTACCGCTTCTCTGTTTCCAAAAATAAAATGTACATTCCTTATAGATCTTTATATGTTAACACTTTAAAAATAATAAATGTATCAGAAAATTGCAGAAAGATGAAAAATGGAAGAGAAAAACTATCCAATACATCCCTCACCTTCAACAACTATGGTTAGTTATATATATTTTTCTTGATCATATTGATAACTGATAATTATTGAGGATGATTATAGACTGATAAATTGATACCAAATGGATAATGAGAATCATTGATTGTGTTTTCCTGTTTGTTACTGTGGATAAGGTCAGCAAATTTTCATTGAGGTCAATGAAACTCTGGAGAAGATGGAATTGGGACGCTCTTGATGTTCAGTGTTTCAGAACTTATATAATAGAGAGATGTTTAAAATTAGGCCTGTTGTTAGGAAAGGGCCCTAAAGAAGAACTCACAGTGAAGGAAGAGGAGGTTTGGATTTGTGACCTAGGCTCAACACAAGGGCTTATGTGTCCTAGGGATAGGTGGTTTCCTCCTGAGACTGTGCCTCTGACTCTAAGCCCTGATAGACCCATATCCTTGTGGGATAGTTGACTTGGGGACAAGAATACAGAATCTGTCACGTTGGAAATCCAAGACTGAAGGACCCAAAGCACTTTTGTGACAAGGCCACCATGGGCTATTGGGGTCAGTTTTCAATCTCGACACTGTTTCATAGTAACTGAAGCCATGGCAGTGGAAATTGTGAGCACGTTGGTGGGCTGCTGCGATGCTCTAGAATCCTATCAACTGGAGGTTTGGTGTCAATATTGAACCTTTGGTTCTCAGTGTTCTTGAATAATTTGAGAGGGTCAACATGAAAGGGGCCTCAAGAGGAAGATCTCGGATTTCTTGCTAATATGAACATTGGTGGTTCAAGAAAATGAATTGGAAAAATGAAAGCGTTAAGATTATCATTGCACTCCAATCCAGTACAATGAGACATTCTTGTTATGCAAATATAATCTTAAGCAATATCTGGAGGTTTATATTTCTTTATTATTTCACTTTAAGGTATCCTTCAGGGTATGTGTCATAAAATATTAGTATCCCCTATGGCAATAAGATGGTCTTTTGATGTGTCAATCAATTAAATCAACCAATTTAATTGATTTTTGTTAGGGCTTAATTTTATGTAGTGAAATAACTTGAAATTTAGACCATTCTCGATTAGAATAAATGTTCTGCAAGTGAATAGCCCTGTGACCCTGAGCAAGTAGCTTAACATTTCTAAGCTTGTTTCTTTAATTGAATTAGAGACATAAATCATTCCGTGAGGAAGTTTGCAATCCCACTTACTGTAAAATCACTTTCAAAGCTATGTAGAAATAAGAAAAATTCAGCAAAACGCAAACCAACATATGATTTGGAACTAGCTAATTAACCTAGAGTTTGGGATGTTGAAGTAAGGAGATCTTCCTGAATTAGGCTAGGAATTTAAAAACAGGCAACATCCAATGGGGTCAATTCAGAAAAGTTGGTTTCTAGGTCTTGGTTAAAGTCCCAGCTAATTTGACCTCTGTCAAGACCTGGGCAAATGGGATAGAGCAGAAGGACAGGAATCCATACAGAAGGCTTTGCAACCTATGACTTTCATTCTTACCCAACTTGCTCAGCCCTCTTATTTCCTTCTCCTCTCCACACCAACAAACCTATACAGATAAGTGCACATATGTCCACAGTCCCATGTACACTGAAACACAAATGCAGACACACACAGACTCACATAGACCTGGTGACAGGCAGACTGACAGACACAAAGCAGGCAGTGCAAAAATGTCCACACAGTCATGTGTATGTGGAACTGAGTACACATGCACTCTAAATTACAAGCATGCACAGAGTTCAGCTTTATTCTGTCTGTAGACTACAGCCCTGACATTTAACATAAATCCCTGGGTATCTCTAGTACATAAGGACGCTATTTCCTTTTTTGAAGATCAAATGTGGCTATAATAAACGTGATCTTTTCAGGCCTGGGAAAACTGGCCTCAGAGATGCAGGTACCTAGAAAGAACTGAGCTGCCTATCATAAAAATCTCTTGGCTACCAGGCGGGGCCAGAATTGAATATAATGCTAAATCACTCAAAATACATCTATTAATATAACAATATATTCCATTTGGTTACTTGAGGTTTTGAGTGATCCTAGGTTTAGGAATATAACCTGTAGTTTGAACCACATTTGTAGTAGGTGCATGTGCCAAAGAGTAAACTAATGATGAAGGTCACTGTCATATCTTGCATAATACTTAAATACTTTGATCACTTACTAAAGAATTTAAAATGTAATTCCAAATTTGTGCTGAAATTCTCAGAGAAACCTGGCACTTACCTGTGACCAAATAGGACTTCTTGACCTTGAACTAAATAGTAGTAACTCAATTGATATTAAAAGCACACCAATCACTGCAGCACAGGCACTTATGATGTTCATTACTATAGTGTAAGACACCTGGAATAGATAAAAAGAATCACCTGGTCATTGGAAGTTATCCATATGCATCACTGGCAAGTATATTCAAGCAGAAGATTTAAATAAATTCTCATCTTTCCAGAATAGTAACATCATTAGAAGGACCGTCAGAACTGCAGATTTGTCAGAATCCCAATAGGACCAAACAATTTTGGAGAAAATAAAACTTTTGATATAGCATGCATGATTTACTCTTTCAGTGACAAATAATTATTGAATATGTATTCTTTACCATGCAAACTATGCCCTGTGTTAGTAGATAAAGAGGCAGAAGAGAAGTGGTCTCTGAAGTCAAGGAGTTTTCGCACTATTGAGGAAGACAAACGAGTGCATATTAAATGTGAGTAGAATGTAAAAAAAAAAAATGTTAACAAGTAAGTATAGGCAAATTCATAGTGCCATACAGGGTCAGATTGCCAGAGCGTGAATATTCTAGGAGTTTGCTCTAGTTCATTTTAGAGTGCAAGAAGGGGAGTTGTAGGGAATTTTGTCCAACAAATTCCTGTCTCCCCAAGAGACAGGTGCTATATAGACATTGAGAATTTTATCTTGAAGATAGTGGGGAATTACACTGCTGGAGGTGCCTATTCTCTTTTCAGGCCACACTCTTGTCAGGTTTTGTAATCCAGACAATGCATATGTATAATGTTTCTGCATAATTACACTTTGTCTATATATGAGGTCAGAGAGGTGATAAGCCATGTGAGATCGCTGTTGGGGAAATCCTTTTCTTATTTCCTTGTTCTCATTTGCACCAGTAGAATTCTTTCTATTTTATGTGAATTAGATAATAAATATGAAAACAAACTACTGGATTCTGAAATCTATTTCTCTGGATAAATCATATGTTTATCTAAATTGCCGTTCACTGTTGTACAGTAATCTCTATTCTTTTGGAACAAATCTCTCTTAAAGAAAGACAATCACTTTAAAATAAAATGTTCAGTAATTCACTTTTATAACCTAAACATCCAACATTATTGTTTAGTAAACTGTAGTACATAAAGTCATTAAATCTTTAAAATGAAGGATTTGATGAATTTTAAATATATGAACAGATGATTATGCCACAATAAAAAGTTTTTATTTACAAAAAGAGCCCTTTTTGAGGAAATGCATCGATAAGGCCATTTGGAGCAGGTGTTCTATGCGACATGGAGTTTTACTGGCAAAGGCGTGTCTGAATCAGATAAGCAGAGCACTTGTTTTGGTTCCTGGTCTAGGTTGGGTGGTGGTGGAGTGCACGGTGAGAAGAGAGTAAAGGTGTGGAGGAACTGGACCAGTCATAGCCTATGGGTGGTGGGAATGTAATATGGTATAACCGCTTTGGAAAACAGTTTGGCAGGTTCTTAAAAAGTTAAACATACATATACCATATGATTCAGGTATTTACCCAAGAGAATTGAAAGCATATGTCTATACAAAGACTGGTATGTGAATGTTCATAGTAGCTTTATTTGTAAGAGCACAAAATGGAAACAATGCAAATACCATCAACAGGTGAATGGATAAACAAATTGTGGTGTGTCCATACCATGGTATATGACTCAGAATTAAGCAGGAATTAATTACTGGTATAGATGGATGAATCTCAGAATAATTATGCTATGTAAAATAAGCCAGACAAGAAGGGAGAACATACTGTTTGAAGACATTTATATAAAACTCTAGAAAATGTATGATCACATTTATATAAAATTCTAGAAAATGCAAACTAATCCATAGTGACAAGAAGCAGATCGGTGGTTGCCTGGAGGGCAGGAAATGTGGGGAGGAACTGGAAGGAGGGATTAGAAAGGGTACAAGGAAACTTTTGAGGGTGACAGCTATGTTCACTATTGGTGATGGTTATGTTCACTTGATTGTATTAATGATTTATTAATTGTATACTTTAAATATGTGCAGTTTGTTGTTTATTGTATATCAATTATACCTCAATAAGGCTGTTAAAAAATAAAAAGAGAAAAGCGTGAAGGAGCACCATGTGAAAGCCAGAAATGGTGGTAAAAAAAGTGTAAGGCATGGGACCAGCTACTCCCTGTGACCCCGCCATCTATGACAAAGTTTTTTCTTTTTAGTAATATTTAAAAATAGAGAATGTATAAATAATATTTTAAGAAACGCTTTTATACTTTTATTCCATCTACTGAAAATTATTAACTATTAATCTTCATTAAAACATTCCAGGCTATTTTCTCAAAGAACTAAAACGTTTCAGATAAGATTTCCTAACGTCTAGTCCAATTTCAGGTTTTGGCTCTTATGAATAAAACTGCTGTAAACATTTGTGTGCAAGTGTTTGTTTTTGACACGTTTTCCTTCCTCTGCGGTCATTACCTGGGAATGGGTTGTTGGTTCATATGGCAGGTGTGTATTTAAATTTACAAGGAACGACTGCATATTGTTACAGGGTGGTTGTGTAATTTTACACTTCAAACAGCAATATGAAGGGCCTAGTTGCTCCACATACTTGTCCACATTTGGTGTGTACAGGCTTTTTCATTTTCCTACAGTTTTAGTTTTCGTTTCCTTGATTACTAATGATGTCGAGCAAATTTTATTTTGTTTGATTATTCATATATCTTCTTTGTGAAGAGTCTGCTCAAACCTTTGCAATTGGGTTGTTCACCCTCTTGTTACTGAGCTATAAGGATTTCTTTGATATATTTTGGGTACAAGTCCTTTGTCAGTACATAAATTTCATATATTTCCTCCCAGTCTGCGGCATGTCTTTTAAACAGCAGAAGGTTTTAAATTTAATGTCCAATTTATCAACTTTTTCTTTCATGTGTTATGCTTTTTAGGTCCTTTCTAAGAATTGTTTGCCTATCCCAATGGATATGGGGTCATATCCTCTGATCTCTACCCCAAGGTCACAGAGAATTTCTTCTAGAAATTTTATAATTTTAGTTTTAATGTTTAGATTTATGATCCATTTCAAATTAATTTTTGACTATGGTATGAGGTAGAAGTCAAAGGTCATCTTATTCCATATTTACATTCAGTTGTTCCAGTGCTATTTGTCTAAATGACCATTCGTTCCCTACTGAATTACATTGGTGCCTTTGTCAAATATCAGTTGACCAAATGTGTGTGACAAGATTAGGAATGAATATATACAGGATTAGATATATATATTTATATATATATATACACATAAATTTATATATTACATATATTTATATATCATATACACACACACAGGATTATACACACACACACTAATATTGTCTTGATTGTGGTAGTTATATAGTAAGTCTTGAAATCTAGTATTAGTACTATGGTTTTTTTCTTTTTGGGTATTTCCATGGAGATTTTGAAATCAACTTATCAATATCTAGAAAAAATCTTTTAACATTTTTATTGGGATTGCATTGAGTCTATAAAATGATTTGAGAGAAAACTGACATCTTAAAAATGTTTATGTCTTTCCATCTGTGAACGTATCTCTTAGATTTTGTTCACTTTTTCTTTGCAATGTTTTGTAGTTTTCTATATAGAGGCCTTGAAAATATTTCATTACCACTTAGGGGAAATATTTTCTAAGTGTTTCATTTTTTGTGTATGATTGTAATTGGTGTTTCTAAAAATTTCATCTCCAATACATAGCAATACAATTGATTATTTTACATGGTGAACTTGTATTCTGCAATGTTGATAAATTCTTATTAGTTGAAGTTTTTTTTAGTAGATTTCTTAGGGTGTTTCAGGAAGTCTTTGGATGTCTGTGAATAAAGCAAGTATTATTTCTAACTTTTCAAACTTTATGCCTTTTATTTCCTCTTCTTGACTTATGTCACTGGACAAGAACTCCTGTACAATATTAAACAAATTTGGTGAAATGGTACTTACTTGCAATATTTCTGATCTTAGGAGAAAACATTCAGTCTTTCTCCGTTACGTATAATATTAGTTATAGGTTTTTGTAGGTGCCCTTTAGCAGGTTGAGAAAGTTCCCTTCTATTACTAGTTTAATGAGAGGTTTTTTAAAAAAATAATTTCAAGTGCTTTTTCTTCATCTGTTTAATTACCCTACTATATTGAATTGCACTGACTGATGTTTGAGCATTGAACCAAGCTTTACATTCCTGGAATAAATTCCATGTCATTATGATTTTTTAAATACATCACTGAATATGATTTATGATATTTTAAGATTTTTGGCATCAGCATTCATTATGGATATTGGTCTCCTTTTTTTCTTTTCTTTTAAGGTTGTTGCCAAATTTTGGTGTCAGGAATTGGGAAATGTTCTTTCTCCTATGTTTCCTGAAATATTTTGTGTACCATGTGATATTATTTGTTCATTAAATCCTTGATGAATTTACCATTTAAATCATGTGTGCCTTGAGTTTTCTTCATGGAAGGATTTTTAATAATTAATACAATTCCTTTTACAGATACAGAGATATTCAGTTTTCTATTTCTTCCTGTTTCTGCTTTGGTAAATTGTGTTGTTCACAATTTATTGGCATAATGTTGTTCACAGCGTTTCCTTTTTATTCCTTTACTGTCTCTAATACCTGTAGTGATGTTTCTTCTTTCATTTCTGATAAAGGTAATTTGTGTTTTCTCTTATTGTTTTCTTGATCAGTCTTACCAGGGGTTTATCAATTTTATTAATATTTTCAAAGAACAGGTTTGCAGCTTTGCTAGTTTTCTTTATTGTTTATCTATATTTTTTGTTTTATTGACATCTGCTCTTAATCTTTATTATTTCTTACCTTCAATTTGTGTTAAATTTACTCATTTTTCTAGCATTTTAAGTTGGAAATTTATATAATTGGACTTCAAATCTTTCATTTTTTCTAATATATACATTTTTTCAATTATCTTATTGAGGTCATAATGGTTTATAATATTGTGAAATTTCAGGTTTACATTATTATCAGTTTCTATATAGACTGCATCGTGCTTACCACCAATAGTCTAGTTTTCATCCATCACCATACACATGTGCCCCTTTACTCCTTTCACACACCCCCTCATCCCCTTGCCTCTGGTAACCACTAATCTATTCTCTCTATCCATGTGCTTGTTTATCTTCCACATATGAGTAAAATCATGCAGTGTTTGTCTTTCTCTGTTTGGCTTATTTCCCTTAACATAATACCCTCAAGGTCCATCCATGTTGTTGCAAATGGGATAATTTTGTCTTTTTTATGGCTGAGTAGTATTCCATTATATATATATATATATATATATATATATATATATATATATATATATATACACACCACATCTTCTTTATCCATTCATCAGTTGATGGGCACTTTGCTTGCTTCCAAGTCTTGGCTATTGTGAATAATACTGCAATGAACATAGCAGTGCATACATCTCTTTGAATTGTTGATTTCAAGTTCTTTGGATAAATACCCAGTAATGGCATAGCTGGATTATATGGTATTTCTGTTTTTAATTTTTTTATAAATTTCCATACTGTTTTCCAAGTGGCTGCACCAGTTTGCATTCCCACCAGCAGTGCATGAGGGTTCCCCTTCCTCCACATCCTCTCTCACATTTGTTATTTTTTGTCTTGTTAATCATAGCCATTCTGACAGGTGTAAGGTGATATCTCATTATAATTTTGACTTCCATTTCCCTAATAATTAGTGATGTCGAACATGTTTTCATGTGCCTGTTGGCTATCTGTATATGTTCTTTGGAAAAATGTCTGTTCATATCCTCTGCCCATTTTTTGATTGAGTTGTTTGTTTTTTTGTTGTTGAGTTGTATGAGATATTTATATATTTTGGAAATTAACCCCTTGTCAGATATATGATTTGCAAATATTTTCTTCCATATGGTGGGTTGTCTTTTCGTTTTGTTCATGGTTTCCTTTGCCTTGCAGAAGCTTTTTAGTCTGATGTAGTTCCATTTGTTTATTTTAATATATACTTTTAAAATCATAAATTTCCCTCAAATATTGTTTTATCTGTCTCAAAATTTGATATGTAGTGTTTTCATCATTCAGTTCAAAATGTTTTCTAATTTCTCTTGTGATTTCTTTTTTTCCATGGGTTATCTTATTAAGTATGCTGTGTAATTTCCAAATATTTCTTGGACATAATTAATATTTCTTTTTTTTTGAGGAAGATTAGCCCTGAACTAACATCTGTTGCCAATCCTCCTCTTTTTGCTGAGGAAGATTGGCCCTGGGCTAACATCCATACCCATCTTCCTCTACTTTATATGTGGGATGCCTGCCACAGCAGGGTTTGATAAGCCGTGTGTAGGCCCATGCCTGGGATCTGAACCTGCGAACCCTGGGTCGCCAAAGCGGAGTGCACGAACCCAACCACTATGCCACCGGGCCGGCCCCTGGGCATAATTGGTTTTTAATTTAATTCTATTTCCTTCAGTAAACCTATTCTGTAATATTTCAATCTTGTGAAATTTGTTGTTACTTTTTCTGGTTCAGCATATGCTGTATCTTGCTGAATATTCTATGTGCAGTTTAAAAGACTATGTGTTTTGTAGTCTTTGTGTGTAGTGTTCTATAAAGGTCAACTATGTCAAATGTTGTTTCAATTTTCTACTCCTATTTTTTGTCTACTTGTCTTATCAATTACTTAGATATGTCAAAATCTATTATGATTGTGGATTTTTCTATTTCTCCTTTTATTTCTTCAGTTTTTCTTTCATTTATCTTAAAGCTCTAATATTGTATACATACACATTATTGGCAGTTATGTATTCCTGATGAATGAACACTATTTACATCGAAATGTCTTTATTTCTAGTCACGTGTCATGTCTTGAAGTTTATGTCTGATATTAATATAACCACACCAGCTTCCTTGTGCTTATGCATATGCATTCTTTCATGCATATTTTTTGCTATTCTATTACTTACAATCTATGCTTGTCTTTATATTGAAAATGAGCTTCTTAAAGGCAGCACATAGTTGGGCATTACTTTTTTATCCAGTCTGAGAATACTGGACTTTTAACAGGAGTGTTTGTTTATGTATATGGTTATTGATATGTTTGGGTTGTCCCGTTTTTTTTTTGTTGTTATTGTTCTTTTGTTCTTTCTTTTCTGCCTTCTTTTCGGTTAACAAATTATTTTTTAAACTTTTATTTTCTCTGTGGGCTAAGTGCATATATTCATATTATTGTATAGTCTAGGGTCTACTATATGCATTTTTAATTTATCACATTCTACTCAGAATTAATATTGTACCATTTCATTTAAAATGTAACAAATTTACAGTATTATAAGTCTATTTACCTTTGTGCTATTTTTGTAAAATATTTTACTTATATATGTTATAAAATTGAAAATATGATTTTAATTTTTTAAATTGAGATAAAATTGACATATAATATTACATTGGTTTCGGGTGTACAACATAATGATTTGATATTTGTATATATTGCAAAATGATCACCACAATAAGTCTAGTTAATATCTGTCATCATACATAATTACAAAATTTTTTCTTGTGATGAGAACTTTTAAGATTTACTCTCAGCAACTTTCAAATGTGCAACACAGTATTAATAATTACAGTCACGCTGTATATTATAGCCTCATGAATTGTTTATTTTACAACTGGAAGTTTGTACCTTTGGACTCCCTTCACTCATTTCACTCATCACTCCCCTGCCTCTGGCAACCGCCAATTTTTTCTCTGTATCGATGATTTTTTTTTTAATATTCCACATATAAGTGAGATCATACACTACTTGTCTTTCTCTGTCTGACTTATTTCACTTAGCATAATGCCCTCAAGGTCCATCCATGTTGTTGCAAATGGCAATATTTCATTCTTTTTTATGGCTGAATAATATTCCATTGAGTATATGTGTGTGTGTGTGTATATATCACATTTTCTTAATCCATTCATCCTTCAATGGACATTTAGGTTATTTTCATATTTTGGCTATTGTAAATAATGCTGCAATGAACACGGGGGGTGCATGTATCTTTTCAAGTTAGTGTTTTCATTTTCTTTGCATAAATATCCAGAAATAGAATTGCTGGATCATATAGTAGTTCTATTTTTAATTTTTTGAGGAACTTCCATACTGTTTTCCATAGTGGTTGCACCAATTTACATTCCCACCAACAGTGCACAGGGGTTCCCTTTTATCCATTTCCTGGCCAACATTTGTTATTTCTTGTCTTTTTCATAATAGCCATTCTAACAGGTGTGAGGTGATATCTCGTGGTTTTGATTTGCATTTCCCTGATGATTAGTGATGTTGAGCACCTTTTCATGTACCAGTTGGCCCTCTGTATGTCTTCTTGGAAAAATGTCTATTCTGATCCTCTGCTCGTTTTTAATTGGATTGTTTATTTTTTTGCCATTGAGTTGTATGAGTTCTTTATGTATTTTGAATATTAACCCCTTCTCTGATGTATGAATTGCAAATATTTTCTCCCATTCACTAGATTGCCTTTTCATTTGTGCCTTTCATTTTGTTTTGCTGTGTAGAAGTTTTTTAGTTTGATATAGTCCCACTTGTTTATTTTTGCTTTTGTTGCCTTTGCTTTTGGTATCAAATCCAAAAAATCATCACCAAGACTGATGTCAAGGTGCTTACTGCCTTGTTTTCTTCTAGGAATTTTATGGTGTCAGGTCTCATGTTCAACTCTTTAATCATTTTGAGTTAATTTTTGTGTATGGTGTAAGATAGTGGTCCAGTTTCATTGTTTTGCATGTGGCTACCCAATTTTCCCATTACCATTTACTGAAGAGACTGTCCTTTCCCCTTTGTATATGCCTGGCTCATTTGTTGTAAATTAATTGACCGTATATGTGTGGGTTTATTTCCGGGCTCTCTATTCTCTTCCATTGATCTATGTGTCTGTTTTTACGCCAATACCATACTGTTTTGATTATTGTGGCTTTGTAATATAGAGAGAGCATGATGCCTCCAGCTTTGTTCTTCCTTCTCAAGACTTTTAGATAGCTCTTCGGGGGTTAGTTTTTTGCTTTTAATAGTCAGTAAAGAAATTAAGAAAAGAAAAACACAATATTTTATCTTTACCCATATGTGGTGGGCTGAGTAATGGTTCTCTCAAAGATGTCCACGGCCTAATCCCCAGAAACTGTGAATATGTAAATATATGGCCAGAGGGACTTGGCAGACATGACTAAGTTAAAGATCCTAAGATGGGGAGGTTATCCTATGTTATCTAGTTTGGCCTAATGTAATTGCAAGGGTCCTTGTAAGAGGGAGGAAGGATGGTAATGCGCTGATGGAAGCAGAGTAGAGGAGACTAGAGGGATGTGGCTCCAGCCAAGGCAGCCTGTAGAAGCTGAAAAGGGCAAGGAACAGATTCTTCCCAGTAGCCTCCAGAAGGAAAGCAGTTTTGTCAACAACTTGATTTTGAGACTTCTGATCTCCAGAACTGTAAGATAATAAATTCATATTGTTTTAAGCCAATAAGCTTGTGGTAATTTATTACAGCAGCAATAGTGAACTAACATACCACATATGTATCATTTCTGGTGTTCTTTATCTCTTCTTGTATGTCTAAGTTTTCATTTGTTATTTCCCTTCAGCCTGAAGAACCTTAACTTTGTTTTTGGTAGTGCAGATCTGATAGAAATTTTTCTCAGCTTTTATGTATATGAAAATGAACTTACTTCATCATTGATATTGAAGGATCGTTTCACTGGATATGGACTTCTAGTTGACAGTTTTTTCCCAGTGCTTTAAGGACGCCATTACATTGTTTACTTGTGTCATTTTCAGAGTAGAAGTCTTGCACATATTTTGTTATATTTTTTCTAGGAGTCTTTCTAGGAGTCTAGGAGTAAATGGTATTTTAACCTTTATTTATCCATTGGTTTCTGTGAGCTTATAAATAGATAACTGATTTTTTTTAATATATTGATAACATTGCTAACTTTGCTTATTTCTTAAAGTTTATTATCTGAAAATGTTTTTTCTTCTTTTCCAAACTTAATATCATATACTTCCTTTTTCTTTGACTTATTGCAATGGATAGGACACCTTAACTAAAATGTTGAAGATAAGTGATGATAGCTAACATGCTTATCTTGTTCTTGACTTCAGGGGTAAGTGTCAAAATTTTCACCATGAAGCATGGTGTTATTTCTCTCTCTCTCTCTTTTGACAGATACTTCTTATTGATTTTATCATTCCTTTTTTTTTTTTTTTTGCATTCATTGAGTTGATCACTTGGTTTTTATGTTTTTAATGTGGTGGATCACATTGATTTATTTTCAAATGTTAATCTAACTTTGCATTTCTGGAATTAGTCATATTGTATCATCCTTTCTATTTCTATTTCTCACTATATTCTATATTTTATTTGATAATACTTTGTTTAGGATTTTTACATCTATAGTCATGAGAGATTTTTGTCCGTAATTTTCTTTTCTTGTAAGATCCTGGTAGAGTTTTAGAATCAATGATATACTATCCTCATAATAAGTTGGAAGGTATTACCTTCTTTTTCTATTCTCTAGTAGAGACTTGTGTAACTTCTCCAAATATATTGTAGATTTCTCTTTTTCTCCTTTTATTTTTGTCAATTTTTATTTGTATATTTTGAAGCTGTGTTAATAGGTGCATAGATATTTAGGATCATTACACATTCTGTTGAAGTAAACCTTTTATTATTATGAAGTGTTCCTTTTTAATAAAAATTTCTGATAATTTTTGCTTTAAAGCCTACTTTGTATAATACTAATATAGCCTTCTTTTGGTTGGTGTTCACAATAAATATCTTTTTTCCAAATTCTAATTAAATCTATCTGTCCACATTTAAAGTGTGTTTTAAAAATAAATAATAGTGATGTAAGATAGGGGTCCAATTTTATTGTTCTGCATGTTGTTTATCCAGTTTTCCCAGCACCATTTATTGAAGAGACTATCCTTTCCCCACTGAGTGTTCTTGACTCCCTTGTCGAATATTAGTTGAACATATATGCAGGGGTTTAATTTTGGGCTCTCAATTCTGCTCCACTGGTCTATGTGTCTCTTTTTATGCCCGTACTATACTGTTTTAATTACCATTGCTTTGTGGTATTGTTTGCAGTCAGGAAGTGTGAGGCCTCCAGCTTTGTTTTTTCTCAAGATTGCTGTGGCTATTTGTGTTTTTTTGTTGTTCCGTTCAAATGTTAGGATTGTTTTTTCTATTTCTGTGAAGAATTCCATTGGAATTTTGATAGAGATTGCATTGAATGTATAGATGACTTTGGGTAATATGGAAATTTTAACAATATTAATTATTGCAATCAATGAACATGGGATATCTTTCCATTTATTTGTGTCTTCAATTTCTTTCATCAATGTCTGAAAGTTTTCAGTATACAGATCTTTCATCTCCTTGTTTAAATTTATTCCTAGGAATTTTATTCTTTTTGATGCTATTATAAATGAGATTCTTTTCTTTATTTCTTTTTCAGATAATGTGTTGTTAGTGGATAGAAATGCAACTGACTTTTGTATGTTGATTTTGTATCCTGCAAATTTACTGTATACGTTTATTCATCTAACATTTTTGGTCGTCTTTAGGGTTTTCTATATGTAAGATCATATCTCCTGCAAACAGACAATTTTATGTTTTCCTTTCTGAAGATGATCATTAATTCTATTAATGTGGTGTATCACATTTATTAATTCGCGTGTGTTGAACCAGTTGCATTCCAGGGACAAATCCCACTTTATCATGATGTATGATCCGTTTAATGTGTTGTTAAATTTGCTTTGTTAATATTTTGTTGAAAATTTTTATATCTATATTAATCAAGGATATTGGTCTATAGTTTTCTTTTCTTATAGTGTCCTTATCTGGTTTTGATATCAGGGTAATGCTGGCCTCATAAAATGAGTTTGGGAGTGTTCCCTCCTCTTCAATTTTGGAAGATTTTGAGAAGAATTGGTGTTAATTATTCTTTAAATGTTTGGTAGAATTAATCAGTAAATCTATCTGGGCCTGGGCTTTTCAGTGTTGGGAGGTTTTGGATTACTGATTCAATCTCCTTACTCGTTATTGTTCTGTTCAGATTTTTATTTCTTCATGATTCAATCTTGGTAAGTTGTATGTTTCTAAGAATTTAACCATTTCTTCTAGGTTATCCAATGTTTTTGCATATAATTGTTCATAGTAGTCTGCTTTGATCTTATGTATTTCTCTGGTATCAGTTGTAATGTCACATATTTTGTTTGTGATTTATTTAATTGAGTCCTCTCTTTTTCTTAGTCTACCTAAAGGTTTGTCAATTTTGTTTATCTTTTCAAAAAACCAGCTCTTAGTTTCATTGATCTTTTCTATTCTTTTTCTGGTCTCCATTTCATTTATTTCTGTTTTGATCTTTGTTGTTTCCTCCTTTCTGCTAACTTTGGGCTTAGTTTGTTCTTTTTCTTGTAGTTCCTTGATGTGTAAAGTTAGGTTGTTTATTTGAGATCTTTCTTTTTCTTAACATAGACATTTATCACTATAAACTTCTAAGAACTGCTTTGGTTGCAGTGCATAGATTTTGGTGTGTTGTTTTTCCGTTTTCACTGATTTGAGCTACATTTTGATTTCCCTTTTGATTTCTTCTTTGAACCATTGGTTGTTCAGGAGTGTGTTGTTTAGTTTCCACACATTTGTGAATTTTCCAGCTTTCCTCTTGTTGTTGTTTTCCAGTTTCATATCATTGTTGTTGGAAAAGATACTTGGCATGATTTCAGTCTTCTCAAATTTGCTAAGACTTGTTTTGTGGCCTGTCATATGATCTGTCCTCAAGAATGTTCTTTGTGCACTTGAGAAGAAAGTGTATTCTGCTATTGGATGTAATATATTCTATATATGTCTGTTAGGTCCATTTGATCTAAAGTATGGTTCAAGTCCAATGTTTTCTTGTTGATTTTTTTGTCTGGATTATCTATTCATTGCTGAAAGTGGGGTACTGAAGTCTCCTACTATTATTGTATTGTTGTCTATTTCTCCTGCCAAATCTGTTAGTATTTGCTTAATATGTTTTACTCTTCCTATGTTGGGTGCATGATATGATTGTTATATCTTGATGAGTTGACCCCTTGATCATTATATAATTACCTTTTCTTCTTTTGTTACCATTTTTGGCATAAAGTATATTTTGTCTGATGTAAGTATACTTACCTCCACTTTCTTTTGGTTTCCACTTGGAAAGTGAAAGATATCCACTTGGAATATCTTTTTCCATTCTTTTACTTTGAGCATAGGTGTGTCCTTAAAGCTGAAGTCTCTTGTTGGCAGGATATAATTGGGTATTTTTTTTTTTTAATCTATCCAGCCACTCTGTGCCTTTTGATTGCAGAATTCAATCCATTTATATTTGGAGTAATTATTGATATGTAAGAACTTATTAATGCCATCTTATTAATGCTTTCTGGCTGTTTTGTTTTGTTTTGTTTTTGTGAGGAAGATTAGCCTTGAGCTAACATCCAATGCCAATCCTCCTCTTTTTTGCTGAGGAAGATTGGTCCTGGGATAACATCTGTGCCCATCTCCCTCTACTTTATATGGGATGCCACCACAGCATGGCTTGACAAGTAGTGTGTTGGTGCAAGCCTGGGATCTGAACCTGCAAACCCCGGGCCGCCAAAGTGGAGTGCACACACTTAACCGCTATGCCACTGGGCCGGCCCCTCCTTTCTGGCTGTTTTGTAGTTCCATCATTCCTTTTTCCCTTTCTTTCTGCCTACCTTTGTGAATTGGTGATTTTTCTTGGTGCTATGCTCGGATTTCCTTCTCTTTTATCTTTTGTGAATCTACTATAGGTTTTTGCTTTGTGGTTACCATGAGGTTAACATAAAATATCTTATAGATAAGATAGTCCATTTTAAGCTGATAGCAACTTAACTTCAATCACATCCAAAAGCTCTACCTTTTTTACTCTTCTTTTTTGTTTTGTTTTTTTAAATTTTTTGCTGAGGAAGACTCACTCTGAGCTAACATCTGTGCCAATCTTCCTCTATTTTGCATGCCGGTTGCCGCCAAAGCATGGCCGCCAACGAGTGGTGTAGGTCTGTGCCTGGGAACTGAGCCTGGGATGCCAAAGCAGAGTGCACCGAACTTAACCACTAGACCATGGGGCCAGCCCCCTTTTATGTTTTTGATGTCACAATTTACCTCTTTTTATATTGTGTATTTGTTAACAAATTATAGTAGCTATAGTTATTTTTAATATTCTTTTCCTTTAACCTTTATACTATAGTTAAGTGGTTAAACACCATCATATCACAGAACTAGAGTTTTCCAAATCTGACTGCATATTTACCTTTACCAGCATGTTGTAATTTTTCATTAATTTCATGTTACTCATTAGGGTCTTTTCATTTCAGCCTGAAGATCTCCTTTCAGCACTTCTTGCAAGGCAGGTCCATTGGTGATGAACTCCCTCAGTTTTTGTTTGTCTGGGAAAGTCTTTATTTCTCCTTCATTTCTCAAGGATAACTTTGCTGGATAGAGTATTATGGCTGGCAATATTTTCTTTCAATACTTTGAATATATCATACCATTCTCTCCTGGCCTGTGAGGTTGTTGCTGAGAAATCTGCTGAGAGTCTAAAGGGGCTTCCTTTGTAAGTTACAATTTTTTTTTTCTTGCTGCTTTTAGGATTCTCACTTTGTCTCTGATTTTTGACAGTTTCATTATTATGTGTCTTGGAGCAGCTCATTTCAAATTGAGAAAATGTATTAGCTTTGTGAACTTGGATGTCCATGTCATTCTCCAAGTTTGGGAAGTTGTCAGCTATTATTTTTTTAAATAAACTTTCTGCATCTTTCTCCCTCTGGAACTCCAGTAATTCTGATATTGTTCTTTTGATGGCGTCCCATTGATCATGTAGGCTTTCTTCCTTCTTTTTAATCCTTTTTTCTTTGTTCTCCTATGACTGGGGCATTTAAAAGTTCCTATCCTCTAACTGACTGGTTCTATTTTCTGTTTGGTCTATTCTGCTGTTGATGCTTTCTATTGCATTTTTCATTTCATTCATTGAATTCTTCTGCTTCAGATTTTCTTTTTGATTCTTTTTTATGATTTCTATCTCTTTGTTAAATTTATCATTTTGTTCATGTATTATTTTCCTGATTTTGTTGAATTGTCTTTCTGTATTTTCTTGTAGCTCATTGAGTTTCCTCAAAATAGCTATTTTGAATTCTTTATTGGGTAAATCACAGAATTCCATGTCTTTTGGTTTGGTTACTGGAGGATAATTGTGATCTTTTAGTGATGTCATGTTTCCTTGAGTCTTCATGTTCTTTAGAGTTTTGTGTTGATGTTTTCACATTTGAAATAACAGTCACCTCCTCCAATCTTCACTAGTTGTCTTCAGGTGGGAGATCCTTTTCATTGGTCCTGCTTATATCTGGGGTTTCTCCTACCTTGTGTGGGTACATCTGTTTCATGCTTCTTTCTCCCTCTTGTGGCACAATTCTTTAGCTTGTATGTTTTCTCTTGATCTTACAACTCACCAAGCCAGCTGCTGGAAACCTTTTTTGTTTTCCCAAAGGTGTTGCTACATCTCAAGTTTGTAGTTTCTCCTTTGCTGTAGATCCTGGTCTATTTTCTGTTGGCACTCCCTGTCTACTGGAGCTCAATTTCTCACCACCCTTGGGTGGACAATGAGCCAGCCTCAGAGTGGGGGGAGGTGTGGGTTTGGCACTTGGGGCATTGGAGGTGCCTGTGGGCCAGGTTGGGGGATCCTCAGGTGAAGTTTTCCCAGCAGCTCATGGCAGGCTTCTCACTGGAGTCCAGAGTGCAGTCAGCAGGAACCACATCCATTTAATGCCCCCTGATACTCTTATCTGCCTCTTTACCAATCTCTTCCCTCTCCCAGTCATGGAGGTCCAGCTTCAATACTTGGTGGTGAAGGAGAGAAACAAGTTTCTCAGGAGCATCCAGCACCGCTGAAGAAGCTGGACACTCACTAACTGTTCTCCCTTTCCCCCACCGGAGAAGTTGTCAGTGGCTAATTTGGCCCCATGCTGTACCACTCTGAGGGAGAGGTGTAGTTCCTCTTATCCCCTCCAGTGCAACCAAACTCATATTGATTTTTATCTAACAGAGTGCTCGACTCTCTCATCAGGAAACTTGAACTTCTATAAAGGCTCTCTTGTCCAGGGGTATCTGCCCAAGTCAGTGCTCTACAGGTGTTACCCAACCACAGCGGAGAGGGGTCAAGGCCAGGTCACAGGTTCCTGCTGGTTCCACAGCCCACACTGAGGTCTATTTGCTTGTTACTAGATGCACAGGTGGATGAGACTGCTCCCGGGTCACTTAGTGTATGGGGTTGAATCCCACAACTCCCACAGAGGCACTTTTGTTCATGGATGGATGCCAAATTTTAGTTGTTAAAGGGGACATGAAAAGGAGGGATGTCCAATCCTTTTATTTATTGAGCCATGAGGCTTGTTTTATGGCCTATCATATGATTTATCCTAAAGAGTGTCCCATGTGCACTTGGAAAAACTGTATTTTTCTGTTATTGGGTGGAGTGTTATATTGATGTTTCTGAAGTCTAATTGGTTTATGGTGTTGTTTAATTCTTCTATATCCTTGTTGATCTTCTGCCTACTTTTTCTATCCATTATTGATAGCAGGTTATTTAAGTTTACAACTATTATTGATGAATTGTCCATTTCTCACTTAAATTCTGTCAGTTTTCTTCATTTATTTTAGGGCATTTTTGTCAGGTGCATATCCTCTTGATGGATTGACCCTCCTATTGTTATACAATGTTCTTTCCTTTAGTAACAATTTTTGTCTTATGGTGTATTTTTTCTAATATTAATATAGACAATCCAGCTGTCTTGTTTAGTTTATGTGGCATACTTTTCTATACTTCCACTTTAAACATATTTGCATCTTTGAATCTAAAATGTATCTCTTTTAGACAGCATATAGTTGGATAATGTTTTTGTTTGTCAATTCTGCCAATCTGCTTTTTTATTGAAGTATTTAATCCATTTGCATTTAAAGTAATTACTGATAGGGTAGGATTTATGTCTGGCATTTTGCTCTTAGTGTCATATATGTCTTATATCTGTTTTTTTCCTCTATTCTTCCATTACTGCCTTCATTTTTTATTAAATATATATTTCCTAGTGTGCCGTACCAGTTCATTTGTTTCCTTTACTATATATTTTTAGTCATTTTTTAGTGGTCTCCTTGGGGATTCCAATTAGCATGTTAATTTAAAATGATCTATTTAGATTAATACTAACTTAATTTGTATAGTATATCAAATTTTGCTCAGATATAATTCTGCTTCCTCCCCCTATTTTCTACTATTATTGTTATGCAAATTACATCTTTATACATTATGAGCTCATCAACACAGCTTATAATTACTGCTTTATTCAATTTTTTCTTAAATCAGGTAAGAGAAGAAAAGAGTTATAAACAAAATGCATTTATACTGTCTTTTATATTTAATTATGTAGTTCCTTTTACCAATATTCCTTATTTCTGCATGTAAATTCAAGAACTATCTAGGGTCCTATCATTTTAGCCTGAAGGACTCTCTTTAATTTTTTCTGTAGTGCAGGTATGCTAGTGACAAATTCTCTCAGTTTAAAAAAGAAATCTGGTAATGCCTTAATTTCTCCTTTAGTATTTCAAGAATAGTTTGGCTGTCTAAAGAATTTTTGAGGGGCTGGCCTGGTGGCGTAGTGGTTAAGTTCACATGCTCTGCTTTGGTGACCTGGGGTTCGCTGGTTTGGATTCTGGGCGTGGACCTACTCACTGCTCCTCAAGCCATGCTGAGGCAGCGTCCCACATAGAGCAACTAGAAGGACGTACAACCATGACATGCAACTATCTACTGTGGCTTTGGGGAGAAAAAAGGAAAAAAGGAGGAAGATTGGCAACAGATGTTAGCTCAGGGCCAATCTTCCTCAAAAAAAAAAAAAAACTTCACCTCTAAAAAAAAATGAATTTTTGAAATGTTTCTTCAAAACATTGAAAATGTCATCCCACTGCCTCAACCCTCTGATTTCTGATGAGAAGTCAGCTATTAATCTTATTGAGAATCCCTTATGTGTTATAAATCATTTTTATTTTGCTCCTTTCAAGATTTTCTCTTTATTTTTGAATTTCATCAGTTCGACTATGATAAGTCTATGTGGATCTTCTTGAGTTTATTCCACTTGGAGTTTATTGAGCATCTTTAACATTTAGAATATTATTTTCCATCAAGTTGGAAAATTTTCTGCCAATACTTCTTCAATATTTCTGCTCCCCTTTTTTTCTCTTCTCTTTTGGGGACCTCCGTTATACGTACATTGGTATGCTTGGTGTCCCACACGTCTCTGAGCTCATGTTCATTTTTCTTTATTTTTTATCTTTCTGCCCCTCATATTAGATAATCTCTATTGACCTATCTTCAAGTTTTCTAATTCTTTCTTCTGTCCGCTCTAGTCTGTTGTTTATCTCCTCTAGTGAATTCTTCATTTAGTGTTTGTCCTTTTCAACTCCAGAATATTTAATTGGTTCTTTTAAAAATAATTTCTATCTCATTATTGATATTATCTATTTGGTGAGACATAATGCTTATACTTTCTTTTAATTCTTTAAATATTGTTTTCTTTAGTTCTTTGCATATATTTATAACAGAGGATTTAATGTCATTGACTATTAAGCCTAAAATCTGTGTCCCATTAGGGCCATTTGCTGTCAATTGCTTTTTTTCCTGCTTATTTGAAATATGTTTCAATGTCTTTGCATGTTTCCTTTTCTTAAATGGACATTTTTATATAATTTATTGTAACAAATTTGGTATTAGATTGTTCCCTTCCCTCCAGAATTCTTTAGTTTTGCTGTATTTTTGGTTGTTGTTTTTCTTGTTCCTGCTTATTTGTTTAGTGACTTTCCTGGATTCATTCTGTAAGTATTGTATTTCTTCATGTGGAGTCCCTGAGTTCTCTGCTATCTTTTTTAAAAGTTCTTTTTTTAAAAAACCTGGCTTCCTAGGGGTTACCCCTGGGTCAGTATAATTTAATGCCAGTCAATAATCCTTTGCCAAGGGGAATTTGTGTGAGAATATACACCTTAAAACTTCAATCAGTTTACAAGACAGAATTAGCTTTCACTTCTTGTTTACTCAGAGCCTCACAGTCAGCCAGAGGTGAATGAATGGGTCCCTCTCCTTTCCCAGGTCTATCCTGGGCATGCATACAGCCTTCCACATGTAAACAGCATTTTTGATCTCTAAGAATATGCTGGAGCTTCTCAAAGCTCCCCATGGTTTTCTAGTTATCCAAAATTTTCTTTTAAATTTCTGGCCAGGCCTTTGTTCACCTCAACTGAAATCACAGCTTTATGCAGCTGCACTGTTGCCAGAAGATTGATATTGTTTCAGAATTCCCTGGTGGTAGTGACTTTCCTTTGTTTTCACTGAGATGAGGTCTGTCTCCAAAGAAATAGCCACACCACCCTGGGAATAGAGGTTTTTCAGGTTGCTGCAAGTTCAAACAAAATATTGACTGTGCTCATAGGATGGTGATTTTAAGAGAGCATGAAAGGATGTCAATCCTCTCAATCGTCTCCAAGACTACAGGCTTTCCATGTTATCACACCAATAAGCAGGAGATTGAGGGGGAATGGGAATAGCTCCAAGTTGAAACATTATAGAACCCTCTATTTTTTGAGTATCTATAATAGTATCTATTGGATAGACAATTTTGAGTTTTTATTGTGACTCTGGTTAATTTCCAGTGTTCTGAAATCACTAATTTTAGTTGTTTTCCTTGTTTTTGTGGAAGAATGAGCTCATGGAGTTTCTTATTCTGCCATTCAAGAAGTTAGTCTACTAGCACTAACGTTCATAATTACTCTAATTTCTTATTCTTCCATTTAACTACCTGTCAACATAAAACTCAGCACTCTCTAAGAGAATCAACATAATCCAGACTCTTTACAATATCTCACACCATACAACCATTGTCCACCATATAATCAAAAGTTCCTAGACATGCGAAGAAGCAAAAAAATAGTAAGCTAATAACAGATACTGGGTTATCTCACGGTATCCAAATTTACATGTCATAACCAACATTTTAATTTGCATTAAACGATTTATCACATAGAAATTTAACTCCATGATTAACTTCATACACCCTGAATTATTTTTATGGCTAATGAAATATAACAGTTTTTAATAATTAGAGTGTTTCCTTTTTTTTGTGATAAAAATGCCATAAAAATCTAACTGCTGCCTCCTTACTGACTCTCCTTCTTTTGGAAAATAGAACTGTTATCTCTAGAGTTGCTACAAACATTCTGACTTACCAAGAACATTGAACGCCTCATCTCTAACCACATTGTCAAGGTTCCTGAGAGGACAAACTGGAAACAAAACACACATTTATTGATACTCAGTCATATGTTTATATACAAGTAAGAGAATTCTGAAATGCTGTAACATGAAGAATATCATCTTAACTCTTTAGTAGGACCATTGAGAAAGTCATCCATGAAATAATTCAAGGTTTCTCTATTACAGAGAGGTGAGAAAGCATGAAGTCTCTTGTCACTAACGTAACACGTGTGTTGGATATGGGGCAATGGACTTTATGGGGCAAAAGGAGTGTCAAATTTTACTTAGTCTTTGTCAATCTTATGTATTGAGCCCACAAGGGAATTAAAAGAAAATATATCCAATTAATGAATTTACTACTAGACAATGTTATATCTTGGTGATTTCACATGCAAGTACTTTTAATATAATGTTAAAAAATTTCATTAATAGAAAAATCATTCAGAAAACATTTAAGCTTCATGTTATATATTTAAATATAAGAATCACATAATGTCTTCCATGAGTAGCTTGTTCTGAGACCTTTCATCATTTCCTAAAACTAGTTAGAAAGATGGCAGTTATGGTGTATCAGAAATTTATTTTTTTCATTGGTGCAACTTTTATGCATGCATGGAAACTTCCCACAGTAGTAGAGGAGAGGAATGTTCTTTCCCCAGGAAAATGGGGCCACTAATATGTCAATACCAAATAGCGTTTTTGGGTCAGAAGGATCTGAATTTGAATTCTTTTCACTTTCTTTCTATGTGACTCAAGAGAAATTACTTAAGCTAACAAGTTTTGCTTTTTTCCTTGGTAAAGTGGGGATTAATATTTTTTACCTTGTTGTGTTACTGTGTTGTTGTTGTAATAGTTACATATAAAGCAATTTGCTGAATTGTTTATAGTAAACTTGGTCCTACAGCTTCCACCTAAGGCTCAGGACTACATTTCAGAATTGCTTTCCTTGTACGGTTCCCAGTTACAGTTGGCCAAGAGAGAATATCAAGCAGTATTTGGAAGGGAAAAGGGAAGCAGAAACAATTACTCTCAGAACGTCAGAGTGATCAGACATGGCAACTGTCGCCTCCGTTTTTTCTCTCCTTTGTTATATTTCCATTTTGTCTTCTAGAAGCAGCAGTTCCCTGACTTCTCCATGACCTTCCCTTTGCAACCCTATTCTAGTGGCCAGGACCCTCTAGCTTCTTAGATTTAATTACGACTTCAACTTGTCTACTCACACTCCTTAGGCAGGAGTAATTAGTGACTCTCTTCATGATTCTCCAATTCTCCTTTTCACATCTTCTCGTCTCTAGGAACTCCTACATTTATGAAGGCTCCAATTATCATACTAGTTTCTATATTCCCATAAATCTTGAAGTGGCCCTGTTTTCTTTACAAAACCCTGCACTGAAATAAGCACTTTACTACAGGATCCCATGTTTGGGGCAAACAGCAAATATTATTGATTTTTATTACTTTCTATTTTCTACTTCCACATATCTTACTTGGGATTTTTCCTAGACCTTTGAAATGAGTGCTTCTTTTGTCTTCCAGCTACTTATCTTAGACATTTTACATAAAGCAAGAGAAGACTCTATTCCTCCTCAGCATCCTGGACTTCCTCCATTTGAGGTTCTCATTCTAGAAAAGCCTCCCAGAAAATCAAAACATAAAACAAAGTCATCAAAAAGAAAAATACCACAAGGACAATGTTTTCTCTTTTAATCTCAGGCAAAATCACAGTCATAAATAAAATTATTCTAGTTATTTATCACATGTTGCAGAGGCTTCTTTGCAAAGTATAGAGGCTGAGGCTCATACGCTCATTCTTGCTTGTAGCTCTATTTCTGACTAATAATCCATTAAACACATCAAAGGGGTATATGAGCAACAGTGAATTCTAAGCGATTTACAGTTAGATCATCAACCGTTTCAAAGGTATTAATTCCCAATTTATGTAGGGCTTTGAAGGAGGGCTTTGGACATGGAGATTAGTCAATGGGATGTGGCATGGCAACAAGAAAACCTTGATTTTGTGGGTAAAACTGATTTATGATATTTCCATTTTCTCAATTAGTACATTCATATTTGTGATCCTAGGGCTGGTGATATAAAAGAGAATACTTGGGGGGCCACTTTAAATAGGTAAATCAAAGAAGGCCTCTTGAGAGAGTAATATGTAAGCTGAGATCATATGATAAAAACGACCTGAAGTCTTGAAGCCTGGAGGAAGGAGTTTTCCAGGGAAAGGAAATGTAAGCACTTACAGAGAAGAAATCTTTATTTTTTTAAGGAATAGAACAAAGACCAGTGTGCCTAGAACAGAATGAATGAGGGATCATCACCCCATATGAGATTGCCCTCGGATCAATTGCTTTCCTTTAGAAGAGTATGCGGTTTATTTTTTTCATAACACTTACAATTAGAAATTTTTAAATATTTGCTTGCTTGTTTACTCTCTACCTCCTCAACTAAGAAAGTGAGGTCTATGAAAGTAGAGGCATTACTTACTTAAACTTAATGTATGTCTTGTTCATTGTTTTATTCCAGTCCTTAGAGCAATTCTTGCAAATAGTGGCTGTCCAATATATTTCTTAACCGAATGAATGAAAATATAATTTAAACAACATAATTCACTTTAGAAATGAAGTTAAACAAATGTGTGAATAGTCCTTTCAATAGATTCCATGTTTTCTGATTTACTAGAGTTCATTTTCAACCAGGTCCCAGATGATAGAGACCATAAAAGAGAGCATCTCGTGAAATCCCAATCAAGACCCCTTCAGGTTTGTTTGGTATGTATGTGTGTATGCAAATCACAAACTGATTCCAAAATTTACATGGCAAGGTGATGCAAAAATAGCCAAGATAATCTTGAAGAAAAACAAAATGGTAGGAACTCACTATACCACATTAAAATTTACTTAAAGCCATAATAGTACCAGTACAATTGTAATACCAGTAAAATTACAGAAAAACAGAGAGTTCGGAAGTGTATTCAAACCTATGTCGACACTTGATTTATAGAGGCAAAAAAATCTTCTTTCCAATAAATGGTGCTTTTGAAATATCCATATTATAAAAACATGAAATTCCAAGTACATTGGAAATCTAAATGCAAAAGGTAAAACAATTCAGCTTCTAGAATATAATATAAAAATATCTTCTTGACCTTAAAGCAGGAAAAGATTCATTAAATTGGGTATAAAAACACTACCAATGCAGGAAAAAATTGCTATATTGGGCTATACCAAGATTAAGAACTTTTTAATCAAAAAACAACCTTAAGGGAGAGAAAAGGCAAGCCAGAGAGTAGAAAAGATCTCTAGGATACATATACTGACAAAAGGTTTGTATCCAGAATATATAAAGAACTATAGCAAATTAGTACTAAAAAGGAAAGACAATCCAATTAAAAAATGTGACGAAATTGTATAAGTACTTTAAAAAATAGGATGTCAAAGTAGCCAATAAACAAATGAGAAGGTTCTCCACCTCGTTAGTCATCAAGGCAATGCAACCTAAAACCACAAATTAAAAGCACTAACTAGAATGGTTAAAATTAAGAAAACTGACAACACAAAGTACTGCTGAGGATACAGAACAACAGTAATTCTCATAACCTGCTAATGGATGTGTATATTGGTAAAACTACTTGAGAAATTTTGGCATTATATACTAATGTTGACCATATGCATTACCAAAGAACTAGCAATTTTATTTTTGTATATAAACCTAAAAGATTTTTCCATACATGTGCAACTAAAGGCATGTACATGAAAGTTACTAATAGCCCAAACTGGAAGTATTGTAATACTCCAAATTGGAAGCAACCCAAATGTCCTTACATTAGATTAAATAAATAAACTATAGTAGATTAATACAATGGAATATTAATCAGCAATAATCTGAATGAACCACAGCTATATCAATAAGAAGGGTGGATCTCACAATTATAAGTTGAGCAAAGAAGCCAGATACAAAATAATACATACTGTATGATTCTAATTATATAAAGTTTAAAAACACATAAGAGTAATATATGATATTAGAAGTCAGGTTAATGGTTAGGATAGGAGGGAGAGGTTATCGATTAGAAGGGACCCGAGAGGGACTTCTGAGGTTCTAGATTTTTTTTTTTTTTTGATCTTGGTGTTGTTACACTGATATATTCACTTAGTGATAATTAATTGAGATGTAAAATTATAGTTTTTGGACTTCTTTTTATTGAGGTCATAATAGTTTATAACATTGTGAAATTTCAGTTGTACATTATTATTTGTCAGTCAGCATGTAAATGTGCCCCTTCACCCCTTGTGCCTACCCCCAACCCCCTTCCCCCTGGTAACCACCAAACTGTTCTGTCTGTGTGTTAGTTTATTTTCCAAATATGAGTGAAATCATATGGTGTTTTTCTCTGTCTGGCATATTTTGCTTAACATAATACCCTCAAGGTCCATCCATATTGTTGTGAATGGGATGATCTTGTCTTTTTTTATGCCTGAATAGTATTCCAGTGTGTATATATACCACATGCTCTTTATCCATTCATCAGTCAATGGACATTTGGGTTGCATCCATGTCTTGGCTATAGTGAATAATGCTGCAATGAACATAGGGGTGCATAAGTCTCTTTGGATTGTTGATTTCAAGTTCTTTGGGTAAATACCCAGTAGTGGGATAGCTGGGTCATATGGTATTTCTATTTTTAATTTTTTGAGGAATCTCCATACTGTTTTCCATAGAGGCTGTACCAGTTTGCATTCCCACCAGCAGTGTATGAGGGTTCTCTTTTGTTCAGAATCTCTCCAACATTTGTTATTTTTTGTGTTGGTGATTATAGCTATTCTAATGGGTGTAAGGTGATACTGTAGCGTAGTTTTGCATTTCCCTGATGATTAGTGATGTTGAACATGTTTTCATGTGCCTGTTGGCCATCTGTATATCTTCTTTGGAAAAATGTCTGTTCATATCCTCCACCCATTTTTTGATCAGGTTGTTTGCTTTTGTTGTTCAGTTGTGTGAGTTCCTTACATATAAGGGAGATTAACTTCATGTTGGATACATGATTTGCAAATATTTTCTCCCAGTTCGTGGGTTTTTTTTTTCATTTTGATCCTGGTTTCCTTTGCCTTGCAGAAGCTCTTTAGTCTTACGAAGTCCCACTTGTTTATTTTTTCTTTTGTTTCCCTTGTCCAAGTAGACATGAAATTCGAAAGAGTCCTCTAAGACCAGTGTCAAAGAGCGTACTGCCTCTATTTTCTTCTAGGAGTTTTATGGTTTCAAGTCTTACCTTCAAGTCTTTGATCCATTTTGAGTTAATTTTTGTGTATGGTGTAAGATAATGGTCTACTTTCATTCTTTTGAATGTGGCTGTCCAGTTTTCCCAGCACCATTTATTGAAGAGAATTTCCTTTTTCCATTGTATGTTCTTAGCTCCTTTGTTGAAGAATAGCTGTCCATAGATGTGTGGTCTTATTTCTGGGCTTTCAATTCTGTTCTACTGATCTGTGTGTCTGTTTTTGTACAATACCATGCTGTTTTGATTACCACAGCTTTGTAGTATATTTTGAAGTTAGGGGTTGTGATGCCTCCAGCTTTGTTCTTTATTCTCAGGATTGCTTTAGCTATTCAGGGTCTTTTGTTGCCCCATATGAATTTTAGAATTCTTTGTTCTAGTTCCATGAAGAATGCCTTTGGGATTCTAATTGGGATTGCATTGAATCTGTAGATCGCTTTAGGTAGTATGGACCTTTTAACTATGTTTATTCTTCCAATCCATGTGCATAAGATATCTTTCTATTTCTTTATGTCATCATCAATTCCTTTCAATAATGTCTTATAGTTTTCATTGTATAGGTCTTTCATCTCCTTGGTTAAATTTATTCCTAGATATTTTATTTTATTTTTTTTTGTTGCACTTGTAAATGGGATTGTGTTCTTGAGTTCTCTTTCTGTTAGTTCATTATTAGAGTATAGAAATGTAACTGATTTTTGTAAGTTGATTTTGTACCCTGCAACTTAGCTGTAGTTTTTGATTATTTCTAATAGTTTTCCAATGGATTCTTTAGGGTTTTCTATATATAAAATCATGTCGTCTGCAAACAGTGAGAGTTTCACTTCTTCATTGCCTATTTGGATTCCTTTTATTACTTTTCCTTGCCTAATTGCTATATCCAAAATCTCCAGTACTATGTTGAATAAGAGTGATGAGAGTGGACACCCTTGTCTCGTTCCTGTTCTCAGAGGAATGGCTTTCAGTTTTTCCCCATTGAGTATGATGTTGGCTGTGGGTTTGTCATATATGGCCTTTATTATGTTGAGGTACTTTCCTTCTATATCCATTTTATTGAGAGATTTTATCATAAATGAATGTTGGATCTTGTCAACGCTTTCTCTGCATCTATTGAGAGGATCATGTGGTTTTTATTCCTCGTTTTGTTAATGTGGTGTATCACGCTCATTGATTTGCAGATGTTGAACCATACTTGTGTCCCTGTTATAAATCCCACTTGATCATGGTGTATGATATTTTTAATGTATTGCTGTCTTGGGTTTGCCAATATTTTGTTGAGTATTTTTGCATCTATGTTCATCAGTGATATTGGCCTGTATTTTCTTTCTTTGTATTGTCTTTGTCTGCCTTTGGTATCAGGGTGATGTTGGCCTCGTAGAATGTGTTGGGAAGTGTTCTATCTTCCTCTAATTTTTGAAATAGTTTGAGAAGGATAGGTTAAATCTTCTTTGACTGTTTGGTAGAATTCTCCAGAGAAGCCATCTGGTCTTGGACTTTTTTTGGGGGAGGTTTTTGATTACTGTCTCAGTCTCTTTACTAGTTATCAATCTATTCAGATTCTCTATTCTTGATTCATTTTTGGGAGGTTGTAGGAGTCTAAGAATTTATCCATTTCTTCTAGATTGTCCAATTTGTTGGCATCTAGTTTTTCATAGTACTCTCTTATAATCCTTTGTATTTCTGTGGTATCTGTTGTAATTTCTCCTCTTTCATTTCTAATTTTATTTATTTGAGCCTTCTCTTTCTTCTTAGTGAGTCTGGCTAAGGGTTTGTCAATTTTGTTTATCTTCTCAAAGAACCAGCTCTTTGTTTCATTGATCCTTTCCACTGTTTTTTCATTTGTTTGTTTCAATTTCATTTATTTTTGCTCTAATTTTTATTATTTCCCTCCCTCTGCTGACTTTGGGCTTTGTTTGTTCTTCTTTTTCTAATTCTGTTAGGTGTAGTTTACGATTGTTTATTTGAGATTTTTCTTGTTTGTTAAGGTGGGACTGTATTGCTATGACTTTCTCTCTTAGCACTGCTTTTGCTGAATCCCATATGAGACGGTATGCTGTATTTTCATTTTCATTTGTTTCCAGATATTTTTTCATTTCTCCTTTAATTTCTTCAATGATCCATTCAGTAGCATGTTGTTTAGTCCACATCTTGGTCACTTTCCCAGTTTTTTCCTTGTAGTTGATTTCTAGTTTCACAGCATTATGGTCAGAAAAGATGCTTGTTATGATTTCAATCTTCTTAAATTTACTGAGGCTTGCCTTGTTTCCCAACATATGGTCTATCCTTGAGAATGTTCCATGTGCACTTGAGAAGAATTGTGTTATCTGCTTTGTTTGGATGGAGTGCTCTCTACATATCTGTTAAGTCCATCTGGTCTACTTTTTCATTTAAGCCCATTATTTCCTTGTTGATTTTCTGTGTGGATGATCTATCCATTGATGTAAGTGGGGGTGTTAAGATCCCCTACTATTATTGTGTTGTTGTTAATATCTCCTTTTAGGTTTGTTAATAGTTCCTTTAAGTACTTTGGTGCTCCTGTGTTGGGTGCATATATAAGTGTTGTGTCTTCTTGGTGGAGTGTGCCTTTTATCAATATATACTGCCCCTCTTTGTCTCTCATTACCTGTTTATCTTGAAGTCTACTTTGTCTGATATAAGTATGGCAACATCTGCTTTCTTTTGTTTGCCATTAGCTTGGAGTATCGTCTTACATCCCTTCACTCTGAGCCTGTGTTTGTCTTTAGAGCTGAGATGTGTTTCCTGGAGGCAGCATATTGTTGAATCTTGTTTTTTAATCCATACTGCCACTGTGTGTCTTTTGATTGGAGAACTCAATCCATTAACATTTAGAATGAATATTGATATATGAGGGCTTAATGCTGCCAATTTATTACTCATTTTCCAGTTCTTCCACATTTCCTTTTTTTCTTGTCCCATGTGTTTCGGACTACCAATTCAGTTTGGTAGTTCTCTCTGATGGTTTTCTTAGTTTTTTCTTTATTTATCATTTGTGTCTCTATTCTGATTATTTGTTTAGTGGTTACCAGGAGGTTTGTATAAAAAATCTCATAGATGAGATAGTCCATTTTCTGATAGCTTTTTATTTCCTTAGACTAAGTTGATTCCATCCCCTCCCTCTTCTTCTTCTAAGTTATTATTTTCACAACATATTCCATCTTGTATTGTGAGTTTGTGGTTAAAATGATGAGATTATATTTATTTTTGGGGTTTTCCTTCCCTTTATCTTTGATGTTATAATTAAGTGATTGCTAACCTATTCTGATAGAGAGCTGCAATTTTTCTGATTTTGTGTACCTATTTTTCTCCTTGCTCAAGGCTTTGTATCCCCTTTCTTTCTTTTTTTTTTTTTTCAGGTATGAGGGTCTTCTTGAGCATTTCTTGTAGTTGTTATCTTGTGGTGATGAACTCCCTTAACTTTTCTTTATCTGGAAAAGTTTTTATTTCTCCATCATATCTGATGGATATTTTTACTGGATAGAGTATTCTTGGCTGAAAGTTTTTGTCTTCCAGAATTTTGAATATATCATTCCACTCTATCCAAGCCTGTAAGGTATCTGCTGAGAAATCCACTGAAAGCCAGATAGGGTATCCTTTGTTAAGTTATTTTCTTCTGCCTTCCTGCCCTTAATATGTTTTCTTTGCCATTTACTTTTGCCAGCTTTACTACTATATGCCTTGGAAACGATCTTTTCACATTAATATAGCTAGGAGATCTATTGGCTTCATTCACTTGTATTTCCAGCTCTTTCACCAGGTTTGCGAAGTTCTCAGCTATTATTTCTTTGAACAAGCTCTCTGCTCCTTTTCCCCTCTCTTCTCTTGCTGGAATACCCATAATCCTTATGTTGTGTTTCCTAATTGAGTTGGATATTTCTTGGAGAATTTCTTCATTTCTTCTTAGTCTTAGTTCTGTCTTCTCCTCCATCTGAAGCATTTCTGTATTCCTATCATCTAGATTGCTAATTCTGTCCTCCATATTGTCAGCTCTGTTATTTAAAGACTCCAGATTTTTCTTTATCTCCTCCATTGTGTTTTTCATCTCCAACATTTCTGATTGATTGGGTTTTTCTTTATAGTTTCAATCTCTTCTGTGAAGAAGTTCCTGATCTCATTGAACTGTCTATCTGTATTATCTTGTTACTTGTTGAGCTTTTTAATGATAGCTATTATGAATTCTCTTCATTTAGATTACAGATTTCTGTGCCTTCAGGATTGATTTCTGAGTGCTTGTCATTTTCCTTCTGGTCTGGAGATTTAATATATTTTTGCATACTGTTTAATGGCGTGGATTTGTACCTCTGCATAGCAATAGTATGTGGTTGCAGCTTCCACCTGCCACCAATGGGTGGGGGTCAAAAACTGTGTATTCTGGGCACGCCACAAGCCCTGGCCTCTAGCTGCTCCTTTTCTGTGGAGTGCATGGGCGCTCTTGCTGACTGGCTGAGCTGGAGCACAGGGCTAGGGTGGGGCACTTTTGCCTGCCCAATCCTGGGGCTTCTCGCTCTTCCCTCGCTATCTGCTCTTCTGGGGTGCTAGCTTGATGAAGACACCCCTGCAACAGTTCGGTCACCTCCATGTGGGGGTTTCCCATGGGCTGTGAGGGAACTTGGAGAGTGACTGTTTTCCTGTGGAATGCCACCTCTCCCTTCTCCCCTCTCAGAGACACGTGGTCCCAGGGTTGCTGCCATTCGGGAGGGAGAGGAGCTCTCTTTACCATCTTCCACTTCCTCTGGGGGGGCCCAGTACCTCCACTTTCAGACGTAGGGCTGTGTGGGTCTCTCAGACATCTTTTGTGTTGTATGAATGTCCTCTCTTGGCACATGAATGTCCTTTTTGTTGTATCTTAGGGGGGAGAGTCTAAGGGGAGAGCTCATTCTGCCATGATGCTTGGACATTTTTAATGTATGTTTTATTTAAACATTAAAAAAAATAAAAAATAGAATGACAATAGCACCTAACTCACAAAACTTCTCTCCAATAGACTTAGTTAATTCAGAGAATTAATATAGAAGCCAATGCATATCCAATTCACTGTCAGCAATTTTCTTCTGGAATTGTCTTATATTGAGTGGCTAAACTTAGAATTTTTCTCTCATTAAAATTTTGAATCAATGTTTTAATAACCCCATACAAGTATTAGTGGTTATAATGTCTTCCTGTTCATGTTGAAATAGGTACATGGAAAATGCTAGCAACATCCTATAAGAGCCAGAGCTAACATCCCTATGAAGATCTCATAAAAATAATTGAAAATAAAGAAGGTATTTTGAAGGCATGGGAGATGAACTCATAACAATCAAAACATTCTTGATTGTGAACAACATCCATGTTATTCCCTCAACCAGAAATACCTTCAAAGGCCCTTTCTCCCATTTCCCCACAATCAGTGTGGTACTTAATGGACTCAAAACAATTTTTTTAAATAATAAAAGAATGTCTCCTAGTCTGAAGTGTAAGTTTGTTGAGATTAAGTAACATATTGTTTATTTTTCTTTTAATTCTCACATCTAGCAAAATGCCAAACACAAATTAAATGGTAAATAAATGTTTGAATAAACCCAAAATATTTATTAACAGAGGAAATAATAGTTTCAGAAAAATTGTTTGAGTTAAACAAATAAACAAAAAATCCCAAATAATTTTAAATACTTTTATATCATAAATATGGATATATGTGACAATTTTTACAATGGCAACCTGATTTTTAACCAGAATATTATTTGAAATATTAATACAATTGACTCATCTGTTCTTCACTTAGACCCTATATATTTGGCACCTCTAAATTGAATTAAGGCCCTCATTTTTCTTGTCCAAACTGTGGTGGCCTCCTCGCTTTCTAAGATCTAATCTCTTACTACTCATAGAGTGACAGTGTTAAAACATTCTATTTATTGCACTGTCTTCAGTCAGAATACTATTGTCCAGGGCTGTCCAATAGAAATATATTACAAAGAACATATGTAATTTTAAGTTTTCCTGTACCACATTAGGAAAAGGAAAAAATATGTGTAATTGACTTTATTATATTTTATGTAACCCTATATATCCAAAATGCTATCATTTCAACATTGTTGTTAGGTACCATCAAGTTGGCTCTAACTCCTGGTGACCCTGTGAATGAGTGATGTCCACAACGTCCTGTCCTCAACAGCCCTACTCAGCTTCTATAGACTCATGCCTATGGTTTTTTTTATGGATTCAATCCATGTCCTATTTGGCCTTCCTCTTTTCCTGCTGCCTTCTACTTTTCCCAGCATTATTGTCTTTTCCAAAGAATCCTGCTCTCTCATGACGTACCCAAAGTAGGACAGCCTCAGTTTTATCATTTTTGCCTCCAGCAATAGTTCAAGCTTAATTTGCTCTAGGACCCACTTTTGTTCATCTTTTTCAACATAGAATCAATATAAAATTATGACATATTTTACATTTTTTATTACATATTTTTGTTTATTTACTTTACATTTTATACTTTTATATTAAGGTTTTGAAATCTGGTATGTATTTCACATTCACAACACTTCTCAATGTGGGTTAGCCACATTGTGAATGCTGAAAAGCTACATGTTAGTAGTGGCTAGTGTACTGGACAGTGCAGCTCTAGTACTTGGTCATCTTCTCTTTTTCTTCTTCTTCAATTCGTTGGTGATCTCATCCAGTCTCATGGTTTTCAAATATCTACTTGCTAGTGAATTCTAAAGTTACATCTTAAGCCTAACTCTCTCATCTAAACTCTAGATTCCATATCCAACAGGCTGCTCAACATCTCCAGTTGAATATAAAATAGATATCTCAAACTCAATGTGTTCAAAATAAACTCATTATCTTCTCTGAAAACCAGCTCTACCCACAGTCTTCCCTGTATTAGTTGATGGCAATTCATTCCTTCTATTAGCCTAAACCAAAATCCTGGCATTATCCTTCACTTCTCTCTTTCTCTTACATTCCACACCCAATCCATTAAGATATTCAATTAGCTCTACCTCAACAATATATTTAAAATCACGTTACTTTTTACCCCCTTCACTACTACGAAATTTGTTTGGGTCTACCTGGATTTATTCAGTAGCTTTCTAAAAGATCTCCTTGGCCCCCTTCATTATATTTTCAACACAGCATCCAAAGTGATATTTTTAAAACTTATGCCATATTATTTAACTCTATTCATGAAACACTATAATAACTCCGATTTCACTTACAATAAAAGCCAAAGTCCTTGCAATGACTTATAAAGTCCTATATTATCTTTTCCCTCATTATTTTTTCTGACCTCTTTTCTGATGCTGTTGCTCTTTCTCACTTTGCTTCAGCAATACTGGCCATATTTTTCTAGGAACACTGCAGTCATACTAGACATTGAAGACTTTGTTCTGGCTGTTTCCTATCTTAGAAAGTTCTTTCTCCACATTTGGCCACAAGTCTCACTTTTTCAAGTCTTTGCTCAAATGCCACCATGATAGCTTGAATTATTGGTCACAATTATTTACTTCCAGGTAATGACATTATATTTCCATACTCTTGCCATGGTTTCATGGTGGTTGAATTACGCTTCTCTGTCCCTCAATTTAAGACTTGGCCATTTTATTTGCTTTGACTGGGATGTTAGCAGACATGAGCCAAGTCAAGGCTTGAAATGTTCTTGTGTGATTACGCCTGCCCTTTTGTGTTCCTGCCTTTCACTGTGAAAAGAACATGCTTTTAGTAGCCACTAGTCTAAGGAGGATAAGATCTGTACCTAACCTGTAGCTTGAAGCCAAGCCTGGTTAGTCCCGGCCTAGATCAGCTGAATCTCTGCCTATTTACAGATGCATGAGTAAGAAATAAATACTCACAGTTGTATGCCACTGGGTTTTGTGGTGGTTTGTTGTATAACAATAGATTACTAATAGTAACTTTTTCAAGTAGGCCTACGTTGAACATCCAATTTAAAACCATAACTCATACCCCTCTGCTACTTTCCCAGAAATTCCATTCCCCCTTACCCTACTCTACTTTTTCTTTTTTACTTCTATAGCCTTATCATCTTATAACATACTGCCCCCTGCTAGAATAAAGCTCCATAGGGCTGGGATTTTTGTTTTGTTTGTTGATATATTTTAGGCACCTAGAACAGGCACCTGACACATAGTGGGTACTCAATAAGTGTTGGTTGAATGACCAAATCTCAAATGTATTATTATTATTATTTCACTCAGGATTTTGTGTAGACAATGGCACATCACCTACCATACTGTCAGACACAAAAAAATTTACCTTAGAAATCTCTGTAAATTCTACCAAATTCTTCTTGGAGCAATAGAACAAAAAGATTTCATTTTTTCTTTTCCTACACAAGTTCTGTATATCCCACTACTTCCGTAGTAATCATGTTTTCTCTTGCTTGCCCCACTGGCAAAATAAATGCCTGATGGATGGTAGAATGGTCACCAATCATTTTCTGTTTTCCCAAAATGCCCATTGTGCATCTTACTGTTGTTCCCCATATCCAAGAGCATGCAGAAAGTGACACTTTAACAAAATAGACTCTTATTATGAAAGAATATTACTGACAAGAATAGAAGTTTTTTCATATTGATATATTCCTTTTCAACTAGATATAAGAATGAGTTCCTTGAGAGCAGGGATCATGCATTTTTAGTGTTCTGTCTCTGGCACAATGCTAGGCTCAGAAACAGCCACTGCATGTAATGAAAAAAGTAATGAATACCAATCAGGGAGTAGATAATTTACTCACAAACAGAGCTGACCAAAATGCGTATCCTGTTATTGCTACGAGAGGAAGATATGATTTTCCAAATGTATAAATTTGTGAGACTACCAAATAAGACCAGATCTCTCCCAGGCCGTGATGAATCACACCAGTCATTACTTGTATGGCCTATGAGAAAAGAACACCATTAATTACTTATTACTATTCCAGTCTAACCTTTGAAAAGAACACACATCAAGAAAAAGCCAAGATGGAGAAGGAAGGTGACAATCTAACAGAATTTCAGGATTCTCAACATTCAACTCAGATGAGGAGGGTTTTTTTATTATTTCAGAGCAGTTTGCAGATACAAGTACTACTTAAATAAACAATGAGATTGTACTAGGAGCCTGTTTATATACTTGGTTCAAGAGGTTATATGATATGAGCCCTGGAGCCCTGAAAAAATTGATCTCCTTCAATAGTCATCAGTCCCCATGTGTCAACAATCTGTAGCTGCAGCTATAGCACTCATGTTTTACAGAGTAATACCAAGTTTATAGACTTTTGTATTTAGGACTTTACCTGCACTTTTCTTATCCTCCTAAACCTGGGACTTGGACTTTAATTCCTTTTGTTCTGCCCACCCCATGCCCATCTGTAACCATGGTTTGTATCAGAGTCCTGGGCCCTTTATAAACAAGAATTAAAGAAAGATAGTGAACTCTTGAGTCCTGGTTTTCTATAACTCTTCCTAGGGACTGTTATCTGGTGTGGGGATTGTGAATTATTTCTGTCCACTGAAGCCAGGCCAGTTATGATAGTTTCTGAGCCAAAGGAGAAGGAAAATTCTAAGCTTGCTACATGAGCCCTCTAACATCTCATTGTAGGGCTTTTCAGTTGGTTTTCAGATAGATGTTTCTCAGGTGTAACTCCTTCTGCCACAGCTGAATGAACTACCCTTCCCTGCTCTCCCTCCCCACCCCCAAACACAGGAGTTAAGCCTGAAAAAACTGAAGGAGTTATTTGGAGTTCAGAACCTAGCATCTCTTGCCTTGCTGCAACTTATATTTCCACAATGCCTGGGGACACTCACATTTCTTTCCTCACATATCCTCTTAAACAGGATACCTTCAATTTGAAGTTTGCGGTAGGCTTCAGTTCTGATATGTTATCATGAAGAGACCCAAAGAGTGGCTAGTTGGTGGGGATGCTTCCCTCACTTGGAGAGTATTCTGACCTCTAGTCAACACAAAACCATGCACTTAGTGGCAGTTCTGCCAGGCTGCAGAGAGGGAGGAGGCAAGGGGACATTGGGGTAAATAGGACTTTTCCCACTACTGCAATGGTGTAGAGTTTCAGCTCCTTGCTGGACTGGTAATATACTGACTTTCCGTGAAGTCTGAGTTTAGCGAAGGATGCAGGATTTTTAAAAACTTCTTATTTTTAAATAATTACAGATTCATAATAATTTACAAAAATAGTACAGAGAGGTCCTGTGTACCCTGAACCTGGATTCTCCCAATGGTTACATTTTACATAACTGTAGCACAATATCAGAATGAGGAAATCAACCTTGGTATAATGTGTGCTTGTAGTTCTGTGCCATTTTGTCACGTGTGTATTTGTGTACCCATCACCATGATCAAGATACAGAAATATTCCGTCACCACAAAGATACACCTCATGTTATACCTTTATAGTCACTCTCCCTCCAACTTCCTTAACCCCTGGCATTCACTAATGTTTTTCATCTCTACACTTTTGTCATTTTGTGAATGTTATATAAATTGAATAATTCAGCATGTACCTTTTGAATTGGCTTTTTTTCATTCTGCTTAATGCTCTTGCAATCCATCCATGTTGTTGTGTGTATCAATGTAGTTTGTTCCTTTTTATTTCTGAGCAGTATTCCATGGTATGGATGACCATAGTTTGTTTAACTATATACCTATTGAGGGACATTTTGAAAACTTTCAGCTTTGGGGCTATTACAAATAAAGCTGCTATGAACACTCATGTATAAGTTGTGCAGACAGCAGCTTTCAGTTCTCCAGGATAGACACCTAGGAGTACACTTGCTGGGTTTAATGGAAAGTGTAAGTTTAGTATTTAAAGAAACTGTCAAACTATTTTCCAGAATGGCTGTACCATTTTATATTTCTACTAGCAGTGTAACAGAGATCCAATTTCTTTGCGTTTTCACCAGCATTTGGTATTGTCACTATTTCTTATTTTACTTGTTTCAATAGGTGTGTAGTGATTATCTCATTGTGGATTTAGTTTGCATTTCTCTAATGGCTAATGATGTTGAATATCTTTCCATGTACTTATTGCCATCTGTATATCCTCTTCAGTGAGATGCGTCTTCATGTTTGCCCATTTCAAAACTGGATCATTTGGTTTTTTTACTGCTGCATTTTGAGAATTTTTTATATATTCTAGATAGAAATCTTTTGTCAGATATGTGGTTTGCAAGTGTTTTCTTCCTCTCTGTAGCTTGTCCTTTCATCTTCTTAACAGGGCCTTTCACAGAACAAAGTTTTAAATTTTGATGAAGTCTAACATTGACTTTTTTTCTTTTATGGATCATGATTTGGTGTCATGTCTAAGAACTCTTCAATGAGTCCTAGGTACCAAAGATTTTCTCCTATGCTTTCTTCTAAAAGTGTTTATATTAAAATCTGTGATCTGTTTTGAATTAATTTTTGTATAAGGTGAAAGACTTAGGTTGAGGTTCTTTTATTTTTGTGTCACATATGTCTATCCAATTGTTTCAGCAACATTTGTTGAGGAGACTATCCTTCTGCCACTGAATTACCTTTACCAAAAAATCAATTGGCTGTACTTGTGTGGATCTGTTTCTGGATTGTGTGTTCTAATCCATTGATCTATGTACCTGTTGCTATGCCAATACCACACAGTCCTCATTACTGTATCTATGTAATGTCTTAGGGTCAGGTAGTGTGTTTCTTCCCACTTTATTCATCTTTTTCAATTTTTTTTATCTATTCTAGTTCCTTTGCCTTTCCATATAAATTTTAAAATAATTTGTCTGTATCTACAAAAAATATTGCTAAGATTTTGATTGAAATTGTGCTAAACCTGTAGGTCAATTTGGGGAGAATTAACATCTTTACTACGTTGAGTTCTCCAATCCACATACACAGTATGTCTTTTCATTTATGTATCCTACTTTAAATTCTTTCATCAATATTTGGTAGTTTTCAAAATACAAGTCCTGTACATGTTAGATTTATATTTAAGTATTTAATTTTTTGAGCACTTGTAAATAGTACTGCATTTAGAATTTTGGTTTCAACATATTCATTGCTATTATATAGAAATACAATTCATTTTTGTGTATTGATCTTGTATTCTGTGACATTGCTGAACTCAACTTACTAGTTCTAGGAGTTCTTTTTTTTTGATTGCTTGGGATTTTCTACATAGATCATCATGTCATCTGTAAATAGGAACATTCTTATTTCTTCCTTTCCAATCTGTATGCTTTCATTTCCTTTTCTGTCTTATTGTTCTGGCTAGGACTTCCAGTACTATGCTAGTAAGCGTAGTGAGAACAGACATTCTTGTATTGGTCCTGATCTTAGGGGGAAAGAATTCCATTTTTCATGATTCAGTGTGATGTTAGCCATAAATTTTTTGTAGGTTCTCTTTATGAAGTTGAGGACATTCCCTAAATTCCTATTTTTCTGAGAGTTTTTATTATGAATGGGTCTTGGGTTTTGTCAAATGCCTTTTTTTTTTTGCACCAATTAATAAGATCATGTGATTTTTCTTCTTTAGCCTATTAATATGATGGATTACATTGATTGATTCTTGACTATTGACCAGCCATGTGTCTCTGGAATAAATCACATTTAGAATGGTGTAAAATTATTTTTATATATTGATGAAGTATGTTTGCTAATATTTTGTAAATACTTTTTATGTATATAGTCATGAAAGATATTGATCTGTGGTTTTCTTCTTTTGTACTGTCTTTGTCTGAATAATTTTGGCCTATTCAAACGAGTCGGGAAATGCTTCTTCCTCTTCATTTTCTGAAAAAGATTATGAAGAACTGGTGTTAAGTATTTTTAAAATACTTGGTAGAATCCTCCAGTGAAATCATCCAGGCCTGGAGATGTCTTTTTTAGGAGTTTTAAAATTACAAATTCAATTTCTTTAATAGTTATAGATTTCTCAGAGGATAGAAGCAGAGGGAATACTTTTTAACTCATTCTATGAGGTCAGTATTACTCTAAAAAGTCAGACAAAGATATTACATGAAAACTACAGACCAATATCTCTCATGAACATAGATATGAAAATCCTCAACAAAATATTATCGAATCAAATCCAACAATGTATTAAAAGAATTATATACCACAACCAAGTATGATTTATCCCAAGTATGCAATGCTGGTTCAACATTCAAAAATCATTTAATGTAATCCATCACATCAACAAGATAAAAAGAAAAATCACATGATCATATCAATAGATACAGAAAAAGAATTTGACAAAAATCCAACACGCATTCATGATAAAAACTCTCAGTTAACTAGCAATAGAGGGAACTTCTTCAACTTGATAAAGAATATCTACAAAAAAAACAGCTAATATTATACTTAATTGTGAGAAACTCAAAGCTTTCTCACTAAGATCAGGTACAAGGCAGGGATATTCCATCTACCATTCCATTTCAGTACTGTAATGGAAGTTATTGCTAATGCAATAAGACAATAAAAGTAAATAAAAGATGTATATTGGGAAGGAAGAAATAAAACTGTCTTTCTTTGCAGATGACATGATCATTTATGTAGAAAATCCAAAAGAATCAACAAAAAAACTCCTGGAACTAATAAGTGATAATAGTAAGGTTGCAGAATACAAGGTTAATATACAACAATCACTTTTCTATATATGAGCAATGAAAAAGTGGAATTTGAAATTAAAAACACAATACCATTTACATTAGCACTCAAGAAATTGTAATACTTAGGTATAAACTTAACAAAATATATACAAGATCTATATGAGGAAAACTACACAACTCTGATGAATGAAATAAAATAAGAACTAAATAGAGCGATATTCCATGACTCAATATTGTCAAGATGTCAGTTCTTCCCAACTTTATCTATAGATTCAAGGCAATTCCAATCAAAATCCCAGCAAGTTATATTGTGAGTATCAACAAATTCATTCTAATGTTTATAGGGAAAGGCTAATAACTCAGTATCCTCAATATGATATTGAAGAAGTAGAATAAATTCAGAGGACTGGCACTACTCAACTTCAAGACTCACTATAAAGCTACAGTAATAAAGACAGTGTGGTATTGGCAAAAGAATAGACAAATAAATCAATGAAACAGAATAGAGAGCACAGAAATAGACCCACACAAATAAGTCAGCTGATCTTTGACAAAGGAGCAAAGGCAAGTCGATGGAGCAAAGACAGTCTTTTAACAAATGGTGCTGGAATAACTGGACATTCACATTCCAAAAAATGAATCTAAACACAGAACTTACGCCTTTCACAAAAATTAACTTAAAATGGATCACAGACCTAAACGCAAAACATAAAATTATAAAACTCCTAGAATATAACATAGGCAAACCTAGATGATTTAGATATGGTGATGACTTTTTAGATACAACATCAAAGGTATGATCCATGAAGAAATAATTGATAAGCTGGACTTCATTAAAATTAAAAACTTCTTCTCTGCAAAAGACAATGTCAAGAGAATGAGAAGACAAGCCAGAGACTGGGAGTAAATATTTGCAAAAGACGCATCTGATAAATGACTGTTATCCAAAATATACAGAGAACTCTTAAAACCCAACAATAAAAAAACAAACAACCCAATTAAAAAATGGGCAAAAGATCTGAACAGACACCTCCCCAAAGAAGATAAACAGATGGCAAATAAACATATGAAAAGATGCTCCACATCATATGTCAAAAGGAAATGAAAATTAAAACAACTATGAGATATAACTACACACCTATTAGAATGGCCAAACTCCAGAACACTGACAACACCAAATGCTGGTGAGGATGTAAGGCAATAGGAACTCTCATTCATTGCTGGTGGGAATGCAAAATGGTACAGCCAGTTTGGAAGACAGTTTGGCAGTTTCTTTTAAAACTAAACATACTCTTACCTTAATGCCTAGCAATTGCACTCCTTGGTATTTACCCAAAGGAGTTGAAAACTTATGTCCATGCAAAAACCTGCACACAGATGTTTATAGCAGCTTTATTCATAATTGCCAAAACTTGGAAGCAACCAAGATGTCCTTCAGTAGGTGAATGGATAAATAAACTGAGGTACATTCAGACAATGGAATATTATTCAGCACTACAAAGAAATGAGCTGCCATGAAAAGACCTAGAGGAACCATAAATGCATATTACTAAGTGAAAGAAGCCAATGTGAAAAGGCTACATACTGTTTGATTCCAAGTATACGATATTCTGGAAAAGGCAAAACTATGGAGACCATAAAAAGATCAGTGGTGGGCCGGCCCCATGGCTTAGCGGTTAAGTGTGCACGCTCTGCTACTGGCGGCCCGGGTTCGGATCCCAGGCGCGCACCGACACACCGCTTCTCCCGCCATGCTGAGGCCGCGTCCCACATACAGCAACTAGAAGGATGTGCAACTATGACGTACAACTATCTACTGGGGCTTTGGGCTAAAAAAAAAGGAGGAGGATTGGCAATAGATGTTAGCTCAGAGCTGGTCTTCCTCAGCAAAAAGAGGAGGGTTAGCATGGATGTTAGCTCAGGGCTGATCTTCCTCACCAAAAAAAAAAAAAAAAGATCAGTGGTTGCCAGTGGTTAGGTGGGGAGTGGAGGGGAGTGGGTGGGATGACTAGGTGATGCACAGAAGACTTTCAGATCAGTGAAAAATACTCTGTGTGATATCATAATGATGGATACATGTCCTTATACATTTGTCAAAACCTATAGAATGTACAACACCAAGAGTGAATCATAACATAAACTATGGACTTCAGGTGATTATAATGTCAATGTAGGTTCATCAGTTATAACAAATGTCCCACTCTGGTAAGGGAAGTTGATAACAGGGGAGACTATTCATGTGTGGGGGCAGGGGTACATGGGAAATATCTGTACCTTCCCCTCAATTTTGCTGTGCACCTAAAACTGCTCTAAAAAAATAAAATCTTGGGGCTGGCCTAGTGGTATAGTGGTTAACTTCACGTGCTCCGCTTCCGCACCCTGGGGTTTGCAGGTTTGGATCCCGGGTGCGGACCTATGCACTGCTTATCAAGCCATGCTGTGGCAGGCATCCTACATATAAAGTAGAGGAAAATGGGCACAGATGTTAGCCCAGGGTCAATCTTCCTCAGCAAAAAGAGGAGGATTGGCAACAGATGTTAGCTCAGGGCTAATCTTCCTCAGAAAAAAAAAAAAATCTTAATAACAAACAAACAAACCAAAACAAACAAAAAAGCCCAGTGTGGTACTGGCATAAAGACAGACCAATGGAACAGAATATAGAGACCAGAAATAAACTCTCACGTATATGGTCAAATGGTTTTTTGGTGAGTGTGCCAAGATCATTCAGCGGAGAAAGACAATAGTATTGGGAAAGCTGTATATCCACATACGAAAGAATGAAGTCAGACCCTTACCCTACACCGTATACAAAAATTAACTCAAAATGGATCCAAGACCTAAATGTAAGACCTAAAACTATAAAACTCTGCAGTGTCAGTGCCTGACATTAAACTTTTTGAATGTAATGTGGGTGCTTGACATTAGGCTTTTGCTTGTTGAGGCATCCATTTCAAAGACATTCCTCTCGAATAGACATATTGCCAGCTGTACAACACAGCTACTAGCAAAACAACCAGACTAGAAACCAGGCCACCCCCACCCATGAATTTCTCCTCTAGAAAGCCCTGGGTAACATAGAAAACTAACAGTGACTAACTCGTCTTCTCCTTTTCCATGCCCTAATTCCCACTGTAATGCTTCAAATTCACCAATAAAGAGTAAACCCATGAAATCCTAGACACCCCACCCTTGGGCCTGAAATAAAGGCAGAGGCTCAGGTCCATAATCCTTCCTTCTCTCTCCATCTACATCCTTACTGCGTGGCCCTCAGGCATGCTATGTATCCTCTATGACCTGTGAGTAATAAATCTTGTTCTTAAAAGTTCTCTGATGGTTTCTTGCTGAAGTGCATTCTGTGATCATAATAAGAACCGTAAGGGCTGGCCCAGCCACAAGATGGGCTCTGGTCGGGGTGGGGTGGGGTGGGGTGGGGAATGTGTGGGGCTCACTATGAATAAATACAGGCTGGGCAAGTGCCTCAGGCATTCCTAGCTGAGAACATTACTATCAATAGGCTGGGACAACATAACAAACTCTTAGTAGAAAATACAGGAGAAAAGTTTCATGACATTGGATTTGGCAATGATTTTTTGGATATGAGACTAAAAGCACAGACAACAAAAGAAAAAATAGAGAAACTGAACTACTTCAAAATTTAAAACTTCTGTGCGTTAAAGGACACAATCAAGAGAGTGAAAAGGCAATCCACAGACTGGCAGAAAAAATTTGTGAATCATATATCTGATAAGGAGTAAATATGCAGAAAATATAAAGAACTCCTACCACTCAACAACAAAACATACTGTACAACCCAATTAAGAAATGGGTAAATGACTTGACATTTCTCTAAAGAAGATATACAAATGGCTTATATCAAATAAGCACATGAAATGATGCTCAACACTGCTAATAATTAGGGAAATGCTAATAAAAACCACAATAAGAGACCTCTTTACATCCACTAAGATGGCTACCATCAAAAAACCAGAATACAACAAGCGTTGGAGAGGATGTGGAGAAATTGGACCCCTTGTGCACTAGTGGTGAGAGTGTAAAATGCTGCTGCTGCTATGGAAATAGTTTGGCAGTTTCTCAAAGGTTAAACATAGAACTATCATATGACCCAGCAATTCCATTCCTAGGAGTGTGTGTGTGTGTAAGAATTGAAAGCAGGGACTCGAAGAGATATTTGTACACCTATGTTCATAGCAGCAGTATTTGCAATAGCCAAAAAGTGGAAGCAACCCAAATGCCCATTGATGGATGAATGGATAAACAAAATGTGGTTATACATACAATGGAATATTATTCAGCTTGAAAAGGAAGGAAATTCTGACATATACTGTACCATGGATGAACCTTGAAGACATTATGCTAAGTGAAATAAGCTAATCACAAAAGGACATGTGCTGCATGATTCCACTTATCTGAGTACTATAGAGTAGTCAAATTCATAAAGACAGAAAATTGGATGGTTATTGCTAGGGGCTGCGAGGAGGGAGGACATGGGGGAGTTATTGTTTAATAGGTGTGGAGTCTTAGTTTTGCAAGATGCAAATAGTTCTGTGGGTGGATGGTGGTGATGGTAGCACAACACTGTGGATATACTTAATGCCCTTGAGCTGTACACTTAAAAATGGTTTTGATGTTAAATTTTATTTTGTGTATTTTAGTACAATTAAAAAAACATATTACTTAAATTTTCTGTTTTAGCAGATCTTGTCTGATATGCTACTGGCAAGGGCATGGGGGCACAGCCTTGTTACTGCTAGGTGGGAATCAGATTCCCTAGTCAGCCTCCACTGACACTGGTGGGGAGAAGGGTACCTTAGGGCTCCCCACTAGGCCTCTGCTGACACCATTATGGCTGGTGGGAGTAGGGTCAACACATTACTGCTTCCCCATGTGGCCTCTATGGACACTAGGGAGGCTGGGGTAGTGGGCTCATTCTTGCTGAGAGATGATGAAGGTCTCAGCTTCCCATTTAGCTGCCTCTGACGCCACCGTGGAGAAGGGAAGGGGTACTTTGTTATAGCCAGTAATGGTGGGAGTCTAGGTTCCCACATGGCCTTTGTTTATGGAGTTGGGGGTGGAACCATAGGTTTTCCTAACGTGTTTGGCTACAGTAGGGCAGTTATTTTCTAAAAGTTTTCTGCCTTGCTAGGCTGTCCCTTACCCGGCTCTATGGCTGGAGAAAATAGGTTTTTCTTGGTGTTTTTTTGTTTTGGTCTGTGCTTATTAGTGTTTTTGGGTCACAGGCTTCTTGAGCACCCAGTTTTGGATAATTGAAGCAAAAAGAAAACCAAGGAAACTCACTACCACATCATTCCTTGGGTTCCAAGGTCTCTAGCTCTTTTGCCTCCTCTGTACTTTTCAGAGTCTTCTTATATTTGTCCAAAGTTTTAACTGTAATTAGTGGTAGGAATACAGAGAAGTGTATCCACTCCCTCTTGTCCAGAACTGGAAGTTGGGATGTTTTATTGAATGAAATGAGACCTGAACCCTTGGATTATGGTAGATCTCATTAGAAGGACAGAAATGTGGCCAGTAACAGACCAGTTTATTCTCAGACACACTTTAACTATTCCTTCCCAATACCCAGACCAGATAAGTGGACAAGGGGGTTAGGAATCCAGATCTTTAACATCATAACATAGGGGATGAGAAGAGGAAACTTTGGATTCATTGCTTGCTTTATGTAACGTTATTAGCACAATTCTGGCAGAAGATCAGGTAGATCTTAAATAAGTGAAGGCAATAATAGACTTGAGGGGCTGGCCCCATGGCTTAGCGGTTAAGTGCGCGCGCTCCACTACTGGCGGCCCGGGTTTGGATCCCGGGCGCGCACCGATGCACCGCTTCTCCGGCCATGCTGAGGCCACATCCCACATACAGCAACTAGAAGGATGTCCAACTATGACATACAACTATCTACTGGGGCTTTGGGGGGGGAAAAAAGGAGGAGGATTGGCAATAGATGTTAGCTCAGAGCCGGTCTTCCTCAGCAAAAAGAGGAGGATTAGCACAGATGTTAGCTCAGGGCTGATCTTCCTCACAAAACAAAACAAAACAAACAAAAAAAAATGCAATAAAAAAAAATAATAGACTTGAGATATTGGGAGTATTCCTGGACCAAGCTTTAATCTTGCTGGTTAGATTCCTAATCTGGCTCCATCATCCAACAATATGGTGGATACTGCAAAAGAATATAATCTGCTAGATTTGGTGGGAGTTGAGTGGGAAAACAGTGGCATTTGGGGGATGATATCAAGAGCATAGTGCCATTATGGCAACTGTCCACAAAGCTCCATGGTCTGCAGCTTCTCCTCAATATTGTTCCCGCAATCTGAGCATCTCATATAGGACCATGTCATCATCAGCTTGGCTTGACATAATTTATAGATGCCAAAAAGGGATTTTATACCCTTTTCCAGTCTCAGAGTGTGTTTTCTGGGAGTATGACTAGGTTGTAATGGTTTGGGGTTATTTAAGTGTAGTTGATAGATTCACAATTTCTGCTTTATTTAACTTGAGCCTGATATACAGCTTATATGTTCAGGCTGCATGTGGAAAAATGCAGATATTACATAGTCATTTCAGGACATTTTCATTAACTCTTCTCTATTTGGGGAATTTGTAATAGAGGTGGTTAAAATCTTTTTATATTTAGAAATTGCAACACTAGAGTCATTTATTTGCTCAAGCAGCATTCAGCTCTTACCCCCAACATTCTTGTTTCCTGTCTCACCCACAGGTGACTTCGATTTCGATTTCTATTTCGTGGCATTTTTCACTAAGATACAATAGAGAAATGAGAGGATAATTGTGTTTCTTTTCTGTAGGAAAATATGGAGACAAATTAATATTAATTATTTTCTGGGATAAGATACTTAAAATTGAGAGGGAAATCTAATCCTAGAGCTGCTAATTTTTCACTGCTTTATAGTCCCCTTGCAGATATTTTTCATCAAACCATCAATATTACCAGCTTGAAAATATCACCAATAATTATTTCTCCAACTTTTGTTCATTTGCCAGCCTTAAATTGGACTGTATAAATAGTATGTGGCGGCTGCCCCAATCCATCAATCCCTCTAGAAATTATCCATATCCTCCTCCATTTACAGGGTCAGGAATCGGACTGTTGCTTGCTGTGGTTTATTCGCTTACTCTGTGTTGTTTCCTTCCACATTAAAGTCTGGTGCAGGGGCGCCTGACTGTTAGAACCCATATCACATGTCTACGTCAGCTGCACTGGAGGCTGAGAAATAAAGTGCTATAATTCTACTTTGGAAAGGTGAGCTTCATAAGGTAGGAACCTATGAAAATGTGGGGAAGGTGTTCAATAGATAAGACAATTAAAACTCACAGATAATGATCATTAAAATTAAGGATAACCTTTGGGATTTCTGTATAACATACCAGTTCTCCCTAGCCTCCATGTTTAATATGCATGAGAATTTTTTCTGATCCTAGCTGTTTGGGCCAAAGGTGAAAATCTAACTCAAGCTGGGTCCATAATATCCTCTTTCCCAGGTTCTTTGGGCTGGTCTCTTGATGGGAAGATGTAAAACCTTAGGAGCAGTGGCATTGCCATGTTCTACCCTAATGAACAGCTGTAGAGAAAGTGAGTTTTGAGAGTGAGAAGAATAGAGAGACATCCAGAGAAAAACAGCGATGGAGAAGGAGCAGAACTTCCTGAGTTAATGAGGCTTTCAATTTTCCAGTCCCAGTTTCTTTAGGAAACCTGGCTAACTTCCTGCCCTTACATTATGTAAATATATCTGTTCATATATTACAATAAACATATCTTCATTTTGCTAAAACTAGTAAGAGAGAGTTTCTGTTTCTTGCAACCAAAAAGTCTTTTTTTTTTTTAATAGCCTTGTCTTCTAACTTGTCTCACGTGGCTTTGACAATCTACTCTCTCGAATCTCCACTGTCCGATGGCTCTTTTGTTCAACCTCTTATCTACGGCCTTACCTGAAGTCTAAGACCTTGTCTTCAAATTCTCCACTTATAAACTGTTCCTTCCATTTACATAAACCACAACTCTTTGAGTTGCCCCAGAGATGGCCTATTGACCCTTGAAACAGAAAACGTAGGTTTAGTGGGAAAAGTCAAACTTGAGTTCAAATCCTGTCCTTACCAGTTATTATGTGACCTTGCCCATATCATTTATTCTTTCAGAGGCTGTTTCCTCAGCAGCAAACCCCTGTAGGATTGTATTGTGGAGCAAATAAGAGAGAACTGGTACAAAATTGGAACTCAAAGAACTAGCGTTGGGAACGCCTGCCCTCGGCTTGTCTGCACTGACCGCAGATCCCTACATTCTCTTGATGACACCGCTAGAGGGCCGTGATATCTCTCCCAGGTGGCCCCCTTAGTCCAGGACCTTTTTGCTCCGTGGATCCGGGCGGCGCTCGCCGAGTGGGCGCTGCTTCCTCGGTGGTGCCCCCCATCCCCCCTCGCGCGCTTCCAACGCTGCGGTTGTGGCCAAGAGCGCGGCTTCGGGGCCGCTGCACGAGGAGCCTCTCGCGGACACTTGCGCGGTGGGAGCCTGGAAGCTGCTAAGATTGCAGGCTCCCAGGACACGGATGGGGAATGAGATGTGGGGGAGGGAGTGACACAGAGGAACCCTTTCCTGCCTGTGTTAGCATCACACTATGCCCTTGGATCTGGGCCAAGCCTGATTCCCGGGCTGCCTCTGCAGAGACATTTCCATTGAACAAATGCCCTCCTCTCCACTTTTCTGCTAGATTAGGTTCAGCAAGTCTACCTTTAATCTCCACCAGGTGTAGAGGGAAGCGTACTGGTCAGCAAACCTGAACTCTAGTCCTTAACTCTCCTTTTTATTAGATACTTGAGTGCTTGAGCAAAATATCTATCTTGCCTGTTCCTTAGATTGTTTTCCTGTACAGTGATATATGTTCTGTGTACCTCCCACGTTCACACTAACGTACTCTGAAAACCGAAATCGAGTTATACAAGTTTAAAATCCGCTGTAATCAGGTCCCAACAACTAATATATTAGAATCCTAACTTGAGGCCACCTCTCCATGAGGTGCTATATAAAACTTTTTTTTTTTTTTAAGCCACCGAACACTCAGTGTAAGGGCACTCTGTCTGGCACAAAGTAGAAAGAATAAAAGGATCAAAGGTCATCTATTTGGTTCTGGATAGTTTCGCCCAAAGCATATTTGCCGTAGACATTTTCAACGCAAGCATTTTCCCAGCAGAACTAACTGGCAGCAAGGCCATTTTGCTGTAAAAGACACAATCACAAAAAATAAAAGAGGGACATTAAAAAGCTCAATGAAACATCAAAAATGAATAACAAAATTAAAAAGACTTTATTGCAAAATATGAAATATTTGAATATATTTAAAATGTGTGTAGATTCATGGCAATACTGCACCATCAATTTTCTAGTACAGTATGCAATCTGGCTGTTGAGAACAAGCTATTGTATCTACATTGGCTAAAGAATCAATAAGTAATGCTCTAGAAGACTGTTGTGAATTACTAGGCACCTCTTTTATATTTGCCATAGCTTGGTAAACTTTTGGTTTTGTTGAGTGGGAGGGACGACTGTGTTCCCCAAGGGATTTGCAAACTATGTTATCATTCTCTAGTATAGTATGGAATCTGGCTTTACACTTTCTCGTTTCACACTTCCAGTAAGTTTTATCACCGTATTTTCTATCAAGTCCACATATGTAGTTGTTATCTTAGGCAGTTGATTCGTCAATGGAGAAATGAAACTAAACTGTCAACCAGTTCTTTTACCTTTTATGGCAAAATTGCCTTGCAGCCAATTCGTTTGGCGGCAAAAATGCTCGCAGCAAAAATGTCTACAGCAAAGATGCTTACAGGGAAACTACTTAGAAACATCTCTTCAAACTCCCTCAGTTTATACTGCGTCCCTGCTTAAGAGTATAAATGATTTGTCTTGATTGCTAACTAGAGGCAACGCTGTTGTTTGTGAGGCTTTAGGTGTCAGGTGTTTTGCATATTGTATAATTTATTGAACAAATTATCTGTTAGGCATCAATATGTTTAGGTACTGTTCTACATATTGGGGATAAAGCAGTGGAGAAAATACATATCTATCCCTGAACCTCATGGAGCTTACCTTGTGGAGAGAGTCGGGGTGAAGGGAAGTGATAAGTGTTAGTCTTAGGAGGCCAGGGCGATGACTAGGTTCCAGCATAGGAAGTGAGGAGCAGCCAGAAAGTTACCTGAAGGGTCCTGGAATTAAAGGAAAGAAAACGTTAAATTATGGTAAAAGCCTCCCGGATGGTCAGTTAAGATGAGGACCAAGCATTGGTCATTAGATTTTGCAATATGGAAGTCACTGTTGTCATTTCAAGAATAGTTTTAGGGGAGAGGTGGAGGCCGAACCCTAATTGGAGTGGATTCAAGACAGAATGAGAGGAGATAATTAGGGGATAGACAATACAGACAGTTCTTTTGAATTTTGTTTTTAAGAAAAGGAAAGAAATGGAGTCATAGGTAGAGGGAGAAGTCTTCAAGTTTTTTCTTTTTTTTTTTTAAACAGGAGAAATAATAACACGTTTCTATGCTGATGGGACTAACCCAGAGGAGAGGGAAAAACTGCAGTCATCAGCTGGGATGAGGATAGGCTGGGAAGTGTTTTGTCTGTGTCCCCTGGAATCTATCTTCTACTGTGCACAGACCCCTGAACATCCTCAACCTCTTCATAGGAAACTTTCTGCACCTCCTTGGCCTAAAACCTAGCATTTAAAAAAATTTTTTTTTGTGAGGAAGATCAGCCCTGAGCTAACATCTGCCAATCCTCCTCTTTTTTTTGCTGAGGAAGACTGGCCCTGGGCTAACATCCATGCCCATCTTCCTCTACTTTATATGGGACGCCGCCACAGCATGGCTTGACAAGCGGTGCGTTGGTGCGCGCCCAGTCTCTGAACCGGCGAACCCGGGCCGCCCCAGCAGAGCGCTCACACTTAACCGCTTGCGCCACCAGGCCGGCCCCAAACCTAGCTTCTTTTGATGGCAATACTTTTCTAAGTGCTTGCTTACTCTCTGGAACCACGAGTCCTTGGTTGAAGAGAATGAGGAATGTGTTTTCTGTGAATTCTGCTAAAACTCTGAGACCCACACTGTCCAATACAGTAACCACTAGCCACATGTGGCAACTAAGCATTTGACATGTAATTAGTCTGAACTGACATGTGTTTTAAGTGTAAAATGCACACCAAATGTTGAAGACTTGATATGATAAAAAGAACATAAAATATCTAAATATTTTTGACATATTGGGTCAATGAAATCTATTATTAAAATTAATTTCACCTGTTTGTGTGTACTTTCTTAGTGTAGCTACTAGAAAATTTAAAATTACACAAGTGGCTCATATTACATTTCCATTGGATAGTACTGTTCCAGATCTTTTCACTGTCTTATAAACCTCTTTCCTCTTTTAGCTCTTCTTCTCATCTTCCTAATGTCTTTTCTCTGAGTTTACATAAAATCCTAACAATTTAAGAAGGCCAAAAAGGCACTATGTGAGCTGGCTCTATCTTTCCAACTTCGTCCTTAATCACCTTTCTTTTTGCTCAATGAGTTCTAGCCACACCATCCTCTCAAACCAGCCAATCCCTTTCCCTTCTCAGGATTTTGTTCTTCTATTTCCTCTGACTGGAGCACCTGTCTTATGACTTTGAAAATGGCCAGCTCCATTTCTTCCTGTTAGTTTCAACTTAAATGTCACCTTCTTAGCAAAGCATTTATTTCCTATCTAAAATAGTGCAAACTATCTGCCCTACCTCTCTTTCTATCACTCTGTTTATTTCTTAAAAAGCATTTGCTAATTCCATATTTCCTAAAATTCTCTTGCTAACTCATTTTTAAAAAAACATATGTATTATTTATCTTTTTCTTCAGCTCCCTTAGAGTAGGGGTCTTGTCTGTCTTGTTTACACCCACAGTCTAAAACAAGGGTAGATGCCTAAATATATGCTAAATGAGCACAAGCAATAAAGATTGATTATATATATGATAACATAGGAATATTTAATTTTTTAGTCAAATAGTACAAGTGTGGTTGGGTAGTATTAGAAACCATGTTTAAGTGTTACTAAAAATTGTAGGAATTAGAAATAAATGAATAACAGTTAATGTAAGTAATTATGGTTAAAACAACTTTTTTTTTCACCACTGTCTGTCTCTTCCTTTAGTTTCCAACATTTGCCTCTCTCCTAGTTCTCTGTGGACTCCTTTCCATGGCCTTATATTTTGGTCTTAAATGATATTATTCCCTCAGGTCCTTTCTGTTTTTCATCTCTTCAGAAATCACAATTAGAAAGACCTTTGGGCTAAACTTAACAATTTAGTTTACAAACTTTAAGGGGTTTTGTTTGTTTGACTAATTCTGTGATTTGGTTTTTTAACTGTGATTTTGAGGGCCTTTAGATGGGGCCTGGTTCTCTAAGACACCATCCAGCCACTACTCTGTAAAGTTTTATACCTGATTTCTTGTGGACATTTGGATTCTTGGATCTGAGCTTTCTGGATGGCAATTGTTCCTTTGGCAAGTTTTTTCATATTTCAGTAACTATAATCTTTATTGATGAATATTCCCCATTATCTGACACATTTGTTATGAATAAAAACCCAAAAGCCTTAGGCCTAATTTGGTAAATGAGTGTGTTTATTAATTTCTTATTCTCCCAGCCTAAAACTCATACCTAAAAGTCCCTGGTAATTCTGTTTCCTCACAAAACTTGAACTCTTTGCTTTTATCCCCTGTCTTCTATCAATCATTTGTACTTTAATATAAATGAATTGCAAAGTTGGAGCTGCTGTTAGTCTATTCCCATGAGAACCAAGGATTAGAAAAAAAAGATTATCTGGGCATCTCAGATTTTACCCAGACATAAATGCAGTATCTGAAAATAGGCCCTGTTACCGTCTGGTTCCTAATCCCTTCCTGCCTCCCACAGTCCCAACCCTCAGAACTCCCCCTACCCCAAATCAGTTCCAATGCTCCTACATGCAAGAGTCTGTTCTCCAAATTCCTGACTCCCCATACTCTTTGGGAGCAAGAGTATAGACAAGGGCTCTCCTTATTGGAACCTAGTATGGCTTTGGATTTTTCATTAAGTCTGGGCCTATGACATGAGTTTTAAAAATAGTTGGCATGGAAGTGGAAGTGGTAGATATGCCTTTGACAAGAGTTTTCTGAATCCGTGATGGATGAAACAAGTTAAAGATAAATTTTGCCTTCCAGATTTGGAATGGCAAATGCAGAGAGGGTAGAACTATATATAGCTTTACTGAATACCTTCTGCAACAACTTTTCTTGGGATAATACCTGATGTTTCAACACTCTAGCTCTAAAACATTTGATTATTGAAGACATTAGAATATGCTGCATTTTTGTATACAGCAAATTATAAAACATAGTGACCACAGATTTTAATGTGCCTTTAATCCTGTGCCTGGTGCCTGCCAAATGTCCTTGGTCCCAGGGATATATACATTGAATAAAACAGATCTGAGACAGAAAGTCACACCTATCGACCTCTATTGTCCTAGGAGGGTGAAGATATAGAAAACAAACTTCTAATTTATTCACAGTTTTGTATAGGAGGGTTTTTTTTACACTCAATTATAAGCCAAACAAGCAAAAAAAAAAACAACAAAAAAAAAACCCAAGTACACATTTACCCCAGAATTTTTCAGCTTCCCAGGAAAATTCTTTAGAGGGACCATTTTCAATTTTCCAATTCTGTCAATATATTAGCCCTTCAAAGTGGGTTTATGTCCTGATTTACCAGACAGAAATGAAATACTGACTCTAGCAGTAATAAATGATTAAAATGTTACTTTTTATGTCCAGTGAGACTCTGTGCTCACTCCAAGATGCTGACTATGAATAAAATATCTTTCCACAGCCTGAAAAGAAAATGTAAAATATATATATATATAATATATTTTAAGTATACAACAGTAGAAAATTACAATAAGTTTATAAAAGAGAAAAAGCACCCGTAATAGCATGATGATGTTATGAATTATTCATATAACTATCTTTACTCGGTTAAAATTTATTATTAATAGGTACTATATATTATGTGAATTTTAAACTTAAAGATATGTCACAAGGTGTTTGGTGTATCAGAACTGAAAATACTTTTCAGCAGTGTGAGCTGTTTGCCATTTCTCTGTGTAAGTGGATATAAAACATTATTTTGGAGTGTAATCTTTTTGGATTCTTCTCTGACCACATATGTGGTTATACAAATTTAAGGAGATTGGCATCTAATGTACAAAGGGAAAACTGTAACAGAACTTTTTTGCGGGGTACGTGGTGGGGACTTGACACAGGATGCCTTTCCTAGTACTTGTATATAGACGTGGTTGTTGAGGATAAGGTGAGAGACTTTGTATAGAGGGCAAGAGGCATCTGAGGACAAAGGAAATGAGACGGTGACACATTCTCTTTGAGTTACAGTTTTTAGAATTTCCTTGATGGACTGACATGGTCTCAAATTAGGTGTCCTTTCAGGAAAGAGCATTAGAGGGGAACTCATCAGGAAGGAAGAGACCTGGATGGCGTCTTTGGGCTCAACAGAAAAGGTAAGGGTTCTTGGAGGCCTCCCTGTGCTATGTGGGACTAGTTTTTCACATTTGCCAATTGATTCCATAGGTTAACATTTGCCATTTTCAATCAGAGAGACTGAAATAAAAAATTAACATTAAAAATGTATTATTAAAAACTCACAAAACTAAATAAATGTAAAATAAATTTAAATAACTAAACTATAAAAGTGAGTTGTTTTGTGAGTTTGTACTTCTGAAGTTATCAAAGCTTAAAACTGCTCTAAGTCTTTTAGGACACTCTATAAGTTGAAATAACTTCTCCTAGTCTGTGGCTTGCCTTTCCACTTTTTAAATAGTGTCCTTTGATGAACAGATATTCCTAATTTTAATGTATACCATTTTACCAATATTTTTCTAATGGTAAGTGCTTTATGTATCTATTTAAGAAATCTTTATCTGCCCCAAGATCATGAAGGTATTCATCTATGTTAAAATCTAGAAGCTTATTGTGTTATCTTTTTTTTAATTGTGGTAAAATATATACAACTTAATATTTATTATTTAAACTATTTGTAAATGTACAATTCACTAGCATTAAATACATTCACAATATTGTGTACCCATCACCACTACCTACAGCCAAAACTTTTCCATCATCCTCAACATAACTCTGTATCCGTTAACAATAAATTCCCCTCTCTCTTCGTTCTAGTACCTAGTAAACTCTATTCTCTTTTCTGTCTTTATGAATTTGACTATTCTAGGTACCTTATGTAAGTGGAATCACACAATATTTGTCCTTCTGTGTCAGCTTATCTAACTACGCATAATGTTCTCAATGTTCATTCATGTTTGTAGCATGCATCAGAATTTCATTCTTTTGTAAGATTAAATAATATTTAATTGTACGTATAAATCACATTTTGTTTATCCATTCATCTGTTGATGGACATTTGGGTTGTTTCCACCTTTTGCCTATTGTGAATAATGCTGCTATGAACATTGTATCTGAGTCCCTGCTTTCAATTCCTTGGGGTATACACCTAGAAGTAGAATTGCTGGAACATATTGTAATGCTATGTTTAACTTTTTGAGGAACTGCTTTACTGTTTTCTACAGAGGCTACAACATTTTACATTCCCACCAGCAATGCACAAGTGTTCTAATTTCTCTACATCCTCACCGACACTTGTTGTTTTCTGTACTTTTAAAAAAATAATAGCCATCCTAATGGGTGTAAAGTGGTATCTCATTGTGGTTTTGATTTGCATTTTCCTAATGATTAGCGATGTTAATCATATTTTCATACACTTATTGGCCATTTGTACATCTTCTTTGGAGAAATGTTTATTCAAGTCCTTTGCCTACCTTTCTATTTTCTATGGTGGTTGTTATTGTTGAGTTGTAGGAGTTTTTGATACATTCTGGATATTAATCCCTGCCATATATACGATTTGCAAATCTTTTCTCTCATTTTGTAGGTTGTCGTTTCACTTTCTTGGTAGTGTTCTTTGGTGCACTCAAGTTCTTAATTTTGATGAAGTCCAATTTATCTACTTTTTCTTTTGTTGCCTGTGCTTTTGGTGCCATATCCATGAAATCATTGCAAAAGCCAATGTCATGAAGAGTTTCCCCAATGCTTTCATCTAAGAATTTTACAGTTTTAGCTCTTAAACTTAGGTCGTTGGTCTATCTTGACTTAATTTTTGTATATAGTGTAAGGTAAGAGTCCAACTTCATTCTTTTGCATGTGGATATCCAGTTTCCCCAGCCTCATTTGAAAAAACTCTTCTTTCCCCCATTGAATGGTCTTGGCACCCTTGTTAAAAAGCGATTGACCATATATATGAGCATTTATTCCTGATCTTTCTATTCTAGTCCATCAGTCTGTATGTCTGTCTTTATGCCTGTACCACACTGTTTTAATTACTGTAGCTTTGCAATAATTTTCAAAAAGTTGAGAAATGTGTGTCCTCCAACTTTATTTTTCTGTTTCAAGATTGTTTTGACCATTAAAGGCCACATTCCATATGGATTTGAGGATGAATTTCATATTCCATGGGAATTTGAAGATCTGCTTTTCCATTTCTGCCAAAACAGCTATTGGAATTTTGATAGAGATTGAGTTGAATCTGTAGATTACTTTGGGTCGTATCAACATCTTAACAACATTAAGTGTTCCCATCCATGAACACAAATGTTTTTATGTTTATTTAGTCCTTCTTTAACTTCTTTCAGTAATAGTTTTCAGTTTTTAGCATACAAGTCTTTCACCTCCTTCATTAGATTTATTCCTAAGTAATTCTTTTAGATGTTATTGTAAATAGAATTACTTTTTAAATTTCCTTTTCAGATTGTTCATTGCGTATATAGAAATATAACTGATTTTTGTGTGTTGATCTTGTATCTTGCAAATTTGCTGAATTCATTTATTAGCTTTGGTAGCTTTCTTGTGGATTTTTTGATCTTTTCTATTTAGAGGATCATGTTATCTGTGAACAGAGAGAGTTTTACCACTTTCTTTCCAATTTGGGTGTCTTTTATTTCTTTTGTTTTTTTTTTTTTTGGCTAATGGCTCCAGCTAGAACTTCTGGTACAATATGGAATAGCAGAGGTGAAAGTGGGAATCTTGCCTTCATCCTGATCTTAGGGGGAAAGTTTTCTGTCTTTCACCATTAAGTACGACGTTATCTGTGTTTTTTCATAAATACCCTTTATCATGTGAAAGAATTTTTCCTCTATTCCTAGTTTTCTGAAAGTTTTTTCCTTCACTTTATCGAGGAATAATTGATAAATGTAATTGTATATATTTAAAGTGTACAACGTGATGATTTAATATGCGTATACATTGTGGAATAATTACCAAGATGAAGACAGTTAACACATCCATCACTTCACATAATTTTTTTTTGTGTGTGGTGAGAATGCTTAAGATTTACTCTTAGCAACTTTCAAGTATACAATGCTATATTATCAACATATATACATCAAGTCACCATGCTGTACATTAGATCCTCAGAACTGATTCTTCTTACAACTGAAAGTTTGTACACTTTGACCTACATCTCCCCATTTCCTACTCCTCTCAGTCCTCGGCAACCACCATTGTATTCTCTGTTTCTATGAAATTGACTTTTTTTTTTTTAAGATTCTCTATATAAGTGAGATCATACAATATTTGTCTTTCTTTGTGTGGCTTATTTCACTTAGAATAATGCCCTCCACGTTTATCTATGTTGTCACAAATAGCAGGATTTCTTTCTTTTTTATGGCTAAATAATATTCCATTGTATACCTATACACCACATTTTCGTTATCCATTCATCTGTCAAAGGACGTTTAGGTTGTTTCCATATCTTGGCTGTTGTGAATAATACTGCAATGAACATGGGTGTACAGATACCTCTTCGAGGTATTGATTTTGTTTCCTTTGGATATATACCCAGGAATGAGATTGCTAGCTCATATGGCAGTTCTATTTTTAAGTTTTTGAAGAACTATCATAGTGTTTTCCACAATGGCTATACCAATTTACATTCCCACCAACCATGTACAAGGGCCCCTTTTCTCAACATCCTCACCAACTTTGTCATCTCGTCTTTTTGATAATAGTCATTCTAACAGGTGTGAGGTGACATATAATTGTGGTTTTGATTTGCATTTCTCTGATGATTAGTGATATAGAGCACCAGTTCATATGCATATTGGACATCTGAACGTATTCTTTGGAAAAATGTCTTTTCAGGTCCTTTGCCCATTTTTTAATCCAATTGTTTGTTTTTTTGCTTTGAGTTGTATGAGTTCTTTATATATTTTGGATATTAACCCCTAATCAGATATATGGTTTGCAAATATTTTCTCCCATTCTGTAGGTTGCCTTTTCATTTTATTGATGGTTTTCTTTCCTATGCAGAAGCTCTTTAGTTTGATGTAGTCCCACTTATTTTAGTTTTTGTTGCCTGTGCTTTTGGTGTCTTATTCGAGAAATCATTGCCAAGACCAATGTCAAGGATCTTTTCCCCTATGTTTTCTCCTAGGAGTTTTACAGTTTCATGTCTTTAAGTCTTTGATCCATTTTGAGTTAATTTTTGTGAGTGGTGTAAGAGAGAGATCCAGTTTCATTCTTTTGCATGCGGCTATCCAGTTTTCCCAACACCACTTTCTGAACAGACTGTCCTTTTTCCATTGTGTGTTCTTGGTGCCCTTGTCAAAAATTATTTGACTATATATACATAGGTTTATGTTTGGGCTCTCTATTCTAATCCATTGGTCTATGTGCATGTTTTCATGCCAATATCACATTGTTTTGATGACTATAGCTTTGTAATATAATTTAAAATCAGGAAGTGTGATGACTCCATCTTTGTTCTTTCTCAAGATTCCTTTGGCTATTTGGGGTCTTTTGTGATTCCATACAAAATTTTAGGATAGTTTTTTCTATTTCTTAGAAAAATCTCATCGGAATTTTGATAGATTGCATTGAATCTGTAGGTCACTTTGGGTAGTATGGATATCTTAACACTATTAATTCTTCCCATCCAAGAACATGGGGTATCCTTTCATTTATTTGTGTCTTCTTCAATTTCTTTCATCAGTGTGCTAAAGTTTTCAGTGTACAGACCTTTCACCACCTTTGTTAAATTTAGTCCTAAGTATTTTATTGTTTTTGATGCTATTGTAAGCGAGATTCTTTTATTTCTCTTTCAGTTAGTTCATTGTTAATGTATAGAAATGCAATGATTTTTGTATGTTGATTTTGTATCCTACAGCTTTACTGAATTCATTTATTAGTTCTAACAGTTTTTGTGAATTCTTTAGGGTTTTCTATATATAAGATCACGTCATATGCAAGCAAATAATTTTACTTCTTTTCTCATTTGGATGCCTTTTATTTCTTTTTCTTGCCTAATAACTCAGGCTAGCACTTCCAGTACTATACTGACTAGAAACGGCAAGAGTGGGCATACTTGTCTTATTCCCGATTTTAGAGGAAAAGCTTTTCAGTTTTTCAACATTGAGTATGATGTTAACTGTGGGTTTGTCATATATGGCCTTTATTATGTTGAGGTACATTCTATTTTTAATTTTTGAGAGTTTTTATCATGAAACAATGTTAAATTTTGTCAAATGCTTTTTATGCATCTATTGAAATTATCATATGATTTTTAACCTTTCTTATGTCAATGTGGTGTATCACATTTATTTATTTGTGTACATTGACCCATCCTTGCATCCCCTGGATAATCTCACTTGATCATGGTATATTATCTGTTTTAATGTGCTGTTGAATTCAGTTGGATAATATTTGGTTGAGGATTTTTGCATCTATGTTCATCAGGCATATTGGCCTGTAATTTCTTTTCTTGTAGTGTACTTGTCTGGCTTTTGTATAGGGTAATGCTGGCCTTGTAAAATGAGTTTAGAATTGTTCCTTCCTCTTTAGTGTTTTGGAAGAGTTTGAGAAGGACTGGTGCTAATTATTCTTTAAATGTTTGGTAGAATTCACCAGTGAAGCCATCTAGTACCAGGCATCTGTTTGTTGGGAGATTTTTGATTACTGATTCAATATCTTTGCTTGTTATTGGTCTGTTCAGATTTTTTATTATTTCCTGATTCAGTCTTAGTAAGTTGTAGGTTTCTAGGAATTTATCAATTTCTTTTAAGTTATCTGAATTTGTCGGCATATAATTGTTCATAGTAGTCTCTTATGATCCTTCATATTTGTTTGGTATCAGTTGTAATGCATCCTCTTTCTTTTATAATTTTGATTAGAGTCATCTCTTAGTTTCTTCGTCTAGCTAAAGGTTTGTTAATTTTGTTTATCTTTTCAAAAATCCAAATCTTAGTTTCGTTGATCTTTTCTATTGTCTTTCTGTCTCTATTTCATTTATTTCTGCTCTAATCTTTATTACAGCCTTCCTTATACTAACTTTGGGCTTAGTATGTTAATTCTTTTCTAGTTCCTTGAGGTCTAAGTTTAGGTTGTTTGAGATCTTTCTTGTTTCTTAATCTAGGCATTTATTGCTATAAACTTCTCTCTTAGAACTGCTTTTACTGCACCCCACAAGTTTTGATATGTTGTGTTTCCATTTTTGTTTGTCTGAAGATATTTTTTTATTTCTTTTTTGAGTTCTTCTTTCGTCCATTGGTTGTTCAGAAATGTGTTGTTTAATTTTCACATTTTTGTGAATTTTTCAGCTTTCCTCATGTTAGTGATTTGTAGTTTCATACAATTGTGGTTGGAAAAGACACTTGGTATGATTTCAATCATCGTAAATTTGTGAAGATTTGTTTTGTGATCTAGTATATGATCTATCCTGGAAAATGTTCCATGTGACCTTGAGAAGAATGTGTATTTTGCTGCTTTTAGATGGAATGTGCTGTATATGTCTGTGAGGTCCATTTTTTCTAAAGTACAATTCAAGTCCACTATTTCCTTATTGACTTTCTGTCTGGATGATCTATCCATTATTATTATCAATATTATTGCATTGCTATCTATTTTTGCCTTAAGATCTGTTAATAATTGTTTAATATATTTAGGAACTTCAAAGTCACATTTCAGAGGGCGGAGTCAAGATGGCGGCATAGGCAGACTCTGAACTCACCTCCTCCCGTGGACACAGCCAATTTACAACTACTCGTGGAAAAATTACCCCTGAGACAGAACTGAAAACTGGATAAGAGGAACTCCTGCAACAACGGACAATCCTAACTGGGGTAGAAGAGGCAGAGACTCCCTTCTGGAGAGGAAAAATGCCGCCTTCACAAGCCGCCAGCTTCACGGCCGCCGGGAGCAGCTCACAGGTACGCAGCCTCCCTGGAGACGCGGGGTCCTGAGCCGGGGAGCCCCGGCTGTGGGCATTTTGTGGACCCAGCACAATCGAGACCAGCGGCATAATATCTGACTGTGCCTGCTACTAAAGCATTGGGGAGCACCCCCAGAAAACCCGGTTCACAAAGAAACTAAAACTGGCTCTTAAAGGGCCCGTGCACAAACTCACCTGTTCCAGAAAGCATCCTAAAATCACCAGAAAGAAAGGTGCACACTGCTTTGGTGACAAGAGACTCACCTAATAGGCCCTGAGTGCATCTCGGTGAGGGGTGAGACCTCTCCAGGGACTGGGACATTGGCGGCGGCCATTGTTGTGGCCTGGTGTGAGCGTGCTGACACAGACGCCATTGGAGTTTTCCCTGAGACCTGCTAGCCCAGGGTCTGTTCCACCCGCTAGAGCACTGATTTAATCCAGCTCAGCCAGGGCAGGCAGCCCACCCTAGAGACTGGCCCCACCTAACAACAAGCCCTCAGGCAACGTGTGGGCCTGCATAGAGTGGTTACTGGATTTTCTGCAGCCTGGCAACTGAGCTGACTTGAGCGGGGCAGGGTGTGCACAAGGAGCGGGTGGAGAGTGTGGGGTGGTGGCGGAGTGTGTGGGGCTCCCCGCCGTGGAGAGACTGGGTCCGCTTGGGGAGGTCGGGGCGCTCACACGGGGCAGGACTGTGTTGACTGTGTGTGTGGACCTCTGGGCGGCAGGGCTTGTCAGCTGCAGAAGACTTGTGCTTCTCAAAGACCCACAGAGGAGGTTTGCCCCACCTTCCAAAGCCTGAAACAATTGGGTTCTCCTGTTCCTGAGGCCAGCCCCACCCAGCTGCAATCCTCAGAGAGCTGACAAGAGACCTAATAGGCTAGAGGTTTACAGCAATTCTAAGGCCCTGAGCCTAACAACCTGCCACACTGGGGGCCTACTCACTTAAAAGAAATACTGCAATACAAATGTGGTATTAGAACTTACAGCCAACTGTGCTGGGGCTCCCCACACCTGATAAAGAGACTGAAGGGCCCACAACAACTACAAGCAGCTGAGCATTACAACAGCTGGCCAGGAGCATAACTCAGCCTCCCTGGGCGCCTATAAGGAGAACTACCAGGCCACAACAGAAGGACACACGTAGCCCACATAGGGGTCACCCCCTGGAACATCAAGAACTGAGGGAAGCACACTGGAAGCCTCCTAATGCATCACTTACATAAGGTCACCTATCCAAGAGCAGGAGACGTAGCTGACCTACCTAATACGTAGACAAAAGCACAGGAAAAGAGGCAAAAAGAGGAGGCAAAAGAATACATTCCAAGTAAGGGAATAGGACAAAACCCCAGAAAATGAACTAAGTGAAACAGAAATGAGCAACCTACGTGACAGAGAGTTCAAAGTAAGAGTGTTAAGGATGCTCACTGATCTGGGGAGAAGAATAGATGAACTCAGTGAGAATGTCAACAAAGAAATGGAGGATATAAAAAAGAACCAATCAGAAATGAAGAATACAATACTGGAAATGAAAAATTCATTAGAGGGACTCAAAAGCAGAGTAGAGGATACAGAAGAACAGATCTGTGAGCTGGACGAAAGACTAGAAGAAATTACCCAAGGTGAACAGGTAAAAGAGAAAAGAATTAAAAAGAGTGAGGACAGTCTAAGGGACCTCTGGGACAACATCAAGCGCACTAATATCCGTGTTATAGGTGTCCCGGAAGGAGAAGAGCGAGACAAGGGGGCAGAGAATCTATTTCAAGAAATAATAGATGAAAACTTCCCTAACCTAAGGAAGGAAACAGACATCCAGGTACAGGAGGCACAGAGAGCCCCAAACAAGATAAACCCAAAGAGGCCCACACCAAGACACATCATAATCAAAATGTCCAGAATTAAAGATAAAGAGAGAATCCTAAAAGCCGCAAGAGAATGTCAAGTTACATACAAAGGAAACCCCATAAGGCTATCAGCTGACTTCTCAGCAGAAACCTTACAGGCTAGAAGAGAATGGCACGATATATTTCAAGTGCTAAAAGGAAAAAACTTACAGCCAAGAATACTCTACCCAGCAAGTTTATCGTTCAAAATGGAAGGAGAGATCAAAATTTTCCCAGATAAGCAAAAATTAAAGGAGTTTGTCCCCAAGAAACCAGTGTTACAAGAAATGTTAAAGGGACTGATTTAAGGGGAAAAGAGAAGACCACAAATAGGAAAAATTATCTATTTCCACGATTAGAACGTAATGGATACAAATGCACAAAAAAGAGGTTAGATATGATATCAAAAACATAAAAGGAGGGAGGAGGGTAGTTAAAGAGTACAGCTTTCAGACAGAGGTCAAACTAAAGGGACCATCAATTCTGTATAGAAGAAGTAAGGAACAGAGAAGGACTACTTAAACACTGAGAAAAAAAAAAGAAGTTAAAAAATGGCAGTAAGTACATACTTATCAATAGCTACTTTAAACGTCAATGGACTAAATGCCCCAATTAAAAGGCATAGGGTGGCTGACTGGATAAAAAAACAAGACCCATATATATGCTGCATACAAGAGACACACTTCAGACATAAAGACACTCACAAACTGAAAGTGAAGGGATGGAAAAAGATACTCCACGCAAATGGCAATGAAAAGAAAGCTGGGGTAGCAGTACTCATATCAGACAAAATAGACTTTAAAACAAAAACTGTAAAACGAGACAAAGAAGGGCATTACATAATGATCAAGGGAACAATCCAACAAGAGGATATAACACTTGTAAATATCTACGCACCCAATGTAGGTGCACCTAAATATATAAAGCAATTATTAACAGACATAAAAACAGAAATAGACAGTAACACAATAATAGTAGGGACTTTAACACTCAACTTACACCAACAGATAGATCATCCAAACAGAAGATCAATAAGGAAACACTGGCCTTAAACGACACCTTAGAACAGATGGACCTAGTAGATATATACAGAGCATTCCATCCAAAAACCGAAGAATACACGTTCTTTTCAAATGCACATGGAACATTCTCCAAGATTGATCACATATTAGGCCACAAAACAAGTCTCCATAAATTTAAGGAGATTGAAATAATACCAAGCATCTTTTCTGACCACAACGGTATGAAACTAGAAATCAACTATAGGAAGAAAATCAGAAAAGCCACAAATACATGGAGATTAAACAAAATGCTACTGAACAATGACTGGGTTAACGAAGAAATCAAAGAAGAAATCAAAAAATACCTGGAGACAAATGAAAATGAAAATACGACATGCCAGAATTTATGGGATACAGCAAAAGCGGTTCTAAGAGGGAAGTTTATAGCGATACAGGCCTATCTCAACAAACAAGAAAAATCTCAAATAAACAATCTAAAAATGCACCTGAAGGAACTGGAAAAAGAAGAGCGAACAAAGCCCAAAATCAGTAGAAGAAGGGAAATAATAAAAATCAGAGCAGAAATAAATGAAATAGAGACCAAAAAACAATAGAAAAAATTAATAAAACCAAGAGCTGGTTCTTTGAAAAGATCAACAAAATAGACAAACCTTTAGCTAGACTCACCAAGAAAAAAAAGAGAAGACACAAATAAGTAAAATCAGAAATGAAAGAGGAGAGGTTACAACAGACACCTCAGAAATACAAAAGATTATAAAAGAATACTATGAAAAGCTATATGCCAACCAATTCGACAATCTGGAAGAAATGGATAAATTCTTAGAATCATACAACCTTCCAAAACTGGATCAAGAAGAAGTGGAGAATTTGAATAGACCAATCACCAGTAAGGAGATCGAAACAGTAATCAAAAACCTCCCCAAAAATAAAAGTCCAGGACCAGACGGCTTCCCTGGTGAATTCTACCAAACATTCAAAGAAGACTTAATACCTATCCTTCTCAAACTCTTCCAAAAATTGAGGAGGGGGAAGCTCCTAACTCATTCTACGAAGCTGACATTACCCTGATACCAAAACCAGACAAGGACAACACAAAAAGAAAATTACAGGCCAATATCACTGATGAACATCGATGCGAAAATCCTCAACAAAATACTAGCAAATCGCATACAACAATACGTTAAAAAGATTATACACCATGATCAAGTGGGATTTATTCCAGGGATGCAGGGATGGTTTAACATTCGCAAATCAATCAACGTAATACACCACATTAATAAAATGAAGAACAAAAATCACATGATCATCTCAATAGATGCAGAGAAAGCATTTGACAAGATCCAGCATCCATTTATGATAAAAACTCTGAATAAAATGGGTATAGAAGGAAAGTACCTCAACATA